>NC_134406.1:95918437-96633437 GCF_038048845.1 Mixophyes fleayi
CTGCAGATGGTATATCATATTTTATTGTTAAAAATAATTTCCTGTATAGAGTTGCTAATGTACAGGGGGGAAAAGTAGAACAATTAATGGTTCCTCAGGTCCATGTACCCCTAGTGTTAAAAGCAGCACACACACATGTCTGTGGGGGACACCTAGGGGAGGATAAAACACGGGAACGAGTTCTGCTTAGGTTATACTGGCCCGGTGTACACATGGTAGTGAAAAAGTATTGCCTGTCCTGTCCCATGTGTCAGAGAACCTGTCCCAAACCCATGTACAGGGCACCTCTCATTCCAATACCAATAGTACAAGTTCCCTTTGAACGGATAGCTATGGACCTTGTGGGGCCACTGGAAAAATCTGCATGTGGGCACCAATATATACTAGTGGTGCTTGACTATGCAACCAGGTATCCAGAGGCAATTCCCCTACGAAACATAAAGTCCAGCACCATAGCTAGAGAACTTGTATTGATGTTTACACGCTTGGGAATACCCAAAGAAATTCTCACAGATCAGGGTACTTCATTCATGTCTAAACTGATGAAGGACATGTGCCAGTTGCTAGGGGTTACGGCGCTTCACACCTCTGTATACCATCCACAAACAGATGACTTGGTGGAACGCTTTAACCGCACATTAAAGCACATGCTCAGGAAAGCAGTGGCTCAAGAGAAATAAGATTGGGACACTCTTATTCCCTATTTGATGTTTGCCATCCGTGAGGTACCTCAAGTTTCAACAGGGTTTAGTCCCTTTGAGTTATTGTTTGGGAGACAGCACAGCGGTATCTTGGATATGTTAAAAGAAGGGTGGGAGCAGCAAGGTCCCAGGGAGCCAAATCTGGTACAATTTGTGTCCCAAATGTATGAGAGGCTAGGAAAGATAGGGCCCATTGTGCAGCAACATGTAAAAGAGGCTCAGGAACGACAGAGGAAAAGTTATGATAAAAGTGCTGTTGTTCGATCTTTCAAGCCTGGAGACAAGGTCCTAGTCCTGGTTGCCACCCAGGAAAGCAAACTTTTCGCCCATTGGCAGGGTCCATATGAAGTTCTAGAGGCTGTCGGACCTGTCAATTACAGAGTCCGCCAGTTAGGTAGGAGAAGAGAGGAGCAAATATATCATGTTAACCTCCTTAAACCCTGGCATGATGAGGAAACCTCTCCTCAAGTAGTGAGTACTGCCATTGAAAAGTCTGAAGTGCCCATAGAGCCAGCATTGTCCGTTAAGCAGAGACAACAGACTGAATAAATGATTCACCGGAACAGGGATGTCTTCTCCTCCATCCCTGGGCGCACTACCTTAATCGAACACGACATTGTCACTCCGCCAGGAGTCATTGTAAAGCAGAAGCCATATCATATTCCAGAAGCCAGACGAGTGGACGTGAGAAAGGAGATCGAGAAGATGCTCCAGTTAGATGTGATTGAAGAGTCCACTAGTGAGTGGAATAGTCCCATTGTGCTTGTCCCGAATTCCAATGGGACAATTAGGTTCTGCAATGACTTTAGGCGCCTAAGCAGTATGTCGCAGTTTGATGCCTATCCGATGCCACGTGTGGATCAACTAGTGGAAAATCTTGCGGGTAGCAATTATTTGACAACCCTTAGTCTAACAAAGGGTCATTGGCAAGTTCCCCTGACTTCCACGGCCAAGCCAAAGACTGCATTTTCCACTCCTGATGGTCTCTATCAATATAAAGTCCTACCCTTTGGGTTGCATGGGGCACCTGCCACCTTCCAAAGGGCCATGAATAAATTGCTACGACCTTACACAGCTTATGCAGCCGCTTACCTGGACGATATAGTGATTTATACCCCAGACTGGGGATCACATTTAGCCAAAGTTGAGGCGGTCTTAGCTTCATTAAAGTCAGCAGGGTTAACAGCTAACCCAGAGAAATGTGCCATAGCCATGAGAGAAGCCAAATATTTGGGGTACGTTGTTGGTCGAGGGCGTGTAAAACCGCAGCTAGACAAAGTGGAGGCAGTCAAAAATTGGGCAAGACCAGAAAAAAAGTCGTAGTTAAGAACCTTTTTAGGCTTAGTAGGTTACTACAGGCGGTTTGTAAGCCACTTCGCCACTAGAGTTGCTCCACTTACGGATATGTTAAAAAAAAGTTGTCCAGATAGATTAACCTGGTCTGACTCTGCAGAAACCGCCTGGTCTGATCTTTGGTTAGCTCTTTGTTCCTCCCCAGTTCTACAAGCACTGGATTTTACCCGGAGGTTCTTCCTCCAAACTGATGCTTCTGGTGTTGGCTTAGGTGCAGTCCTGTCACAGGAGAAGAATGGAGTAGAAAATCCTGTCCTGTACCTAAGTCGTAAGTTGCTTCCAAGGGAACAAAAATATGCCACTGTGGAGAAAGAATGTCTCGCCATAAAATGGGCTACAGAAGCTCTGCGCTATTATCTCCTAGACAGAAAGTTCACCTTAATAACAGACCATGCACCATTGAGATGGATGCAGAACAACCGGGAGGTAAATGCCAAGGTAACCCGCCGGTTCTTGGCACTGCAACCTTTCAAGTTCTCAGTAGAACATAGATCTGGGATTCTGCACAAGAATGCAGATGCATTGTCACGAAAATATGCGCTCCTCGCAAAGTCCGCGTCCCCCTACTTGGAGACACTAGGGGGAGGGATATGTAACAAAGGGAGGCATTTATCTGACAAGATGCAGAGAAAACATACAAGCAGAGTAAGACATTGGCGCAGTTATGCACCTAGATTCAGGTTAAACCAAGTAAAGACTTATGTATAGTTTAAAGTTCTGTTAGCTTACAAGATTTCCTCTCAGCAAACAGACAGGGTGTGTCTGTTAGTGCAAACAGAGCCAGTGATGGATGTTTTCTCTTAAAGAGAAGGTGGGTGTGTCACCTGCCCATCACTCTAGGGCTGGGGAAGGAGTATCATGCATAAAAGCTTGTTTGTGTCATTTGTGCACTGAGACCAATGCTGGGGAAGCTGGCTGGTCTTGAGAGAGCTGAGCTATGTCTAGCTAGCGTTTAGGGTCTCCAAGAATTGCTGTGAAATCTGTTCGGTGTCAAAACACATAAAAAGGAAGAAGTTGTTTGCGTGTGCTTCTGCAGTAGCGGGCTCTTTCCACAAGGTATATATATATATATATATATATATATATATATATATATATATATATGAGATATATATCTATATATATAGATATATATCTATCTATCTATCTATCTATCTATCTATCTATCTATATATATATATATATATGATATATATATATGTGTATATATATATATATATATATATATATATATATATATACACATATATTATTGGGCTGGTATAAGATTATAAATTTACAGTATATATACATACAGTAAATTCACATTCATGCTGTGAGTCTTACGTTACCATCACTTCTTAAATTGAACTACCACCACCAGCCCGCACAGCTGACAAAAGGCAGGATTAATTAATGTTGTTTATTCCAAATACTAATCCTACTATCTGCATGCCACAGCAGAATTCGTTCAATGGGTTTTCATTAAAAGAAATAATAAACACAAACTCCTAATAAAGTCACACTATGTAAATTTCTTAACCACACCCTTGTCACAATCTCCAATCATTTTAATTAAGCATTCTGTCAATTTTAAATAAAATGTCCACTGTAAATCAAGGGAAAGAGCAGGAATTTCCCATTTTTATTCATTGTACTTAATACATCCGTCTGCTACTCGTTGTGTGATCAAGATGGTATCTTTGGAAAAAAAATTGCATTGTTTGCAAACATTAGGGGGTAAAATGTATCAAGCTGAGAGTTTCCCGGCGGGTTGGAAAAATGGAGATGTTGCCTATAGCAACCATTCAGATTCTATCTGTCATTTTGTAGAATGTACTATATAAATGATAGCTAGAATCTGATTGGTTTTTCAAACCCGCCGGAAAACTCTCACCTTGATACATTTACCCCTAGGTGTAGTTGGCTTAAATAAGTGGAAGACAACAGGGGTCAATTACGATTCTGATTGCTATGTGTCTAGGATAAAACTGGAAAAAGTGCTCAATAGAAAGACAAAAATGCTAGACAATCATATGTGTGGTATTTTGTCTTTTAAAATAGATCAGTATCCAACATGACATGACCATGCCCCCAGCTAGGCCACATCTTTTTTTCAGAGTTTTGGTGATCGGTATATATTATTTGCTTTCACATGCATTGTGACAGGTACAATGCAAATGCCTAAAATGAATAGTGTGTACAAAGTGAACATCAAAAAATCAGTGCTATTTAGTAAAAAGTGGTGCTACTAGTAATAAGGTAGGAATAAGGGAAACACACTAAGGGCTAGATTTACTAAGCTGCGGGTTTGAAAAAGTGGGGATGTTGCCTATAGCAACCAATCCGATTCTAGCTTTCATTTATTTAGTACCTTCTACAAAATGATAACTAGAATCTGATTGGTTGCTATAGGCAACATCCCCACTTTTTCAAACCCGCAGCTTAGTAAATCTAGCCCTAAATCCACACCAAAGAGCTTGCAAGTCCGCAAATAGTGCTTACTCAAAATGATTGTCTCAACAGATAAACCGCAGTCTAGTTGACTGTATTGTATCAAATTGATAATATGCTCCAGCAAGAAATAGTGCATGTGCAAATACTGGGTGATGAATAATTTTTCATGGGAATCCCTGCACATATTATAATTAGTGTTTTAGAGTGTCTGCAGGTAAGTGTTGAAGTGTATATGGGTTGAATTAGTAGACATGATGCAATATGGCACACTATCTCCTCCACTTATCCATTGCTCTCATGGCCGACAGGTTCATGTGAGAAGATTTTCTATTTTCTGTGTTGGTGGTTATCTGTCCCAGAATGATATTATGCAGCCAATCATCATCATCATCACTATTTATATTACGCCACTAATTCCGCAACGTTGTACAGAGAGAACCCACTCACATCATTCCCTGCCCCATTGGAGCTAAATTCCCTAACATACACACAATACACGGTCAATAGGGGAATGTTAGTAGTTAATGTGGACAGTAAAATATATTCCCAAATGAGTTTGGTTACACAAGGTAAGTTCTTCAGAGGAATATATATATATATATATATATATATATATATATATATATATATATATATATATACATATATATATATATATATATATATATATATATATATACACATTAATATATATATATATATATATATATATATATATATATATATATATTTCACTTCCATTATAGACAGTGGGCCTGATTCATTAAGAAAAGTAAAGCAAAGAAATGAGTAACTTTGAACCTTGGCAAAACCATGTTACAATGCAAAGTGTGCAAATGAGTTTATTATTTTGCTCATAAGGAAAATACTTTCTGTTTTTCCATGTAGAACGCAAATATTTGATAGCTTTATTTTTACACTGGCATTAAAAGTTGATCTAGGGCAGTCTCTATACCGACTATAAATCTATCTTCACATTTTAAATGTAGCTCCCCCTCCAATGCAACATGGTTTTGCCAAGGTTCAAAGTTACTAATTTTTTTTGCTTTACTTTCCTTAATGACTCAGGCCAGTATCTTAATTACACCTGTGTCAGATAAACAATGACTGGAGAGAGGAAGAAACCTTGCAGAGATGCACCCATGTGGGAGAATTTACTGATCTCCTGGGAGTCCATGAACTCTCCTTCAATTTATAAGCCTCCTGCACAATCTGTGAGAAATATTTTTTTTTTTTCAAATTGAAACATGAATTATCTTACTGTAATAAAGCTTGTATTTTTTTTTGAACAGGATGATAGTTGCCCTTTAAATAAAGAGGCATGGAGACTATAGAGACTACATTTAGTGAAATAAAGAGTATCTCCTTCTAAAAACAAGTTTTATACCCCCTCCTTTTTTTTAGAAAAGTATTTGATATTTATCTCACTGGCCACAATGTGAGATTACAGTGGAGAACATGGTTTGAGCTCTCATCTCTACAACTATCGATGGATTAGTGCAATGTCAAAATGACCCCTGCTTTTATAATGTGCAATATGTGACAGCACAATATATTAAAATATTGTGTTTTCACGTAATATTCTGTCAAGAAAAGCCAGATGGCACTGTGGAGTTGAACTTCTACAGCCTTTTTATTAAGCAGATGAGATCAGGGTCTCAAGTACTCTTAACTACTTCTGACATTGTGTTTGGATAATTGGCAAAACACAACACTTAATTCTACTATGAGAAATATATTTCTCTAAGTGTGTGTGGGGGGGTGCAGTGTGAACTTGGTTTTAGGGAGTACTACCCTTTAAGATGTTCTATTTTATAAAGTTATACAGTACAACAATACACGCTTAACTAAATATTGTTAACTGTATCCCACTCCATAGAATGCCACCCAAGTTGGATATTATATGGATATGGATAGTATGGATTTTAGATGTCACCTCAAAGTTGACCTGTATAAAAGTACTATTTTTATGTTATCACTGAACTCTTTGGTGACTTGTAATACCCATATAGTTTAGAATAGAGAGTGAATTATCATGTTTATGTCATTATTATTGTTATGTATTATTTATAAGGTACCACAAATGGTCCGCAGCGCCATGCAGGGGCTGGACAGAGTACACATTTAACAGTAATACACACAGACAACTAAGAATAATACATAATTACACAATACAAAATTATACAATGAGCAGTTATACAACAAAATCATCTCGTAAGTGTTGATATTTGATAATATTGTTAGAAGAATGAAATCTATCGGGTAGATCCATTCCTGAGACGATAGACAGCACAGTATTATATTGAAGTAGAATTCACCCTGCTGCTTTTTGCTAATCAGTATCTTTGTGAAACAATCCATTATAGTGGTTTACCAAGATGAAGAAGCAACAGTACAGTTATGGCCCCCAGGTACACTTGGCAAGCTGAAGTCTTGACTGAAAATGTTGCTTGTTTTGCATTTTTTTGTAGGTGAAAATTTAAAATTCTTAAGTTATAGCATTTTTTCTATCTTGAATAAAATAGTTAATCAAGTTTAATCTGACTTGCACATGCCTCAAAAAGGCCACACACATATTTAGCAGATATTTTCGTCTTTCATCTCTTGGTTTCTCTTGATCACAGAGTCCTTAAGCCTCAAAGTCATGTTTTGAATTGGAAATTACTTAAATCAATCAATACCTATACCATCTTCAATACTTAATATTCGGCAACTGGTGGATTATATTTGTAAAATGCAGAATTATAAAAATGTAAATGGAATGCATTATGATTTGTTAATTTTGTATTTTATCAGTTATTATCAATAGGAGTTATTAATTACCTTCATCATCTCATTTGGGGATTTTAAAGCATGTTCTCTTGTTCTACAATGGATATATATTGTGAATATATATATATATATATATATATATATATATATATATATATATATATATATATATATATTTATATATTGTGACAGTTCAGGTGGTGCACACACAAGCATCCTCTTGTTTTTACTTTGCTCTTTATTGTCAGGAGGGCAAAGTAATTCATAACAAAGTTGCACACACTTTTCTTGTGGACCTAACACTTAAGTAACAAAGACCAGCTCCTTAGAATCCAGCCACTGTCTGTCATAAGTCACACCGCATAATGTAGTCAGGCATATTTAAATACATTACACTCTTCCCACAGCTCTAGCTTGATGGACAGATGACACTCCCACCTTGGAGTTTCCTGTAGGTGTTCTGTTTTGATTAGCCTCAGTGCAGACCCACCTTGTCAACCTGCTGCTAGCTGTGGAAAGAGCTACAGACCATTTCAAACATGTAAGTTACTTTACTATTATTTTGTCACACATATGTCATCCACTTGTATCTCTTTAACTTAGGTGCACTACTGTACAAATGTGTAACTCTGTTTGCATCCTTTCTTTTCAAAGTGCCATCTAACTACCTAACTCTTTTTTTGAAGCCTGTGGAAAACCACTCTCTTTGTCACATATCCCCCCCCCTAGTGTCACCAAGTAGGGGGGCGCAGACTTTTTTATGCAGAATCCTGGTTCTGCGTTCTACTGAGAACCTGAAAGGCTGCTGTGCCAAGAACCAGCGGGTTACCTTAGCTTCATGTATATATATATATATATATATATATATAGAGAGAGAGAGAGAGAGATACATATATGTATATATACATATATATATATATATATATATATATATATATATATATAAAACGGAGAGTGTAGAGCATATTGTAGTAGGTGTTGCTTAGGCACCAGTTTTGTTGAGTATTTCAAGTGTCACAGTGGTCCATTCACAGTGGAAACAGCCATTTTGTAAGCTGAACCAATAGCTATGGGATGCATCCAGGAACTAGTGACATCACCCGTGCATAAGGCACCTTGAGAGAGGGAGAGAGAGAGAAAAGAGAGAGAGAGAGATACATATATGTGTGTATATATATATATATATATATATATATATATATATACAAGTTAACCCGTGCATGATACTCATGCATTCTAGTCAAATCAAGCTACTTAAGGTGTTAAAAAGGTTCTTGTCATGCATTTGGGCCATAGCCCAGGCCTCAACCACCAACCACTCCCCACTGTCACCCCCGGCAACCACCAACCACTCCCAACTGTCACTTCTCCTTCAAGAAATATATATATATTTTTTTAAATCTTTATAAACACTTTTAACAATTAACAAATTAAATTAACAAATTAAAAACATCTTAGTATAGCAAATTTCAGCCCTTTCTGAATTTTTTTTCCCACACACACTAAGAATTTAGTAGGTCAGTGTATAACTCCACCCAGCAGGTGGCGCTGCAGCTTGGTTTTATTTTTTCCACACACACACACAGACAGACTAACACACGCCACTAGACATTTATATTATATATATATATATCTTATACTATACATATGAATTTGATGCGAGGAGGCATAAAGGGAAAGTGTGCAGGAGATTTTGTGGTAACAATTGAGAAATGGGTAGATAAGTGCTGTGGAAATATTTCAGATGGAAAGAAGTGTGATTAAATGTATGGAAAAAAGAAGATTAAAAAAAGCCACTGAACCATTTGGTGTCCATACAGTTGGTTCTGATTTGTAGGAGAAAATGTATTCCAAATGAAAGCAACAAGTGACATCAAAGAAGTAGTGATCTTCTGATTAGTTGAAACAGATAAATCAATCAAAATTTTGTGGCTGACTACAAGACAAAGCCTGCGATAAACTACGATCACTTCCATCACACATTCCATGTCATAATCTAAAGTGGTTGCAACAGGCATAAACATTATGTTTTTACATAATGGATCATGAATCAATGGGTATAATTCATGAATCATGAATTATATTTCAAAATATAATGCATGATGCATTCATGTTTTGTCATAACATATGCGAATGGCATGAAAAAGAAGTTGCAATATGGACCTCAGGAAGGACAGCAGATCAGAGCCCTAAACATAGGACTGTCCTGCTGAGCATTGTAAATACTATATATCAAGTGAATCCATTTATAATCTGTTTGTCTGTGTAAGTTAGGGTGTAATGCAAATGACTTCAAAGCAAAGCCTGCTCTCAGAGGGGTAATAACCCAACTCACGTTGTAAAATGTGAGGCCAGAAATACTGGCCTGTGTTTATTCTGTGGCTCTGCAGACCCAAGGACTTCAAGATAACATTGTCACCTTAAGGGGAAATGAACAGCTTCTGAGCTATGTCCTGGTATGGGTGTGGTTTTTGTCACCTAAAGTGACATCAGGAAACCGTCTCTGCGTGGAGGTCTTACATCAGGAGACATGGGCTGTGACCACATTATGGCTTTCTATATATTATATAGGCTAATATAATTATTTTCTTCAAAACACCACTTACAATCAATCTAATTAGTGATCACCACATATTCATAAATATGATAAAGGGCAGCCCATACGTCAAATAAAGCTGTCTGTCATGCAAAGAATGAGAGGAAATGAGTATCAGCTCAACTTGACCTATCTCTGGTATCTGTAGATTTGAAAATTTGTATTGGATTTATTAATGATAAAATTGGGTCTGTGTGACACTCCTTAGAAAAGATACGTTACATTTTAGCATTGGGGGTGAAACAGTGAAGATCAGACTTTTGGGGAATCAATCAACATTGGTAAACTGTCCATCTTCCAAGCCAAGTTCCCTTGGTGCAGATTATACAACTCGTATATAAGATTATACTCTGAAACTCTATCATATTTATTTTCCATGTTTTGCTTATTTTATGTCATCTTTTATTAAAAAATTTTTTTTAACCTGTAAGCATTGTAGTTTTTGTATATTAAATCTAAAATGTAATAAGTGCTGTCCTTATTGCTCTAAACGAATGCACTGCCTGTTTAGAAGAGGTTGCTTGCTCGGCTGTGTTAACCCTTTAAATAACAATGTGGGAGGTGTTAACTCTTTTAGCTCTCAGAGCGCAGAGTGTGTGCAGTCATAGGTGTTCTATGGGTCTTATATGTAGATGGTGGCAGTTGAGGAGAGGTGTGGAAGTGTGTGTCTGTGTTGGGGAAGGGACCAGTTAGATCTGTAACTTAAGGGATAGGTGAGCGCAAGTTTGCGGCTGTAATTCTGGGTCACGAGTTCGCCGAGCGTGGTCTGTGACTGGAAAGTTTGTTAAGAGTACTTTAAATGTTTTACAATTAAAGCAGTAGGAGAAGTGGTGGTATGACAGCCCAAATAAACCACTGTATGTATATATATTTCTGTGGAATGTTTTTTTTCTTCATTTGTCCGGTCCCCACATAATTGCCTTATACTAGCGACCACTAAGCGCCCCCATGTGGATCATTGTGTTATTGCTTGATGATTGTGGTCCCATGAGTCAGGCATATTTTGTGACATACAGGAAAAAATATGAGGATTGCACTTTAATCTAATATCACTGTAAAAACACAATTAATAAAAAGCTTACGTCACAAGTCCTTTCATAAACAAACAATTCACATTTATTTCTTTTCAATGATGTCATACAACATATACAAATTCAAATAAAACAAATATATTATAATAACATGGTCTCTATGGTATACTGCATATCTTCATATTTAGACATACTTATTAGACAAGTACTAGTATGCATAAGAAAACTGTTCAGGATCCTTAAAGAGGGAATCTTACTGCAATCTTCCTAAAAGGTCTCTGAATTACCAAATGAACGGCTCTGTTTGCATACGGAAAACAAAAGGAACCGTCTCACCCTCTATTTAGGTCCTCTCTGTTTTCAGTGTTCCATTCACAATGTGGATGTGCTTTTCTTCTTGTATAGTTAAGCGGTAGTTCTATTGGAATATTTCCTACATTATTTTAAGGACCATGGGTACTGCTACCCTTCATATATGTTACGCCACTACCAGATTCCACAGCCTCGGTTGTGTTGATTTGTAAATTTCTGAAGTGTGAAAAAGAATTTTAACAAGAGCTTCACTAACAACTGCAGCTAGATTAAACCTAAGACAATTATACACCAATTGTGAAAAGTGGAATGTGAAAAAATATTAAAGTATAATCTAGCACTGTCTGTCTCCCACATAAGCACATAAGTGAAAAAGTGATATAAAGTGATTATACAAAAAATATACTTATATTCATATATGAAAGTTCTTCACTTAGCTACAACAATGAGCACAATATCCAATCATATAAAACAAAAAAGCACATAAGTGAAAAAGTGATATAAAGTGATTATACAAAAAATATACTTATATTCATATATGAAAGTTCTTCACTTAGCTACAACAATGAGCACAATATCCAATCATATAAAACAAAAAAACGTAGACATAGTGTAATATTGTAAGCACATTACAGTGTTCGTAAAATAACATGTGAATTAATTTTTCTCTTCTGAAAAATCTTGGTACATCAGGATATTCAGAGGATGTTGTTCCCCTGTCATGTAAATAGATGTGAAAAGGAACAGTCTCACCCTTTATTTAGGTCCTCTCTGTTTTCAGCGTTCCATTCACAATGTGGAAGTGCTTTTCTTCTTGTATAGTTAAGTGATAGTTCTATAGGAATCATTCCTCCGTTTTTTTAAGGACTGCGGGTACTGCTATGCGAGATACATGTCATGCCGCCACCAGATTCCACAGTGTGTGGTTTCTCTCTCCCACGCTGTGTGTGTGTGTATGTATGTGTGTGTGTATATATACATATATATATATATATATATATATATATATATATATATATATACTTATATATATATATACATTTATATATATAAATATATATATAGTATATGTATATATTTATAGTATAGTATATGTATATATTTATTTTACGTTTAACAATTACAAAACATTTTTAAAAATATGATATGTCATAAAGACAACAGCAATTTACATTCTTTCACGAGGAAGAGAAAAAGGGCAGAAAGTAGAACTGAAAACTTGCACTGAGTCCATTCAGCAAAGGTCACTGGAAAGTGACACAAGTCCTTAAGCAAAACACGAATGCTTAAAAAAGCATTTGGCTAGTCAGCAGCCCCATCAGACCTTTTCTTTGTTATCGGAAACATTTTAACCCAAAACAATATTATTCTGAAGATACAATCAGCCAGTTTAAGGAATGCTAAACTAAGTACCTTACAAAGACCCTTCTTTTGTTGAATGTATATTTTTACTAAATGGAGTTCAACTTCAAAATGCTTTTATCACCAATATTATTTTTTTATTCCCCAAATGCTGCTGTGTAGTTGTAGGTATCATATTGTTTCAGAAATTAGCTTTATTTAAAAGCACATACTATTTGCTTACTTTTTGACAAATATTATTTAGAGTGGGGAATAACTAAAATTGGGACAGAATAAAAGACAACTGATTTCATATTAAAGTGATTAATTCCACAACAGTTTAAATAGTCTATAGCTGTATATATGACCTATTGGAGGCCAAGAAAAGCCAAAAAATATATGCCTTTTCAGCTGTTTTGGATAATGTAGTCTGAAGATAACAGATAAATGTATATTTTATGAAAGCACTACCAGCCCTCAGGGTAAGCCAGAAGTGATCCAAACAGGTGGCCCAAGTAATTAATTGCCATATCTCGCCACTAATTATTGCTCAAATTGGACGGCGGCTCTTGGGCTAAATGGCAAAATCAGCCTGTGTCTGTCTATCTATTATGAGTAAGTACTTATAAAGAAAAATCTTCCACCGCAACAGTGGGCACATAATAATAACAAACAAATATTACTTTATGTATTAAACATTTTATTAATTGCTATAACAAATTGTAAGTGAACTACAACATATATTTTATTTATTACAAAAGATTTGATAAGATTAATGCAAAATAATAATTTGCACAAGTCTGTGCATTGCCAACTCGCCCCCTAACTTCAATATCAGTGTTATTAAATTATACAAACAGAAAGAAAGGTGTCATAATGTAATTAGCACTGGAATTAAATGACTAGTTTTGACAAAATTGCCTTGAAATAGAAATGTTAAGGAGCTTGAGGCTCATACACAGTCATTACAAAGAATATTACAGCTCAATATTTCAAGTGTGTTTTGGCTTTTTTACGTTACCAAACAAAATCTATGGAGATATGAATTTTATACAGAGAACACAACATTGAAAAGAAGCTATTTATATTATATATAAATTACATAAATTGAAAAATATCTGAATCCTTAGACATAATTATTAGGTGTTGTAACATTAATCTTTGGAATTTAGTTATTGTAGACAGATAAAAAGATAATAATAAAAAGATCCTCTATCAAGATCTTTTTATTATGTTTGTATCGAGCAGACTGATTAGCCCATTAGTGCTAGAGTTTAATTTTCTTTTTGGTGTACAAGTCACCTTTTATAGCTCCTGGACAATCCACTGTCTGTGTGCCCATTATCCTTTATCTAGATATTTAAACAGATAGGACTGACAGACAGATGGAACTGCTAGAACAGACAGATACCAGAAAAAAACATTGTTATATACAGTAATTCATTGTGCACTATACTTGTAATGAGTATTGGTGCTAAACTTAATAAAATATGTGGTCTATCTTAATAAATGGTGTACTATATTTCCTTATATATCAGAACAGCTGCTTAGATTTTTTCCAGTTGTTCATTGAGTACTGCCATAATTCTGTGAACACACCTGTCATGCATCTCAAGCCACCAATCAGAAACAGGTAATAACATAGTTACCAACATTTTAGAATAATATACAGAAACATGTTTCTGCTGAGTCGGTGAATTTCAACATGCTATGCACTGTATTTACTGACTGAGACATACTTATACTACAAACCTCATCATATCATGTTATGCCTATCATGTAATGTTTTGGATTTTGAATGTTCATTCTCAATAAATATTAACTTATAAAGATCAAGCCTAGCAATGTGAAATTGCTTTGTCAAGAATGTCGGGTTTTGGAGAGCCAGATCATGACCCCTGGCTTAGCTTGCTTATTAGATGAGAAGTTGAAGCTGGGAGCCTTGAGGTAGCTCCTTCCCATCTGGGCTTTACCTGGAAGAGTGGCCTGGCTTCTGTGGATACTGGTGGCCTGAGACACGAAACTCAGACCTGGAGTATGAACTAGAGAACTCAGAACTGAAATCTGCAGCAACAGACTCAGGACTGGAACTGGTCACGGTACACTCAAGACTGAGACCTGCACACAGGCGCACATACCTGGAACCCGTTACATGGAACTCAGAAGCACAGGAGACTCAGAACTGGCACCTAGTGAAGCAACCAACAGAAGACTGAACTCACAGTGAAGTGTGTGAGAAGGATGCAGGAAGAGGATGCCGTGGATATGTAAGAGGTCGAATAGGGGAGGGTTGGGGATGCCCGAGCGCCCAAAACGCCACAGAAGTGGGAGGCTCCTGTCTTTGTGTGCAGGGCACTCGTTTTGCTGTAACGGGAGGGACAGCTCCACAAGGTGAGTGCACCAAGGGAACAGCCCTCACCGCGGCTATACTCACGTACGCAGTGACTCCCTCTATCCCTTCCGCGCACCTTATCTTGCGAGCATCACCTATAAAACAGGGGAGACATCACAAAGAATAATCCCTTTCCAAACACCCCAGATACTCACTTAATCCAGAGGGACCACTATGGAACGCACCGTACCTTGCTTCTCCTCACACGGACCACTTCCACGTCCTGAGACGCTGTAATCCACAGGCCTTCACCCGCGGCCCAAGCCCCGGCTGTTGAGCCCGCCTTATCCTGGGGCTCAGGACTTAGGTGCCCTTATGGATGGATGGAGGTGTTCTGTAAATTGCTCCAGTACTCTACTTCTTAACTAACAAGGGACCAAGTGTCCCCTACACTACTTTGGGACCTAGCGTCCTGCTAGACCTGGGCCGAACGCCCACTACCAACTACCTACTGCCCCACTCACCATCAGGGACCTTCTATTCCTCTAACTGCAAGGACCCAATGTCCTGCTACACTACAGGGCAGCCGCCCTGCTACACTCACGGGAGCCTATCGCTCCCCTACCCAGAGGTCTGTGCCTCTCCACACTGAGGGGCCTGGTGCACTGCTGTGCTCAAAGGGCCTCATGCCCGGCTACGCTCAAAGAGCCTCGTGCCCCGCTATGCTCAAAGGGCCTCGTGCCCTGCTCCACTCTGGGGCCATATGCCCTTCTGGCTCTCTTGCTATGGGGCCTGGTACCCCTCTAGCATAACGCTGGGGCCGGGTGCCCCCTAACTACCTAGGGCCTTGCACCCTCCTGACTACCTGGGGGGTCTTGTGCCCACTAGACACCTACAGGGGCCAGCCCTAACTGTGCCACAGGCCTAGTGCCTGAAAGGTGCCCCCGGGCCTTGTGCCCAGCCTAAGTGATGAGAAACTACTTACCTGCTCCGCACAGGGAACTCTACTTGCTGTGACGTCTTCGGATCTTCTAGACCCTCCAGCCGCCTCTTCTCCTGTTCGGTGCTCTGCCTGCAGTGCTCGTGGCGGGGGCGCTCTTAGCCCTTACAAGGGCTCCCCACCGATGTTCACCTCGCCGGCGTCTTCTTCTAGGTCTTCGGGCGGCAGGGTAGCTCACAGTCCTTACAAGGGCTTCCAGCTGCTTACGCCGGTGTCTCAAGCGTTGGACGCCGCTGGACGTCCTCTTCTTTCTTCTCTGCCATCGGACTCAAACAATGGCGGCGCCCGGCAGCTTAAAAAGCTG
Organism: Mixophyes fleayi; assembly: GCF_038048845.1. Lineage (NCBI taxonomy): Eukaryota > Metazoa > Chordata > Amphibia > Anura > Limnodynastidae > Mixophyes > Mixophyes fleayi. The sequence goes on from NC_134406.1 coordinate 95,934,616, forward strand.
CGGGCGCACCGACGTCATCAGCTGTCGCCGCAAGCCCTAATTGGCTTGCGGCGGCGCCAAACGTTGAAGTGACCGGTGGCGAGCCAGGATTGGCTCGTCTGATTTAATGATAGCTGGCACTGTTATAAGTGATCAAGCATTGCTGAGGAGCAGGGTAGACCTATTACAACACACCAATAGTAAAAAAAAGCCAAAAACTTAAAATGACTTTTAAAAAATCCCATAAACTTCAAATAAATAAATAAATACAAATAAAATAGTATAGAAATTGAAATAAAATCATTGAAAGCCAGTACAATTTTGTCATTCATTTCTGAGGTTGCTCTAATTGTCTGAAAGTAACTTTAGGAAGAATCATGGAAAAGTGTAATTTTTTTTCCTGTTTTTTTTCTGTTTTTTCCCCCTATATAATGCCCATAAAATATAAAGATATTTGCATGAATATGCTACAAAAAGAAAGCCATATCAGTCTACAAAGCAATATAAAATTCACCAGAGTAAAATAAAAATGTTATTTTGGGTAATACTGACACACCTAATCAAATATAAAATTTAGTCTGGTCTTAAAGGTTTGAAGTACCCAGAGTCATGAAGGGTTAACAAACATAGCTGCCTGTGCTGTGTGAAGCGCCCATGATACTTTCCAACTATCTTTCTATATTTTCACCTGTGAGTACTTGTGCTTTGTGAGTGCTTGTGCTTCTAGGCGATTTGGTAGGTTTATGTTAAGACAGCTTGATTGGTTGCTCTGGTTTAGTACAAATTTTGCACATATATGTAATGTTAGCTCTTATGTATTGCAGTCTGTTTACATTGCTCTCACTGGCTTTTAGTCAGTCCTAAATATTTTCAAATACATGCACAATAAAAAGTTCAGACTGCTGGAAATCATGCATTACAGATTTTCTTGAGAGGGGAATAATTAATACATTTATTAAAATTAATTTACCCTTAATCATTCCCAATCCTATGCCTGAAGGGGCACAAAGCCACATTGTTATCCCTTCAGCCACATGAGCAGCACTAAAGAGGTGGAACTGGCAAATGCTACAACGTCTCATGCAGGGTATTCTACGATTAGGAGATCACCTGCAAAAACGCTTTAAGGGGACATGAAAGACAAAAATATGCATTCTTGTCAATTTTGTTTAAAGCTGTTGTTTTTTTTATGCTGACTTCAGTTTCGTTTCAACTTCATGCAACAGTGAAAAATATGTTATCCTTTAACACCCCGTACTTGATTGCCATTTGACATTGTGTAGCACATGAGAGCACACTCAGTCATGCTCCCGGTATACTATAGTAGTAACAAGGGTAGTTTTCATGGAGTTCACTTCTCAAAAGTTCTCAAACCATTTTGAGTTATGGTTATGTAGTGTGTGAAGTTGCCCAGTGTCTTTAGTCTTAGAAATGCACCTCTGAGTATACACACACACACACACACACACACACACACACTCACTCACAAACACTCACAAACACACACCTACCTTAAGCAACATTTACATTTTTCTTCCAGTACAGTATGCTGCTTTACATATTTCTTGATATTTATTTGTCAGATAACACCTGAAAGTAGGAGACAATTGGGCTGCCTTTATGTCAGGTGACTAAAATATGCATTTGTAAAGCATATATTAGTTTATGTGCACATATGCATCAAGATTGTGTCATACTTGCAAAGTATTTGCACCCTAATTAGGTGAAGATTATTTGTAAGACTGAAAACAGTTACAGTGTCCTGCCAAGTCAGGAGTGCCTTCACATATGTGCAATTTCCACCCCTTCCTGATGATTGAAATATCTCATCCACAAAAACAAAATCTATTTTAGTATATAATTAGGCGCATAATTAGGCTTACCCTGCAGCAATTATGTCTGCCCTGGTCTACCCAACTTTCTATGTAAACTTAACTTACTCCATATTTTTACACATAAATCCAATCATACCTAATGAGCTGGGTGACCAAGTCAGTATATAGCCCTAAGCATGTAACTTCTAATATGCCACAAAGACTAGACACAAATGTCAACGAACAGAACGTAAAGCTATTCAGCTATAATTATAGCCAGGGGTGCTGAGAGGGGGAGATGGAGGCGGGTAGCAGGTACAAATTACCAGGGCCCTGGTCTGCCACTGTAGTAGGAGGAGCCACCCACCTGGTGTGGCCATGCCCCCTTCTGTGGCTTTGGAGGGAGACACAAGAAGTTGCTGTACCGGGGCTGAAATTTCTCTTGGTGCCCCTGATTATAACCCTGCACTTAATAACATCTAGCTACACTTACAATATAGGGTTTTGTACTATTTTATAAGAAAGTTTGAACAGTAATAAGATTTGGCTCATCAGGTCTCACAGGAAACTTCAAGTCTTAGGTCAATTTCCATTAAAAACTTTATGGTCAGTTTCTAAGCACAGAGAGTGAGATCTTCATTTGTAAAGCATATGCCATTTGTGTCTGCATAGTCAAGAGAATTGCATGAGGGAATGTGGAGGATGAAATCCTCGGCCATTACCCCCACCCTGTAAACAGAGCATCTATTCTTCTAAGGCCAAGAGAGATACAAACTTTCAGAAGTGCTGTGTGGTACGAATCAAATGATATGAAATATCAACCAACGAAAGGCCATTCAATCTTTTCAAGAAACACTCAGAAAGTTCTGTTAGATGTAGAATGCTTTAAAATGTTGACAAATATACAAAAGAATATCAAACTCATTTCGGTTAGTGTCATTCATGATGATTTATCATCGAAGTCTGGAAAAGCAGTGGTCTCAAAGGTGAAACAATTTTAGCTTCTTCGTTTTTCTTACTTTTTTTTAACAGAATGTTCCAATGTGGATCTTATATCCTTAGGGCTGTGCTATTAAATTCCAAGCCAGAAAACTTAATCTCACAGCCAGATTTGACATGATTGTGGTCGAATTGAAGTAATTCAAGAATAGTTTGTTGGGTGAAGTATGTGTGTATGTGCAACTGTACAATGTCTTCACATTTCTTTGCTAGTTGGATATACAGAATTTTAGCAATAGTGCTATATTTTGGTAGTATAATTTTAATTACGCTATATTTTACATTTCTTTACTGATTATATGCATGTCAGTGTGTTCCAACTTAAGTGATTATGTGAATACTAAATACCTGTGTAGAACAAAAAAGCTAATTAAAAACTAAAGGAAGAAAACATTCATATTATCAAGTGTTTCATTCTATATTTTATAATACATCATATCTCACAAACATTTGAAAAGAATCAATGTGACAAACCCTACCATGATATATCCAACTAAACCCCATATAGCAGAAGCCACCCCCCCCCCCCATCCTGAGTTTGGGTTCTGCAGTAAATGGGGTTTCTGGGAAATATGCTTTGTTGCTAAAACCATAAGTATAAAATGTAACACGAATGTTGTTCTTTGCTTTAATTATTTGGATTCACAGTGTTAACTTGTGCATAGAGTCTTGCTTGCAGATTTAAGTCCGTGGTCATTTATTTGCACGAGTGTCAAGGGTGGCACCAGCAACAAGGATGTTCCTGTTATGCTAGTCCCATTTACTTTCTTTTTAATTGTGACTCATTATCTTTTTAGATAGTACATCTGAGGAAAATGAGACTGCAGTCTGAAGCCCCCCCTCAAAATATGGATATTGTTCAAAGTCTCAAAATCAAATGAAAAGTTCCTTAAAAGTTCAAATGTAAGCTAATGTCCCACTGATTAAAGCTTTTGGACAGTGGATCTAAAACACATGTGCTTTTCATCCATTGAGCAGGTTTCCATTTAAGAGTTTAACATGAAATCGCTGGCCCCCATAGGAATTTTTTTTTGCCAGGGATTGGTGATACCAATCTATTTCCTCCATAGGCTTCTGCACTGCTCTGCGCATGTACAATATAAAATATTGCTACTATTACTTACTTGTTTACAGTTTGTTAATAACTTTGCTATGTAGCAGGATAAGGTTGCTTGTATCCTTTGCCATTAGAGGTATAAGGGATAATTTATAGCTGATGTTCTAGAACCCCAGAAAGCCTTAAGTTTTACATGTTTGTCTACAGAGTTCAGAGACACTATATATTTACAGTGTTTTACCTTATCTATAATATATAATATTGTGATCATTTCATGCATGCTAATTGATCTCATTCATACAATTGTCTAGATCTACTTTAATCTCAATTTGTTTTTTATTTGCGCCTTGAGTACTTGGCTTTCGATAATCAATCTGCGTCTAACTTTGCAGGCTTGTGGATCCACCTGAAAATGTACATGTGGAAAGAATGGAATGTCACACCAAAGTCCATCTGCATTTTAGGACCACTCCCTTTATTTAAATGTCTCCATTTGTCCATAAGATACTGCTTGGCTTAGGTTCATGTATAGATTAAATTACTTATGATAGTGAAGGAAAATCAGGACTGTATCTATGATGTGTCACTTCTGTGCATTGTAATTTTTTTGTAACGACATTTGTCATAGTGCACCTATAAATACGCTTTCCTGTAGAAGTACAACAGGGAGGAGCAAAATGCTTCCCATTAAAAGTATAGAACAATACTTCTATCTGTTTCCTCCGAGATGGGAGAAAAGGGCTATTTTACAGGGAACAGCCCTGTAAATATGACCTCTCCATCCTTTATGTCATTTACGTTGCATCAACCTGCAAAGCAAATTCTTGTTTTTCATGTTGTTTGATTATACTCCTGCGCCTAATCTGTACTCAGCAAGGAACACACACAATCCACCCAACTCCTGTCATTGGCCCGTGCGAACTTTAGCACCTCTGCAACACTTTTTGTTATACAAATCTGTGCGCTTTCCCATAAAATATCGTCAAAGTAGGAATGTCAGAAAATGTTATTCATACTGCTGTTTGGCACTTTTGCAATTCGTAAATGACCCTGATTAACTTTAATGGAGTTTTACTCAGTGTATGAAAAATACATGCACATCACTGTCCTGTAGTTGATAACAAAAGCATAGCTAAAAACACTTTACTTTTTTTCTAAATTAATTTACAACTTTTCTTAAGTGTCTGCAAGTGACTAATAAATTAACACTGGAAAAGTGATTTGACTTTGTATTGCCACCTGTTGGTCACTAGTGATATTGCAGCAGCTGCCTTTTACCAAAAAAAAAATCTCAAATAGAGATGGGTAAAATCTGGGACATTTGATGTTCCACGTTTGCTGCGCCATTTTATAGAATAACATTTCACACTGTATTTGTATATTTGAATTTCACAGAATTTAGTCTCTGTCCGGGATGACAACGGTCAATTCATTATTCTTTGTGGTGTGTTTGGGGTAGGACTGGGAACACTAAAGGCCAGATTTCATTGTCATATATGCACATTTTTTCGGCTGAATGAGGCAAATATTTTGTAGAACAGATATGAAAATTTATCTCTGGTTCTAAGATAGGAAATTATGGCATTTTACCCTTGCCAGTTTTATTTTGCATGATCAGAGGTTGGTGGACAGAATCAGTGAAGTAATTTATAGTTTTTAAATGCAAATTAGTTTTACCCCAAAAATGTGCTATTTCTTCTGTAAAATGAGATTCAATTAGCTTTATTTCATATTTGCCCACTTTTGAAGGCAGCTGTCTGGGAGGGGGTCCGTTGAAGGGGCGTGATGCCGTTAGACTCCGCCCCTGTCAATCTTATGCAATTTTGGCCAATCGCAGCAGGGAGCGGGGCCACAATGCCGCGTTTAGCCCTGCCCCCACCCATCTTCAACAACGGAGACAGCTGGATTCAGGATTTTTTCCTGCTCTCTCGGGAGTCCGGGAGAACTCACAAAAATTCAAGAGTCTCCCGGACATTCCGGGAGAGTAGGCAACTATGCTTTATTTTGACAATAATTTTCTCTCTCAAAAGTACACACATTAAATAATTATCTACTTAATTTGGGGAACTATCATTGGTTAAAACAGATGATCTACTATGAGCAGACAATGACCAGTATTTTAGCATAATGCCTAGTTTTTCCTCAAACCTAATGATCCCCAAGAGTTAAAGAGCCAAAACCCCAGTCTGCATATTATAAGTACTGTATCCCCTTCTCTGGGTGTCCTGGCTATCACTGATGAGTGGCTAAGCTCCTCTATTGGGGGTATCTGTGGCTTCCTTGGTGTTAGTAGCTTCAATTTCATGTCTCTGTCTACTACTATCTCTTCTCATTCGATATTTATCACACCACCGGCAGCTATACAAAAATTCCAGTTACAATTTCTTTCCACTACTTTATGGATCAAGTGTTACCCACACCTCTTATATTGTAATCTTATTTTGTTTTCTGTTTCTTGTCATTGTATCTAATTTTTTTATGGTTCACTCTTTGCACTGTGCTGTGTAACCTGTTGATGCTATATAAATAACATTTAATAATAATGGGCCTGATTCATTAAGGATCTTAACTTGAGAAACTTCTTATTTCATTAACTAGAAGAAATGTTGATCCTATGCCTGTGACCTCAGTGTTTGGGATAAACTTATCCCCTACAGGATGTTCTAGTCCAATGAAGATCTAGTGCCTGATTCATTAAGGATCTTAACTTGAGAAACTTCATATTTCAGTCTCCTGGACAAAACCATGTTACAATGCAAGGGGTGCAAATTAGTATTCTGTTTTGCACGTAAGTTAAATACTGACTGTTTTTTCATGTAGCACACAAATATCAACTTTAAATTTCAGTGTACAAATAAGCTATCAAGTGTTTGTGTGCTACATGAAAAAACAGTCAGTATTTAACTTATGTGCAAAACAGAATACTAATTTGCACCCCTTGCATTGTAACATGGTTTTGTCCAGGAGACTGAAATAAGAAGTTTCTCAAGTTAAGATCCTTAATGAATCAGGCCCCTAGTTCACATCCTGACGTTTGAGTCTAAACTCCTGCAGATGGAGGATGTCTTTGTATCCAATTGGACTGTTTTGTCGATAACATCCATCTGCAGTTCTGCTAGTTGAGGAAAGAGTTAAAAAACTGTTCTTTAACTAATTGCTGATGCTGTAGATGTGCTGCGGACTTCACTTTGTAGAATACACAAACCTGGCTAGCCATTCATCTATATACTAAACCAATATCCATATGTCTTTTCAATAAAAAGAAAAAACTGGAACAAAACGGCTTTATATATTTATGCCGAGAGGTTCTTATTGCAAATGACATTTTTAGGTTCTTTTAACAGCAAAATGCCCGATTTGGGAGCTTAATACACAGCCTCCTAAGTGTTATATTGCTACCCATGACTAATCATTTATCTAAAAACATTACCAAGAAAAGAATCTGTCAATAACATTCTTTAAAGACAGCCACTAGTTCAAAGCATTAGTACCTGTACATGGCTTTCTGAAAGCATTACAAGAGGACTGGAGCCAATAATAAAATCTTACAGCTTGGCTCGTATATTTTCATCGGTCTGCCTGTTTCAGAGTTATCAAAAAAACACACAAATGGTATGATTTTTAATAATGGATCCATTGTAAAATAGATTTAGCAATTCACACAAATATCGCTAAATCCATTCTGTACCTCCAAAGAGACACTAAATGGATATGTGATTGAAGAGGAATGACAGTGCTAAAACTTTGAAATAATAATAAAAAAGAGCTTTTTGTTCCAGAATGGTGGTAGTAAAGGAATTGAAGCTGCAGTGTATTGTTTAAGATAAAGCACTCAGCTGTAACATATTCTGGCTTATGATTGTAACGTCATGGTTGACAAGTATAGCAAACAAGAAACTTATATGTATTGCTCAAACCAACAGTATGTGTAGGAATCATACTTTTTTAAGCAGGACATTAGAGCATCCATGTGAATTTATAAGTTCCATGCTATGCTGGGGTCTAGTGTAGTATGTGGTTAAGGTGTACCTGTTGCCTACATACAATATAGCTAATTTACTAAAACTGCACCATTTAACAAGTGTCTGTTTAGGGCTAATAAGACAATGAAAGCAAATGTCTGATTGGCCGCTATCGTTTAGTGAGCCTTAATGGAGGCAGAGGTTTTGTGGGCTGACTCAATATCCATTTAAATGTAACTTACCTTGGGACTTGTAACAGCACAGATACATCTCCCTTTGGTGAGAGAAAGACCTTACAAAAAATAGAATGTACAAGGTCATATTAGCTATTTGTATGGCATTGTTTGGGGAATCACAAAACAGAGTTGATTTTTGTGAAATTCTATACAAATGTTACTCCTTGCTACCTTTATTAACTAATTATCTCTAAGTGCTGGTTAACATTCCTCTATGTGATACTATGGGCCTGACAAAATTTATGTTGACTTCCCAATTTTCTTGTTATTTAAAATCCCTATTTGAGAGAGCAAATAAGCAAAATCTTTAGTTAAACACTCCACTCTTATTAATATATTTTACGAATATTTCAAGGAAATGGTGAGTATTAGCACTGCTATACTGATGAAAATGCCCTGCGATCATTCAGATGTATCCAGAGGACATTACCGCTTACAACTTTTCTGCCCTTTAGTGCCATTAGTCCTCTATACTATCAGCTACTCTTGCTGCTGACTGATGTTATTGTATGCAATCGAGTGCAAGATGCATGGCGCATGAATTGAGCTGCTCTTGCTTGACCCCCTCCATTGACAGCGTCGGGTTATTGCAGCAGGGGTCATCATCATCATCAACATCAGGAGTCGCCATGTCCATTGTGCCACCGGGTGGCAGTATGTTTGTGGTGTCACAACATATTTTAAAAGTGATGCTACATGATCTGTTTCTCTGAAGAGAATTATCAGTCTGAACTTGTTACATAGATTACTTTGAAGTTGACGCGTCTATCATGCGCCTCCATTCACTCATTACTACTAATACCCTTCTAATAATCTGCTTTACCCTGCAGCTCTAATTTTAAATAAAAAAGTGCACAATTGTTAAAATCTACTGCACATTATTCCAATGTTTCTGGGGTGGATAACGCATAATATCAAGGGATTTTTTTCTCCCAAGAATATATGAAATATATGCTACATACCACCCAGGGGAGTTGTGGGAAAACCAACAAGAGTCTGCTTTTAAAGTTAATCCTTGTGAAAAACAAACTAAAAAAAACAGGTAGTGGGATGGAGATGCTGAACATTAAGTTTTTACTCTCTAATGTATTCCCTTTAATCCTCTACTTTAAACAGACTTCAAATTTGTGGAGTGCATTTGTGGATGTTTGAGGTCAGAGCACAAATTCCTGGGATCCACAGAAAACGTGTAACAAAACCAGCATAGATATGATACTTAATCAACGTGTGCATTGAAGGCAGGAAAAAAACTGTTGAAGTGTAAATCTTATTCTCAGTGGACTAAGCCATATGCCAACCAATTGAAATCTCACTAACACAGACACTAGACTTCATCAAAAATTTAAGAAGACTTCTACCCAGTTGCACATACTTAGAGAAAAATGTCTCCTCCCAATCTCGTTAAACAGAGGAAACAACATTAAAGGAAAAAGATAAAATAATTTTAAATCATATTTCAGACCAGTTTTTATTTCATTAGTTTTACTTCCATATGCTGACTTTCTTAATATTAATATGCTGTATTTAGAAGTAAACATTGCTGCATGTGATGTTAGAATGATCATTTGTCACTGTGCTGCCTGTGTTCAAAGCTGTTGTTTCCCAGCTAGTTCTAGAGTAAACATGTATGATGCAAAACCTCTCAAGTTTCCCCTTTGACCTTGTACATTTGTATCTCTGCTGTCTGAAAGCAAAGGTATGACCTGGAGAAAGTAGTTGTCATCTTTAGGTGAAGTTTATTAGAGGTCACTATAACTTGTATCCAAATAGCCAAGTGTTCTTAAATAATAGTATTGGCTGAAATAATGGTAGTAAACTGAAATATATTCTATTTTTGCACATACAGTTATTCTTTGCAATCAAAGACTACCAAAAAGATATAAAGAAAGATAATGGTGATAGATAACCAGAGAATTGTACCCATACTCTTTGAGCCATAACTTTGCCCCAGCAATGTCCTGTACCTTTCTTAAGAGAATTGGAGAACCATATAATTGACAACAGTGGCATTCTTTTGACATTCTGGTAACTAGACAGCTTTGATTGTTAGAAAGAGTTGGATTTTGAAGTTTGGTTGTAAACTTGTGGATATAAACCTGCAATATTTGGCTTTTTAGAGGGTGGACAATGTTACTTCCTGTGGGAGGATAGCACAATGGAGGATCTACGTAATCCTAAATGCTTCCTATTTTGAAAAATACGTAGACTGGCATAATCTTTGCATCTGATTGTGAAGTGTTCGGATGTACTGATGTAATATTGTAGTTCTAATAAGTTCAGCAGAACATAACAAACTTGTAAATTGACTGCAAGATAAAGTACTACAAAACTTTATCTTTCACATTTGGTTTTCTCAATGTAAATCGTATTTCAACTCTGTTTATGAAGAACAATCCTCAGAACAATTCTCTCCAGAGTGGATCAAATTTTCATTGTTAAAGCCCTGGCCACTAGTATTGTCGAAAAATGTCATTTCAGCTTACAGATGGGAGTAATGTGTATTTGTCCTCTCCTCTCCAAGAAAAAAGTCCTGGGGAAATATGCTTTAAACTTATGAAATTTGTAAAAGTACAGGGATATACTTTCAGCAAAACTATATATTTTACAGAATGTTGGAAGCTGAGGCTGTATGAACGACAGCTCTGCGTAAACACTCCCATGTGCTCTAGTTTAAGAAGTTAGAAGAAAAGGGATCCACATTGTCCTTGACAAATGGACATTAAACATGAAAATAAAAGTTGTTTGCCAGTTTTGCTGACAGCCAGTGAAATGTATTGCTCATGACCTTCCTTCTGAGCACTTAAAGATTATAGCAATGTTTGACACCACAGAAAGGATTGTGGATAAAGAAACGAGGCGAATACAATACACCATATAACTAAAGGATGTTCTCTATGTCTTTTCATTTTCTTTTAAACCAGTCTTCAATTCTTCTTTTTAATTATATTTTTTTGTCAATGCAGATAAACAGTTGTGTAGTAGAATTAGACATTCAAATAGACAGTTACATTATAGGCTGGCTATGTAAAAGTTCATTACCTGTCCTGCACAAAAGTGTTGCTCCTGCAATTAAATATATGTGATTGTGTGTTCAGAAAGATAAATCATACTCAACTACTCTCCCAGAATTCCCGGATTCCCAGGAATCCCCGGAAGAATAAGCATCCTCATGGATCTAGGTAGAGGCGGGGCTTAATGATGTGATTTGTGCTATCAAGCCCCGCCCCACTATGCAATGCCGTGAATTTTTGTCATTTTAATAGCAGGGGATGGCGCCATGGTGATGTGATGGTGATACCACACCCTCTTCTACACTTGTCACCTGACCTCGGTTTTAAAAGTTGTAAAATATGAGATAAATATAAGTAAATATAAACAATACTTTCCTTTCAAAAACCATATATGCAGTTGTGTATTAAAACTATAAAGGGTTATTGGCTGTACTCTAACAATGTGCCCATTATCAACTCATACATCTACATACTATATTATTCTGTGTCCCCACTGGCACATTCATATTGAACTGATCTTTATACAGGCACTGAGGATCATTGACAACAGCAAAAGGCTTTGAAGAAATACACCTCATTTTTACGTTTTGCGCATGGTTTTGGGCTTTGTACATATTGCAAATAAAATAATAAATCTCCCAAATGCCAGCTTGCGATGTGAGATTTGACTTGTCTGTCTGTAGGAGGGTGACGTGGCAGGCCTGTGTGTGAGCTGGTGTACGTAGATGCTGGATAGGGAGATGCGATTGTGGTCCATAGTAGTGGAATGAGTTGACTGAGTGGAAGTAGGCTGTTCCAGGGGGTGTGAGGAAGTCATCGTTTTAAGTTAGAAATCCTGGTAATCACTTTAAGTAAAAAGAGGTAACCACCCACATATAATGTAGGTACAATATATAATGTTCAAAAAATCTATAGTTGAATTATTTATTATTTAGTATTGATGAAGTATGGGCAATAGGAGAAAGTTCCAAATTGTTGCACAGGTGTAAGATTGATAGTACTATAATACTTGTACATAGGTATTAAGGTAACAGTGAATGGATGGTGAAAGATTTATAAAGTGCATGGAATATTCTATATTTTGACATGTGCAGGATTTATTGTAAAAAGGAAAGAGATAGTGTTAGAAGGTAATGGAGTGGATAGTGTGTAAAAGGTAGGGTAAGGGGAATAAGTCAAAGAATCAGTTAAAGTTTGGTAATATAGGTAGTGCAATACAGAACAATAACATGAGAATAATATAAATACAAGTTTAATACAGTGGAAATAAAAATATTAAAATGTTATTAAAGTGACTAAGAAGATGAAATATATCTGAAATTAAACTGTTGGAAGTGCAGGAATCAACTCAAATGTATTTCGTCACCTTTTAAGGGAGTAAAACCAGCAACATAATCTCTATATTTATCTCTATATTTATCTATACATTTTTATTGTACTTTGGAAAGGTCTGTTGTTTCCATCCGCATACATTCAAGGTGAGACAGAGTACAAAGTGTGTAAGTTAATTCTGTCACTCTCCTCATCTTCATAATCTTCTATAGTCTTCCTCTGCCTTCTAACCCCAGGTATTGATCGTGTCATGGGCCACAGCAGACCAAGGCAGGGGGTTGAAATCCTTTCCTAGAAGCAGTCACAAGCATGCCTGTTGTGGTTTTAGGAAGAGAGAGAAGCTGTGAAAACAATCTGTGCATTTATTTTAGATCTAAGTGATTCCAACTAGGTCGATGCATCATGCTGATGTGTTGAGAGCATTTAAAAGATTCTCAGTGTTTCATTTCAGGTGCAACATATGCAATGTGTTTCTTTGTATCTGACATTACTCATCACTATTTTACTGCAAATGTGCACTTTAAGGTAATTTTACTTTGAGAGCGTTTGCATTTGTAATATTTTGCTGGATTTATTTGTAAAGCATTTATCTTTCAATACTACTTGCCAGATAATAAACATGTTGCGCACAAAAATTGTACTATTATTTTTTTTGACAACACCAACACATTCTGCAGCGATGTACTGAGAATTTTAATGAGACACCTCAGTCTCTGCTCCAGATTATAATTATACATTATAATCTAATTTACCTATACATAAACACATATCATCATCATCATCATTTATTTATATAGCGCCACTAATTCCGCAGCGGTGTACAGAGAACTCACTCACATCAGTCCCTGCCCCATTGTGGCTTACAGTCTAAATTCCCTAACACACACACACAGACACACACAGACTAGGGTCAATTTGTTAGCAGTCACTTAACCTACTAGTATGTTTTTAGAGTGTGGGAGGAAACCGGAGCACCCGGAGGAAACCCACGTAAACAAGGGGAGAAAATACAAACTCCTCACAGATAAGGCCATGGTCGGGAATTGAACTCATGACCCCAAGGCAGAAGTGCTAACCACTTAGCCACCGTGCTGCACATATACATACCAGGGCCAGTTTTGTCAGAAAACAATTAACCTACCAATATGTTTTAAGACCATTGGAGGAAATCAGAGTGTCCGGGGGAAAGCACAGGAATACTGGAAGGACACACATAGCACTGTGGAATCAAATTTGAACTCATAGCCCCACTGTTGAGAGGCAGCAATGCTAACCAATGTCCTTTTTACCTCGTCTATTATACATCACAATCACACAACATTTTGGGAGGCTCTTCCCCCTAATTCAGGTGCTAGAATTATACTGTGCACTATGTAAAAACCCTAGTTCTAAACTGTTGCCCACTACATGATTTAATTACTAATTAGTAGAAGGAAACATTTTTTTTAGTTTAACATTTAGTGGTATGTTGTTTTATGGTTATTTGTTCTCCCAGAACTTTCTCCCATTTGTCTAGCCAGCTTTCAATCACTGAGTACATGAACTGTTTGCCTAAAATGCAGTTAACTTTTAAACTAGATCTCTTGGAGTTTTGATACCACATTTTCAGTGAGAAATTCAAAAAGAATCATTAGAAAAGAAAGTTATGCTTTGCTGGTGTATAGTACTATACACGGAGCAGGATTACTTTCTTATTACTTAACAGAAAACAAGATTATTTGTTGTCTATGTAATAGTTTACTAAGGTAAAGAATCTCCATGGACAAGGTACTGCAACTGAATGACTGAAGATATTGTATTTGTGGTTGCAATTTTAACAAACAAGTGAGAAGAAGATGTGTGTGAATTTCAAAGAGATAGGCTTAGATTTACTAAAGGGTGATTTTGTAAAGCCGCCTGTATTAGTTAGCTAATTAGGCAGTTCAAACAGCATGCAGTGTGAGCTATCTAGCCAACAGAAGCAGGTGTAAAAAGCTGTCTACCTTCTGGTAGTATTCCTAAAGCACCAGCAGTTAGGATTAAACCGCCAGGAGTTTATGTGTTCTGAAACCACCACACATCACCAGTGGTTTGACATTTCAACTTCAAACCGCCCTATTGTAATTGTGACAATTTGGAGCACTAAACCGCCGTCGATATCCAGCAGTTTAAAACTGCCTAAAATTCAGTACCAAAATTGTCAGGGATATTTTGTGGCCAAATTATATTGAATGCACAAGGACAGCTTGACTTTTAAATAGGCGATTTTTTGTTTGTGAAGTCGTGTACATTTGTTTAATATTGCATTAACATTATTATATTGTTCTAAAAATATGTAAATTTGTAACTGCTTTGAAGTCCTATCTGTCTGAGATGAATATCCTAGCATCGTATTTGACTTCCACCTTCGTCAAAGATTCATTTTTTGAGTACTTTTCATTGCTTGCATGTTTATTGAAGAACGAATGCAGACACATAAATCTTCTGATGCAGGGCTTTGCCATATTCACTTGTTGAATATCTTTTGTAGCCTGTGACCATTTCTTTTGTTGCAAAATCCTTCTTTACAGTCTGATTGTGTTCCTCTGCCTTATAGCTGCCATATTTCACATTTGGTGTCTGAGAAACTGTGTTCTGCATAGTTAAAACATATTACATATACAATAGCTTCCATCAATATTAAATAACTTGTCTAAATTAAATGGTGAAATATATTCTTAGTCTTCATCATTTCCCCACTCAGTCTTCTCTTTTCTAGAGAAAATGCATCTAACACAGACAGTCTTTGCTCATAGAGTAACTGAGATCTTAATTGAGTTACCCTTGCCTGCACTGTCCCCAGGTCTAGGACATACGTTTTGTGAATTGGTGCCTAAAATGAACTACACATTCAAGGTGAGGCCTCCCCAGTGCATTACAAATTGGCAAAATTATACTTTCCCTCTTGAGTGTTTCCCCCTTTTACTACATACTAATATACTGCTGACAGTGGTTGCTGCAGATTGGCATAGAAGGATATTACTATGTCTATGGAACCCAGATCTTTTTCCATCCTAGATTTACCCAATAGAATCCCACCTAAGGTGTAAGCTGCATGCATATTTTTAGTCCCAAATAGCCAACATTGTATTTATCCACTTTTACATTCATCTGCCATATTTCCGCCCAATCTCACAATATATATAAGTACCTTTGTATGTATAAGATATCATTTATGGACTCTTTTACACTTTATAATTTTGTTTGATCTGAAAAAAAAGAGAAAATAACTTTCATTTTACATAATTTATAAAGTTAATAAGATTGTTGAAAATTGTTTAGTGTGTGGAGTTGCTGTTGAGTATTGTTCAGAACAAACATTGGTCAGTGGTATTGATTTACTCATATAGATTGAAGACCAAGGGGCCCTATTTAAATTCTGCAGTGGAGCCCAGGAATTTTTAGTTACACATCAGAGACTAAGCACATATAAAACATGCATATATTGTGTATTTTGTACAAAATGGAAACACTAATTTTTCCAAATGTTCAGTACATAAGCCTGCTGTAAGAAACACCTTTCTTCATGCACTGTCTGCATCCAGAAGGTTATTCAAAACCATTTACAGAATGACTGTCTCTAAACCCTCTTAACCTCAAAGAACAAACAAAGAAATCCGTACACAACTATTTCCAATACTAAAAAATGAAAAAAGTAACATTAAATTGATATTGTATAAATGATAGTAATGTATTAAAACTGAAAAACCCAGAGATGGTATTTTTTATAGTTGACAATAGAATAAAATACATTCTTCATAATAATTTGTAAAGTTAGGAACAAGTAAGATGGAAAAAATGTTGCTTCATATTGAATAGCATCATCGTAAGCAAAATAATGCGGCAATAGCTGCAGTGTAGCTTAAAAATACATAGGTTATTTCGATTTTAAAACAAGCAAATGTAAAATACGCATAAATTACTATGTTGCTTCATATGAAATTCAAATAACTTAATTTTCAACACATCACAAACAGTCCATTTGCGTCAATTGTAAATACAGAGCCAACAGGCGCTTAGCAAATACAAATACATAAATATTGTACGATTGAAGATTATTAAGAGAAAAAAATACATATCTGTACTCAAAAGATGCTTTGGGAGAAATGGGGTGTCTCTAGTTTATTGAGATTGTTTGCAAAGCCCTAATGCACTGTCACTGCAAGAATAATTTTTTCCTTTACAATCTACTTAGCAAAGATTTATCGATCCTTGTCCCCTTCATTGAGAATTACTGATCCATTTTAGAAAATCTGATTTTCACACCCTTCATGAGAATGTGCACAGCGCAGTTCTCTGGAGACTGCCTGAGAAGTTGACTTTGACATGAAATTCCTCAGCAGCAGCACACGGGAGTCTATGGTCTCATTCCCGATTTCTTGCAAAGGGTGGTAAAATACTTTTATACATCTAGAGAGACATGATTACACTGCAAGGACCTATTTCTTCCATCCTGCTGGATGTATCTGGGTTACTGTTATTTGTGTAAATAGCATTTTTTCCCTTTCTTCTCTTTTTCACTCTCCTGCTCAGTAGCAATGCTTTGAACACCAAGGTAAGATTTACATTGTTTAAATTCAGGTTTTCAAACCAGTTGGGTTTTTCGGAAGAAATATGTATTGTGTGAACAAATAACTTTCTTGTAGATGTGTTTGCTTTATGCTAGCTGCTCTGGAGTGAATACTGGGTACTAAAGCTTCAATATCAAACATGAAACATTAACCCATATTTAAACTGGTGGGATTTTCATAATATCTGTATATTAATTATATATTTTAGGCAATATTAGAACATTTCTATGGGTCTCCACATCCCACGTGCATATAGTAAAATGATTTTTCTAGCAACGTTAGCGATTATTAAGGTATTTTACTCATTCTTCTATAGATTCTTATTTGATGGGAAATAGTGTTCTATAACATGTATTTTTTAAATAAATGTGACAAATTTAATTGAATGGACTTAAGCTAAGTTTTGAGGCTCTTTTTAGTTTTGAAACCATTTACATACAAAATTACCCAATGTTAAGTTGAAGAAAAGTCACAAATCCATGGAGTTGAAACATGTTTTTAAATTGTAATTGTGTTGATCAAGTGGAAGCCAAAAGAAAACCCTAAGTCAAGCTGCTGTCAATTTAAACATACAGGGGGGAAAAGTCCTTCCTGTCCTGGATTACTAGTAATAGCTACAGATCACACTTTTTATATGAAAGGTGTAAAATCAATGAATCCATGTGTAGAATCCTCTATTTTGTCTCCACCTCCTTTGGTAGGGAATACATTACCTTGTATAATTACAGGGGAAAAACCCTCTCTATGATGGTGATGAAACTGTCTTTCTTTCTGTCAATGCCCCCTTCTGGCACAGTCATTCGCAAAGCTTTATTGAAAGCACCATATTTGAACATATTATTTCAGTTGCCCTTAAGACACCTTTCCTTTGTGAATAACCCCAGTTTTCCATCCCTTCCTTTATAATTTACCTCCTCATTGTTATTATTATATTATTTTTTTATTTGTGTTTTAGATCGGTGTGATGAAAATGTGCTCTAAGCAAATACTTGTTTATCTTGCTATAGCTACCTACTGTTCCTATAATTGTTAATACAATTTAATGTATATGTGTATATAAAGAAATATATGGCAAAATACTACTGATACAGACAAATGCTGCAACCACACACACACACATACTTCAGAAAAATAATTAACATTTAATATAAAATAATATCGCAACTGATTAAAACAAAAAGTAATAGTAGGTACACATATTTGCTGACTCATTTTAAAGGTGCTATACTTTTTTCTTATTTTTAAAAGGCAGATTGCTGTAGAAAGAAAATTAGTGTTTTAATATCTTTCCTATAAAGAACACAGAGACAGTACGTGCGTGCAGTGTTCTCGACAGGAGCAGTTCTAGAATTCTTTATTATACATCCGTGGAGACAATAGAATGGACTGTAAGTAGCTTCTGTCTCTCACTATAATAATGCACATAAAGCCAGGGGTCAGTTTGGGTTCGTTCTTGGCTTTGATGCTGTGAGAAGGTCACCAGGGGAATCGATGGGCAAAAATGAGACCAGCATTCCATCCAATCAATGAAAATTTTTTATCTAAAGTGGACACCGCTGGGTGTAAGTTTTACTGCCTCAAAATGCTTTTTTTCCACTTTAATAGACTGCAAGTGAGATGTATTATATACTTACAACTGTTTTTTGTTTTAGATTTTTTTATGACTTTTATAAAAGCAAAACTGGCTAACATCTATGCTAGATGAGTTTCACATTCTATTTTCGAAATACAAAAGATAAATTGTGCACTTGCATAACTATCAGTGTATTGGTTACTTTTCTGAACTATATATTAACTGATATTGTTGGCACAGTTATTGAACATGTTTGAGATTGTTACTATGAGTTTGGTCTGAATTGGTTTGCATAAATAGGCAGACAATAAATGATTTAACACTATTTTTGCTTGAACTTGCTAAATGAAAATATAACTTGTAATATGCTCTAGTTATGCTGGTTGTGGCTTTTATATGTTAGCAGCTTATTGAGGTCACAATTCCTTGAAACATTTAATTATTTACCTTTATTTACATAACTCCTGCATATTATGCAGTGCTTTATAGAGAATATTTGTTATTCACATCAGTCCCTGCCCCAGGGGAGCTTACAATCCATATTCCTTACCACATGAACACACACACACTAGGGTTAATTTTGTCAGAGGCGAATTAACTGACCAGTATGTCTTTGGAGTGGGGGAAGAAACTGGAGCACCAGAGGAAACCTATGGAAAGAACATAAAAACTCCACCTAGAGTGCTCTGGTTGTTATCGAACCCATGGCCCCAGCGTAATGAGGTGGCAATGTTGGCCAGAAATATAACTGTGACCATTCTTAGACTTTTTAGCTAACAATTTCCAGCTGTATTTCATTCATAACATTGGATCGATTATGTTTATTTTCACGCAGTCCTCCCATGTGTGTCCTGTTTCACTCTGCCACCTGTTTTCTAATTAACACTCATGGAACATTTAACTTCAAGCATAGGGATCACAAATTGTTTGCATATCAACCATTGACCATGTTCAGGTGGATCAATGCATACAAGTTTATTTTGCTTATACACTTTTGTGAATAAAGTATTTTTGTCTTTCCATTTCCACTGCAATAAATTTCCACTGTTCATTCTCTGTGTATATTCTGTTGGAACTGTACTGGTATTCTAAGGGACTATAACTAAAAACCACCTAAATATTACAATTTTCAGTGTTCCATCAAAGTACTGTAGTGGCTGGCAATAAAACGAGTAAAACATGAAATTATTTATTTCTGGGATTGTCTACATTGTCTCAGACTAATTATTTATCACATTGTACTAGAATATAGCTGTCTATTACCTGTCCTCTCAGAGGAGGTCTTTGCTCTGCAGAGTGGGGACTCTGGGAGAGTGTGGGCCTTGAAGATGGGGGGACGTGTTGACCCGACATTGTCATATACCCCTCACATCCAGATCACATAGCCTCCACACCTTCTGTATCCCCTATTGCTAAGCCCATTCATACCTTTAATTTAACTCTTATTCATGCAAAGTAACACATTTGTTAATTAATATGCAAACTGAATCTTCATTCATATAGTATTTCTTACAAATAGATCAAAATGTATGGATTAAGACCTCTGTAAGGGTCCCGGGTTTTTAGAACCAAAGTTCACTAGGTTACCCATCCCCCCTTAGGTTCAGAAATCACACAGGCAATGAGGAGAACAAAATATACAATGCTATCTTTACTTTTCTTACATTAATATAACAGAATAACAACATAAAATAGAACTGCACACTTTAAACAATAGGTCAGCGATTCACCAGTGTCAACAGGGGTCGCAGCAAGGTTCCCCACCCTCCGTAGCCACGCAAAAGTTCCACAGGCAAAAGAGTCTGTCAAGAGAAGGTCCAGGGAGCCTTGATATTTCGCTGTTCCCAGCCGCTTGGCCAATTCCCCACCAGTATGGTGGCGCACTGAGTATCAGTCTCCCCACCAGTTAACTTAGAACCTGACAAATATCTATTGATGAAGTGAGGCAATGACAAGTCCCAAGGTGTCCCAGGACATAGGGCAGCGATGATAACCAGGTTTGCTGGTAGAGAACAGAAACTCAACACCAGTCAGCCTTTCACCTTACAGGAAACAATAAATATCATGAATACGCCCTCCACCCTTGGAGCGCCTCCTTATATCCAGGGTCCAGTGTCGGACTGGGGCATGAAGGGCCCACTGGGGGCTGCATTGCCAGGGGCCCACCAAAAGGGGTGGGGCCAGCCATCAAAGAGGCAAGACCGCCAGACACTAGAGGGGGAGTGATCAGCCCACAAACGACAGGTAGCACCCTAGTGTAGTATAAAAAGAATGCAGTGTGTACATAAAGAGTACACAGTCTTGACCTGCCCCATAGAACAGTCACCAAAAAAAGAAAAAAAAAATCAGGATTTTCCCACTAGACTCAGAACATTTAACAGACTGTCCTACCTGTTTTTGTCACCACCTGTGGCTGCTGTTTTTTTTAGTTGCGGCTTGTCTGGATCCTGGAATTTTGGGTGCCCTATCTGGAAAACAATGGGTACATTTAGAAAATTCCAACCAGTCCGATCTTAAATCAATAGGACCCACAATTAATACTTAAGCCTTCCTAAAGCCCCAACATTAAAATAATATCATTTCCATTTAATAAATTAACCTATTTCCCTCCCTTCAGACAACCCCAGCAATAAATTAATAGCATTTATGTATAATAAATATACCTATTTCCTGCAACCGTCACTGCCATTAAATAACTTATATTCACATTTAATAAATAGAACTCATGCTCCTCACAAAATAGCACCCATTAGTTAGCCACTACCTACCACACACATTACATTGCCACAAGCCCGCTGTGCCATCACACACACACATTACTGTGCCCCTTCATCACCATGCTCACCATGCTGTGCCTCCTTATGATCAAACTGCGCCGTCCATGCTGCTTTTGCTCCCCCCTTCTCCTGGCCCCCCATCATCACCCTGGGTTATGCTGCTTTGACTCCCCCTTCACATTCTGCCATGCTGTGCTCTGCCCCCCTTCACACTCTGCCATGCTGTGCTCTGCCCCCCCTTCACACTCTGCCATGCTGTGCTCTGCCCCCCTTCACACTCTGCCATGCTGTGCTCTGCCCCCCTTCACACTCTGCCATGCTGTGCTCTGCCCACCCTTCACACTCTGCCATGCTGTGCTCTGCCCCCCCTTTACACTCTGCCATGCTGTGCTCTGCCTCCCCCCTTCACACTCTGCCATGCTGTGCTCTGCCCCCCCTTCACACTTTGCCATGCTGCTCTGTCCCCCCCCATTCACACTCTGCCATGCTGCCATGGCAGTTCACATACCCTTATTGCCCCTCATCTTTCATAAACTTTGTTTCTCTTCCCTCTTCCCCAAAATGACAGGCTGCTCGCTTTACTGACCTTATCAGAAATGGCTTCTGCTGCTCCTGCATTGTTCATGTAGCTCCTCTGGGCGGCAGGAGTCAGAACCTCTCCAACTGTGGGCGGTTCTTCTTTCCAGACGAGTCATGTGACATGACTTATCTACCAACAACTGTGCTGTACAGCGCATGTGCAGAGAGCCACAGTCGCGTCTGGGCTCTCTGCACTTCAATCACCTGTCACCTATTTGGAACAATGGACCCAGCGGGGGGCGTGGCTAATGGACCCAGAGGGGGCGTGGCTAACCAGCATCGGGGCCTACCGGTGGATTGTCCGGCTCCCCGGCAGGCCAGTCCGACGCTGCCAGGGTCAAATTTCCATGGTGTTTTCCCCTCTCCCTACAGGCACATACACTATATGGACAAAAGTATTCGGACGCTTGATCATTACACCCACAGGGACTGTAATGACATTGTATTCAAATACATCTACTTTAATAGGGAGTTGGTCCCCCTTTTGCAGTGATAACAGCTTCCACTCTTCATGGAAGGCTTTATACAACATTGTTGGAGTATTTCTGTGGGAATTTGTGCTCATTCATTTTGTAGAGCATTTATGAGGTCAGGCACTGATGTTGGACGAGAATGACTGGCTCACAATCTCCATTCCAGCTCATCCCAAAGGTGTTCAATGGGGTTACGGTCAGAGCTCTGTGTGGGCCAGTCAAGTTATTCCACACCAAACTCATCAAACCATATCTTTATAGTCATTGCTTTGTGCACTGGAGCACAGTCATGTTGGAATAGAAAAGTGGCTCCCCAGACTGTTGCCACAAAGCTGAAAGCATAGCATTGTCCAAAAGGACTTGATATGCTGAAGCATTAAGATTGCCCTTCACTGGAGATAAGGGGCCTAGCCCAAACCCTCAAATACAGCCCATACCATTATCCCTCCACCTGCCAAACAGAGAAGTGTGATTCGTCACTCCACAGAACACATTTCCACTGTTCCACAGTCCAGTGTCGGTGTACTTTACACCACTGCATCCGGCGCTTGGCATTGGTCTTGGTGATGTGAGGCTTGCATGCAGCTGTTCGGCCATGGAAACCCATTCCATTAAGCTCCTTTTGCACAGTTTTTGTGCTTACATTAATGCCAGTGGATGTTCGGAACTGTACAGCTATGGAATTAACAGAGCGTTGGCGACTTTTATGCACCATGTGCCTTAGCAGTCATTGACCCTGCTCTGTGATTTTACATGGTCTTCCACTTCGTGCTATGGTTCCTAAACGCTTCCACTTTCTAATAATATCACTTACAGTTGACTGTGGAATATCCAGAAGTCTTATTGCAAAGATGGCATTCTATCACAGTACCATGCTTGAAGTCACTGAGCTCTTCAGAATGACGACCCTTTTTGTATCACAAGTGTTTGCAAATGGAGACTGCATAGCTAGATGCTTGACTTTATACACCTCTGGCAACAGGGCTGATTGAAACACCTCAATTCAATTAACAGGTGTGGCCAAATAGTTTTGTCCATCTAGTGTATATTCGTACACTAGAGGCTCTCCATATGGGTCAACTGGCCACATAATTATCAGCCAGCTCAGATGCCTCATCAGGGGTTTCTGGTTTTCGGTATTCTAACCATTCTCAGATCTCTGGAGACATTTTTAAAGTCAGCTTCTTCAGCAGGATGAAGCTCTGGATCTGCTTTATCGAGACGGCCCTCTTGCCTTGCATCCACTTGCTACACGCTCTCCTTAGCTGGCTGGCAAATGATGAGATTGTGACCCACTTTTTTTCAGGGTACAAAATTTGGACCTGTAAGTCTTCGCAGTCACCTTAAATTTAACCAACAGTGCCTTCTTTACTGCTTCATAGTCACCGCAATCCTGTGGGCTTAAAGCCTGGTATGCCTCCAGTGCTTTCCCAGCCATGGGGATATCTTCCCTGTGCCACATCACCTGTGATGCCATGGAGACTCCAGCTGAGACCCCCAGCACCACCTGTATGACTCCTGCTCCTTCCCCCAGCGCTCCCAGACAATCATGTAGTACTGCTGGAATGGCGTTGTGCACTCCGGGATTAGTGACTGGGGTTTACCCTGTGGTGGGGTCAGGTATTTCTCCTCCTCCTCTGACTCTTCCCTCTCTTCTTGTTTGGCTCTCTCCCATTCCGTCAAGTGGGCCACCAGCACCTCCCGAATTTCAAAATCCTCATATGTAATTCCACATGCCTGCAAAATCCCTGCAGGTATTGTTTTTTCGCCCACCGGTATGTGTCCTCCTGCTCATGTCTGCCTCTTTGGCCATCTCTGCTAGATCCCCCACTAGTTCCCTTATTGACACTGGTGTTGACCCTCTGTTGCCTCTCAACCTTGCACAACCTGCGCTTTACCCAATGTCGGAAGTGTGTGATCCCGCTGTTGCCACTAGATGTGAGGTTATCGGGTTGTTAGAACCGAAGTTCACCCGGCCACCTTAGGTTCAGGAATCACACAGGCAAGGAGGAGAATGAAAGTTAAAAAATATGTTTTACTATGTACACAGTAACACAACAGAATATGAGTCCCAGCAAGAATTCCCACTCACCTTAGCCACACAAATGTTCCACAGGCAAAAGAGCCTGTCAGCATAAGGTGCAGGGAGCCTTGATATCTTGCTGTTCCCAACTGCTTAGTCAACTCTCCACCAGCATGGTGGGGCTCTGAGTATAAGTCTCCCCACTCCTGTGGGCACAACAGTTTGCCCAGAACCTGGTGAGTATTTCCCGATTGAGTAAGGTGATGACAAGTCCTAAGGTGTAGCAGCAGCCTGCTTTCCAGGACACAGGGCAGTGCTGATGACCAAATCTGCTGGTAGAGAGCAGAAACTCAACATCAGTCAGCCTTTCACCTTCCAGGAACCAATCCACAGCATGAATACCCCCTCCCCCCTGGAGTGGTTCCTTATATCCAGGGTCAAATTTCCACTGTGTTGGGTGTTGGACCAGGGGGTTGGAGTGGGAGTGGAAATGAGCTGTCCTTCCACAGTGGCTCCCCTACTGTGTCCCTGCTAAAATGTCTGGGCTAGTCCTATGGAAGACAGTGGATATTAATTGGCCTTCCTCAACTCCAGATCTAGGATAGCACTCAGTCCCTCCTAGAATTAACCCCATCCACGCTTTTGTAACGTGTCAGGGCATCCAGCTGTCCAGTACTACCTGTCCCTTCTTTATTAATTCCCCATATGTCTGCAAAAGTCCTTATCCGGGTTGCCGGGTAAAAATTAAGAACTGGTCCTGGGGTGACAGTCCGTTTAACCCTGTGGATTTACGGACCGGTGAGAGCTGTTATTCTGACTATGTGGCCCGCTTCCATCACAACTTCACTGCAGCTTTCAATTACTAAATTAGAGTGTTTCACTGTGGCTTTAAATGCATATTGCTGCAAAGCTGGCTCATAGAAATGTTAAGTACATCTATAACCAGAGCTGGATTTGTATCTGTAACAGCTCTAGGCCCAGAAGCTCTGGTGCTCCAGGATCTGCCTATGTTAAAAAACTTTTAGTCTAAACTTTAGTTTTAGACATATAAGATCAGAATAAGAATTTTGCATTAACCGTGTAATTGATGATGGTTGAGATTATTGTGTCTGCATATATGTGTTTGTGTGTCCAAGAAAGAATCTGTTGTATTGAAGATGGTCACAGTCATTAAGCTTACCATCTGCTCAGTATGTGGTGCTGCACATGTACGTGAATACAATATGGTGGGTGGACCAATGTTAATTCTATATGACTTACATAAATAATACAGGAGAAAAATTGTTGGTATCTGATTGCAAATCTTGACTGTAGAGAACAAGGTGTAACATTTTCCAATAGATATAAAAGTGTTCGTAAAGAGATTTCTCTATAGGCAGTTCAGTGTGGTTGCAGCGTGCATTGCTGCAAATTTCCAGGGAAAGCTTCAAGTTTTGAAGGTTTCTCCGTGTTCCTGGAAATATATATTTTGCAATATTAACTAACTCTACAACTGTAAAAAGAAATAATATAATTCTACATAATAAATAAAATTTTCTTATTATCCAGGATTTATATAGTAATGCCTAAAATATTAGTATTTAAAATAAAAAAAAAAAAATTATAATATATTTTGTGAACATAAGATTATAGTGCACCAAAATCTTTTTGACTTCTCTGTGTGACATGCTTATACGGTATGTACTTGTCCATTAGAAAAGATTCACTAGAAATTAGATTCAAATATTCTCAACTGTGTGCATAATTCAGATAATTTAAATAATGGTGTATCAACTTTTCCCATTAATAAATGATGCTATTTACCACTGACCTCCAAATAATATGTGAAAAGAAGGACACTTATTTTGCATACTTCCAAAGTAAATGATTGTAATGACTGAAAAGCTATGGAGACTTCTTCATGTCTGCTAGGCCAGTGCTGTACTACACAAATGTATACATCTACAATAAGAAATAATGAGACTATTGAGCTTTGAGTATAGTTATATTAAATAGTTTAAAATTGTATATGATGTTTTGGAAGGTAGACTTCGATGGGAAATACCCTATTTGGTTGCTTAATGTATACCATCCCCTACTGCTCCTGCTGTGACAACATTTTGAATAGTTTGTACCTCACTCTGTGCGTGGTTGCAGGATATATTGCATTCAATTGTTTCAGCTTATTTAGTGTACAGTATCAAACTGTGAAATATGCTTTTCAGCTCACTGGCACAGTGCAGGTAGACATCAGAAGCCGTGTTCTATGCCAGACTTTCACTGGACATCTCAGTGTGAGCACAATACTTAACCTTTTCATTGCTCTGGAGTATTGTATATAGTACATATCACTAAGGGGTCTGTGCAGTAAGCAGAACAGCTTTAGACTACCTTCTTTCACTGCTTTGACACAATGAAATATAAAATATGTAAGTATCAATTTCTTAAACTTGTATTTCAATGGATATACATGCAGTTTGATTGCTGTATAAAAATAAATATTTTGTGCTCCTTTATAAGGGAGAGCACGAGAAATGCTCAGCTCTGCACTTTGTGGAGTATTACAAGGAGGAGGTTTAAAGTTTTAAATGGTAGCATGAACTATTACAAAGCAGAAGTTGAGTAATATAGAGATAAGCATCCGTTTAGGGAGTACTACTTTTTAGTAATCTGCTCTCAATATTGATCTGTCAGCAGCCTTCGCAAACCAACCCTCTCCTTTCGGAACCAAACAATGGTATAACTAGAAATTGCTGTACCCCTTTGTACTCCTCACAGATAAGGCCATGGTCGGGAATTGAACTCATGACCCCAGTGCTGCAAGGCAGATGTGCTAACCACTACGCCACCGTGCTGCCCATGAATTATGATATAGCATTAAGTACTTTTATGTAGCCAAATCAGGTACAAAGTATCAGGGCACTGACCTACATGTGCAGTGGGAGGAGCCACCAACTTTGTGTCGCTACACACTCTTTGACAGCTATGGAAGGGGCCCCAAGAAGTTGCAGCACCAATTAGATCTGGTCTACTAGCATGCACAATCACTACTTGGAGAGTCATTTTTTTACATTCATATGTAACTGGAACTTGATTAGGGTTGCCTACCCTTGCAAAAAAATGTTTTACTGACAATTGTATAAAAATTGCTGACACGCAGCATTTTTATCACTGATTGTGATGTTATACCAAAATATTGCCAAAAGTGAATATAGTAATATCATCAAATGGAGAAGATGTATCAGAGAACGTAATATATAGTTTTAAAAGCTTACGATGCCTCAAAATCATTAATTTGGCATGTCAATTTGTAGTATATTAGTGTAAGGAAGACTCATTTGTCATCCGCCGCTGCATTCCCCTTCACAATCAAGTTGAACTTTATAAAAATTCTTGGAGTTTGGGTTGGTGGAGAAGAGGCGGCCCTGAAGTGTTGGGAAGAGAGACTGGTGACAGTCAGGCAGAAAGTTGACTTGTGGAGCCTTGGAGACATTGCCATCAAAGGGAAATCACTGGTGCAAGCTTTGCCACCTCTTGCTGCTGTCTGCAAGACCATCACGAGGACAGTCTTCCACTTAATTTGGGCCTCCAAAATGGACAGAGTGAAGCGGTCGGTCAGGGCCGTAACAAGGGCAGTGCCAATTGCTCCAATCCCACCCCTCCTTGAATTTTTGTGATGCCACAGAGCAGCACCTTCTCATCCCTGGACACAGACTGCAACATGCGTCCTGCAGCATCGCTACGCTGATTATGTGAAGAGGAGCCAGCAAGGAGGGAAGGTAAGTTCAAAGAGTGGAGGACAGGGGGAGCGGATGACAGGGGGGAGAGGGGAAGTGGATGACAGGGGGACCGGATGACAGGAGCAGCGGATGATAAGGGGAGGAAAGGGGGGAGCGGATGACAGGTTGAACGGATGACAGGTTGAACGGATGACAGGGGGAGCGGATGACAGGGGGAGCGGATGACAGGGGGAGCGGATGACAGGGACAGCGGATGATAGGGACAGCGGATGACAGTGGGAGCGGATGACAGTGGGAGCGGATGACAGGGGCAGTGGATGACAGGGGCAGCGGAATACAAGAGGAGGACAGGGGGAGCGGATGACAGGTTGAGTGGATGGCAGGGGGAGCGGATGACAGGGGCAGCGGATGACAGGGGCAGCGGATGACAGGGGCAGCGGTTGACAGGGGCAGCGGATGACAGGGGCAGCGGATGACAGGGGTAGAGGTGGAGCAGCTGACAGAAGGAGGAGAGGGGCAGAGTGAGGATGCAGAGGGGGTAGAGTGAGGATGCAGAGGGGGCAGAGTAAGGGAATGCAGAGGGGGCAGAGTGAGTGGGTGTAGGGGCACAGAGTGAGTGGATGCAGAGGGGGCCGAGTGAGTGGATGCAGAGGGGGCAGAGTGAGTGGATGCAGGGGCACAGAGTGTGTGGATGCAGGGGCACAGAGTGTGTGGATATGAAGGAGGGCACAGAGTGTGTGGAGATGAAGGAGGGCACAGTGTGTGGATGAAGGGGCACAGTGTGTGGATGAAGGGGCACAGTGTGAGTTAGCTGTAAATTATTCTTTGACAGAAATATAATCGAAAAAAATATCTAAAAATATTATTTTCCCTTGGATTTATGTGTATTATTTTTGCTAAATAAGTATTTCTGTCTTGACCTAAATACTTATTAAATTTTTTTGACCGAACTGCTTATAAAACGGGACTGCTCGGTAATTATTTTGGAAGGGTGCCTTGAAAAAACTATGGAGACTCTAAGGGTGCCGCGAACTGCAAAAGTTTGGGAACCACTGGCTTAGACATTGATGCTGTATGGACTGAGCTGCTGTCTTGCAGATAGAAATTGGTATCTGCAATTGATTTTGTTCTTTGAGAATTATTAGTATACATGATAGATGGTACACTATTTTAGCTGTTATGCGTTAAATCGCTAGTACAGTTTGCAGGTTAGTATCAGAGATTCATTTTTTTTTTGTGGGGGTGGGCGCCAGTGGTGTCTCCCGCCTAGGGCACTAAAATGTCTAGTTATGGCTCTGCAGTCGGTTATGTACAAGGAGCCCTTCAAAGATGGGAAAGGGATAACTGATATCTCGACCATGTTGCGAGTCTTCTTCGTTTGTAACTGCATCTGCAGAACTCTTATTATAAAGAACATTTGCTCTGCTGGGAAGTCCATGTGTCACTTTTTCTTCCTGACACTCTGGAGGACCCTTGGTTGGGACCAGTGGGACAGCTCCTTCCCTTACAATTGGACTACACCCTGGTTTTACCTGGATGCTGCACAATTTGTGAGGAAGCATCATCTGGAGGGACTGAAACTAGACTTGTGGAAGCCAAAAACTGTCCACAAGCTCATCAGAGCTAAAGACATTCTGTTCCAGGGCTCCCTTCTGCTACAGCAAAACATGCGTGGGAGAATGGAACCTCTAAGAGACTGACTAATTGTCATGGGCACTAGGAGTCTTTACCCAGGGATCACCAGGTGATAAGCTTACCAGAGCAGTATAGATGGTAATATGGTACTCTGGTAGCGGGGTGATCACGGAACAGGAGACAGCAGATGATAGAGATGCTCGGGAAAGTCTATGACTAGCAGCACTGGTAATATATATGTAGTAATACACGAGGAACTGAATGGACAAAGGACACGTGAGGGTAGTCAGTGGTCTGCGGTAGCAAGTTGTACCACTGCTATAGTGAGGAGGAATGTCCAACAGAAACGAGGAGGTGATGAGAGTCAGCGGTCTGCGTTTAGCAAGTTGTACCGCTGTCTGGGTGAAGGAATGGAATCCAGGTGAAGGTATCCAGGGAGTCAGTGGTCTACGTTAGCAAGTTGTACCACTGCTATGTGAGAGGACACTGGAACAGGTGACACAGGAAACAGGAATCAGTGGTCTGCCACTAGCAAGTTGTACCACTGAATATATATGTGAGGAGGAGCACGGGGAGAGACTGCAATACAGAGGATACACGGGCACCTTGAACTTGATCCACAATGACATGCACAATATAGTAATGACGAACAGCACTGCAATAATATAAAGTCACAGAAACTATCCGGGCAAAAGATAACACAGTCAATGATGGCAAAAGTCTCAGCGGATAGTAAGCTCCAGAGGAGAACAACTCAGTCCAGCAAGATATGCAATACACCAGCACAGTCAATGAGAAGTATGCATACCGTGGTTCAGGAGCAGGCTGTCAGACAGGAGTGCAGAGATACCTGAACGGCTGGAGGCCGGCAGGATGCGAAGTCCCTGAAGGGTGAAGCGGTAATCAAGTAGGTGCAGCGCACAGGTAGGTAGACCAGCAGGGATAGCACAAATACTCAGGAAGCAGTAGTATGTAGAACTGGACTCCTGGAGGACCCTGAAGAGTAGCGATGGTCTAGACGAGATGAAAGCAGCGAGGCGTAGAACCGATGCAGACTGGCGAGTAGACACCAGCAGGAAATCTGAGAAGCACAGGGACCGGATCAGCTGCTGCAGACACGAGTAGAACTGTGGAGTAGCAGCCAGCAGGACTCTGCAGGTACACGGAGGTAGCGGATAGAAATCAGCAGGTGCAGCCACGATGAAACACGGGAGAGTAGAGCTGAGCTGGAACTGTTGAGCACGGAGAGCAGCGGATAGGAATCAGCTGTTGCAGTCTCGAGGAAACACAGGAGAGTTGAGATGAGCTGACGACTGTAGCGCACGGAGGCAGCGGATAGGAATCAGCTAAACAGTCACGATGAAACACAGGAGAGTTGAAGTGATCTGAAGACTGTAGTGCACGGAGGCAGCGGATAGGAATCAGCTAACAGTCACGATGAAACACAGGAGAGTTGAAGTGGTCTGGAAACCACAGGAATCAGCAGCGCTGAATACACGAGGAAACACAGGAACACCTTCAGAGGCTCATGGGAATGAGACTCCAAGATCAGGCCACGAGGTATGGAACTCAGGTGCTTTAAATAGGGAGTGTTGCCTGATCAGCTAATTAACTAAAAGGAACAGGTACTGAAGGTTTGAAAGGGCTGCGCATGCGCAGACCCTCAGGATGGCGGACGGCCACGGTTCCTAAACACACGGGAAGAAGCACTCACAGTCTGGTGAGTGACACTAATAGACACAAAGACATTGCATGGATGGCTATCCAGGGGCTTCTACCTCTCAGGACATTCATGCACTCCCGGAACCTGTGCAGATATGTCCATTGCCCCTTCTGCATAACCAGAAGGGAAACAGCACAGCTTATTTTTTGGAACCGCTTCACTGCACAGTACTGTTGGATGCCTTGGAACATGAACGTAAGTACATTGTGCCCAGGACTTGCCTTTCTTACCATTCGGTATTTTATGGAAATATTTCCTGGACCCACACTATTGGGGCAATCCAGATGGCCTGGCACCTTATGAACTGCTTTTTAGGACGCTATTTGGCTTGCCAGGAATTGCCTCATCTTGAAAAGGGAGAAGATAACCGTCCAGGACTGTCTCAAGCTGATCCACAGCCTGCTAGGAGACTATAACACCATTGACAGTCCTGAGGAAGAGGAAGATGATTAAATCTTTGTCTCCCTCTTCTCCTTCTCCCCCTATGTGTCTGTTCATTCAATAAAGACTTGAGCTTGTGTCTCCCCTCCCTTACCCCCTCTAACCCATTCCCCCATCACTGTTTGAAGTTTTCTTGAATGTCTTGCCTTAATATATGCACCCTTTCCTATTTTTGTGTCTGTCCTCAATAAAGCTTCGGGCTTGTGACTTCCCCACCCTACCCCTCTCACCTACTGTCCCCTCACATCCATTGCTTTTTGAATATGTTATATCGTTTACGTTTGCATGGTTAGTTCTTGTATTAGTTCTTGTATTAGTTATATCTTGTACTTTATGCCTTGTATTGTACTAAAATGTATGAATAATTATGTTTCACAGTGTACTGTGTACACTTGAATGTAATGTATTGTGTGCTTTTTGTACCATTATACAAATAAAGTTACTTTTTCAATCAAAAAAATTAGTGTAAGGAAGATTTTTACTAATCTCTGTCATTTACTTACTGACAGGTTAAAATGTCACTGCATTTTAACTGCTTATTAGTAAAATTACTGACAGTTGGCAATGCTGACCTTGATTTTTTTCAAATATAGGAATGTTCTCTGCTATGTATAAGGTGACACGTATGGCAAATGACTGCAATGAGCATTTATGGAAACGGTTCATGTAGATAGTGTCTGAGATTAATGACATAGATGCACAAGTGTCTAGTAACATTTGTACTGGGTGCCCAGAGATCTCCAAGGTGACACATATTTATTCATTTCCAGGGCAAGTAGTCTTTAATGTATACACACTTGTATCTTCTACACTTCTTTCAGTAGCTGAGCACCTATTGCATATTGCATCCTCTTATGTATTGTGTCCCTTTCCCCCACAGCTGTAACAATTTATGATATAAATCACCAAATCTGACACAATGTTACCCAAGAGCAGTAGAGGTAGTATGTAGATACTATTTAGTATACCTTTTGTATAGCTGTCACTTTCTCTTACGTCTAATACATATACCTTATATATATCAGAATGTGAACTAGTTATGTTGCTTCAGTATTACCCAGCTATGTTTAATGATATGTTCTAAGTCAATTGGAAAGTTAGAACCTTCTAAATTAATAGCATAGATACTTAATATTCCCAAAAAGGCTGTAAAGAAGAATTTCACAAAAGGTATAATCAAGAAAGCACCCAAATACACAAGAAGCTGACAATCATTTTCATTTAAAATGATGGTCTGCCAGATGTTTCCCCATGCTGTGGTTTGGGTTGTAAAAGTAAAAAAAACCTTCAGCAATCATAATGAGCTAAGGTTTATAGGGCTGTAATAGGGTCTTTGTAAATGTGTGGCAGCTTAGGATCAACATGGGCTAAAAGATTTTTCACTGCACTGTAAATCAGCAGGTAATGTAGCCATAAATAGATAGATAAATCATTTGCAGCAAGCCTTTTTCTCAAACTTTTCAAATAAGGGCCAAACACTTTATTTTATGTTTTGGGACAGTACATAAAGTAGGAATGGGGGCCATTCCATCATTCTTATGGATGCAGAATCAGGCAGATTTCTGGAAGTAGTGAGCTCTGCACTAAGGAAGCTTTTTAGCTACCACTTAGCACAGATAGCATGAAGAAACTGAACTTACGAAACCCTTGTCTCCACTATATTAACGTCTTGTAGCTGCTAAATTTAAAATTGATGCTCTGGGGCTAATGCTGATGTTTACATCAGGCATTTGTTGATAAACTTATACTCAATTTTTTATTTTGAGCAAATGCCATATGTGGGAAAATCTGCATACGTGCATATGTGTGCGGCTTGCTTTGTGGGCATGCCAGTACAAATGTTCAGTGTACATCCAACTGTGTATCAGGCCCTACGTGTTCCTAAGTGGGGTTCAATCATGCAAGAGTATATCTCCCAATTCTATTTTTTTTTTAAGACAGTGACAATTTTCTGATCCCAAAATAAGTGGGGGTTAGGATTGGGGTGTGGCTTCTGCAAAATGGTCAAGATGACATAAAGTGCAGTTTCGATGGATCAGGTGTGCCCCAATATTTTATTTTCAAATGCTGTGAAGGTATGCAGAAGGAAATCCTGTTAGTACAATTTTTTATTGCTTAAAATACATTAAGACTTGCACATCTTAACAGCAGCTAACATGACTGACAGAAATGACTCATTAACAACCAGTAAGTGAGCACATTAAAAAACATGGAAGCTTTGAGCTAACCAATGCTACGGCTATGGCAGCTGCACCTCTAGCATGTAGTTCCATGCAATTAAAACAGTTGTCAGTGCTAGCTATTTATTTTTAAAGAAAATAGAAAAATAAAGCCTACTTTTTTAGGCCTTACAACTGTCTGGAACCTTACAAATAATAGCACACTTGCTATTCCTTTGAACATATACAGGTCAAGTGGAGTTTACTGAGCTCAGAACTTTGGCATTACTTACAACTTAAACACTTCTTAAATACAGGGGAGGTGCCCAAGGGTGCCAGCAAGAAATTGACATTATTCTAGACTATGGGCCTTATTCATTAAGGATCTTAAATGAAGAGGATCCTTATTTCAGTCTCCTGGACTAAACCATGTTACAATGCAAGGGGTGCAAATGAGTGTTCTGTTTTGCACATAAGTTAAATACTGACTGTTTTTTCATGTAACACACAAATACTTGATAGCTTATTTGTAAACTGAAATTTAAAGTTGATATGTTTGTGCTACATGAAAAAAACAGTCAGTATTTAACTTATGTGCAAAACAGAACACTCATTTGCACCCCTTGCATTGTAACATGATTTTGTCCAGGAGACTGAAATAAGGATCCTCTTCATTTAAGATCCTTAATGAATCAGGCCCTATGTGTGTTGCTCCTATAAGTCCTACACATGTTATTTCTGGGACTTACAAAATCCTGGTTGAAAATCATCTTGCCTCTTTGCCAAAGTATACAAAAAACTGGGAAAAGGATTTGGGTAACTTGGTTCAAGAGAAATACTGGAATAATATCTTTCAGACTACCCAAACTAGCTCACTTTAGCATTTTGGTTTTGAGACACAGTATAAGGTCCTCTACAGATGGTAATTCTGTCCTAATGTCCTCGCTAAAATGTACCATGGGACTTCTAACACTTGTTGGAGTTGTAATGTGGCTATTGGGACTCCATTACAGATTTGGTTGGAATGTCCATCTTTAAGGCCATTTTGGGATGGATTTCAAAAGAATTTATGAAAGCCGAAGTACCAGAGGACCCAGGTTTTTGGTTATTGAATCGGGCAAAGCTTCCAATTTCATTGTATAAAAAATCCTTGTTATAACATCTAAATAGTGCTGCAAAGGCAGTGATTCCTGTCCTTGGAGATCCTCCTCTCCTACAACTCTGAAGGAATAGCTCCCCCGCATTGAATTATATAGGTATATGGATGATCTGATTCTCTGCTCCTCTGATAGGTTTAATGATTACTGTGCCACATGCTTCTACTGGCTGGAATTCCAAGACACCAAAAAATATTCTGCTTTATCCAAATAGTTCCCTTTTGTGGAGTTTCATGATGGGAGTTAACACTTCTTCCGACTTCTCCATTTACCCCTTACCCTAGTTGAAGACTGGGATCCTATTATAAAGGCATCATTATGTATTGTGACACCAGCCCGCCAGCACCTGCAAAGAAACTCATCCTGCCAGGTGTATATGGATCTGCGTCCAGGTCTACCTCACTTGCAATTATGTAAACACAACCTTACTGTACTCAGGCTATGATTGCTCGCCCCTTCCCTCCTCTGCTCCTGCGTTGCAGGCATGAGGAATCGTATATGTAAGATGCGACAAAAGATGCCTATGGATATACAGTATGTGTATGGATTTTTGATGCACCTGCACAGTATGGAAATGCATATTTAACGCAAATAAAACAGATGTACGTCCAACTCTACATGAGCCCCGCTGTGTTTCTGAAATGCCAGTTAGTACAAGTGTATTTAAATGGATAATATACCTTATCTAAAGGAATTTTAGCCTAATGTCTTCCAAAATATGATAATTTATAACCCAAGCACTTGTTTTAGTTCCTGCTAACATGAAGTGGTTTGGCTGCTATTTTGCCCATATCCCAACTCGAAAATACTTTACTTTAAATTATCCAGACTACAAAATGTACTTTTAATGGTCTGTGACTTTTCATTTCTTATCCTCTTAAATAGTTTTCTCGGCCAAGTATCCAGGCGCTACAAAGAAATGTATTGAATGATTTAATTTATTAAACACTGCAGCTGGGAAACATTCCCACTAACCTACTGTGCTGGCAAGTAGTTCCTGGGAAGTGCACGTGGCTGAGTCTTTTATTTATTTATTAACATTTATTTATATAGTGGCAGCATACACAGCAGCATTTTACAATTCGGAACAAGCTCAATAATAAAACAAGACTGGGTATTAAAAACAAAAGAAGAGGAAAAGAAGAGTTCGATACCTGAGGTTAAATGCCACCGATTGCATATTAGTCCGGCCAGATTGCAATGGAAAAACTCTTTTGGAGCTATTAACCTAACTTTCTTCTAATTCCATTCTACAATCTGGTTTCTACTCTTGTTACTCGACTGAAACAGCCCGATAGCCTATGATCTGCTCACTGTTAAATACAAAGTTCAATAATCCATACTTATTCCAGTTGATTTATCTGCAGCCTTTGACATGGGTCATATTATCTAGTCACACAGCAATGTTCGTTTGAAGTCAGTAGGTTGTGTAAGTACCAACAAAGATTAAAAGTATTTTTGGTGTGAATTGTGTATTTGTGTAGGTAATAGGGCAGTATAGCCTAGGGAGGTTAAGGTGGTACTACACAGAGGTATACCACATTACAACTTACATCACACACCACAGGGCAAGTTTACTGAACATGCTGCATTTTACAAATACAATGAAAGCGAGTTCAAATCTATCAATAAATTGTGATGATCGGAGTTGCCAAGTAAAAATCTGAGATGGTATGGAGCGCAAAGTTCTCATCCAACTGTAAGTGGCAGATTTAATTTGGCGCGAGGTGCCGCTGAACATCGCCTCAATGTTCAGATGTGCCTATTGCTATTACGTTAGGAATCTCTGCTATTTTTTCTGCACTCCTCTATAAGGTGCGAGAAAAAATTAGGGGAGACTCCTGCCATAGCATCAGCGCAATGTTCTTCCATGGACGTTCTGGAGAAACCTCGCACCGAATTAAATCTCCCCCTAATAGTTGAAAAAATTATTTCGAACAGCACTGTAGATAATACATATTTTTTTTTTATGTTCTTATATTCTTCTTCCCTAAGCAGATTGTTCTTTAGGTTCTTTTGGTTTGGTTTTCTGATTAAATGTAATTGACATTTGAATTTGCCAGACTGGTACAAAGCTCCCTAAATTTTAAATAGTTAAATACAATGGAAAGACACAACTGGGTTCTATTATTATTGTTATTTGTTTATAAGGTGCCTCAAAGGGTCATGTGTGCTTTGTTGAGGCTAATTTAAGTTTGTGAATACTTTTACATTTATTCTGTATTAGTCTTAGTTACTTTTAACCCACCAATTTTGTTCTCTCATTTTGAAAGTGTGTAGCATGTTGTATAAATTAGTGAACAAACCTACTTTCATGAGATATCAGCTTACTTTCATATAATATCAGCACAATGTTACATTTGGTTCACCTACGTACACAGTTAGATAGTCAAACGATAAAGAAATGACAATCTCATGAGAAAACCTTTTAGTTTTCCAAAAGTGGTGATTTTGAGAGGACTTATCTTTATCAAATTGATGATCTCTCATCTCTACTGCATCATGTTTCTGAATACCATGTAGCCGTTTCCTTTTTCTTGTCCTCTCACTGCTTAAAACTGAACATGGATATAACTGAACTCAGAGCATGCTCAATAAGTGTCTTTGCACTTTTGAGTCTGCCTTACTCGGACTGACCCCCTAAGTTCACATTGCATCCTCTGACACCATCAACTGTGGGAAAATAAACACATGTAAAGACATAATATGGATGTCACATTAACTGTAGGCATGCTTGCACTGGGTGGCAGTGGTAAGAGTACTCCACTGCCTGCCAGGCAAGAGTAGGGAGGCTCGCACGTGTGCACTGAAACTGTAAGCCTGGACTTGAGCTTCCAGTTCTAAATTTCATTAAAAAAAATAACAATAAAGGTTTGGGAATTTTTTTTTACAAAAACAAGGAAAAATTATAATAAATACATTTTATTTAAAAATAAGGAAAAAGTTTTAATAATAAAGCTTTTTTTCCATTGCTGCCTCCTCGGTAATGCCATCCTGAGATGACGTTAGCAAACAGTGGCGGTACTTGTACCAACCATTACTATGATAAATAGACTTCAGCATGCTTTGCATGGGGAAGTGTTGCAGTAGGCATCAAATGAAGACCACTGCCAGCAATAACCAATGAAAGTCATTGGCAGGCGGATGACTTTCATAAACAGGAAAAACCCTAAATTATGTGAACAAAATCCCATTTTCACAGGTTTTAGGGCTTTTGATAAGTAGAACTCTAGGTCATTTAAGTCCAAAAGGAGATATAGAAGCTTGGGAGACAATGGTACTGATCCCCAAATAGGTCTGTTCTTATCATGGAATATGCAAATCCAGGTTAATAGCACCCTTCCAGCTATCCCGATTAGAGCAGACAAGCACAACCAAGACCACAATTGGCATATATTCAACCACTCTGGTGTATGTCATTTACGCCCATCTACCAAATATGTTGCTCTTGGTCATAGAAATTAACTGCTTAACAAAAACACTGGTTCATTTATAAATACTATTGTAAAATAATAGTCTGGCCTTATAGATAAAAGTGTCTGTTTCTTCAGATGTGTTACCTTGTTATGAAGAAACTGTATTTTTCAAGATTTAAGGGAGAAAAGAAGAGCAATCAGTCATACATTAAAAGATTGCAACACATTATGCCTGAGACACATTACTTATACAAACAATAAACATGCATGACAATGATCAATGCTTTTATGAGGAACCAATCAACACTATGGGCCTGGACTCCAGTATCTACTATATAAATGCCTAGTGACGTGTGTGGAAAAAAAAACCAAGCTGCAGCGTCACCTGCTGGGCAGAGTTATACACTGACCTATATATTTCTTGAAGGAGAAGTGACAGTTGGGAGTGGTTGGCGGTTGCCGGGGGTGACAGTGGGGAGTTTTTAAC
Source organism: Mixophyes fleayi (assembly GCF_038048845.1). NCBI lineage: Eukaryota > Metazoa > Chordata > Amphibia > Anura > Limnodynastidae > Mixophyes > Mixophyes fleayi. The sequence goes on from NC_134406.1 coordinate 95,973,757, forward strand.
ACCTTAAGTAGCTTGATGAAGGATGTGGCGATGAAGATGAAGGATGAGGTGATGGAGAAAAATGATGAGGTGGTGACATGTGGACAAAACCATGTTAAAAAAGGGCGCTTGCGTCGGGAAGTAATGCTCTTCCCCTGAGGAGGCCTGGGCTAGGCCCAAATGCATGACAAGAACCTTTTTAACACCTTAAGTAGCTTGATTTGACTAGAATGTATGAGTATCATGCACGGGTTAACTTGTTACAACATCAAAGGCCATGGGATAGAGGTGGCAAGACTCCATAATGGTCTAGCCACAGGGACCAGATTGCAGCAAATTGCATTGGATTATTATACTCCAGATACTATATATGTTTTATCTTATAAACAAACCAGACTCTCTCAATGATGGAATTTAAAGTCAAGGGAATCATCTTTTTTTACAGTCAGTGCTCAATTAATTGAAAACAGCCATGGTGCTGGCCTCTCAAAGGTACGCTGACACCAAGACTCAGGTAGGCTATAAAGTTAGCAATGGGGTCAGTGGTGTAAGGAGCAGGAGTATCCTTACAAGCGCAACTGTTTGCTTCACATATGTAGATAAAACAAAATTAAAGATGTTGTTTCAAAAAGTGGGGAGGAGTGCCAGTTACTGTTTAGCAATTCTATACCACAAGTAGATCTGAATAAATCAGCTAAATTGTGATCAACAGTATTTTAGCATCTATGATTGATAATTATTTGATTGTAAATGTCTTAGAAAATATATAAAATACTAATTAGATTTACCTTACTGGATCTCATTAGAAATTCAAAGGTTTATCTATAAAATATAAGAAGAGTAAAGTAATATACATTAACATTGTCCATTGTTAGAAGCAAGCAAAAGACACAATGAAACAATACCTGATTCTCCTATTAATTTGGAGGAGCGGTAAATTGTATCCTACATACAGTGATAAGTAAAAAACATGCAAAAGTAATGACAACTATTACACAAAAATACCATTTTATGGTGGCAGTTTCCATCAAATATGTTTCAATAAATCCCCAAGATGTCCATCTTATCTAAACAACTCTTGTAAATTTGTGCAAATGCGGCAATATGATTATAGAATAATTGTATCATAAAAAGTGTTCCTGTTTTGTAAGTGCTTGGCGAGACGCTGTGACCACTTACTCCCAAGAGCTATGAAATTGTTTCTCTGAAAGAAACTAGTAAACAGCATATACCTGTAATCTACGTGTGTACGGATTGTCAGAGATTTCAGGACTCTCTAGATCTGCTGTATTGCATTATTGTATAAAATGAAAGACTACATTTCCGCTTGATATTAAGTAAAGAGGGAGGCTATTGTGGGTCCAGAGTATGTTTTATCAATGGCACATCTGGATCATACAAGATAAAAATATTTACTAGTGAAGCCAAGCAAAGCTGAGATCACCAGGGCCAATAGGCACAACAATGGCTTACAATTTGATAACTAAGATTCTATCAGACGTTTAAAAAACATTGGTTGCTTGTTATTTAGTTTACTTTAATACTTCATATCTGAATGCATTTGAATTTATTTGGTTTATTATTATTGTTGTTGTTATTATTACTATTATTACTATTATTATAGTACTGTATATATAGTTGGGTTATTTTAATAATATGATATTTAATTTCCTTGTCCACTTTTTCTGTAAGGAACGAGGCATATTGTAGTATTAATTAAGACTGGCATTTAAGCAATTACATTTTTCTGTGCTCGCACAGGAACAAATAAGATAAATTGTAAGTACAGTTATGACAAGAAATATATATAGCTAATGTATGTAAATCTGCCCCTTAAAGGATAAATCCACTTTTGTAGTTTATTTATGCCAATATATATTAGAGACCCAAAGAACCATATTTTTAATTTACACTATCTACCTATGTTTGATCACTAGCATATAATAGTATCTGGAAAGCGATATCCTTTCTTTTGGGGTCTGACAAGTATTTGCATGAAACTCATATCTGGCCTAATTGTCGTCTCATCTGCTGATGTCCATGGGTTAGCATTCACAGTGTGAAAAGCTGTAGATGGTACAATAAAATAAATACCCCCAATGTTGAATGTGTGGGTAATTTTAATTTCATTACATATGTTTGAATTTTTAGAATGCTGTCCAACTGATAATGCTGTTTAATAAGAGAGACAATCTCAGAGATAGGACGAAGGCACCGGGGCAGGTTGGGCTGGGGGACAAGGGGGCATCTGCCCCCCAGGCCGGTCCCATAGTGGGCTACTTTGGGCTGGGTCACAGGGCCACCTGCATTTTTTCCAAATAATCACAAAATAAAAATGAAATTAAAATACATACACAAAAATGAATGCATAGAGAAGTGAGCACTTTATAATTCTGAATGCTTTGTTGAAACACAAATCATTCAGTTGACTCCTAGCTGCTTTTTCACATGTATGGGATGAGTCAGGACAAATCAGTGAAATTATAAAATGTAGAAAATGTAATGACGGAAATGACATTTCTTGATTTTAATTGTTCTTATGTAATATAAACAATTAAATAATTGATTGTTCTAGGATACTACAAAACTGTTCTCATGCAATACGTTAGTAAATATTCCCCTATTCTTTGCTACATCTATGCACTAAGGGTCATTTACCTGCATTTTGTGCAAAAGTACAGAAGCACAGTGCAAATGGTGCATTGTGACACCATATGCCTACTTTCGCACAAATACACTTATTGTTATTGGCAAGTAATTGGATTTATGAGCCAAGCTGCCAGTACCAGGGGTACAGAGAGGATTGGGTCAGATCAGCGGCATGCTGAGTGCGGGTTAGGCTCACGTGTGTGTCTACTTTTGCACTCAGACTGCATTTTTCTCCCAACAAAAGGAATTTTTCCACTCAGAGGTGGTGGAGATTGGACCTCATCCTAAACTTTTAGGAAGACATATTTCACACCTTCCAGTTGCTACCTTTTAGATGTACTTTGACTACTTTAATGTTTGACAAAAAAGTTTTCAAGCACACACAAAAAATAAATGAAATAATAGATACATATGTAATAAAAACAGCCCCGTTGTCACATAAATTAAGCTTTCCTGAGCAGTATTTTAGGGGAAATATATACAATTTGACAACAATGAAGGGGTGGATCTAAAATGGAAGTGGTTTGGACTTTGAAGTCACATATGCACACTTTCCATCATGTGTGTTTTAAGTTGGGTTTGTGAATTCCAAAAAGTAGATGAATCTACCTTTGACAAGGCCAGTTCCAAGTACCGTAAAGTTGGTGTACACCATAGAAATGCAAATCTCCACAAGTAGAGTTATTTTATTTGACCATGGTACGCTGAAGTGTCTTGGTATGGTACCATTGTGATTCTACTAATGGGAGGAGAGAGTTTCTTTTTTCTTGTAGTTTTAGAAGAGTTCTCCTTTAATACAAAATAATATGCAGAGATGTATAATTCTTTTCACAAAATAAGCTCTGAAATAGTATCTAAAACTACAGTCGCAGAGTAACAAAAAAAAATCACATTGATTTTATAAAATGCCATTGATGGTGTATTTACAAAATTCACGTTAGATATAAGCTTTGATTGATCAAGAAAACATTTTATAATGCAATTTTCTCCCCAAAATAGCATGAGAAAGCCTGCTATTAAAAGCATCAAGCCAGGGAAGAAACAGAATGTTAATAAATAACCAACAATTTAGCCTGACAATGACAGACTGATCACATTGATTACATTGATTATATCTCAGACTTTTACAATATACATACAGACAAGGCCAATTTATTGCCCTTAGAGGTTAAGATAGATGTCATCATGGAAAAAGAAGAAAAAACACAAACACAATAATCCTGATGTTTATACTGATATTAGTAGGACCTGAAGCAGACTGCACCTGCTGATTTGTTATTACAGTGCATGAGATGTTTGTACTGCTCACACTGGTTATACAGCCCAGGGGTTAATCAGTCTTTCTGCTTCAGGAACGCATCTAATCTTATGTCTCAACTATTGAATATGCAATATCCCAACATTAGGTTATATTTGAGAGAGGGTGTCTGAGCAGGATCAGTTTTTACTAGATTGGGCAAGGGTAAAATTGAAAGATAAGGTTACCAACAGTCATAACTATAAATTAAGGCATAGAGATAGAGCAGTCTTGTTTAAAGAAAGTCAGTAATTACCACTAAATAGAGAGATTGCCATAAGCTATTTTCAAATACATTGTATTTGTTGTAGCCATGACATCTGCAATGTGGTACACAGCAGAACTTGAACTGAAGCTATCACAACCTACAAAACTCTAAAACTCATAATAGAACATGGAGTGGATACAATCATGCTAAATGAAATACCCGGATTTCCATAGGGTGCATTGAGGATATTTTTTTTCATTTTTTTTTATAATCTTACTGAGAGAGCGTTAGGGATACAGCTTTGGTTATAATCATGGCTTGGGATAGAGTTAGATTTTAGTAGAGTTAATGAAAAAATATCATGAAAAAATAATATTTCTTGTGTTTTATACTAAATTTACAGGTAGGTTAGTGTCCTGTATTTAGTGTTCGAAAAATATAATGTCAAGTTAATGTTTGTCTTTTTCTTGTATTTATTTTGAATGGCTGTATGAGCAGGTTACCTATGTTTTTTTTAATTATATTGGACAGCAATCAGTCTTACCTGAGAATATCACTTGTTCCATTCATTCAAGGAACCGCAGACTCTGAACAATAGATCACATAACTTTAATGTTTCATGGATGGTCAGGGGTGCCGAGAAGGGGAGTGGGTGCAAATTACCGGGCTCGGGTAAAGGTACATTTTTGTGCTTGTGACTGGGCACATGCCCGTGGGAGGAGGGAAGTGGTCCATGGTCTGTGTGCAATGACTGTGTGTCATCCCACACTGCCCAGCAGCTTGCAGAGTAAGCCAGGTGCTCCAAATCTCGCTCTGCAGGACGTTTTCTGTCAGCAGCATAGGTAAGTACAGTGGGCTTGTGGGGGTTATAATGTGTCTTAGGGGGTTATAATATGTCTTGGGGAGTAATATTATGTCTTGGTGGGTGTCATAATGTGTCGGGGTGGGTTATAATAGGTCTTGGGGGATTTGTAATATGTCTTGGGGGGTTGTAATGTGAAAGGGTGAGTGGCATGATAATATAACTGGGGGATTGCATGATATATCTGAGGAGTGGCATGATGTGTCTGAGGGGTGGCATCATGTGTCTGAGGGGTGGCATCATGTGCCTGGGGGGTGACGTTGTGTGTCTTGGGGGTGTCGTGGTGGGTGATGTGGCAGGGGGTGGCGTGATGCGTAATGTAGCTGAGGCATGGAATGATGTGTCTGAGGGGTGGCGTGATGTGTCTGAGGGGTGACATCATGTGCCTGGGGGGTGACGTTGTGTGTCTTGGGGGTGTCGTGGTGGGTGATGTGGCAGGGGGTGGCGTGATTCGTGATGTAGCTAAGGGGTTGTGTGATGTGACTGGGGAGGGTGTGATAAATGTAATATTTTATTATAATGTATGTATGATATACTGCGGGATCTGTGTTATGTACAGTGTTCACTTATTGCTCGGTTTTCCATATTTACATTTTCCAACACAGCTCCCAACATTCCAGGATCCATGGAAGAACCCAGTACCAAGTTATGACAACTACAATAACAGGTAGGTGAGAGTAAAACCATTTTAATACATAATGGGGGAATTCAATGAGCTGCAAAGTGTTTCCGGGATGTCCATAAGACACTTTGCGGAGGAGATTTGCCAGAAATTTTCTCCCATTTTTCCTTGAACCTCTGTGTATTAAATTCAACAGCTGATTGAATGGCTGTGGCTCTTGTCCAATCAGGTCCAGAAATGGAAATTGCTCAATCAATTTATGGGTTCACAGCAAGTGTTTGAAAGCGTGGGCTTATCCAGAAAGGAAAACATACAAAGAAAAATCCCCCAGCAACCCTGCTGTGAGCCAGTAAAAGAGCTGCTGTTCTACTTAGAGATACAATATGAAACATGCCAGAATCTGAAAGGCACAAAGATTCCAGTGTCATCATCACAGGTTGTGAATGCAGATTTATTTTCTAGACAAAGGAGTATAGCCTTCAACTATAACCTCCTGTTAAATTTTTGGGTTTTTGGGAACTATGGAAATCATTCAAGCAGAGACTGTTTTTGCTATATATGAAAGTAACGAATATACTTAATTACCTAGTGATTAGAAATCTGATCTTCTGCTAGCAATAACAAAGGAATAAACCATACAAATAAACTGGATGAAAATGATCATTTGTAGTGGCGTCTGGGAATGACATTGGTACAGTTGAACAAATGAGAAAAGTTGGCAAATACTGACAAATTTGTGTTGAAATATTGCTAACTGAATGGATGTCTTCATAGGTTACCAGCTGTTTGTTTTTGTTTTTTTAAAGAATATGGAAAACTAGTTAAGTCACGACCAGTTTCATTCAGAGAAAGATATAAAAAGGACATGCTACATTTGAGTGCAGTAGATGTCATTGAGCCTCTTGGTGAACAGGATTGTTCTTTGTAGAGAAAAAGTACAGTTCCCTGATACTGTGTTTGGAACTCAATTTTTTTAAACAAAATAGGAGAGAATATTTTCAGAGTTCTACTCAATATACGTCTTGTGTGAAATGGCAAATGCAATATTATTTAATTATGTTACTCGGGCGCGGGCTCACGTGTCAAGAGATGCGGCCAAAGAAAATAAATAAGAAATATTGCATCGGAGAGGGGGGGGGGCCCGGACCTAACAGTGGTTGGACTGCCCAGTCCACCCCTGATATTACTTATACTTAGATGCCATAGATCAGGGTTGTCCAGCCCAGCACGCCTGTAAATGTGGGCCAGAAGGAGTTTTGGTTGTGGCAAGGGGGCAGCACTGTTAATGGAAAAATAATCCTGCAAAAAAAAGGAAAAGAAAATACTTACCTTGCGGTCACGTCAGCTGGTACTCCGGCTCCCTCCCTTGTCTCCTCCTCCGTGCGGTGCCCGCAGTGAATGCCGGGCGTGATGTCACCACGCCCAACATCCATTGCGGAGCGCAGCACAGAGGAGTCACCCCCGCGCGAGAAGAACAATCAGCAGCACAGAATTGGAGAAAAGAGGAGAAGAGAACAGGAGAACAAGCCGATTATAAGGTAAGTTAAGGGGGATTTTTTTTATTATTTCAAGGGACGCTGACCAGTGAATAAAAGTCACCTGGTCCTGGAGCATCATGGACCTTTTCTCCCTGCTACATACTTCTACTTGTAATACTAATGGGGCATTATATATTATTCTCTTTGGCCCATTATAAGTTGTTATCCCTTAACTAACATAGTGGTGTAATTAGCAAAACTGGTCACAATTTGGGGTCACAGTGATGTATATGTCAGGTACCGCAGACCTGGTTAGGGCACCCTGATATACAATGCCTAGCTTAAATGCACTTTATTGATATTGCATCGAAACAATACAAAAAGTGATTATAGTATAATAACTAGAGAGGATTTTTTGAACAGGGCGATTGGAAGGTAAGTATAGGGGGATTTGAAAAAAAAGTGATATATATATATATATATATATATATATATATCACTTTTTTCTCATATATATATGTTAACTATGTTTTCTATGGTTTTTTTGGATGATCAGCTATCGTTAGTGTTAGTGTATCTTATGTGCGGCCCAAACCAACTCGTCGTCTTCCAATGTGGCCCAGGGAAGCTAAAAGGTTGGACACCCCTGCCATAGATGATCTTAATAAACCTTTGGGAAGACATTAGCTTACTTTTGGATTACGTTCAGCTCTAGGATGTTTCACCAGACAATGCAACAAAGGAGAAAACGTCTAAATTGATGATATTGTCATTTGGGGTTGCTACAGATGTGCAGAATAACAAACGATTAAAAAAGGTCTTCTAAACAGCAAAAGAAAATAGACATGTGTGCTTTTTCTTGCCATTCCATAATATCATACCTAAATTTCATTTAAAAAGTGGTTTTGTACTTCTGTTATAATTTCTCTTTTGCATTTTCTCGTATATGTTTTGTTTACGTTGTCTATGCTGTATATGTTTGTCTTTATAGTAACACTTAAGTGCAAAGGTCATTTTGTTTTTGTCTGTCCTACCTAATTCAGCTAGAGATTTGCCTCATCCAGTTTTGTAGTTTTATATCTTATCTGAAGTGAATGAGCAGCTTTTTTCAGCAATTGTCTTAAAATGTTGACCCCACATTTGGGACCTCTATTGTTCTGAAGTTTCCGGTTTAAATCAAAATTCTTCTGTGAAATTTACAAAGTCTTTTCCAATAATTTTTGCACCAATATGACCAGATGTTTCTTTCCAGAATTAATATATCAACTGCAGTGGTATTCCAAGTCCACATGGCATCATTCTGTTGCTTTAAATGAGATGGCATCACTTTGTTTTAAAGGTTTAGCATGTTTTACAAGTGTCCAATTTGAGCAATACCTTATTCATAAAGGACGTCCCGCTTTTTGCATGTTTGAATTTCTAGATCTCCTTCATATGTTATGGCTAACATAACCTTTTGTAATGATTTAGGTAATACAATAAGAGATCCTTTCAGCAATACTCTAACCTATACACATGGTTCCACATAGTACTATAGATATGATTTAAGAAGATGTTTTCTAGGACAGGTAATCAGTAAATATGTATGAAAATGTGAGAATCATTGCTGCAATCTAGAAGTGTGCCTGGTTTTACTGTCAGGTGGAAAAATCTGAAGATGCACACTGTGCAACCACAGGACCAAGGGCAGAGCTGTCATAATACCTTTGAGACTTACTGAATATTATTGAGGAAATGTAACGTACAGGTTTTCAGTGCTATTGTCATGTTTCCCATTGTGTTATTGTTTATTTGTTTGTTTTGTTTATTTTTAAAAAGGGAAGCATGTGTTGATAATGATAGCTGTTCATTAGTAAGGCTTAATGTAGAACTCTTCACCTATAATGTGCAAATAGCACCCAAGCATAAATAGATAACCACATGAATATTTATTTCAACAAATTAATATAAAACCCTCAAATTTATGCAAACACCCTAACTATCCAAAATAAACACTAAGGGCCTGACGCTGAGTTAGGAGCAAAGCAAAAGAGTGTAAGTTTGCTCCTGGAATGTTATAATGCATGAGGTGCACGCAGGGAAAATAGTAGCTGCTATTTCATGTAGCACACAAATACTTCATAGCTTTATTTTATACTGAAATTTAAAGTTGACCTAGGACATGCCCTCTCTTAACTATAAATCTGACCCCCATTTAAAATGTGCTCTCTTTTACAATGCGACATGGTTTTGCCAAGATGCAAATTTACTCCTTTTTCTTTTGCTTTGCTCCTAACTCAGTATCAGGCCCTAAGGCTCTTATCTAGGAGTAAATCCAGCTAGAAGGTCCAATATTGCACCTTGGTGCAATCTGTGGGGGTGGGGCAGGGTGTTAAAATTAAATAAGCAGACAGACTTAGAGTTTGTAGATAATCGAGTCCCAGCACAACTCTAAGTCACAAAATAAAAATAGAGCTATGTGGTATATATATCTACTATATAAATGCCTTGTGGCGTGTGTGAAAAAAACCCCCCCAAGCTGCAGCGCCACCTGCTGGGCAGAGTTATACACTGACATATATATTTCTTGAAGGAGAAGTGACAGTTGGGAGTGGTTGGTGGTTGCCGGGGGTGACAGTGGGGAGTTTTTAACACCTTAAGTAGCTTGATGAAGGATGTGGCGATGAAGATGAAGGATGAGGTGATGGAGAAAAATGATGAGGTGGTAACATGTGGACAAAACCACGTTAAAAAAGGGCGCTTGCGTCGGGAAGTAACGCTCTTCCCCTGAGGAGGCCTGGGCTAGGCCCAAATGCATGACAAGAACCTTTTTAACACTTGAGTAGCTTGATTTGACTAGAATGCATGAGTATCATGCACGGGTTAACTTGTATGTATGTATATATATATATATATATATATATATATACCGGGCCTGATCAACCACTAGGCTGACCAGGCTGCAGCCTGGGGCGCTGGGTCCCGGGGGGCGCTGCACTGTGGGTATTTTTTTTTTTTAAAAATATATATATTTTTTTTAATTTTTTTTTTTTTTTCTTCATTCATTTTTTTTTTCGGGGTGGGGGGTCGCCGCTGGGGATCGCCGCGGGGGGGTGGAGGGCTCGACGATCAAAAGCATTGGTGGTCAGTGGTTAGCAACACACAGCCAATCGCCAGGCTGCCTGTTGCTGTGCAGCAGACAGGAAGCAGGACGTCTTCACTTCCTACTGCTGATCTGAGGAGAGGAGCGACGCTGGCACAACTACAGGTAAGTGAAGGGGGGAACTGCCCTGCATATCTATAGGGAGGGGGGGAACTGCCCTGCATATCTATAGGGAGGGGGGGAACTGCCCTGCATATCTATAGGGAGGGGGGGGGGGAACTGCCCTGCATATCTATTGGGAGGGGGGGGAACTGCCCTGCATATCTATAGGGAGGGGGGGGACTGCCCTGCATATCTATAGGGAGGGGGGGGAACTGCCCTGCATATCTATAGGGAGGGGGGGAACTGCCCTGCATATCTATAGGGAGGGGGGGGACTGCCCTGCATATCTATAGGGAGGGGGGGAACTGCCCTGCATATCTATAGGGAGGGGGGGGGAACTGCCCTGCATATCTATAGGGAGGGGGAGAACTGCCCTGCATATCTATAGGGAGGGGGGGAACTGCCCTGCATATCTATAGGGAGGGGGGGAACTGCCCTGCATATCTATAGGGAGGGGGGGAACTGCCCTGCATATCTATAGGGAGGGGGGGAACTGCCCTGCATATCTATAGGGAGGGGGGAACTGCCTTGCATATCTATAGGGAGGGGGAGAACTGCCCTGCATATCTATAGGGAGGGGGAACTGCCCTGCATATCTATAGGAAGGGGGGGGAACTACCCTGCATATCTATAGGGAGGGGGGAACTACCCTGCATATCTATAGGGAGGGGGGGCAACTACCCTGCATATCTATAGGGAGGGAGAGGGGGGACTGTCATGCATATGTATAGGGAGGGAGAGGGGGACTGTCATACAAATCTATAGGGTGGGAGGGGGGGCTGCCATGAAAATCTATAGGGAGGTAGAGAGGTTGATATGTATGAAGGAGGGCAGAGGAGGGGGGCTGATATATGTGACTGGGGGAGTTTTGATGTGACGGGGGGATAGCTAGCTAGCAGAGTGGAGGTAAGGAAAATAGCTGCAAGGGGGATGGATGCAGGGTGGGAGGTAAAGAAAATGGCTGCAGCAGGGGTTAAGGAAAATGGCTGTGCGGGGGGGGGGGGTTGTGGTTAAGGAAAATGGCTGCAGGGGGTATTTAAAAAATAGAGCAGCTTTGTGGGGCAGAATCTCATGATTGTGTGGTGGTCACATGGGTGGTCTCAGCAATCACTAGAATACTAAATATTAGTGAGATGGGGCTGGTAGAGGTTTGTATTTGATTGACAACAAATATTCAGATATTGCTTATATATGCCTGTCCAATGGGGTACTTTTAGCTGGCCATAATGGAGTGTTTTGTTTTAACTAAAGGGCCTAATCATTCAGGGTTTGCATTATAATACATTTTTGCATTTTCAAAAAAGGACGCCAACTTTCCAGAAGCCAGCGAGAGGATAACAAAGTTGCAAGAGAGAAGAGCAAGGACAGGTAAGAGACAATGGCACAATCTGTCTAAACTTGAATGCTGGAGAATACACCTGAACATTCATATTCAGGAGTGTTCCTATACACCTATATATTCGGAGGAGGGGGGGAAGGGGGCGCTGCAGTCGTATTAGCCTAGGGCGGCCAGAACCCTTAATCAGGCCCTGTATATATATATATATATATATATATATATATATATATATATATATATATATATATATATTTATATATATATATGGGCAGTATTTTTCCAACATGGTTTCTCCAGGTGTACATTTGTACCCTTTAGATGGATAGGTCCTAACTCTCCCATATTGTTATACTAAACATGCAAGTTCTGTATGTTTAGATTCAATGAGACTTATCACCCTAATGTCTTCTTTTTACTGACCAGTACGATATACAGTGCCAATGTTCATCAATACTGTGTAGTACCAACATCCAATATAATAATAAAGCTCTAGTGCCCAGCATTATTATCTATCCCAAATGGTCAATATTATTTACTAAACTTGCCAAGATCTTTTATTATATATGCAACCACTTGTCAGGCTATTGAGCTTCTATGGGCAAACAGCTGATTAGTCACTAAATGGTGACATTGCGTCCAGCATTATGGTATAGCACCAATGTCTAGTATTATCAAATAGCCCCTTAACTCAACATTATTGTATAGTCCCAATGTCCATACTTGCTCTTAGAGTATATTTGCTAATCTTCCCAATAATTTTTATTTGTTAAGAAACCAATTGCAAGGTTTATAAATCGTGATTGTCCAGAAGTACATTTATTAAACTGTTTGATTATACTGATTGAATATACCTCTGGTGACCTCTGAAAGTATGCTATTCCCCATATCTCTCCTCTATCTCATCTAAACACATGTACACAAATGTTCTCTGAATCTGAGTGACTAAACCACTCTGTGGCATGTTAGAAGAAAATAGAATATTGGAGTGTGCCTAAGGTATTTCAAGTGGGAGATTTGTGTCACTTGAGGTCATGTGTATATGATGTTTCATTGGTGATGCAAGGACATCACTGAGACAAATTAAACAATTCTGGTGGTGGGATAACCGTTGATTTGAGCAAAAAAATAAATAAATAAATACAAATTTTTATTTTAGGCAGTACCTACTTCCTTCCCTCTCGGCTCATAAAAATGAAGCTGTCCAACGTATGTTATTCTGCTCAATGTTAAAATGACCTATTAGTCTGAAAGTCGTTATGCCTTAATTTACTTTACTGAAACCTTCCTGTAAGTTTGAACTATAAAGAATACATTTCACAAGCCAGTCATACAAATCGAGCAGCAACCTTGCACTTTTAAGGAACCAGAAAAGAGGTGCACTCATTAAAATCCAAAGAAATGACAAGTCAGTTGCCAGCAATGTTTTTTGTAAGATCAACAGCTACTGCACTTATTCTTTAAATAAACCTGGAAGAGAATGATACTATATAGCAGCTCTGGGTAATGAGTACATCATATTCTGGCATAGCCTATAATGTGTTTGGTGATGGCACCGGACTGGAAGAGTCCGAATTTTCAGTTTCAATTATGTATGCACAAATAAATCTATCAATCTATCTATCGATCTATCTATCTATCTAATAAAAAATACATTTTAAAATTGTGTCACTCTGTGAGGCAATGTTTCTTTCATTCAAAAATTTAATTTAGCTATATATGTAATATAGAACAATTAACATGATTCCCAGTCTTACATCATACGCATTGTCTATATTTAAGACCTAATTTAAAGTAATTATTATTAGCATTTATTTATATAGCGTCAGCATATTCTGTAGTGATTTATAATTGGTGCAGTAATAAAACAAGAGTAGGTATTATAGACAGAGAGGTAAGAGGGCCCTGCTCATGACCTTATAATCTGTAGCACAATAATAGTTTTATAATAATAGTTTTATACATGAGGGTAAGTGCTACATATTGTATATTGGTCCAGACAGATTGAAACGGTAGAAAGTGCTAGTGGGCTATATGATCAGTCTCAAAGCAATGTCGGTCAGGGGTCAGGGGACTCAGGGTTGATTGAGTGCCCTCATCCTTGGTTACTGAATCCTTGAATACCCATTGGCCTAGTACAAGTTTCTGAGATTTAGAGATTAGATTTAATTTAAGTGTATCAACACTTTTTTGCGTGCATCCAAAAATTAAATTTTATGCTTCAATCTAGGCCCTTAAAACATTTAAAAAATTAAGAAAAGCTTATACTTGCATCTATAAATGTGCTTTTCCATATAAAGTCCACCTTAATGGTGCACACAAAATCTTATTAAAAGTATAAGCTTATATGCCTGATCTCCACAACTTCTGAGACAGTGGAGGAGGACTTTACATATACACCCTAAAGTTTAACTGCTCTCTGAATGCTCAGTCTCCTCCCTTCATTAATATAGAAAACCTTATATTTGTACTTTTGTATGACAGATTCGTAAAGTGGAAAAGATCTTTCTTGAATTTGGTTGCTTGTTTCTAATCCAAAAATCTTTCTCTCCTCTTTCTTTACTCAACTCTCTTAGGGGTCAATTTAATACCCTCGTATTTTCTAATCCTTAATTATCATTTCTAATTGCATTGAAATCAATTAAGGTTGTCATTTAACAAAATTGTTCCGATAAGAGCCAGTTTTGGCACAGAATCTATTGTAAAGTGATCGCAATCTGGTCCTGACCTGAATTTTACACTGCGCATGTGTGCCTATGAGGCCGTACATGCTCAGAATACAATTAAAGAAGAGGGCTAGGGGGAGGCACATGAAGCTTGCCAGAGAGGGATTTGAAGGTCCCTCTCCTGCGATCCTCTACCCATAGGTTAGAACGGCTAAGCTTTTCGGAGTTCTATAAATTGGTCCAGTCCGCAGTCCCCATTAATTATGGGGACTGCAGTATTATGCAATAGTTAGCCTAATACAGAGATATCTCCTGCGTTATGCTTTTGATAAATAGGCAGGAATATAAAATATGCCTAAACCATGCAGAATCAACCATTTCCGTATGGGTTAAGCCTTTATAAATAGGCCCCTTTGTCTTGTAGAATGAATGTAAAAACAATACTATTGTATCGCTGATATTGTAGCAATTTGGTGAGCGAACATATATTTCTATGACAGCAGTTTTAAAACTACTGATATATACATGATTTAGATGTGGTACACAATCACCAAATACTCCCTCAGAGAACATATCTTTTGGAACATGAAATCTTTCTGCTACATTCTAGGTTACAGATACAAAACTTTTTTTTTTTGCATCTGGGCGCAATTTGAGGTGTATTATTGTGCCTAACCCGCGTTCAGCAAGTAATGTTACAAGCAAGTTAATCTTACACTGCCACAGTTGGCACCATGGTGAGGCATTAAGCCATGTACTTTTCTTTACAACCAGAGAGAGGATATTTATGCCAGGGATCTGCATTTTATGCAGCTTAATAATGACCATTAATGAGTCTTGACAGTTAAACACAGCAGCCACACTCATCATTCAGTATATTTGGTGCAGTTAAATGAATGAATGAATGAATGATTGAATTTATAGATATCTGCAATAAACCCCATAAAATATGAAGGGAAATAAAATTATTTCCAACAAGTTTGTAATGGATTCCCCATGCATGAAAAAATGTGTAGGGGAAATTTTGAAATGTATTTACACCCATACTTCTGCATTTGACTGTGTATGTGAGAGCATTCATTATGTTTTCATTAAGTGTTTATGAGGGTAAACTGCATAAAACTTGAATATAAACTGTAACAAATTAATGATCCCTTAAGCTGGTACACACAAGTGTGTTAAAATAACACTTGTTAAAAGTGGTGACAAAATCTAGCTTTCACACCACATTTGAAATGTGCTCATAATGGTCTAAAAGAGTCTTGAAGTTTCCCTGCAAGCAAAGGACTTGGAATATAGATGGGGTAACTGGGGCAATAGTCCGGTGCCTGCACAAAACAGGGGCCCCACAAACTAAAAAAATATTTTCCACAAAACCTTTATGGTATGTGGGGAGGAAAAGGTGTGAGCAGATGAACAAGAATATGGCAGTATGCAGCAATGGCGCAGAACGCCTAGGATAAACCAGGGCCGGACTGGGACTAAAAATCAGCCCTGGCATTTAAAGCACACAGGCCCACCTCTGTTGAAAAAAATGTGTGCGACAGTGCAGTGGTGGTGCCGCCAAGGGCGTAGCTACATTATGTTGGGGGCGTGGTCAAAATGGTGCGTTGATACATACATTATAATAAAACATTACATTTATCAGACCCTCCCCATCACGCCACCCCCCCAGATACATTATGACACCCCCAGCCCACTGTACTTATCTATGCTTCTGATGCTGCTGACATTCCTGTAGAGTGAGCAGGGAAGCTCTTAGTTTCACGAGATTAATAAATCTCATGAGACTTAGAGCTCCTTGGCTTGCTCTGCAGGCTGTGTCCTGGGCGGAACTGGGAGCACAAATTCCTCCTGCTGACCAGAACTGGATTAAGGCTCGGGGGCCCGGCACTTAAGTCATAGGGGCTCCTATAATGTAATTTGGCTATTAGACAAATTTTTGACAAATACACAGGTAATACTGTGTGCACTACTGTTAGGTGCACGCAGTTCTGCCTTAACAAGCAGTACAGTGTGAAGTAGGACATATCTCCCAACTGTTCTTGTAGTCAGACCAAATCCTGACTAAGCGGGACAGTCACCCACCAAATTCAGAACAGTTGGCAGACTGTCCTGGTCTCTCCTACCTGTCTTGTCATGGTCACCACTTGTGGCTGCTGGTGTCTTTAGATCAGTTGCTGCTTGTCTGGATCCTGGAATGTTGGATGCCCTATTAGGAGAAAAAGTACATGAGTAAATGAAATTTAGCCCTGGTGTTAAATCAATATAGCATCCACGTTTTAAAATTAGGCCTCACTGCAGCCACTCATTAAAATACTAGTATTCACATTTGATAAATAAATCTATTTCCCTCCAACTAGCCCTGACATTAAATAGCATTCCCATTTAATAAATAAAACTATTTCCCTTTCTCCAAACAACCCCAGCAAGAAATTAAATAGCATTTAAGTTTAATAAATATATCCATTTCCTACAACCACCCCAGGCATTAAATAACTCATAATCACATTTAATAAATAGACCTCATTTTCCACACACAGCCCCACATTCAACTAATAGCTCCCAAACCACCCCAGCATTAAATTAAAAATCCAATCACCCCATCTTAAATTGATAGGCCCCACTATTAAATTGCCCCTCCATCCCCCCACAAATTGAATAGCACCCAATAATTAGCCCCTACCTGCAATTCACCATTAGATTAACCAGCCTACCTCCCACATTATATTAAGACCCCCCTATCCACACATTATAGTCATACACCGATCCCCCCCCACACACACACACATTATAGTCGTACGCCGGCCCACACACACACACACACACACATTATGGTCATACACTGACCCCCCCACACACACATTATGGTCATACACTGACCCCCCCCACACACACAATATGGTCATACACCGGCCCCCACACACACATTATGGTCATACGCCGGCCCCCACACACATACAATAGTCATACCCTGTCACACATAAAACATACTATATTTTCACTGTCACACACGTACACACTATAATCATACCCTGTCACACACACATACTTTACATACCCTGGCACCCACATACTTTACATACCCTGGCACACACACATACTTTACATACCCTGGCACCCACATACTTTACATACCCTGGCACCCACATACTTTACATAATCTGGCACCCACATACTTTACATACTCTGGCACCCACATACTTTACATACCCTGGCACCCACATACTTTACATAATCTGGCACCCACATACTTTACATACCCTGCACCCACATACTTTACATACCCTGTCACACGCACATACTTTACATACCCTGGCACCCACATACTTTACATAATCTGGCACCCACATACTTTACATACCCTGCACCCACATACTTTACATACCCTGTCACACACACATACTTTACATACCCTGGCACCCACATACTTTACATACCCTGGCACCCACATACTTTACATACCCTGGCACCCACATACTTTACATAATCTGGCACCCACATACTTTACATACCCTGTCACACACACATACTTTACATACCCTGGCACCCACATACTTTACATACCCTGGCACCCACATACTTTACATAATCTGGCACATAAACTACCCCCTCCCTCCTTACCTTGTGCGCTCCGCGGCGCACTGTGCAGTCTCTCCTATCACATGGGACGGCACCTATCACGTGGTGCGCGTCCCATGTGACATAGCCAGATCCATTCATAGAAGAGGAGGGGAGAAGAGGACGCGCGGCCACCAGGAAGTAAGTATACAGCCGGTCCCATTTCTCAGCGCACAGACTGTCATGCAGGAATTCCGGCATGACAGTCTGTGCGCTGAGCGATGGGGCCGGCCAGCCAGCTAGCAACCGGCCCATCTGGCCATCGGCCCTTCTGGCATTTGCCAGAAGTGCCAGATGGCCAGTCCGGCCCTGGGATAAACTATGATTGGTGCACCAACAAGCTACTTGCCGGGGAACCCCACAAATCTTAATCCAGTCCTGGCTGCAAAATTTAGTGTGGTCAAGCATGGGTCAAACATTTACTTACAAGAGCTTGCTCGGCATGTGCTAACTGAGCATTACCTTAGAACTTCATTGTATTTTTTTCATACGCTTAATGCTTATGAAAAGCAATGCAAAACTAAACAAATGTTTGTCTGAATGTGTGTGTACAACTGCACTAGGCATTACTGCACGTATCAGTCTAGTTAAGTGGCTAATTCAATCCAAAAGTGATAGCGAGAAATACCGCATATTTTCATACCTAAAGTTAAGCTGGGTACACACTACAGAAATTTCGACCAACTTTTTATGCCGAGCGATTTTACATGTCGTCGATGTTCCGATCGCTGGGTCCATGGACTGCATACACACTAGCCTTGTTTAGGACGATAAAGGGAAGAGCGGATGTCCCTTTAGCGACTTTTTACAGTCATGTTGTCGTGAGCAATGACTGTAATTTCGTACTCACTGTTGTGGATCGGTCGGAAGTTTATACACATTACACAGCGGAAACGAGATTGGAACGAAAATATTAAACGGTACGACCAACCATAGAGGTGAGACCAGCCACTAGAGGGGGAGTGGTCCGCCCATGAAGGGTATGGCTAGCGGCATAGTGTAGTATATAAAAAATGCAGTGTATATAAAGAGTGCATAGTCTAGGCCTCACCCCTCAGATCGGGACAAAGTCTTGCCCCACTAGAATCAGAACAATTGCTCTCTCCTACCTGTTCTTGCAGCGTTCACTACCTGCTGCTGCTGATGTCTTAAGCTTAGTTGCTGTCTGGACCCTGTAATGTTGGGGTCCTGTTTTGAAAAAGGGATATGTACATTAAATATGGTAAGCCTAGCAATGAGGGCACACTCTAGCCCCCTCCCCCAACCAGTCACAATGTTAAATCAATAGCTCTCATGTTTAAAGGGTGCGTGTGAGTGTGAAAAGCACTAAGCCACTCCCCTACAGCAAAAAACTTGCATTGTTGCATACACCATCGACAGAAGTGTATACTGCCTGCTCAAAGAAGTGTGACATATCTCAAGGAAGGCAGAAAAGAAGTCCTGAGTTTCAGGGACAGTGCCCTAAAAGCACTACATATGTAGTGGAAGTAGTGTAGATGTTATAATAAAACAGACAAATATGAAAAAATAATGTTTCAAAGAAAGACAAAAATTTAAAACACATACACAAGCAGATCAATAGACCACAAGCTATTCTGTCTCAGAATAGAAAGAACATGTGTATGTGCATACTATTACTACCCTTAGTGAGAATATACAGTGCCACCCCCAACCTTGGCTCCATGGGAATTACCTTTGCTGCAGATCAGGGGTTGACTAAAATCTAGTCAACCCCAGGTGTGTCAATTGTGCATTTGGATATAAAATCTCTTTATTATATATATTAATAATGGAACCAACAAATAAACGTTCATATTATGCCACAAAGTAGTGCCCCAGTTCAATTTATGCCACATTGTTTAATTTATGCCACAAATCATATTATGCCATACAGTAGTGCCCCGGTTCAATTTATGCCACAAATCATATTATGCCACAGAGTAATGCCCCCAAACAATATTATGCCATAGAGTAGTGCCCCCAAACAATATTATGTCATAGAGTAGTGCCCCCAAACAATATTATGCCACAGAGTAGTGCCCCCAAACAATATTATGCCACAGAGTAGTGCCCGCAAACAATATTATGCCACAGAGTAGTGCTCCCAAACAATATTATGCCACAGAGTACTGCCCCCAAACAATATTATGCCACAGAGTACTGCCCCCAATTCATTATGCCAAGAACAGGCTACCCCCAGGTAAAAAGGGAACATTGGCAAGTTTGAAAAAAAAAGCAAAAAAAAATTACAATAAAATAAAGTAAATGTGACTTACCTCTGCTTCATCTCCTCTCTGTGGTTGGCTGGGCAGGGTCCTCGTAGTTCCTGTACGCTGCCAGCATCGCAACGTCATGACTTGTGCAACTCTTAAAGGTGCAGGTGACTTGCGCTTTGCAAATTTTGGACTTGGGTAGGTCCCACCTACATATAAAAGGCAGGGGCAGACTGGGAACTTAAAGTGGCCCTGGGAAAAAAAAGCCTGATAGTGACATCATGTAGACAGGGCCAAATAAATGATAGGTGGGGCCCAGTATGTGTGTGCGTCTACTGTATGTACCTGAGCATGTGTGTCCTTTTCTTGTCGTTTCCTGACCTGTGGCTGCTGATGTCGTTAGCTTAGTTGTTGCTTGTCTGGATCCTGCAATGGGTACATGACATTTAGAAAACTCCAACCATCCCCAGCGTTAAATCAATAGACCACACGTTTAAAAATTAGGCCTCCCTCCAGTCCCAACATTAGCATAATAGTATTCACTTTTGATAAATAGATATATTTCCCTCCTACCAGCCCCTACATTAAATTAATAGTATCCGCATTTAATGAATAAAGCTATTACCCTACCTCCAAATAGGACTAGCAATAAATAAATTTAAGTTTAATAAATATAGCCATTTCCCACAACCATCAAAATAGCCCTTCTGCCCAAACTTAACCCCATATTCAATTAATAGCCCCAAACCACCCCAGCATTAAAGGTCCCGCCACCTCATCTTAAATTAATAGGCCTCACTATTAAATTAAATTAGCCCACCCTCACCCCACAAATAAAATTGCGCACATTAGCCACCACCTACCTCACACCCACATTATACTACCACAAGCCCCCCTGCCCTCACCCCCATCTCATTTATAACTAGAGATGGTCACTGACCCCCGTGTTTTGGTTTTGGATTCGGTTTTGGATCTGGATTACCGTCGTGTTTTGGTTTTGGTTTTGCAAAACCGCCATTGCGTGTTTTGGTTTTGGTTTTGGTTTTGTTTGGTTTTGTTTTGCTATTTTTTTGGAAAATCCATGTTTTTGGGCCTAAATTAACCCAATTTAGTGCTCCAACTGTTTTAGAGACAAGTAATCTAATTGTTGAGGTAATAAATCATCCAAAAAAACAGTTTAATTCTTCGTTGGTAGGCCTATTCTACACACAAAACAGATTGTCTTCCTCTCCATCTATGCATATTGGCAATGCAGCCATCGTCTTTGAATGTATATTACACCCTACACTTATAGTTAAATATGTAAAGAAATGGAAAAAGTCAGTTTGGTTTCTGTCTCTCAAGGCCCCCCTCCACTTGTATAAAATACCAAAAAATTCAGCCATTATAGACTGTACAATATTAATTGACATGGAGAAAGCCAGTTTGGTTTCTGTCTCTCTAGGCCCCCCTCCACTTGTATAAAATACCAAAAAATTCAGCCATTATAGACTGTACAATATTAATTGACATGGAGAAAGCCAGTTTGGTTTCTGTCTCTCTAGGTCCCCCTCCACTTGTATAAAATACCCAAAAATTCAGCCATTATAGACTGTACAATATTATGAAAAATGGACAAAGCCAGTTTAGGGTCACTCTGTCTATGACACCCTACCCTTAAGGATAAATTGCCCTAACAGCAGCCTTTCAAGATGGTATGTGACATGGAAATGCCACAAGTCCCTTTCCTCTTTGGGGGTAGATTGCACCCTACACTTACATAGAAAGTTTTAAAAAGATGTTATCGGCATCATATTCAGCTTAATCCTCACCCTCATCAGTGTGTACGTCATCATCACAGACTATCAATTCATCGCCGCTTGAATCCGCCATTAGAGAACAGTCAGTGCTTGGATGTCTTGGAAGGTGAAGGCCTTCCTCGTGGAAGATGTAGTTCATTTTTATAAACATCATTTTCTCCACATTTTTGGGAAGTAACCTTCTACGGCGATCACTGACTAAGTTCCCTGCTGTGCTGAACACTCGTTCAGAGTACACACTGGAGGGTGGGCAGCTTAGGTATTGCAAAGCAAGTTTGTACATGGGTTTCCAAATGGCCTGCTTTTCTTCCCAGTAAGGAAAGGGACTGTCTGACATTTCCATATCAACTACCTCTTGAAAGTAATCCTCCACCATCCTTTGCATGTTTATACTCATATTGGATGGAGTTATGGGCAAAGTGACACATTTTTTTGAAAAATCCTTCAAACCAGCCCAGATGTTAAATTGTTCTCGTCTGCCCCCTGTGTCTTCCCTGCTTCTTTTTTGGAAATTTAATTTTTTACGAGCAACAGCTTGAGAAAGTGAAGGAGGACACGTCGTCAAGCCGAGGCCCAGTTCAGCGGCCAACTTGCTGAGCAATAGCTCCTTGCAAAAGTTCACATCTCGCTCATTTACAAGTAAAGACTCAATGTAGGTTTTAAACCTTGGATCAAGCACAGTGGCCAAAACGTACTGATCCGAGTTCAAGATCTTAATAACGCGAGGATCATTGTGAAGCGAATTAAGTACTTGATTGACAAGGCCAACATACTTTGCTGAATTGCTTGCTTTCAGCTCCTCCTTCATTTTCTCAAGCTGCTTTTCCAATAGTCTAATTAAAGGAATGACTTGGCTCAAACTAGCAGAGTCAGCACTGACCTCACATGTCACAACTTCAAATGGTTTCAGCACCTTGCACAGCACTGAAAGGATTCCCCACTGTGCAAGAGTGAAATACATCCCCCCTCCTTTCCCAATGTCATGACTTGTGCAATATGCTTGGATGGCTTTGCGCTGTTCCTCCATCCTCTGAAGCATGTACAGGGTGGAATTTCACCGAGTTACCACCTCTTGCTTAAGTTGGTGGCAGGGCAAGTTAAACTGCTCTTGGAGCTGCTGTAATCTCCTACATGCTGTGGCTGAATGCCTGAAATGGCCTGAAATTTTACGGGCCACCGAAAGCATCTCCTGCACCTCACGGTTATTTCGTAGGAAGCTCTGCACCACCAAGTTGATGGTGTGAGCAAAACAGGGAATATGTTGGAAATCACCCAGCTGTAATGCTCGCACTATATTGTTGGCGTTATCTGAAATGACATACCCTGGGGAGAGTCCGAGTGGTATAAGCCATGCATCAATCACATCTCTCAGTTTGCGTAACAAATTGTCAGCCGTATGCCTGTTAGTGAAGCCGGTGATACAAAGAGTGGCCTGCCTGTGACAAATGTTACGTAGTGGTGTACATGCTGCTGCTGTTCCTGCTGGTGAAGGTGAATGACCAACCCAGTGGGCTGTCACAGTCATATAGTCTTTGGTTTGGCCACTTCCACTTGTCCACATATCTGTGGTTAAGTGAACAGTGGGCAGAATGGCATTTTTCAGCGCAATCTCTACATTTTTACACACTTTTTAGTATAGTTGTGGAATAGCTTTACGGGAGAAATGGTGTCGCGATGGAATTCTGTAACGCGGACACAAAACCTCAATTAACTGTGAAAAACCAGCTGCGTTTATTGTGGAGATTGGAGATCTAACACTAACATTGCAGCCATGGCGTCTGTGATTCGCTTGGCGACTGGGTGACTGCTGTCATATTTGCTTCCCCTCGCAAATGATTGTTTCACAGTTAATTGCTGAAATGTAGGACTGCTCATTTTATTCACCTGCCTCTGGGATGACGATTCACCCCCAGCAGCAGCAACAGCAGCAGCAGGACTAACGCTTTCTTCAGAGGAATCAATAATAGTGCCGGAGTCATCCAGCCTTAAGTGGGATGCCGGGCTAACTCCGAGCGCTACTGAAGATATTGATGAGGATGGTGTGGTTGGTGTATTTTGTAGCCGTCGGTATGTCGGTGAGCGGAGGGTCTTAGCTGATGAGGGAGTGCTTGTATTCTTTTGGGAAGAACTTTCAGCTTTTCCCAACACTTTGCCATGAACTCTCGTTAAATGGCGTAACATAGACGAGGTTCCAAGATGGTTAAGGTCCCTCCCTCGACTGACTGTGGCTTCACATACACTACAAATGGCTATACAATTGTTGTCTGGATTTGGGTAGAAATAATTCCACACATAAGAAGTGGATTTTTTTGTTTTATGCCCAGGCATGACAATGGCCTTTTTCTTGTCACGTGCCAGAACTGCTGCCACTGGTGCAGGACTTACACAAACAACCTCATCCTCATCAACATCCTCATTAGCGCCCTCGTCGCCTACACAAATCTCCCCCTCATCCTCTTCTAATTCCAAAGTGGCATCCTCAATTTGGGTATCACCGGCTACACTCGGGCTATTAAGGCACACATCAGCAGAATGCTCACGATTAGACATCCCACTGTTGGATGGACTCTCCACAGGGATTGTTGTCATTTGTGAATCAGAGCAAATATTCTCCTGTAATGCCTCGCTGTTATCTTGCAGCTCGGCTTTGACGCGTAACAGTAGTTGTGCACCAATTGTAGGCTGGGTAACTTTTTGGGATCTGCCACTAATAGCCAAAGGTGAAGGCCTCATTCTCTCTTTGCCACTGCGTGTGTAGAATGGCATGCTTGCAATTTTTTTTTATCGTCACTTAACTTTTGCTCAGTTACACTTCTTTTTCGCTTCAATACAGTAAATTTTTTTTTGTTTTTTGTTTTTTGCACTAATTTGAAAACACTCTGTTGTTTGACATCGCCTTGGCCAGATGACGTACTGGGAACACTAACATCAGGACTGGTGACAGAACCTGGTTGCTCATTTAGATCATATGTGGACTGCTTTGAATCCATTCTGAGCGCAAACCACTGGGGAGTGCTAAAAATTATTTAGTAGATTCTGCTGACAGTTATGACTTTTGACAGCCAAAAATATTAATGCACAATTAGGGAGGACACCCCAAAAGCACTGAGGAGTGCTAAAAATTATTTAGTAGATTCTGCTGACAGTTATGACTTTTGACAGCCAGAAATATTAATGCACAATTAGGGAGGACACCCCAAAAGCACTGAGGAGTGCTAAAAATTATTTAGTAGATTCTGCTGACAGTTATGACTTTTGACAGCCAGAAATATTAATGCACAATTAGGGAGGACACCCCAAAAGCACTGAGGAGTGCTAAAAATTATTTAGTAGATACTGCTGACAGATATGACTTTTGACAGCCAGAAATATTAATGCACAATTAGGGAGGACACCCCAAAAACACTGAGGAGTGCTAAAAATTATTTAGTAGATACTGCTGACAGATATGACTTTTGACAGCCAGAAATATTAATGCACAATTAGGGAGGACACCCCAAAAGCACTGAGGAGTGCTAAAAATTATTTAGTAGATTCTGCTGACAGTTATGACTTTTGACAGCCAGAAATATTAATGCACAATTAGGGAGGACACCCCAAAAGCACTGAGGAGTGCTAAAAATTATTTAGTAGATTCTGCTGACAGTTATGACTTTTGACAGCCAGAAATATTAATGCACAATTAGGGAGGACACCCCAAAAGCACTGAGGAGTGCTAAAAATTATTTAGTAGATACTGCTGACAGATATGACTTTTGACAGCCAGAAATATTAATGCACAATTAGGGAGGACACCCCAAAAACACTGAGGAGTGCTAAAAATTATTTAGTAGATACTGCTGACAGATATGACTTTTGACAGCCAGAAATATTAATGCACAATTAGGGAGGACACCCCAAAAACACTGAGGAGTGCTAAAAATTATTTAGTAGATACTGCTGACAGATATGACTTTTGACAGCCAGAAATATTAATGCACAATTAGGGAGGACACCCCAAAAACACTGAGGAGTGCTAAAAATTATTTAGTAGATACTGCTGACAGATATGACTTTTGACAGCCAGAAATATTAATGCACAATTAGGGAGGACACCCCAAAAGCACTGAGGTGTGCTACAAATTATTTAGTAGATACTGCTGACAGATATGACTTTTGACAGCCAGAAATATTAATGCACAATTAGGGAGGACACCCCAAAAGCACTCTGGAGTGCTACAAATTATTTAGTAGATACTGCTGACAGATATGACTTTTGACAGCCAGAAATATTAATGCACAATTAGGGAGGACACCCCAAAAGCACTGAGGTGTGCTACAAATTATTTAGTAGATACTGCTGACAGATATGACTTTTGACAGCCAGAAATATTAATGCACAATTATGGGGGACACCCCAAAAGCGCTGGGGAGTGCCAAATATGAAGAAAAAATAATAAACCTCTATCCTCCTCTCTGCACTAGCGATTTTGGTTAGAGCAATTGCAAGAACAATATTGTATTCTCTGTCCCTGCTCTAATTAGCCTATGACTACACCCTGCTCCCTCTGTCAAATGGCAATGGATTGCTGTGGAGGCGTGTATTTATAAAGTTGAAGTATCGCGAGAACCGAGTCCCGAGATCCGACGACGTCACAATGACGTTCGGCCTCGATTTGGATTCGGAATGGGCGGGAGAGTACCGAGCTGCTCAGCTCGGTACTCGGATACCCAAAGTTCGGGTGGGTTCGGTTCTCGGAGAACCGGACCCGCCCATCTCTATTTCTAACAGCCCTCCTGTCCTGACCCCTATTTCACTTATAACAATCCCCCCTGTTCTTACCCCCATTACATTGCCACAAGCCCCATTGCCCACACACACATAACACACACATTACCATAACACACACAAATTAATTTGTCATACATACTGACTGACCCCCCCTTCTCTCATGCACACATTTTGTATACACAGACACACACTAATACATTTATCATACACACTGACTTACCCCCCCTCTCATACACACATTTCTGATACACACATTTTATTACACACACACACACACACACACTAATACATTTATCATACACACTGACTCACCCCCTCTCATTCACACATTTTTTTTTATACACACAGCCACACACAAACACACACACAGACACACACTAATACATTTATCATACACACTCTGACTTACCCCCCCTCTAATACACACATTTCTGATACACACATTTTTTTATATACACACACACACACACACACACACACACACTAATAATACATTTACCATACACACTGACTCACCCCCTCTCATACACACATTTTTTTTATACACAGACACACACTAATACTTTTATTATACACACTGACCCCCCCTCTTTCATACACAAATTTCTGATACACACAGCCACACACAAACACACACAGACACACACAGACACACACTAATACATTTATCATACACACTTACACACATTCTCTCTCATACATACATTATTTTTTTTATTATTATTAATTTTTATTTATAGGGCGCCACAAAGTATCCGTAGCGCAGTACAAGGACAAACAATGGCACAGTACAAGGTGAAACAGCACAGTACAAGTAACAGTACGCACTATAACTCTGGGGGCTCAGGCACAGCATGAAAGAGAGGAAGGGAGGGGAAAAGTGAGTACAAGCAGGTAACTATGGCCCAAGAGGGTGGGCACGGATGACAGGTTGAGAGTCACTGAGGGGAGCGGAGAGAAGCGAGAGGAGACAGAGGGCAGAGGGACTGAGAGGAGGTGAGCTGAGTAGCTGGAGAGCGCAGTTAAAAGTGATGGAAACAGAAGGTAGGAGAGCCCTGCTCAAAGGAGCGAACAATCTAAAGGGAGGGGAAGACAGACAGACACATGGATGAGACGGAGAGACGGGAGGAAGGGGGAGAAGGGAAGAAGGGGTGAGAAAGAGAGGTAGCCGACCGGTGGGAGTTTAGGCATGAGACTGGAAGGCTTTAAGGAAAAGGTGGGTTTTTAATGTTCGTTTGAAAGAGGACAGATTAGGGGAAGTTCTGATGGAGCGGGGGAGCTTGTTCCAATGGAGGGGAGCGGCGCGGGAGAAGTCTTGGATACGTGCGTGAGAGGAGGTAATCAGAGGGGAAGAGAGGCGACGATCGTTGGACGATCGCAGTGAGCGGGAGGGAGTGTGAATAGAGATAAGGTTAGAGATGTAGGGAGCAGTGGAGTTGGCGAGGGCCTTGTAAGTCAGAGTGAGGAGCTTGAAAAGGATTCTGTAGGGGAAGGGGAGCCAGTGAAGGGCTTAGTAGAGTGGGGATACAGAGGTGGAACGGCGAGAGAGGAAAATAAGCCTAGCAGCGGCGTTAAGTACAGACACATAATCTTACCTTTCCTGCTTTGCTTCCTCCATGGCAGTGTGGGTAGGGGACGTGTCTGCTCTGATTGGCTGAGCGACTGTGTCAGCCAATCAAAGCATAGCATAGGAGGTGATGGGAGACAGTGAGGAGTTCCTGCCTGAGCAGGAAACTCCTCTGCTTTACTAGCAGCACAGGCTGATACTACACTTACCTCTCCGTGGGGGTCCTAGTAATCGCATTCTGGCCCTGCCCCCTAGCAAAATGGGGCAAGGCCATCAGACAGTGGGGCCTATTGGGTATTTCCCCGGGACCCCGCCAGGCCAGTCCAACACTGCCTACCCCAACTATAAAGCTGTCCCCACATTTTAAAATTACCTCCCCCTCCAATAAAACATGGTTTTGTCCAGGTCCAAAGTTACTCCTTTTTTTTGCTTTGCTCTCCTTAGTGACTTAGGCCCAGAATGTGGGATGAAACATATTTAAAATTTATTGAAAATGTATACAATATTGGAAATTAAAAGTAATTTCAAGATCTGCCTTACTTTTAATATTTTTTCCAGTATTGCAATATTTTATCTCAGGTGTATTAGTAAAAATAGGAATATTGAAAAGAGGGTGTCCCATCATGAACAAACTGGGAACCCATGCATAGAGTAATGGCTATGGTAGCAGACCATGATGTGAACTTTGAATTGCATTTGCTTAATATTTTGTAAGGACCCGGTTGTTGTGATAGTGCTGTACTTTCTTTTAGTTTTTCAAAATGTGTTCTGTGTACTGTGGGTATGTTGGTTACTGCCTAGATAACATTTCATAAAGAAGCATACATTTTGCAATACTTATTGGGCACAATACTATTTTAAGGGGAGATCCCCTGTAATAGTTTTGATGTATCAGATGTATCAGAATTAGAGCCTGGCACCATTATCATGACTGTGTGGGCTCAATTTGTATAATAGCTGTCAAACACTCAAACAGTGGACATTAAGAAGGGGCTTCTCTAAAGAAATGAGTTTTCAGGGGACCATTTAAAGATTTGCGTGTTGAGGTGAGAGCTTCAGTAGGGAAGATGCACAGGAGAATTGTGGCAGCCGTGCATGGGTTAAGCTTCTGAGCGGGGAAAACACTAAAAAGTCACAGAAGCAGTGCAGATGGTCACAGGGAGATGTAGCAAATATAGGTGGGACAGGCTTATGGAGAGACAAGTAACAGTAAAAGTAAGTTCACATCTTACAAATTAAGTAATGTTGTCTACAGAGATTGTGATGTTTACAGTAAACGTGTTCTTACTGTTTCTGCCATTCTCCCTTACAGAGACAAACGTGGTCAGACCCACTTTCTTTTGTCCCTGAGGATGTCTAGTAAAAGGCCAGAAGCTGGTTTTACCTATAAATGAAGCTGTAATATTATTATGTATTTTCTCTCTTTAAATAAACATTATACACTATACACAAGTGCCTCCAATGTTGTCACACAATGTGACAACGCCAAATCATGAAAGCTTTGCTCTGCTCTAGATTTGATGAGAGTGAGGACCTATCTTAAATTGGTCTCAAGAGGATTTTTCTTGCCCGATATGTTATTGTATCCTCTTTATTATCTCCTGACCCCTTTCATCTCCCACCAAAAACAAATTTTTTAAGACCCACTTTGTCGCTTGTGTAGACCCTTGGTATCGGTTATGTGCTGCCACCCTTCCTCGCAGAGGAGTGTTTTATTTAGTAATTAACAGTGTATAGGGAAGAGGAGCTGTCATGTTGGTTCTTAAGCTGGAGGATGTGATGAAAGATGATATCAGCGATCCCATCCTTTTCACTTGTTTAGGATTGTCAGGATGAGAAATGTCAGCATTATGAAAGCTCAGCTCTGCTCTTGATATGATAAAACCTTTCAAAACCCAGCTCCTACCTATCCTCGTTCTCCTTCTCCTTTCAGCCTCCCTCCCCCCCCTCTTTATTTTCCCTTTCTCTCTGCACCAGCTTTTTTTTATTTATCTTGTTTTATTAGATGGCAGAAATATAATTCTTTTCTTTCTTTCCTATTATAAGCCACCATTTTTGTTTTATTATATGTTTCACAACCCTAATGCTCCACTGAAAATTACCTTGTTAAATGACAGTGTTTCAAAGCCATGAATCCTTTCCACCATCCCCTCTGAGGTTTGAAACAGTCAACAGACTGTAAAGAATAAATAATAAAAAAGTATTGATTATTTTGATGACTGTGAGATTCAATTAAGTATTAATTTTGCCCTCCAGTGGACCTATCAAGGTATTCAAACGGTAGGATTCGACTCAGCTAAATGCATGCTGAGTGCTCTAGCCTTAAATAGGGAGAAAATGTGTTTACCTACAGTATTTCAAGAGCAGTGCACTGATGCACAGACTCCAATATTTAAGTGCTGTGCAAATTAAGCCTCGGTGACAGTGACATTGTTTGCAGCAATATGAGTATTGACTAAAGAAGTGCATTTGATGACAGCTTAAACTATTTGTATTGATTAACATTTTCATAGATTATCATGTGTCATATCAAATTCAGTTTTCAGTCATGAATACATTAAAGAACCCACAGGCACGCATCGACCAATGTGATGATGGGGCATTAGGAGCTTCCTAGCCCACCTCCTAGCACGCTGGTCACCTGTTCTCTGCATAAGAGTCATTTAGGCATGAACTTAGCAATAAATAGCTGACAGATAATACCACAGGGTCATTTGTACACTCTCCTCTGTTCGGCTGTTATTATTTATTTTTTTGTGTTATTTTAGGTGTCTTAAGATTCGGCACAAAAAAACAATATGACTGTGCACAGGGAATAAAAAAAAACTGTTTTGTGGAGGAGCCTATGACCCCACCATGGCCTCTGATTGAGATGAGCAGGACAGATCCAATCGCCAGGAAATACATTTCATTCCTATCTTTTGGGGCCTTACTGCCACGACAATAAGAACAGTTGCAATTATTTTGTAAGTATTATTGTTAATTTTCTCTTATTTCTCTGATTTGACTTTTTTTATTATTTTGCGCAGATATTTTTGTAGGTTTCTGAGTTTCTAATATATTGAATTTCTAATCCAACTGTGCTATGCGTCTTTTTTTGGCCATAAAGTTTTTGTGGTGTTTGTTGCTGCAGGAAACTGGATTATGTGTAAATTGGGAGCTCTTTTATTGTCCTGATATAAAAATGACTAGTATGATCTTGAAGCTGAACTTTCAAGACTGTGAATGTTTGTTTTTACTTGCTGTTTTTGTTTGTTTTTCTGCATGTTTTTTTAATTGGCATAAGTATGCTGATTTACCACTGATTTAGCAATAGCATTAAGTTGTGATGTTTATTCTGCATCTGATGAATGTTGAAGATGATAATCAGATTTTTAACTTTAAGATCTGTTTGTAAATCCACTTCAAATGTTCGTGTGTTGTGAAGGTGCAAAGACAGTCATTCTAAGCTCTGTATTCAGCACAATACGCTGCTGACCCTTTCAATAGGAAGCTGACCCTTTCAATAGGCTGCTGTCCGTTTCAATAGGCTGCACTTCTTTCAATAGGCTGCTGTCCCTTTCAGCACTAAACAGCTAAAGTTTACAGTTATTCATATCTGTCATAAATAACCCTAAAACATTAAGGATGTCACTACTGTACATTTATATTTTGTAAAAATATGTCATTTGAATATTTCGCTCATTTGGAATCACTGCTACTATGTGTGTGATTAATACCAAATTATTTGTTGTTTAATTATGTAATGATGTATTTGCATAATGTTAATGCAGTGTCTGGGGAGTTGTGGAGACAATGACAGAAGGAGGCAGATACATGTCTGTAATTACTCGTTGCTGCAATAAGTGAGGGAATCCCTTCTTACTGCCAGGGTGCCTTATTGCATTACAGTGAAGTAAGGAATCAGCCCAGTAAATCATACATTTACAAAGATAATTGTAAGCATGCTTTCACAGAACTTCGCTCTCCCGAAAGCATTCTGAATCTTTCACATGATAGTTGAGCTTTAATAGGGTGGGGTGTAATGGAAAACTCATTGGATCTGTAATAGCTCTTCACTTGACTGCAGCCAGCAATAACAACAGGAGCAGCTGGAGAGATAAGAGAGACGGAGTGTGTGTGTGTGTAAGGGAGAGACAGAGAGGGGGAAGGTGTTGGTAAGAGTGTACCAACACCATAGCGTCCACTTTAGTTCTTTATTTTCCTCACTCTTTATTTCCCCCCCATCACTAGGATCCAATGATAGCCGGAAAAGTCAGTAAGCCTTTGCTGCTGCTGCGGAGTGAGATGAATGCAGAGTCGAGAGGTGAGGACAAGGCAGCTACTTCAGACAGTGAGCTGAACGAGCCCCTGCTTGCTCCTCTGGAATCAAATGATGGTGAAGACACTCCCAGCAAGCTCTTCGGTAAGTCTGTCTAGCTATTTAATTTCACTTCTACCATGCTGTCCAAAGCACCAGTGCCCCCCTCTTATTATTATGCAGTGTTTGTTTTGTTTCTTTGCCTATATTCTAAATTCCTTCCCTATTTGATTATTAAAAATGAGTATGGGATACCAAAGCTTTAGTATTGTGGTCATATTTGATTTAAGAAAAGCCTGTCTCTGATTAACCCACTCAGAGCTAGAGCGGCCTGCAATGCTTAAATCTGCAGACCTTTCTATAAGCGATAGGTTCAGAAAGAGGTGGATTTTATGACCAAAGTCATTTTTGTCTCTTTTATTTTGTTTAGGGATTATTTATCGTGGCTAGTTTTTTTTTTATTCTCTGAATCATTGACTTTTTATTTTATTGTTTTGGCTAGCCATTGGCTATTTTGATTTTATGTGTTGCTACAATTGTGCTGTGCCTATGGAGTTTGTTGCCAAGTCTAACATAGTCAATTCCAAATGCAGAACAAAACTGCCACGGTACCATTTGTAAGTGATAATGATACCAGTGCATAGGACCCCCAACGTAATGATTCTCTTGTAAATAAGCATGTAATGCTGGTACCGCAGGCAACATAGTAGGGCAGCGTGCTGTGCATTCCACTTTTTCACAGGCATTTTTCATTCAAATGGAAAGCAGAGTGGATGTCCACTCCAGCACCTGTGATCTTCAATTACAAAGAGGAGCAAAGGCTAGGGTGAATGATATTGCTCACACAAGATATTTCAGATTTCAAGGTCTTATTTTCGGGATGAGATGAGGTAATCAAGAAGCTTTTTCTGTTCATTTATTTCTGCTCCAGATTTAATTTTTTTTAAACTAAAAGCAACTATTCAGGATAATATTTTTGTAATAATCTTTATGGTTGCAAGATCAGTAACCAAAATGAAATGAAAATTATTTATGACAATAATATATGAATAAATCTAAATGTGCTTCGACTTAATAAAATAAGTTGATGTGAATAATTATTATTTTAGATTTTAACTGTAAAATAATATTGATAGCATCCCAAAAAAAAAGTTTCCTTTAAGCATAATAAGTTTACGAAGAGATTTCTGCTTTTTGGAAAAGAACTATAATCCTAAAATGTTTATAGGTCGAAATGTTGTATTGTATGTTTGTGTGTTTGTATATTTATGGCTGTGTGTGTGTGTGTACACTGCTGATGTCTGCCAAATGATGAATATCAAATGATGAATATATGAATGAATATGTTGCTGCTTATTGTATTACACAGTTTTTAACTAAATATTAACTAAATATTTGAAGTTGTCTTAAAAGTTGATCATGTTTTCATGATTTTCATTATAATGTAACTACTATTCCATGTAGAATTTAACAAAAAAAAAGTTATAATCAATTGCAAGCTTTATTACTAAGTGTATTGGAATAATTCAATTTTTGACCCCAGATTGAAATTTGTAAGCGATAGTAAATTATTTTTCTTATGGTTGTTATAAAATGAATGTTCGGTTTGTTATTAATGTTAGATCATCTGTTTAGAATTGTTTATATCGTTTTTCATATTTTCTGTATTTGTTCATGTGTGCTTTTATGTTATGTTATGTAGATATCATATACGATACACATAAACAGTAAAATATTTAGCCTTTTCTTTCTTTACACAAAGAACTTTGTTCAATCCCCATATAGATCTCAATAATAAACTGTCGTTTACTTTTGGAATTACCTGTCGTGAAACTCTTAATATTGAACGCGATAAACTATTTACTGCACCGAAGAATCCTCTGATCAGAATATTTACACCTGTTAGTAAAAAACAGATTAAGTGGAATCCTTAAGACAAATGAGTGTTAAATATATATTTTCATAATACTCTCATTAAGTAATTATATTAACTTTAGTAAATGCATTTGTTAGTTTGCACATTAAAGAAAATGCAAGTTTTTAGTTTGTAGCAAAATGAAATATTAATTAATTGCTAAGTAGCAGCACAATATTGGTAGTTATCCAGGATAAGCCTTTATATTCACAGGATTTAGCAAATATAATATATTGCATGTATTCAGTGCTTAAATATAGAAAGTGGTAAAGTCTTTAAAGTGCTGAAATGTTTCGTAGTGTATTGTTCATTGTAATTAGAGGAGAGTGGCTGTGACATTTATTTAAAATAAGTATGTATGAGCGTGCACAATGCAAGGTTTAGGATATGTACAGTAGAAAAAATATTTTTAGGCATAAATATATAAATCACTTCACTTAGATACAAATGAATAATAGCTGTCAGAAAGTAGTTTAGAACTGCCTAAGTGGTGTTTTTTTCTGGTCTCCTCTTACAGTATGCTTATAATTATTTTATATATATATATATATATATATATATATATATATATATATATATATATATATATATATGTGTGTGTATATCATCATCATCAACATTTATTTATATAGCGCCAGCAAATTCCGTAGCACTATATATATATATATATATATATATATATATATATATTTTTATGTATATAATATAGATATAGGTATTGATAAATGGAATAGTGGATGTGGTCCTGCCCACAAGAGATGTAAAAGAAATAAAATCCGGGAGGTATTATTAAAATGTATTAGGAATTTATTTTAACCTGTTGAAGTAGATTGTTTGGTATTTTATACTGAGCATGGCCTGAGCTTGTAAAAATGTGGGCACTAAAAATGCACAATATTGGGCGCTGATTGCACACTTTTGCAAGTTGGGTGCTGAATTGCACTATATACAATTCAGCATCTGTCCCTGTTAGTCTGTCTTACAATTGCTCTTACTGAAAGGTGCAATCTATTCAATATATATTTTATTACTTGTTTAGTTAAAACAAGTGGGACTTTCTCTGGTGAAATCCCCTCTAACTGTAAGAATGAGCCCTACTTATCCTGGTGCCTATGGAGTGATTGGGACATTCTCACAGACATAATACTTGCACAGTAATTCTTGCCTGGGTCACCACTCAAGTCAT
Source organism: Mixophyes fleayi (assembly GCF_038048845.1). Classification (NCBI taxonomy): domain Eukaryota; kingdom Metazoa; phylum Chordata; class Amphibia; order Anura; family Limnodynastidae; genus Mixophyes; species Mixophyes fleayi. The sequence continues at coordinate 96,009,470 of NC_134406.1, forward strand.
TATTGCATATATTACAATAATTGTTCTTTTTCTCAATATGTTTCACTTAAAATAGTATTTTAAAGTATTTTATTGGATTCAGTTACAGGACAGATATAAACAGCATTTTTATTATCTATTGTTAACCTCATTATAACGTTTTATTTTACCGCTCTGTTCCAAAATATACAGACAGTTTGCAAAACAGGAAACAGGGTTACCTATTCAATGTTTCATTGTATGCAAATGTGTTGCTGAGCATTTTGCATAATGTACCAATGCCCTTTCCATCTTGCCAACCTTCAGAGATACCTCCCCAATTCAGTGGTATTAAACTTATGCTTTTTTACAGGGAACTGTTTCCTCTACTCTATGCTGAGAAAAATGAAACAGTTAAATATTTTTTTTATAAATATCCCATAGATTCTTCTTAATGCAGCTCTTCAAGGTGGCTTTCTCATACATGTAAGAATTTAACTCTTTCACCTCCATTTTGCTCATCTTCAGCACCCTTTTCCCTACAAAACATTTAGCCTTTTCTATATCTTTATCCTTTTAGCCCTTAATGCGTATCCAACTTTGGTGCATAAATTTAAATTGTGTCCTTGAAAATCTAAGTAACATGGTGCTTTGCCATAAAGAGCTTACTGTCTAAAATTAATATTTAAAATGATATAGATAACCACAGAATAAGTGAAAGTGGAGTCTAGAGAGAAAACTGTTTAGCATTCACTTTCATTTCACTTAGTGCAAAACTTTTTTCTGGAAAGTTACGTTTCTTGAATTAAGAAATTACGTCTGCTCTGCGTCTTACTTTTAGTAGAGATGTGTTTTATTTGGGAACTGTTACATTATACAGGTGAAGTACAGTTTATTGCGGTCAATGACATGCCACAACACAGAGTGATTTTTCTAATTGTCACCAATAACCACAACTAAACCTAAGCACAGCTTATGCTATCACAAGATATCACAGATTCTACACTTAACCAGTAGCTATTGTGCGCTGTATCTGGACAGTAATTGTACTGTTGTATGCAAATATCTCTCATGTAGTCCCTACCTGGTTGTCCTCTATGACAGAAAAAAACGTCCAAAATTTATTGACATGGCTATGTATTATTTTCAAAAATGTTGCATAAGAAGTGTTTTCAATTTATACTTTTGCAGGTCTGCTGATATGTGTTAAATCATGTGTTTGTGCATGTGTGTGTGTGTGTGTGTATGTTTGCTCATAAGTGTGTGTGCTTGCCTTTGTGTGGTCTTCTTTAATATCTAGATATTATGTAGTTCTTTAGGATTTGATAATATTATACTGTAGGACAAATTATATGCTTTGATATCTAGGCTTTGACAAAGGTTATAATACATTTTTATAGGCTTGCAAAACATTGTTTCAAAGAAGGTAATATGCTGGTTGAGTTATGTACTAAGTGTTCACAACAGCTATTTTGAGCTGTTAATGGCACATTTCGACATAATAATACATAAACTGCACCTGCAAAAAAATCTGTGCACAGCGTGTAGCAGGACATGCTGGGAATACACACAGATTTAGAGGAAACCCTTGTTACAGGTAGACACATATGTTCAGAAAGAATGTGCCTGCACTTTACTGTGTACTTATTAGCTTTAAATTAGTGCTAGAGAAAATTAGTATCCCAAATGATTGTTTTAGGATTTTTTCACATATGTCTGAGCTGCCCATTTTTACTTAAGGGTGCTAAGAGGATCCTGAACCACATGAAATCTGCGTGAAATACTTTAACATGCATTGAGATATGGTTTAGCATGTGCACAGTATGGCTTATAATCATCACAAATTATACCATATTCTAAGTCACTGAGCACTATTGACCCCACTAGTCATGGTGCCAGTGCGCCCTCAACGCACTATAGACAAAAGTGTACTACTCCTATCCTCAAACATATGAAAATGTCCCACTTAAGGTGAGGGATTAGGATGGATATGTGGGAAGTTGCCTGCTCCTTGGAATCTTGAAGTCTAAACAAAACCGGGTATACTGTATGATTACATTGCACTAAAGTACTAAATGAAAGGGTTAAAACTTTAGTGAAACAAATGTGGGAAATTCAGACAGCCTGAGGTGTCACAGAGATATCAAGTTAATACTTTATCCATCTCCTACCAAGATGCTTTAATCAGCCGATGCTTTGATGATTAGCAATATATAAACTAGGGCACTATTGCAGAACTAAAAGAAGAAAGTCAAAGCTTTGGACAATGTTATTTGTTATCCAAAAAATAAGAGTGTGCCAGTCTATATCTACATGACTATCACTGTTTCACCCCATACAGCACTGCTTCTGCCCTGACTCATTAAAAGGATTACACTGCCTAGAACTCTTCTGGCATTATGTATTTAAAGGACTACACCACCTAAAATACAAAGCGATTTACATAGAATAGCCTCTAAAAAATTTCACAAACATACGCATTTTAAAGATTTATGAGTTAATAAGGGCTAAAGATATCTGAGAAAAAAATGTTTATAATGTGGAATTTTTTCTGTCTTATATGGTGTTCTTAACGCACAAAAACTGGGCTTGCCATCTGATTACTTAATGAACTTATCTGTGGCCTTATTACCACTAACTACTTTTTATTTAGCAAATTAACTTCTACACTTGCCAATATGGACATAAGCCTACTTAATTTTTTGCTGTTATTATTCAAATCAAATCCAATTGACTCAAAATTTGGTAGTTATTAACACTATCTTAGTAGTAGCACATGGTGCAAACTGAAACCGTTTTAAGTTCTCAAAGGTGCCCAAAACATGCAGATATGGTGAGATATGTGAGGCCACATTTGACAGATCCATTTGTTCTGCGCTTGAGTCAAACGGCCAGACACTATAGGACATATGCAGTCAGACAAAGACAAACACTGTTAGGTCTTAGTCATTGACCAACTGCATTTTGATAACAATACCAATAGATTATTATTAGACATTAATCATTAGTCATTTTAACCCCACATACAAGAATTTGCAATCAAATTGGTTTAAAAAACCAAATAGGCCTTTACAATACCTTCATATAAGGGCAACTTTAAGGATAATATCCCAATATACAACCAGGTCAACAGGAAGGATTCTAGTGCAGCCATTGTTGGTCTCTCCTCACTCCTGCCAACCCTGTTTTTTTCAGACAGACAGTATGTTGTACACTGACACTGACAGAGAAGGCATGCAGAAGTGAGGGCAGCAGTGTCGTCTGAAATATAAATAAAGGGGTCCACTGTAAGTTTGAAGTGGCTCTTAACAGAGAACAAAACAGTGTCCTCAGTTGCACAGCAAACATAAACCCAATGTCCAAAAAGTCATAATTTGTCATGGTAATAGTATGGGAAATATTACATGTGTTTATAAACATTAGCAGTATTTTTATTTTTCTGAATGCATGATATGAAAGCATGAAAATGCTTTCTAAATATAATATGCAGCCTCAACATTGTTTCATACATAAGTATTTTATTGATTTTTATGTTGGTGTTATGCTTGTGATTATTAATATAGATATATCTATCTATCTATCTATCTATCTATCTATCTATCTATCTATCTATCTATCTATCTATCTATCTATCTATTTATCTATTATATATATATATATATATATATATATATATATATATATATATATATATATATATATATATATTTATATTTACTACAATATTAATGTCCTCCTTTTGATGCATAATTCAAGACTGCTGCAAAGCATTCTGGACAGTTTAAACAAGCAGTTACTGCACTGCATTTAGGGAAGGAACGATTTGGCTGTAATGACTTTTGTATCCTTCATTGTTGTTTTGTTTTTTGTTTCTTTCATTTGCTATATTTTTGAATATGTTATAAATAGCAATCTGTATTTTACATCTTCTTTTCATTTTTTTATGTTGTTTGCATATATATGGTATTGCATGCATCAGTTTTATGCACAGCTATAAACAGTGCCTATGATCCTAAACAATCCCTGCCATTCTTGTGGACGTTCATGAACGGCTAGATTGCTAGTCTATTATACACACCATTTACTATTTCATTGCATGTGATCCTGCCATAAAAGCCTGTGCTGTTTACCATTCATGTTTCTATCCAAATATGTAATCTCCGACTGAGCTACTGGCAGTCTCATTCATTCAGCCTATTGATTTTTAACGTCAGTGGCAGCACTCTGACTGGAAGAAATCAGCACTTATAAATATCATTTTTTTCTTCATGCGCCCTAAGTTTCCTCTTTTCTTTACATTGTGTTTCAGAGATCTGCTTCAAACACGACACTTAAGTGGATTCTTACCCTTTGTGTTATAATAAAATGAAATCATGGAGATACTTCTGAGTAAGTGATAGGCCAGGGAGATTTGAGTTTGTTTCACACTCCAGACTGTGCTGTAGCTCTTTATCAGGTGCGGTAAAGATAGAGCACATAAAATAGTGTAATTGCCTGTGTACTATTAGAATAAATCTTCAAGGGAGATCTCCAGCAAGTTATGTTTAATGTAAATGCACCAAATAGTTATAAAATAATTGTTAATATTTTTCCCACAGTTTTATAATTCTCAAACAAAAACATTGGACAGGGTTATCAATCATTGAGGAAGTTAATATCCCCCAATTAACCATGTAACCCCTGTCACTGCGTGTATTGTGGGGTGCAAAGGTTACACAGTGCACCTCCTTTTCAAGCCCTGGCTAGCTGATGGGCACGGGTGTAAATGACCAGCGGGTCCCTGCACATGCAGCTATTTTACAACAAAGTCTCTTTGTAAATAGTGGGGACACAGGTGATGTCATTTTGTCGTGCAGTGCAAAAAAAGTCACAATAATTTGGGCGCCAGACCATCTCTGCCACAAACTGTACTGTTTATTTACACTGCTCTTCCTCCAGCATGATAATCATAATGGTTGCAGCAAAATAGAAATATATCCAGCTCCTTACTCCTCCAGCTCAGCTCTTACTGAGCAATATGAATATGGTTGCAAGTATCTCTCCTTACTCCTCCTGCACATATCTTACACTACTGGTTTTATCACAGTACATACCAGGTTCTCCTTGTCACAGTAGTTCCACAACTATTCACAGTTCAGCCTCTGTCTGTTTCCAGTATACACAGGCAAGAATCACAGTGTAGCTTTCAGTTTTGCACACAGGGGTAAAATCCCTTGGGCTATAACACTCTTCTCTAGTGTTCTCTCTGCCCCTCTCTGGGTTTCCCACAACTCCACAACTGCCCCTCTTTGCTATAACCTTCTCTCCAGGGGTCTGTGCTCTGGGTACTCTCTCCCTATTCAGAGCACACATTCCTTGCCCATGCACAACTGTCGCGCTCATGCTCCCAGGCAATGCGGGGGGAGCCTGGGAGGTTCCCCGCTTTTCCCATCACCTCTTCTCTCACTGTCTCCTCTGTATCTCTTCTTAACCCTCTCTTTACAGACCCTCCTTCTTCTCAGTCACTAGCAGACTGAGCTAAGTTGTCACCATAGCAACCAACATAAATCCTTTCTTTTTCAACACACACCTAACTCACCCTCCAGGTGATCCCTTTTGTATTTACTGGGGTGCATGGTTTACTAAAACGCCACTAGGGGGCCGTTACACCCATTACTAGTAAATGGTGAGAATAGATTGTCTGGGGCTCCCACTGTTTGCCCAATACAGCAGGTTCCTGTAATTACCATGACTGGGGACCTCTGCTAATTGGTTTCATATGGGAGAGCCACAGAGGAGAATAGACTAAAATAACAGTGGATTGCAGGAGTGCTGTGTTCCTCTAATCAGGAGCTCACCGTCATTTCTACATATGGATCCTTTGGCTCTCTTACAGCTTCAAAGACATAGATGTCCCCATTATTAACCAGTGTGCGATCTTCCTGCTTTTAGAGCAAAATGTGTGGGTCCTAGGTAAGTAAAGTCCCACTCATGTACTAACAAATGGGAAAAGAGGTTGTGATCAATGTATTGATGCGAGGAAAGCAGTGATTGTGAACCTGGCAAATGTGGAAAACGTCCTTAATAAAAGTTTTTTGTTTTTTTTTACTGTTATAGACATCTGTCATTAATTCATATTCAGTGCTGTCTTTTATTTTTGGAACCAGTTAGTGGATTGTATGTTTTCAACTCCCAGAAAAATGAACCTGTCATGCAGGTTTAAAAGAAGTAAATTGTTAGGATTTTTTTATTCTATCTACTAATACTAATGCTTACCATTCTAGAGAAAATCATCTTTCTGTCCTGTCTTGCAATAGCTGGTATTTTCCTTAATTGTAATGCAAAAAGCTTGTTGTGGATACTCTCAAGTCCTTACATTTTGATGGCCCTGGGTTTCCCCCACTCCTCATATGTTTCTAGACTATATGTCCAAGTGTACATTATGAAGCATGCCACACAGGTGTGTGGCACACTGCATATCTTGCTTTTGATGTGTAATCAAAACTCTTGTTGTGCCTCTGCATGTAACTCTCTCCTGTTCCATTATCCCCATCCCACCTCCCCTTGTCACACATTATTATCTCTAACCTGCCCTAGTCACACATTATGCCCTCCAACCTCCTCTTGTCCATTATTATGCCCTCTACCCTCCCCTCATCACACATTATCCCCTCCCCTTGTCACACACTATGGCTTCCAACCTTACTTTGTCACACATTATGCCATACAACCTTCCCTAGTCACACATTATTCCCTCCAACCTCCCCTTGTCACACAATATACCATACAACCTCCCCTTGTCACATATTATTCCCCCCAACCTTCCCTTGCCACACAGTATGCCATATAACCTCCCCTTGTCACACATTATGCTCTCCAACCTTCCCTAGTTACACATTATGCTCTCCAACCTTCCCTAGTCACACATTATCCCCTCCAACCTCCCCTTGTCACACATTATGCCCCCCCAACCTTCCCTTGCCACACAATATGCCATACAACCTCCCCTTGTCACACATTATGCCCTCCAACCTTCCCTAGTCACACATTATGCTCTCCAACCTTCCCTAGTCACACATTATCCCCTCCAACCTCCCCTTGTCACACATTATGCCCCCCCAACCTTCCCTTGCCACACAATATGCCATACAACCTCCCCTTGTCACACATTATCCCCTCCAACCTCCCCTTGTCACACATTATGCCCTCCCAACCTTCCCTTGCCACACAATATGCCATACAACCTCCCCTTGTCACACATTATGCCCTCCAACCTTCCCTAGTCACACATTATGCTCTCCAACCTTCCCTAGTCACACATTATCCCCTCCAACCTCCCCTTGTCACACATTATGCCCCCCCAACCTTCCCTTGCCACACAATATGCCATATAATCTCCCCTTGTCATATATTATGCCCTCCAACCTCCCCTAATCATATCTATCCCCTCCAACCTCCCTTTGTCACATATTATGCCCTCCAACCTCCCCTTGCCATATATGCACCCCATTCTCCTTTCACAATTAATTGCCTGTATATTGGTACACTTAGATATGTAATGATGGCGATAACAAATACTGAAAAAATGTGCTTTTCATGTGTCAGTGCATTTTATGAAATACAGAAGTTGATACCACAATGAATTGTTTCTGTATTTCTTCACCTAGATAACCAGTGGTGCTAATGACAAGTACAGAAAACAATCGTATTTTACAACAATCAGTGTTTTATAGTTATGGTGTAAATTTGTTATGCACATTTTGCAACTAATTAGCAGATGGTAAACATCTGAAATGTGGTAAAATTTGAATATCATAATCATGTTTGCTAACAGGTGTCTTGCTTTGATATGCTTTTACCATGCAACATTAGGTTATGCACCTGAGGAGCAAAATTTATTTTCTTTTATGACAAAATCCATATACTGTGTCTCTGAATGCTATGAGCAAATACAATGATGAGGTATTGTATATGAATATATGAATTATACAGGTTCTATGAATTTCTGATTAGGAACATGTGATAATACTTACCTAAGTTTACTTCTGACCTGGTGATTCTCTTTCCAAACATAATGACATCACCAATAAAGATGCGTTGGAATTATGAACCTATCATTTTACACATTTTCTCTTCCTAGTCACACATTATTCCCTCCTACCTCCCCTTGTCACACAATATGCCATACAACCTCCCCTTGTCACATATTATTCCCCCCAACCTTCCCCTGCCACACAATATACCATATAACCTCCCCTTGTCACAAATTATGCCCTCCAACCTTCCCTAGTCACACATTATACTCTCCAACCTCCCCTAGTCACACATTATCCCCTCCAACCTCCCCTAGTCACACATTATACTCTCCAACCTTCCCTAGTCACACATTATTCCCTCCAACCTCCCCTTGTCACACATTATGCCCCCCAACCTTTCCATAAATTAAATCACTGGGACATAAACTGTCTAAATAAAACACAAATGCTTATAGTAAATCGGATGTAATAGTATAACTGTCCGTATGAGCCTATTAATGATAAGGCAGTCCACATAAATAGTTACAATGTAATCCTCCTAAAATAATCAGTGTACAAGACAAGTAGGCTAGATCGCATATACTTATCAAGATGGTGCTGTTGTTTTTAGTGTAAATCTACATCCAAATGCTCTCACACAGTGGCCATCAAAAGGACTTGTGTGGGAAGGTAAATAACTGCACCGATTCTGATGTACTCAGCAGTATCGCGGCTGAAGCTCCCTGTATATGTCTCTGTCTGGGTGCTTAGGACACCATCGTTCGGAAATTTTATTCAGTAGCACGGCAGCACATCTCCTCACCATTAGTTACAGCACTGCTATCAAATTCCAATAGGTCTATAAATGCAATAAGAAAGTTTGTAGCTGATTGCAGTAATGTTGGCAAATCACGATAATTTCACACGTACACTGGGGAGGTTAGGACTGATTTTTAATGGAAAGTATAAATCTCCAATAAAAGCATCAAATAAACAGCAGTCCCAACACACAGTGGCTGACGCGTTTTGCCTGCTGTAATCAGACTTTTTCAAAGACAGAATGAGGCTCTCTCTGTTCGGACCTTCAATTCCCCGCAAACAAAGTGGCCCGCTCACTTTTACTGTTACTACAGTAATTTCAACGCAGATGTTTGCTTGCGACTCACAGCAAAATCATCAGAGAAATTACCGTAGTAACAGTAATAGGTCGCGTTCTGCTCAAGAGCAACGCAGGGAATTTAATCTACCCCATCTTAACAAGTGTGTTTGCAGAAGAGAAAGCAGGGTCTAGTGTCCATCAGTAAAGCAGAATTACACTACAACAAAGGTATTAGTATCTAGAATTCTGACTTTAAGATGAGAAAACATTGATGTGATTCTCTGGCATGGGTGGAAATTTCTAGATGAAGTGCAGGAACAGTAGAATAAACTAAACATGCATTATTAAAAGCAACAGATATGTTAGTAAAAGGAAGAAAGTGGCAGTTGTGCTCAGAAAACTGCAGATAAGAAAAGTAGAAACACCCTATCACAGGAGGATAAAGAATCATGTAGACCTAGTCTAGAGATAAAACACACAATAAAACGTGCTAAACTACAAACAGAAGATAATATTCTTTACAGTCAATAAAAAAGTGTGACAATATCCAAGTAGTATATATCCAAGTAGTTACATCCAAATAGTTTACATCCAAGTAGTATACATCCAAATAGTATATATCCAACTAGTATAAATCCAAGTAGTATACATCCAAATTATCTACATCCAAATAGTATACATCCAAATAGTCTACATCCAAGTAGTATACATTCAAATACAATATATCCAAGTAAAATCAATCAAATAATATATATCCAGGTAGTATACCTCCAATATAGTATGTATCCATTTAAGATACATCCACGTAGTATACATTCAACTAAAAAACATCCAAATAAAATACATCCAAGTAATATACATTCAAATACTATAAACCAAATAGTATACATCCAAGCAGTATGCATCCAAACAGTATATATCCAAGTAGAATACATCCAAATAGTCTACAGCCAAGTAATATACATACAACTAGTACACATCCAAATAGAATACATCTAAGTGAAATACATCCAAATAGCATATATCCAAAAAGTATGCATCCAATTAGTATGCATATAACTAGTGTGCATCCAAATAGTACAGCATTGTACATCCAAGCAGTATATATCCAAATAGTATACATCCATGTAGTATACTTCCAAGTAGTATGCATCTAAATATCCAAGAGAATAAAGAGACTTTAAGCACCATTAATCAAACTTTGTATCCAGTTGTTTCTCTCATGTATAATTTCAGGCAATTGGGGAATAGGAAATATATTTCCACTAGATAAAAAAGAAGAGAGAATATGATAACTATAGACCTGTGCATCTTATATCAATATCCTATGTTATTATGTTTCCGTGATGTAATCTCACTGTAATCTCTGTGAAGATTTAGAGCAAAACATGAGCCACGGCTCTGAAGTGGCGAACTTCCAACAGTTTGATCATGTTAAAGTTTCTGAGAACTAGAGTGAGCATGCTCCTACCACTGCAAAGAACATTCACACTCTTATTTTTATCTTTTATTTATAAAGTACCAGCATAGTACTCAGCACTGTACATTGAGGTAATTGTGATACATCAAATATCATACATAGACATGGAACAGAAATTAAAGATGACCCTGGTGGAATTGTAGCTGTTGGTGGAGATACATGTTCATGTATACAGCCACTGTGTTATTAGTACTCATAAATATTTTATCTGCATAGAAGACCATTCACATCATTAAACTTTATGCAGACATGTAAGAAGTGAAGACGGAATAAATTAGAAATTGACAACACCAATAATTTTGACATGTTTATTTATATGTTGTTTGTTTAGATAATGTGAGCTTAATGTCTATGTGACAGGTCCACTTTAAGTAGTCAATGAGAAAAAAATAAATAAAAAACTCTGCTTAGAACTAAATATTAATAAGGCAAATTTAATGTCAAGAATATCTTAGAACGCTTTGTACACTGTATTACAAGTTTTATCCCAGCAGTATTTAAATTATTACATTTTGTAAGTAAAAAACGTATCTATTAAAAAGTAAAAAAACAAAAAAGGTTTAATTTAATATACTGGCAGTACAAGGTAAATGTCTTGTAATTTCAAATAATAATTAGTAACTCAGTTGATAGGTTAATTTGAAATGCAATGCTTATACATTTTGTGTCACTAATGACAAGTAACTACAAACTCTACTTTGTAGTATCTGAGATGCACATGAAGATATCAGTCTTTTTTTAATTAATAGGGTTCAGATGTGGAAAAAAACCACTTCCTTTCGATCCACAAGCGCTGGTGAAGGTTTGAGCAGGTTTTCAAGTTGATTTCTTGTAAGAAGATAATAAACCGATAATTTGTCTGAAAACCATGGCTTTCAGTTGATTGGGATCTTTGCTGGCGTACGTCTGCAGATAAATAATACATCAGACGTCCTCACGTTAAAAGGAAGAAGATATGAAAAAGAAAAACATAAGTAGAATTTCTTCACGGGAGATTTGTGATTACTTAAGCCCTCTAAGGGAATGGAGGGAAGTGAGTTATTCCATGCCCCCTCTAGTGCAGATAACTTTATTAGAAGCAGCATTGCTTTGATGATGACTTACTAAAATGAGTATCTTATTGCTCAGTGATCAACTGTGTGACAGTGACCCTGTCCTTGTTCTACATACTTGTCTTTAGTTGCCTTACCATATAGCATTGAAAAAGAAAACCCTCCATTGCTTCTATCAGTGAAAAATTCAATAACATTTGTAGAGCTAGAGAACACAGCTGAAGTGCATATCAAATGACCCAATAAAGCTCCACAAAAGCTCTAATTAATGAAGGCAATTTTATGAATCAAGTTGGAGTATGCTCACTCACTGATTGTACTGACAAAGTAATCAAAGACAAAGTTTCTGAAGTTTCTGACTTGTTGGCTGGCAAAGGAGAGTGATTGTTTTTGAGAGGTTATTTTCCTTTTTCGAAGTTTATTTTTTAATAATGACGGATATAAATAAAAGAGTAAGTATGATGGCTTGCACTTGGTGGGGAAAACGCAATAGATGCTTGGAACATTTTTATGGGCTTTTTTAAATACAGATTTTTTAACAACAGTTGGGAATTGAGTGTTTTGTTTCATAAAGTTTTTTGTAGTAAAATGTTTGAGTGTTTTATTTATCTTACATTTTTTAGGTGTAATGGTCAGGGATCCTATGGACCCCTTTTCCATTATACATGAAACAAAGGTGCCATCTTTGGGATCAACATAATTCATTACCCAGATCTTAATGGCAGATGGGTCTAGATGAGCTCAAGTGCATTTTATTCCGGGACTGTTAGCATTGAGGAGACATACCATTTTTGGGGGAAAGGGTGCTCCTCTATTAGAGACATCCTTGGAGTTGACTATCACTATAACCTGGGTCCAACATGCTGCTGGTTTTCCAATTATATGGATAATCAGCCCAGACTTTTATTAGGGATGTCTTTAGAGTTTATAGGATAATGAGGAGGGATTAGCATCTCTTTCTTCAATCTTTCAGTGTTAATAGTCTCCTGATAAAAACTAATGCCTGATCTAAGCAGTCTGAAAAGTGGTCAAAAAGTGACAGTGATAAGTAGACTAAGTAGACTAGGGGGTAAATGTACTAAAGTGCAGATTTTGCAAGTTGCAGGTATGCAGCCACTTTGCAGGGGAAATTTAAAACAGCATTGGCTTTAAAGGTAAAGTTTGTTGGAAGTATTACTTGCTTTTAACTTCCTGAAATATATAGCTTTAGAAATCAATGCCCACATTCTAAAATCTTCCTGTATTTTAATTATTTCTTTTCTATAAAACAGTCAGAATGCCACTTAGCTCTGTTTTTCTTACTAGCTTTTGCTCTTCAGAAGTGAAGATCTGCTTATTCCCCTGCAGAAAACCGAATTTAAAAGACACAAAACAACTATGTTAATTAAAAAAAAGTGCTGGTGATGTTTTGTCACTGTAATACATAATTTGAAATTTATGTCATAAAGTTATGTTCCCCCAGGTCTAGTTAGACACTTGATTATTTGAGCAAATTGTGGCTCATCCTTCCCAGACATTCCTCTCCCCAAACATTATCTTTCAGATTCATTCCTTACACTCCACAGAGCCACCTGCCCAGTATATACACCATAATTTTTTTCTCCTTCATCTACATTGCTAGTGAAGTAGAAAATATGGAGTAAAAAATTGTGTAAAGTAGACTACCCTAGAGTTTTCAGAGCAAAATAATGATAAGTACCAGATAACTTGTTTGTAGGGTTACAGGGTAACAAATTTATTGCATGCATAGACTTTCCAAACTTACTTTAAGAAAGTCTCCCTTATCGATATTTAACAAACCAGAATTTTGGATAAAATGTTTATGCTGAATATAAATCTTCATGCATTAAACATAATGACCTTCTATGGATCTCTATACATAATGAAACCTGCAACACCCAAAATACTTTAATATATATATATTGAATCATTCATTTATACAAAGCTTTTAGAGTGGGGATTGAAGGGATTGTTTGATAAGTATATTGTAGGGGTATTGGGGGATAATCACCTACTGCAATGATTTCATGAATGAGCTTTCTACTAACAATGGAGGCTTAGAGTCATACTCCTGTCTGTTAAGTGTAACTACAGTATGCAGTAAATGTTTTTAAGGGTGAACCTCTCTGAAACTTATGCATAATAACATATGAATTTATTTTATACATGAGAGTCAGGATGTTTATCATAAAGTCATAATCCATTAATTTGAAAAATTGCAGCATGTGCCTTTCTAAAACTGATTCCCTATAATTTGCTTTCACCTACATATCTGTTGCCTGCAACAAACTCCTCAGTGTGCCTCATTATGACTAACCAGTTTGTATTTAGGGCCTGCTTATCCAATAGACTGATTAGACTAAAGGCAATGAGTCATTCTTGGCCGGCACTTGAAGATACGTAAATAAGAGAGACAAGGATGGCGACAGGCGCAAATGTTCAGTCATGCCTCCATTCTGCTATACCTGTCTGATTTTAATGAAAACGAAATTCGTGACAAAGATTGCTGTGGACCTTTTCAAAAGCCTAGAGCAGCTATAAACTGGTAACATGAACATTGGCGAGGGAGAAGGAATCCAGATTTTAAATTATAGATGGGTTAGTTTTTACTTACCGCAAATTATCCTTGTGTGGTAGGCAGGTGGGCGCTACAAGCATATTAACCAAGGGCTGTCTGAACCCTTAATTAGGCCCTGTGTATTAATATGATATTTTGAGAAGAATGTCCAAGAACTAGGCTGTGCTCCTGCAACTAACTATCAAGCGCTAAAGGTACTCCCCCTTCTTCATCACGCTCTAGCAGTCTTGATGCATGTTGTATATGGAGTTCTGTTTGGTGGTGTTTTTGCTTCTATTTGGGACTTCTTTCAGACTTGTAGGGTCTTTTTGAAAGCAATATATACGTCTTCCACAGCTTTACGCTTCATTAGACCTATACAACAATAACATATCATGCACCCAAAACATTAAGTTGCATATTGATGTTTGTTTTTTTTATATGTGCTTTGCACTTACATTACTTAGGTACACTCACACATAACTTGATTATTCTGTTTCATCATTGATACAGTGGATGATCCAATATGCAGTTGATTTAGTGACATGTTAACAGCGTTTTCATTTTTACTCAGGAGCAAATCATTTCTTACTTTTAAGCTATATTTTTAGGGTCAGTTTAAGACATCTGCGGACCCAGGGCAAATATACACTTATTAGGCTTCCATATCCTTTGCAAAATGCAATAAGCAGTTGTTTCTCAAAAGAAGAGTTTACTACAGAGCGCAATGAGAACTCAAACTTTTTGTGCTTCAACTAGGTTTACCATTAGCAACTAGCTTTGGGATTTGCTTTTTATTTGACTAGTGATATATTAGTATCATATTACGATCCCCTCTTTAAAACAAGGGTCCCTGTCTTTATAGTGTTTCATGAGACTGAAATACAAAAGCTTTTGTAAAGCCTCAATTGTCCAGGAAAAACTTACTTTTTGCCTAGATACAGTGCCCATGAAAATCTTATAAACCAACAGGCAATTTTCCTCCACTCAATCACAGAATGCATGTAGACCCAGGTATTTTTTTTTATCAAGGTGATAGAATGCAGTCAGGGCAACATTATTAGGTCTAGGGGAAAAATAGTTTAGTAGGTATTCAGTCTCATTTGCGACACCTGAGGAATAATTTAACATTTCTTTTTTCTTATATTAATAAGTTTGCATGGATAAGACAAAAGGTCTCTATGGAACATGAACAGGCTTGCTCTTAAGACACTGATAAATATTAAGGGTTGAGCTGTTGTTCCGATTTAGGAGTTGGTCTAAATTAAAGATTTGTAAGGGTAGTTTTTCCATAATTCTTTTATTTTAATTTAACACAGGAGATTGGAGGATCAGCTTGGTCAAACAGCAACTCATTATAAAGAGGACACTGTCCATTTAGAAAGAAGGGTTCTGTCTCGGACAAATGGAGGCTGATATAGACATTCCTTTAGGGCCTCTCCATGGAAACCTGATGGTGGGCGTCTGTTGTGGGCCTAGAGCAAATGCTCCTTAGGCCTCTTTATTAAAATGGCCCTGAATATATTTCTTCATGTTTTCTCTCTTGTCCGAGCAGATCTTTTTAGTCAGAAAGAAATGTCTTTCTCCCCCTGAAACTGGGTGTTGCCAGGACAGTAATATGCAGATGTTTTATTTTCTAATTGCGAAGAGCACAGTAGCTGTAATGTATAGAATTTGTTTACAACTCAAACTATTTAAGTATTTAATGAACTTGGCTTAGACTATCTTAAAAACAGCATTGGTCACAGTATAAATCGAGGGACAATTATAAAGCAATAGCTCAGTGGTGAAACTAGTGAGGTAATGTAGGCCACAACTGTGACATGGTTCTTGTTTTAAGTAGAAGCTTGGGAGATCTGAATACATGCCAAAATTTGCATTGGTGTCCAAGGGCAACTACTTAGTTAATTTGCTAAACTGCCATTGAGCAACAACTTTAATTTGCTAAACTGCCACTGTTAAGAGTGCCCACATTTTCACTAACATTATTTTGTCAAATTTCACTGAATATTAGTTACAGATGGAAGTGTAAAATGTTATCCCTTGGTAACTGTGTGACTATGGCCTCTTTTATGGCACACAAAATTGCAGAGGAACAGTGCAAAATCCTCTTTGGTAAAAGTCATCTGTCTTGATTTGTGCTTGTGTACCTACATTTTTAGCAGTGTATAATGGATTGCTTAGCAAGATGGTGGTGTTTATGGAGGACCATACATTTGCATTTGCTGATGGGAGGAGTTGGATGGAGTACAGCCATTCCCCGCTAAGTACGGACTAGGTAAATAGATGTGACTAGTTTTGTGAACAAGTGCAAAAGCATATTATCATTTTGTTTCGTTTTTTTGTACAGTTTTTTAAAATCAGATAAAGGGGTGGAGATGGTTTATTGTTAGAGGCATTTCTTGCTTTGTGGAAAGGAGCATAGCCATTTTTTACTTTTTCACCTTTTCAAATTTTACTACCTCTTTGTAAACCTAGGTGCACTTCATCCGAAAGGGCAGAAAAGTAGGAGTGCACACCTGAACTTAGCAGATCCGAGTACCGGGCTCGGTACTTTCGAGCGCCCTCAGAATTGAAAACGAGGCAAAACGTCATTGTTACGTCGGATCTTGCGGGTTTTGGACTCCATAAGTACTGTCCTCCATGGCGATCCAGCGCCATTTCACAGAGGGACACAGAAGGGGTAGCACAGTTCTTGGCAGTCTCTAGTGCAGTTGGGCATAGGTAGAAAAGAAAGAGGAGGGGTAGCAATGTTCTTTAAAGTCTCCAGTGTCATTCAGGAGAGCTCTATTGCTAACTGTCATTGCTGAAATAGAAATAATAGGGCTGGCTGGCTTGGTCTAAATCTGCAGTTACATTTTACTGTACCATAGCTCACTCAGAAATGAGAGGGGTGGCAGGGTTCAGTGCTGAAACAGAAATTGTAATAATAGGGCTGTCAGTGTTCTTTAAAGTCTCCAGTGACATTCTACTGTGCCATAGCTCATACATAAACAGGAGGGGTAGCATTGTTCTTGTCACTCTCTAGTCGCAGTCATGATGATACTAATCCCTCTACCTCATGCATAGTGGTTTGAAGTCAGGGAAACAAAAATGTAAATAAAAAGCTTGTACTTTTGTAAAGAAAAAAAAACACCTCACTAATAATGGTGAAAGTTTAGTGTAGAAAAACATAAAATTGTCAACATGTGATTCTACCCAAAATATTACCAAGCATACCAGCATCTGCTAGCTCCCTTCTCTCAGCTAGATCATAGCACCTGCAATCTACACTGTCATCATCTTCCCCCTTATCAGTGTGTACATCATCCTCAAGTAAGACTAATTTATCCCTGCTGGAATCCACCATTAGAGAAATCTATGTACTTTGATGTAATTGCCAGTAATGGCCTTCCTCATGGAATTTGTAGTTCATTTTACGAAAGAGCTGTCACGATTTTTGGGCAATTCTTTTAGACCAGACCAAATGTCAAAATGTTGTGCAGAGTCATCTGTATCGCCACTGGGTGTCTTGGGAAAGTTAAGTTTTTTCCTAGCAGCCATTTCCAGAGAAACTGAAGGAGGAGACGTCATTGCGTCATGTACCACTTGAGCTGTCAGCTTGCTGACCAGGAGCTCATTGCATCTCTTGAAATCTAGGTCAGTTGGAAAGAAAGAAAAGACATAGCTCTTAAACCTAGGATCAAGCACAGTTGCCAAAATGTAATGATCCGATTTCAAGATGTTGATAACTTTTGGATCCTCGTGAAGCGAATAAAGTACTTAATCTACAAGTCCAACATAATTAGCTGAATTGCTTTGTTACATTTCCTCCTTCAATATCTCTTGCTGCTTTTCAAAAAGTCTAATTAGGGAAATAACTTGACTCAAGCCAATAGTGTCCGCGCTCTCTTCACAGGTGACTACACCTTGCACAACACGGAAAGTATTCTCCACTGTGCTGGACTAAAGTACATTCCCCCTAAATTATATTATTCTTGCAGCTGCTGCTTTCCCCTACATGCTGTTGCAGAATCCTGAAAATGACCCTAAATATTTCAGGACACAGACAGCATCCTTTGAATGTCATTTTCACTTTTTAAAAAGTTCTGTACCACCAAGTTGATTGTGTGAGCAAAACAGGCAATGCAAATGGAATTCTCTACGCTGTAATGCTCTAACAGTATTGGTGGCGTTATCAGAAATCACATATTCTTAGGAGAGTCCAAGCAGGATAAGCCATGTTGCAATGACATCCCTTAGTTTTTCAAACAGGTGGTCAGCGGTATTACCTCTGACCTGCGCCTTGTCTCATCTCTGATAACCACCTCTCATTCCCGCCTTCAAGACTTCTCCCGTGGTGTCCACCAATTATGGAATTCCCTACCATGCTCAATCAGACTTTCCCACAGCCTTCAAAACTTTAGATGCTCTTTGAAAACCCATCTATTTTTTAGAGGTGACGTTATCCTCGATAACACTATTCACACTAATGCACCTTCACAACTATCCCAATATCCACTCTGAGCCACACTCGCTCCTCTTGTTTCAGCTGTGTCCTCTTTCCTTTATACCCTTTGTTTTCATGTCTCTATTTATTTTGTCTGCCTTGTCTGTTCTTGTTTTACCTAAGTCTTGTTTTATGTATGTCCTTGTCTTCCCTACTGTACGGCGTTGTGGTGCCTTACAACTCAACAAAAATAATAATAATAATAACAATAATAATAATAATAATATGCCTCCTAGTGAATCAGATGATACACATAGTAGTTTTCCTCTGAAAAATGCAACGTTCTTGGGTACATGCTGCTGCTGTCCCTGCTGGTGAAGGCGAATCACCAACCCAGTGGGCTGTCACAACCATATAATCTTTAGTTTGCCCAGTTCTGCTTGTCCACATATCTGTGGTTAAGTGTACAATGGGTAGAATGGCATTTTGTAGCCCAATAAATAAAATTTTACGAACCTTCTGGTAGAAGTGAGGAATAGTTTTTGTAGTAAAATTGTGTTGTGATGGAATTTGGTAACGGGGACAGAAGACCTCAAGTAGCTTTATAAAGCCAGCTGCATTGATAGTGGATATCGGACGGAGATCTAATACTAGCACAGTCGCCATGGCGTGTGTGATCTGCTTTGCGACTGGGTGACAGCTTTCCAACTTGCTTCATCTTCAAAGGATTGTTTAACAGTCAATTATTGTAAACTACTAGTAGTCTTCTTCTTGGTATGCTTCTGGGTTGAAGATCCACCACCAGCAGCAGGAGCAGCAGCAGTGGGTCTACCGCTCAAGTATTCTTCTGAGGAGTCCTGAATAGGGGAGGAGTCATCTCACCTTAGAAACTTGGATGCAGGATTAACTCCGATCACTTGTGAGGATATTGATGATGAAGGTGTTGGGGGTGTAGATTGCAGGTGCTGGGATCTAGCTGAGAGAAGGGAGGTAGCTGATGCTGGACTGCTAGTCGTTATTTTTTAGCATAGGTTTCTGATTTTCACAAAAGCTTTCCATGAACTTGCTTCAAATGGCGTAAAATGGATGAGGTTCCTCGATGGTTAAGGCCCCTACATCTACTGACTGTAGCTTTACAATGCTACAAATAGCTGGATAACTGTTGTCAGGATTTGGGTAAAAATAATTCCACACATTAGAGGTGGGTTTTTTGGTCTTATGCCCATGACAATGGCCATCTTCTTATCAATGGAAAGAACTGCTGCAGTCTGTTAGGCTGCTAGTGGTCAGATAACAAACCTGCAGAACAGGCTGGTGGAGGTCTTTGCCTATAGCAGCCATCTTTCCCGTAGACCTAGACACTCTCACAAGTACTCAGATGCCCCTAGGACTTCATTCCAAGTAGTGTAAGTAGTGTAGGTTTGTTATACTAAACCGCAGCCGCAGACCAGGAGGCAGTAGAGAAGGTAAGGAATGGTCAGACGATAGCCAAGGTCAGGGATCACTTGTAAGAAGAATAGACAGGGAACACGCCAAAGGTCAAGGTCACAAGCAGAACAGCAGAATCCAAGATACAGGCCAAAGGGTCAGGATCATAGGCAAGCAAGCAGGGTCCAAGAAACAGGCAAGGGTCACAACGGGTAATCAGTAGTCAAAGTATCCAGAGCAGGTCAGCTACAGTAGGTAACTGGAACGCTATAACCAGCAGGGAGGCTAAGCCCTCCCTGCCTTATCTACTGAAATTGGCCAATCAGGGGTTAGCCCTGTAATAATTACCAGGCTTGGAGTAATTAATGGTGCCCAAACTAATTAATTAGCCTGCAGGCTAGAACATTAGCGCATGTGCCCGGCTGCAGCACTTTCCGGGATGCACCGCTTAATACACTCGGCGTCCGGCCATTGCCTTGGCAATGGTCGGGCCCGAGTAACAGGAAATGACATCCCGGCTGGGTCGCTCATCGTAGGAGCAAGTGAGTCACGGCGGTGCCCGTGGCTGCCGCGGCTCCTGACACAGTCTTTGTTTGAAAGTGTATGAAAATAATATTGTGACCTGTGAGGTGCCAAAATTGACTGCAAATGACTAGAAATTAGTGTTATTGAGGTTAATAATAATGTAGGGGGGGAAGCAAAATTATGTGATTTTAGAAAAAAATAGGGATACAAAACCAAAGCTAAAACATAAAGTTAATACAGATCCAAAACCAAAACCAAAACACAATGTTATTCAAGATCCAAAACCAAAACCAAAACCAGAACATGGGGGTCAATGGACATCTCTAAATGTAATATACATTTGCATTTACTATGATTAGAAAACTGATATTTTATTGCTTTTGGGATAATACTACTATGATTTTAAGTTGGGTGCTTACAGTAACTTCTTACAGCCACATACAGAAGGATGTAGTCTACACCTAGACTGTGTCATAAATAAGTATTGCTCTGACGCATTACTTCACAGAATGAAAATAATTGTATATAAGTTTTACAGTTTCTTAATGAGATGCTATAAACTGTAGTACGTTTATTTAATGTGCACCTATCACCTAAACACCATGGAGACAGCCATTTGTGGGCTAAACCAATATTCATAAGAATACAGACTATCACCTTCCCAGCAAATTTTGATATAGCTGAACACATTGTGATAACACTGGTTCCTTGTACTGGTACCACATGAATAATGGTTCAGCTCACAAAATGACTTCCTTTACTGAGTGTTAAAAGGGGCACTTCAGTTGTCAGGAAGATCCGTGGTACATGTGCATCAGCACCAGTAAGTAACACTGCTGAGCAATGTAGTAAGGAAAGTAATTAATATTGTTTTAATGTAATTTAGGATAAATTAGATATAGTTCCCCAAATTTCAAGAAATAAAAAAATTCGTCACACCCCAAGTTTTCTAGACAGTTAATACAGTTTTTGTATTTTCTCATTTTTTTTGGTCTTATTAAAAATATTATCATTCATGTTATCGTTCATTATTAGGCTAAATATGCAATCCAGGTTTGTGGGCTGACTGCTCTTGCATTTGATCAATGTTTGAAATGTGTTTAGAGGAATTTTACAATTTATTTGTTTAAGGTCAGTGTATTTAACATTGACGCAAATATAATTCAATAGTATACATATGCAACACAGAAATGACTGTAGCTATAGAAGCTTATGTAACATTATGGTGAAATAGCACAGATGAAATGTAACAGTACTAAATGTCTACCTAGAGAAAAATTTTCTTGCTTCCCAACATACAGTACAATTGTCACATTAGTGTATCTGCAAGGAATGGGTGCTCTGGGCGAATGCAAGGACAGCAGACATACCAACATGACTCATTTCTTAAGGGAGACATTTGTCTGGTATGGTATTTCCCACTTTTTTACTGAATGAACCTGAACTCCATGGGCCTGAAAGTAAGGAAAAAAATAAGTAAGTTTTCTCTTGGACAAAACCATGTTACAATGCGAGGGATGCATATTAGTTTATTATTTTACACATAAGTTAAATACTGGCTGTTGTTTTATGTAGCACACAAATACTTGATAGCTTTATTTTTACACTGAAATTTAAAGTTGATCTAGGGCATGCCCTTCCCCAACTATAAATCTGTCCCCACATTTTAAATTTAGCTCCCCCTCCAATGCAACAACGTTTTTCCCAGATGCAAAGTTAAACATTTTTATTGCTTTACTTTCCTTAATGAATCAGGCCCCTTTACTTTGTTGTTGTATAACAAACCTTTTCCAATAAATTCATTAATTGGACACAGGTCGATTCATTAAAAATGTTAGTGGTAAACACTGACCAGACAAATGTCTCCCTAATGGGATGGGTCTTCTTGGCATTGAAAGCAATTAATGATAAGATGGAAAGTTGTGGATGACTTCTGCCCATCAGTGAGGAAGGTGTATGACTTTTGCATATAAAAAGGCACTATTTGGATCAGATACATAGATTTCTTTGTATAACCAGTGTGTTAGTTTGGCTTGAAAAATAAGATGTTATAAGGTTTGTTCTATGATAATTTAGTTACATAATTCTGTTGTAGTTCATGTATGTTACTTTATAATAACTATCTACCATTCCTGTTTGGTCATTTCAAATTGTAAGACTCACACAGACGTGTAATATGATAAGCCAGATACCGGAGTTCAATGGAGCATAGCATCCTGATAAACAATTTTTTTTACTAGAATAAAAAAAAAGGATATAAAAGGTATCTTCACTAGTAAATCATTTTTTGTACAGATAAATGTTAATTCTGCTTAACATGCATATTTTAAACACATAATGACAACAATAATGTAACATGACAGGCTGTGTTACTCACAAAGCTCCGTTACGATTAATAACTAATTAATAACATTTGCACTAAGCGTTTTCGTCTTTACGCTGATGCCGAGATTACATTTAAAGGTCTTTTCACTGACAAAACATAACTTTATCCAGTCAAGTAAGGAAACACACTCAGCTGGAAACTGCGATAATAACAAGTGAACTAGGATCTACATAAGGATCCCATCTATTTTAACATTTGTAATGGTGCTAATTTAAAATGCTTTTTAGAAATAAGCTTCCACATGAGCTCCCACAAGCCATAAAAGCCTGGCATATAAAGCAAATTGTTTGTCACTTACTGATGGCCTGACATATTTATTGTCAGAAAGAAATGGACATTAGACGAAAAAGCAGTTGTTAAAGGCCAAACAGTTTTTTCCCCTCTAAAGATGGTAAAGATGTGTGACTGTTCTCCTTTTTCCCCCCTAACAATGTACCACCCCTTCAGACATCAAAAGACAAGATAATAAGGCACTTGAAGCACAATTCAAGATTATATTCAACATCTAAAGGCTCATCTCTTGTCAGTTTGCATTTTCTCTTCCAGGGATGTGATGCTTCTATCATCATGCTGTCAAAAGGAGTCTGGCAAAAGTGATGAGGCCTCTCATTTCACACACTTAGTGTTTTATCAAATAGCCCACGCTCTCTCTGATTCAACCAAAATGGAGAGATAATTTGAGGAAGGTCATGCACAAGTACAAAAATCTTGTATTGATTAGTGTGATTAGGAGGCATTAAAATTGCACGTTTATGTTAGTTTCCAAGATGTTTTGTCACTTTATTTAGTAATACACTTTTCTAGCTGGGAGGGAAAAAATTGAAAGTGTTCCATCAGCCTATTTGGGGTGTGATGCTAAGATTGCATAAAAGAATCGTATCTTTGATCCGAAACCTTTCATTTTTATTTTATTTTTTTACATTTTTATTCTGAATAGATTTTAGAAAATACTGTAAGAATGATAAACACAGAACCTTGTGTAGAAATGTGGGAAAATAGAAGTGACCAAAATGATGAAGAGATTTTTAGGGTATTGTTTTTGTGGCAATTTAATATTTTGAATGAGCAGGTATCTTTCATGCTGAGAGAGGACCACTAAATAGATAGATTAATTTTACACGAATTGTCTCAAGTTGACTAACGATGAACTAACTTTTTGCATTTTCCTCATCCGCTTCAAAGAGTAAAATGACTTGCGCTATCGTAATAATAAAAGTTTTGTACATGAAAGGAATTATTTGCAAGCAGACCTTTAATCAAGTGTTGAAAAAGATGAAGTTAAGTAAGTTTTGGGGAAAGAAAGAACAGAAAGACTATGTGGGGAATTCAATTCGGCCATGTTCAACGTGCCGTTAATTATATTATCGTTAATACGGTAATTTTAACCCTGATATATACTCGTGGCTCCCTGTGCTGCGAACAGAAACCAACATTAAAGATTACCGTACTAATGGTAATTATGCGCACTATTACCGTAGTGACGGTAATAGTGCACAGGCCGCGTTACTTTTGGCAGTAATGCAGCCAATTGAATATGCCCCTATAAATATTATTTAAGCTGTAAGAGGTACAGAAACAGTAGTGAAATATACACAGCTAGAAAATCGAAGCCCACACAGTGTGCTGCCACTCTACATTTGTTCATATCAGCCTCTGTGCTAGCCAGCATGGCTGATTAACATACAGCAGATAAAAGGGGAACAAGCTCCTCCTAAATACAGCATGTAGTCTCAGGCTGCAAAGCTAGAGGCTTTTCCCAGCTTCACAATTATCAGCAGCTTAAGTAATTAATTATAAGTGTAATTACAGAATTGCTCATTGTAATCTGACATTATACAAATGCCAATTGTGCAAACAAATTAAAAATGTTAACAAGCTAAAAAAATAATTAGCCCTCATAGCATCATCTTAAAGCTGCACTACCATCTACTCAGTACATTTCATTAACCCTCTCCTTCCCTTAGCCAGAGTATTGCTTCATGCAGGAACCTGTGAGACACTGTAGAGAAGCGGTGTTAGCGGAAAGACCAATCACAAGCCTGCAGTAAAAAGACTGGCACATCCTCATTGCCACCATTTTGAGGAGGCTAAAGAAATTGATTTGCTGGTTTTGTGTTACCCTGGGGAAAATGTTTGCATTTAGCACCCCCTGGGATTATAGCTAGGGGAAGAAGGTTAGTAAAATTGATCGAGTAGGTCATTGTGCAGCTTTAAATTAAACATTTTAAAAGTTTAAACATTTTTTTTAAAAACACATCCATCCCCAACAATAGAATCATATACAGAATTCAACCTATTTGACACTTTTTCAATTGACTGGAAACTACTACTAATATATTTTTTTGATTTGATATGAATCAGTGTGAGGATGTATGGGCTTAAGCTGGGTACACACTAAAGGGTTATTGTCCAATAATCGGCTCAACCAGCCGACAAACGACCGCTCGTTCGAAAGTCGGGTCAGTGTGTGTAGTGATACGATGGTCGAAAGTCTGCCCAAATGGACGATTGTTGCCTCATTTGGTTGGTCGTACCATTCAATATTTTCCGATCAATCACCTATCGATCATGTAGTGTGTATGCACTCCTGCTGACGATCCCCATAGAGTTTACAGAGTCGGGCCCTTTTCATCCGATGTTAGCACTGAATGTCAGAGTGAATAAATGTAGAGAGTGCTGTAGAAGGAATAATTCATTTGTTCGTTCTGAGGCAGAATATTTTGTTTCAGAGTCACAGAAGCTAACGAAATTCATTAGGACATGTGGATAGCTAGCTGTTTTAATCACTGTGACAATGTGACAGTAGTGAATGAATGAATATTGTGCTGTCATTCTCCGGACTAGAGGACGAGATAAAGGACTAGATGAAGAGCAAAGATCTCAAGGTAAATCGTGTCAGTGTGTATGCATGATCGCCAGACTGATCGGACCTTCAGTCGTAGGTATAATCGTTTGAGAGAGCATGTCGGTCAGAAAAATTCATTAGTGTGTACCCAGTTTAAGATTTTGCTTTGTTTTGGGAGGTTTAGCTTTTATATGGTGCATTTGAGTAGGAACACAATAGCTTTTTCCCCCCCCAATTTTTCATCTTCTGTATGTCCGCATGTTGCCAGTTTTAATGTGAGGAGAGTTAGAATAATCTGCAGCCTGTCATACTATTGAAATGCTTATAAATGCACAGTGTCTTTCTGGAGATAATTTTGCTACTCTTGATGGAGGCAGTATCATGTTCACTTGTGAAATTAAGTAAGTGGGTAGGTCTGCATATGGTATTGTCATGAAATGTGGACAATACCATATGCAGCCCTAATTCCAGGGTGCCCAAAACTCCAGAATGCTAATATTGGGCATTTGTCACACTGTTATGGGAATATTGTGGTGTCATACTTACCTCTATATAAAACAAAGTTTATTCATCCAAGGTGTTTAAATTTTTTTAGCCACAGTTGAACTACATTATATCTAATTGAGGATACAAGGGGTTTGTATATTAAGTGGCTGCTTTTACAGTTGACTAAGGTCAGACACACTTCTATTCATTCCTCCCTTCTGGCACATTCATGGGAGAAGCTAAAATAACCCACAACCAATCAGATTGTGAGAATTTTCACTGCAGCAATGAAAAATGAATGTGAGTTCAGTTCAATAGCATGTCCACTCTCAAGTTAGGGTGTAACTGAAGAGCTCCTTCTGTCAGAGGAAGAATCATGTTTTAGAGGTGGGGAGTGAAGGTCAATGTAAATCTAGAATCACAGTCCCATACAAAATAGCTGCTGTGTAATACTGTAGTTTACAGCAGCTATTTTGTATGAGACTATGTTCCAAAAGTGAACTATACACTCTGAAGTTGTGCTTGAGTATTGTCTGGAAAATTTCCCCTCTGCTGGTATTGTATAAACTGCTACATCAGATACGGTCTTACCATCTAGCCAGTTGGAAATAGACTGAATTTATGCAAACATCTGTTCACATTGTCTACATTCTCAGTGGAAGTCTATAGATTGAGAGTTACATAGTGCAACAGAGTGACCTAACAACACAGAATAGTGATATGAGGCTGGTTCAGGATAATTGTGATGTCAAACAAAACTCATATTGTATTTTTTAACTACTGTACTGTCCTTAGAGGTGGTGTCTATGGTTTGTAGTAATTACATTTATTTTTGAACTTTTGTGTGTCTTTTATTTACTTTTATGTGTATATGGGACATGAATTTCATTGACCAATACAAAAGAAGAAAGATGGTAGTAGTTGCCATTTCTGGGGTCCGCCTTTACTACTCATTAGTTTACCAGAAGCCCATGGGGTGAACTGGAGACAAAGTGCTATATGTAGATGGACCCTGTATGCATATTAGATGTACAGTTTTTTGCCTGAAGATGACAAACTGGTTAAGACACAAGTTTAGGAAAGTGCCTCTATTCTTCAAGTTTTTACTCAAATTATGATAATCAGCATGGTTGACCAGTACAGAGGTTGCTATTAACATAAATAGGATATTTAAGCATATCCAGCTCTCCTACAAGAATACCTTAAAACTGCTGACTTTTGACTGTTCCAGTAATATACATTATTGTCAATTAGTAAACTGAGTATAAAATAAAAACATTATTGTGGTTGACACATCTCGCTATGTCTCCTACCAGTTAGGCTTTTATGTGAGAATGTGAAGGCATCCCATTCTCTCACCAGTTAGATCTTTGCTCTTGCTATAGAGTGTCACTATAATTTGAATTCATGTATTAGCATATTAACACATGATCTAACTTAAAGGTTACTATAGGGAGCGCAGATCTTGAAGGGGGAATTTGTTTGTGTCTAGAAGACAAGCACTATAAATGAAATACTTGTAAGAGGTACATATAAAGCCGTCACTGTTTGAAATTTGACAGGAAATCTTCAATGCAATTATTTACACATGAAATAAATGGATATCAGCAATTAATTTTACCACATGAATGTGCATTCTTAGGAAGGGAATTAAATTCCCCTTGATTAGCCGCAGGACATCACCGCCCATGTGTGACGGCAATCATTTCTGAGTATTACGATCAGAGGCAAAACTAGTGAGCTGTGGGCCCCGGTGTAGGGAAACGGGGGCCCACAGCTCACTAGTTCCCGTGCATTGGGCCCCATTATCTCCATGGGACCTTGTGCACTGCACCTGCTGCATCAATGGTAGTTCCGCCACTGATTATGATATCAGAACATCACAGATTTTCCTGTTCACAACTATGAAGTATAAGGAAAAATCCATGATGTTGCATAGCTGTATAGTGCATCCAAAACTGAATTATCCCATAATGTGTTGCCCTATAATGATAACTTCAATTAAACCATCAACTCACTCAGCATTTGTACATATACAATACATTAGAAAACGTCTCAAACAGTACTTATTTATTTAGTATAAATGCTAACAAGTTTCATTTGTTGCTTATCACACTGATGATTTTCCATGAGTGTTTGACTGTTCAGCAAATGAAGTGCCAAAAGTTGCTGTATTTATCTTCTCTTTACCTTACATTATCACTTTAAGAACAAAGTGATATACATATGAAACAAATAGGTATATGGACAACTGTGAAATAATTCTTTATCTTTGGTGCTTTCAGTCATCACAAGGTGTCAGTAATAAGGATATTATTTACATACACACCTCTATAGTTTCACTTTGCGTTACTAACTTTTCTGATTGTAACTGTTGTCAATAAATAGAAAGTTGCAATTGTTTGACTTAATATTGCTCAATTGGTCTCATCAGATTCCTGTATAGTCTTGAGCAGTGTCATTATTTAGGCCAGTTTGTGTCTATGTCAGGGCCATTCTATGTCAGTGTCAATCTGTGTGTCTCTGTCAATGTGTGCATGTATTCTTAAATTAAATTGGTGCTTTCTATAACGTTATAAATATTAATGTTAATTTAAATTAATTAAATTAAGTAAGATAAAATACCAAATGTTACTTGTTTGTATTAGCTAATTTTGTGATTGAAACACCCCTGATGCTTCTAATGATGTCAATCGGTATAATCCTACTTGAGAAGACCTCACTTAGGGTTGTCAAATTCCCTTCTACAGGGGAGGGAGGGGCCTTGACAACCTGTTAGTGGGAGGCTCTACTGCTCTGGACAGTTAGATACAGTTACAGTTAGATGCATCCTGGGACATGCTGAATTTGCAGACTAAGGGCCTGATTTTGAGTTAGGAGCAAAGTAAAGAAAAGGAGCAAATTTGCACCTGGACAAACCATGTTACAATGCAATGGGTACAAATTGACTTATTTCTTTGCACATAAGATAAATATTGGCTGTTTTTTCATGTAGCTCACAAGTACTTGATAACTTTATTTTTACACTGAAATTAGAGTTCATCTATGACATGCCGTATCCCATTTATAAATCTGTCCCTACATTTTAAATTTACATCCCCCTCCAATGCAACATGGTTTTTGCCGGGTGCAAAGTTACTCCTTTTCTATGCTTCGCTACTAACTCAAAATCAGGCCCAAAGGGTATGTTGGTAAGTAAGTTACTTTATCTCATTTAATTCCATCCAATTTTTTTGTATAAATTAACCTTTAATATATACATAAAATATTGTAAAATATAGATGCATAATGCAGATTAAATATGATTACATTGCATACTGAGAATATATATGTATATATATATTTCTATATATATATATATATATATATATATATATATATATATCTATAATATAAATGCTTAGTGGCGTGTGTTAGTCTGTCTGTGTGTGTGTGGGAAAAATAAAACCAAGCTGCAGTGCCACCTGCTGGGCGAAGTTTTACACTGACCTACTAAATTTGTAGTGTGTGTGGAAAAAAAAATTCAGAAAGGGCTAAAATTTGGTATACTAAGATGTTTTTAATTTGTTAATGTAATTTGTTAATTGTTAAAAGTGTTTATAAAGATTTAAAAAAAAAATAATAATATATTTCTTGAAGGAGAAGTGACAGTTGGGAGTGGTTGGTGGTTGCCGGGGGTGACAGTGGGGAGTGGTTGGTGGTTGAGGCCTGGGCTATGGCCCAAATGCATGACAAGAACCTTTTTAACACCTTATGTAGCTTGATTTGACTAGAATGCATAAGTATCATGCACGGGTTAACTTGTGGATATATATATATATATATATATATATATATATATATATACATTCTTAATTTCTTCATTATGTGGAATAAAAAATGTGCAAGAGAGTAATTCTTGCATGCAGAAATAATGCTTGTTGCTTATTAAATCTGGTGCACTTTTATTTTAAATACACATGACAATTGATAGTTTACACTGTTGATAGTAAGTAATGTGGTTAGGAGATGCCCCTGTATGGATTATCCTTATGAATAAAAAAAAACCTCTCTCTGTTATGTTCATATTTGATCTAATTATTTAATCTGCCTGTGATGTTACAGAATTGGCCGGTAACAGAAAGTGTTTGACGTCCCAGGAAAATTAACACAATGTACTCATGCATAGAAATAGGTGTTAGCAGACATTTACATAATGCTACTAGAGTCTGCATGAATGAGCCATAAGATGATTGTACTGGCTCAGTTCAAATGTTTCCGCTTGCACCATTCTCAATGGATTAGTAAAAATAATTGCGTTGCGTGACAGTAGAACTTAGATTGTGTTTGAGAGTCTTTGAGCAAACACCAGAGAGTTAAAAATGCATTATAGACTTGGAGAACTAGATGTGATGGGGAGAGAGGGTAAACTAATGCTAGAAATGTTGTGTAGTTATTTCAGTTTTGATGTTTTTGAAAATAGCTTATAAACACATTTGTAATAATTTTGGTAAGTGTGCGGAATTGATTTTCTGAAATGGATTGTTAAACCTAACCATTTCATATTTTGTCATTCCATACTAAAAGTATGTCTGAGTACGCTTTTATTGTGCATTTTATGCTCTTTTCAAATCATTATTCAAAATAATACATGTAAAAAAACTTTGCAAACAAAAGACCACGCAATACCACAGCAACATAGCATAACCACTGAACATTGCTCAGTGCTGATCATTCTGTTCAAGTGACAGATTTTTATTGTAACAAAGCAATCCAATTCCTTAAAATGCTTATTACTACAGCATATGGGTTAAAAAAAATGCTTAAATTTGCATCTAGCCTGTGCACTAAATAAATTAATAAAATACTTTGGAGATTCACATTTCCTGGTTGTGCAATAGGAAACTTTTAAAACCTGTGACAAAGACTGGTGACAATTGGCAGCTATGGTTTTCTCTATATCATAGTATCACATAGTATAATACTATAAATTATGACTGATCCAGGTAATTTCTTTGATTGCCAAATTTGGGATTAGAAAGGATTTTTTTCCCCTGTGAAATTAAGTTTGCAACTGTTACACTGGGTGAACACAATTAAAATAGTTTGGCCGTTTTTTTCAATGTATAGCACTTTTCTATTTTGTTCCTGGTTTGGTGGATTCAGATGTGTCCTCCTGAACTTCCTGTATGGTGATCAAAGCACCATAATAAACGAGTTACTCAAACTTTTAACAACCCTATTATTTTTTTAATGTTAAACTTTTCTAGAGGTATTGTATAATATAATGATATATAGCTTTACAAATTTACACACAAATATGTAAATATAATATTTGTATGTTTTGTTTTATTTATCTGGGACTCCTAAATGTTTCCTAAATTACAGCATAGTGATAATAAAGTAGAAAGTCTGAATATCAGGCAATAAAATGTTTAACATGAGACTTAAATTCATTTGTGGAATGAAATGTAATTAAGTGAAAGGCAGTGAGCGGCATGCATGCATTTACAATCAATAATATTTTATATTAGTAATTTAGAAGTTATCCAACATATTTTATATCCTTTATATGGAAAATCCAATGTTTAACAGCAGTAATGACTTTTACATAGATTTTCACAATGCAACAGAAAATATTGAGATGTTCATTCTACCTATTAAAAGCAGAAACGCAACACACATTTAGATCAAATTTAGACAACTAGCATGCCTACAAAGAAAGATCGATTTGAAAAAAACAACGTCAATATTATCAGACTTGCCTAAAAAGCAAAGGTGCAGAGTTCCGATGCATGGATGATGCTGACAGCAAGTAATTGCGAAGACGGAGCTCTTCGGCACTTCAATTGGACATCACTGAACTGTTTGACCAAGATACATGTTCATTTAAAGCTTCAATGTGTGGACCCCGCAGGTTAAGTCTTTAATAAAATATTTAATCTGCAGGGTCAGCCCCATTTTCGACAAGAGTTACATTATACAGCCGCCGGGTCCTCGCGTTGCCCCCTTAATACCGACATTGTGACTGTTATCATTTTAAGTGATGACAACCTGCCGGCATTTTCTTCTGTCGGCATTTATAGTAGGGCTATTGGAAATGTTGACTTGACACTTTTTTGGTAAGTCTGTATTTGCTAAATGTCCGAATTTTAGCGGTCTGCATTTTAGTGTTGCTATAACTCTTGTCAGAATTGTGGTCCTCGTCATTTCATACCCCACCCTTTTATTTATTGTGACTCCTAGAGCTTGTTAGGACTCTAATCCTAATTTGACCTGCAGTAACTCTATGCTATCAGAGGTGCTGTTTTGCCATTGGACATTTCCACCTCGCCTGCAGAAGTTAACCTCCTTCCAGTTTATCACCTGCACCTGTTCCACTGCCATATATACCCACCCCAAATATTTGCCTGTTCTCCAAGACCTGGGCTTTGTTTTGACCTTGCTCCTGCCTTTTTCCTGGTACTTTTGCCTAATTCACCAACGGATATTCAGTCTCTCTGTGCCTGCAGATCATCCCACCTGCCTGATATCCAGATCACAAATTTCCCAGCATAACCTGGACATTCCGACTCTCTGTGACTGCGATCACCTCACCTGCCTGGTAACCAGAGTCTTTTGCTTCTC
Organism: Mixophyes fleayi; assembly: GCF_038048845.1. NCBI lineage: Eukaryota > Metazoa > Chordata > Amphibia > Anura > Limnodynastidae > Mixophyes > Mixophyes fleayi. The sequence goes on from NC_134406.1 coordinate 96,042,315, forward strand.
TGCCCTATCTGGCAATCCAGTACTTGTGTTATCTGCCTTTTCATTAGCTACATCTAAGTTTTACCTGTATGTTCTGTGTTTTAAATAAGCCACTTTGTTTCAGTAACACAAATCTCCATGGTTCTGTTACTGGGAACCCTAACCAAGCACTAGCCCATGGTATTAGCAAAGTTGGGGCTCAGCACCACATGGAATTGTGCAACCAAGCACAATTTATACCCCTTTCCTATCAGAGGTCAAATTTCTTTGTGGAAATGTGAAAGGTGCTTGTTTGGCTAACATTTCAAAACGTATCTGCTTTTTAGGTTCCTTTGCTTGAGTTATGGGCTTGCCAAACACAAAGTAGGTGGGTCCACAATGAACAGCGCCAAATCACAGCATTAGAAAATTAAAGAGTACCGGTATATTATACACAATCACTTTTGTTAACTACAAGCTATGCAAACCCTAATGTGAAAGCAAAACATTATAGCTCCACTGGTTCAATAGAGCAATTTACGCCATTGAGAAGCTCTAACTTGGATCAACAGCTTGGGCTTTAGTGTGTCCTGATTTTACAGGGAGTCAAATGTGATGACAAAGTTCATCAGGGACCACTGAAAGGAGGAATGGGCTTTGCTGCATGAGTCATGCAGGTCGCAGCCATTTGGGTGGTTCTTAAGCTCTTTCTCATAGTTCATGTGCAGGGTAGTAGATCTGTATCTGTACCAGCAATGAACAAAAGGAGGAGCGGCTAGGACTGGATTGAAATTCACAATAAGGAAGAGTCCAAAATACTAAGGTAGACTCTTTTTAGCAGGCAGCAAGCTGGAGGGATAAGAGTAGTAAATGAAGCAGGAGATAATAGTAATCAGCCAGGAACAGGCTATAAGAAAACTGAGCTAGAAAAGTAGTATAGTGGTGAGCAGTTAAGCAGCGTAGCATGAGGTGCACAGAGCAAGTTTAAATACTGTGCCAGAGCACACATGGGGCAGGGAGGAGCTGTCATATAATCTCATCTATATTAGGTCCACATCCATATCCAAGATGGCACCCGAGAGTGGCGGCCGCCAGGGAACTGACCAAAAAAAGAAATGTGCACAATCACTGGGAGACACCTCAATAAGTCTGGTGCGTGACAGCATGGTGTCTGTGTACTCCCTGTAACCTGCTTCTGCACAAGCTAAGTATAGAGGTCAGCTCTATGAAGTGTACAGCAAGGTGCAACTCAGGAGCAATTTCAAGCATTTAAATGTTGACAACAGCACAGCGTATTGATGTGAAACACCTGTCAAGATTGTGGTGTCAATCACTTCTAGATTTTGTAGCCAATTTGCTTCTATTGTATGTTTTAAGCACACAGTAGGAAAATCCCTTGCTGCAATGGACCAGAAAAGGGTAAAGAACTAGCAGTGTATTTCATCTTTACCAAGTGTCTTTGAATATAGCAAAATACCACCTTTTATTGGGAATAAGAAAACATTTCAAAATATATATATATATATATATATATATATATATATATATATATATATATGTATAGTGTAGATTGCAATTAAACTTTCGCGGGTCAAAAGGTCAAAAACAGTTAGAGACCAGCTGTAAAATAGATTTGTCAGTTTTGTCAGTGAGTAAGTTTCAACGCCCATGGTTACATTGTAGTAACACCATATATACAGAATATATATTGCAATATTGTTCCAATAGTGATTAAAATGTAATACAAAGTAAATGTAATTTAAAAGGTGCTCACCTTAGTGCAAACAATAAAATCTGTGATTTTCAATGTGCGGTTTATCTGTAATAAAATTTTAAAATAGTGTAATAGTGTCAACAATAAAAAAAAAATTTCAAAACGGAAACACACACGCATCAGAAATAGTCTCTGAACAATGTTCATACAGTTCTAGAGTGTCCTGCTAAACACTTGTGTTGCATTTGTTTGATCTTTGACGTTATGTCAAAGGTCAAACCAAAAAACAAATTTAAAATGTGTTAAACTTATTAAAAGCATAAGTTACAGAACCTAAACAAAATTTCATATGTGCTAATACATTCAAAATATCTTCAAAAGGTTAGTAAAACATTCAAAATAATTAATATTACAGTCACAAGATTAGTGTAATGAACACATAATTTGAATATAATCATTGCCTTTTCCAATGAACCAGGCATAAAAATCACATAGAATAATTTTCAACCAGCAGTATGAAGAAAACACAGTATAAAAAATAAATACTATTTGAAAATCTTTCAGCTGGCAGGTATAGATGTCGTGGTAAAAACATTTTAAACCTAAGATAGGAACATTTGTTAATCATTACTCTAAAGAGCGGCTACATGTTTGTTGTAATGTGTAGCAGTTCTCAATTGGCTGCTTTAATCACAATCTGTGTGTCATCTATGATTGCAGTCTCTGGGGCATATTCAATTAGGATTCACAGCCACGACTACATGCGGCTGCGTAAGGAAATCCGTGATGTTGCGGTACCGGGACCCGTGCAGCCACTCGTAATCGCGTGCATTAATCCTAATTGAATATGCCCCTCTGAGTGTTAGAACTGATCAATTGAAAATGATCAATTAAAAATTTCACCCAGCTAAATGAAAATACTGGGCTGCATGTGAGAAAAGTCCTAATTGATTTGCAGTGGCTCCAATAAACCTGATATAGAGGCTGATCCATCCACTGAAATGGTCGCCTTTGTTAGGGTATTTTATCTTAGAGCTTCTTGTTATTAATATTAATTAATTAATTAAAGAGTTGAATCATATTAATGAGCCCCTAATGCAATTGTAGTTATTTATTAATCTAACATTACTTCCAGTTGGGCTTACTAAATCCTACAGCCTATTCCATGACTCCTCGAACACACTCATTAGTCTGCTATTTCAAAGGATATTGGCGGGATCAGCTGGCTTAATAAGTTTCAGACAAAGCTAGTTATTAAGCTTGATGATGCTACTCGTTTACTGCAAAATGATTGTACCGATGAACTTCTCATTTCATCATTCATATGTGACCAAACTTTTATTTTTTATACCACATAGCCACCAAAGTGGCTTTTACGCACATTCTATAGAGAGTTCCAATGTTTGAATGGTCACATATAACTTTAAGATGGGATCAGATGAGAAACTAAAAACAAGTCCCAAGCAGAATTGTGTTTTGATCATAAATAAACCAGTTTCAAACATCTCAGATCATAATTCTTTCAATTAATTAATATGGCTTTTACTGATTTAAATACTGAATACTGACTTATATTGCAAGTAGACTGAAACCTTAATATTACTACACAATATTAAGTAAATATATCTTTTTACAGTATGGCTTTTCTTTTCTTTCAATAAAATTGTTGTATGTAAGGTTTAGGTTACAATTTCATATTGGTTGACAGTAATAAATACAATAGAGTGTGTAGATCACATTATATGAGTCACATTTATAAAATGCTCAAAATCAAATTATGAACATTTGAAATTTATGGTGTTGACTTTTTTAGTCATTTACCATGTTTATTTAAAGTCTAACTTCACCTAAAATGTATATTTTATCTAACATCTTCTCAACTAGCTGTGGGGGATCATTGCTAGGGACCACACCAATATGGGAGAAGTCAACCATGCCAGCTCTATAACACTTCCCTTCCTCTAACAACAATTCTTGAGAAACATTTATTGACAACACTTCTTACCATTTACTTAACTTGTAGTTTTGGACAAACAATAAGGTGTACTACATAAATAATATTGTATTCTTTAAGGATAACTTCATCTGATATATTGTTTTGAACCAACATCTTATCTCCCCAGAAATAGCTCAAGCAGAACATAGGGTTCCATGACAGTGCTTCTATGCCATGGCACAGTACATTTTCCTTTCTCCAGGATGCCAAGCTTGGAGTTTTGGTTAGAAATTACTTGTTAGGTTAACTTAGCCTTTAATCAGTTCACAGCTTGCAACCAAATGCATGCTGACACTAAGATGCTACAAGTATGCACTATAAATGCTGCCCCAATCTTGAAATAATAAATGTTGCCCTATCATTAAAAAATTCTTATTGCCCCAGTTATAAATCAAATAGTATTGCCCCATATTCAAATAATACATTTATATGGCCCCATTTTAAAAGTAATAATGTAATAATAAATACAATAATAATGTATAATGTCCCCATTATAAAATAATCAATTTATATTGGCTACTTATTAAGGTTATCAATTATTGTTAAATACTTACCTTTTTTTTGGTATTGGAAGGACAGATAGCTCAAACCACATGCAATCTTGCTGTTAGAACCATGTCTAAAAAAAATCATCCTTTTTTCTGGCAGCTTGACCAAAAACCTTACGCGGCACAGATGAATAAATCCGTCCGTTTTGGCCCATTTTCTCCGGCCATGGGGCTTTTCACCCTGTAATAAATATGTTAGACTAATAATATTAATTATTTGATAGGTTGCACATTTGTGCTATTTGAAAACATTTTACTCAAAAAACAATATATACTTTAGATTATTTTTCTAACTGATCACATAGATATGTTATTAAATGTATGTTTTATAATGTAAAAATGTCAGTGCTGTTTGAAACACACATGTGCCTATGTGACACCAAAGAATCATTTAAATGAGTCCATTCAGAGACACAAAGTGGATCATCGTTTGCTAAGTCATAATCCTCTGTCAGGACCTACGCCACTTAAACTGCAGGTGTATGATGTAGAGGATGATCTCCTTCCAGATTAAAGTACCTGCTAATCCATCTTGGAGTAATTTATAGGAAACCTGCAGCTCATCTATCTTTTCCGGTGGGTAGTATGAATATGTGGCTGTAGGAATTTAGCATTTATCCTTCATGGGTCAGTAAGTAGGTTAGATTTAAAACCTCCTTATGGAGAGATTATTCTAATAGAACCTTTTCTTTAGCCTCACACATGCTAGCATTTCATTTCCCTTAAAAGAAACAATGCCAGGGGGTGATATAAACCCTTGTAAGAGATGTAATGCTGGAGCCATTTTCTTAGATTGATGTGTTGTATAACCACATGTCTTTTTCTTACAAGTCTCATTTGAGTCTTTCTTCAAATACATATTTTATCTCCTGCCGTCATCCATTTGTGTTTCCCTATAAAATACAGTACTTGAGTAAATGCTGCTATGCATGCAACATAAGAACAATATAATTCATTTTATATAAACATATAGAATAATATGAATTTGTAAATATTTCTACATCATATTATCATATTCTCTTGTGATGAATCGAAAGACAATGTCACACTTCTCAATGGGAAAACATGATACATCGAAATAGGCAATTTTGGGGACTTACAAATAAAATGATATTTGGGTCTTTTTAAACTCAAACCAATTGGCTTAGAGCAGCCATATAAACAGTGGGTATTACAAGAAAAGCTATACAGTACAAAAGGCCCCGGGTCCTCTCAATGTGTTTACCTGTATTGTAATTTTTTAAGGCAGTGGAAGAAAAAAACTTCTATCAATATGCAACATAAACTCCAAGCAATGCTTACGGCAATATATATTGATTTCTTTTGAAGTACTGTAATAAATATCGAATTTTAGTATGAGTAATGTATAGTAGTTTTGCAGCTTGTTCTGAGTGTTAGTATCTCAGTACCTCATGAATAATATGTTGGAGTAATGTTTTCCTTAAATTATGCTTAAACAATACACAGCTAGACAATAGGATAACATGGATTTATAGCTAACCAGTATATATGTTTGGCCTTTCCCACTAGCCTATTGCTGTAATGTTCAATGCCCAAACTCTTTCTCCAAACCAAATTATTTAGTATACGCAGCAAGCCTTATGTATATCTTACAATATACATCAACAATATCCTCTATGTCCTTTAGAATACAGCACAAAACACTTGCTCCAAGTAAGGGGGGGAATTCAATTGTCCGTGAAGTGTCTCCGGAATGGTTGCAGGATCATCCTATGATGATGTAACATCGTGGCTTTCTCCATGTACCTCTATGGAGAAATCCACGTTGTTGGGGTATTATAGTACCCGGAAATGTGCGCAGCTACAATGTTTGGTGGAACACTGCGACTAATTGAACCCCCCTAAATGTTTTCTCTTGTCCAACTTATACTAAACCTGCATTTTTTGGTCCTGATGTGTCTGGGGCTGTACCCCAAATTCTTTTTACTATACAATTGTACATTTTTTAGTAGAGTAGTTGAAAGCACCTGCTGATTATTTGGACAATTACATTTCAAGGTAAGCTTTTCAGAAGTCCATTCCCACATAACATAAAGAATTAAGTTCCTTGCAAACTTTTGAAATGCTAAATTTCAAGATGTTTAGTATAGGAAAATAGAAACTGAGAAAAGCCACATTTTCCTTTATGCTATATTTTCTATGGGTTAACTGCTTTCTAAGACAACTTCTCAGAAACATCTGAAGATTGGAAATGTGCAGCGATAATCAGTATTATTACACAATGCCATACGTTCACTTTATAATTTGAGAGTCTGTCTGTTCATTAAGCTTCTACTTCTAGGAAATTACAGAGCTTTCAAAACCTCTAAGGCTTCATCTTCAAGTGCAATGTACAATTGAAAAGAGTGGTACTCACTTGGAGTGATCTTTGTAAATAACCAGTACACTTAGTTGCGGCCACTGAAGATTCTATATCTATGTACACTATAATTTAGTATGAAATTCTCTTATGAAGACCCTTATGGCAAAAAATGGCTTGTTAAAAAGTATAAGTATCCATGTTTATTTTTAGTAGGGATTGGTACATTTTTTCCTAGTTAGGAAGTGTTTTCTGTGATTAGTTTGACCAGTTCATACCTAATAGACATGCATTCATATAAAGACCGTACAGGTCATGTTGACTTAGATGCAAATTATGTTTTTCAGCATATAATACGCCTTTTTACTTCTGTGCAAGCGCACAAACCACCAGTTCAAAACTAGCGCTTTGTGCGCATACTCCGAAGTAAATAAAGGTATTATGCGATGAAAACGCAATTTGCATCCAACTCAACATGACCCCTCTGCATGTTTGAAGGTTAGTTCTATTATCTGCTCAGAATATATTGAGCTGAATCCACAAACGTCTCTTTCTAAATAATTCTAACAGTTCTTCTAAAAATCATGTTATGAACATGACATTCATGAATTCATTGCTAATTTTATTTGGTATTTATCAGAGCCATTGTAGTGAATTATTCTGTAACACCTGCATTACTTTACCAGAGGTAGCAAACCGCACATCCGTATAATAATATTGAAATAATTAACAATACCATATTTTATTTTCTATGTAAATAAACAGTAGTTTAGCAAACTATTCACAAAATATTATTAAAATATTATGGTAATTTGTAGACTTTGGCCATTTTTAATGACTTTCTAAATCGGCTTTCATGTCGAAATACATTTGCTGTTTGTGAATTCTTTACTAAAGGTAAATAGCTTTGTGACTTTCACCCATTTTGTTTTATTACTAATAAAAAGAAAATAGATTGCCAATCTTGGCTGACTAGGCTAATGACAGGAACATGGCTAGTAAATGGCTAATATTTACTATTGCCTGTCACCGTTAGTTCAAACATCAATTTCTGTGTCTTACTTAGTAGGACATGCAATGAAAACACCTAAATCTATAATATAGATGTCCTTATGTAAGAGGAATATAAAAATATTTAACTGCATATGTAAAATATTCACCCATCAGGATTGATGATTTTTTAATTGAAATTGTGATTGTGGTCTGCAATGTATTGTCCTGTCTCGCTTTGTCCAGGTATGGGGACTTGCCTATAGGTGAAAATAAACAGACTTACCTTCAACCCGGCGCTGGACATCTCCGATGAAGGCATCATGCTGACAGCAAGTCATCCCGATTCAACAAGTGTTCGGCAGTGCATGCTGACGTCAATGCGAGGTCTGTCAATACAAATTTAAAGTGGCAATGTCAGGTTAAGTGTTTAAACCTGTCCCCACATGCCATTTTAAATTTAGATTGACACATGTAGCAATGACGTCAGAGTGCAGTGCCGAATACTTGTGGAATCGGAATCACTATGCCTTCAGCATTATACCTTCATCGGAGATGTCCAGCGTCGGGTTGAAGGTAAGTCTGTTTATTTTCACATCGGTTTTTAATCATTTCAGAATTTAGTTGTAGGGCTTAAATATGTTGTAATTATGGTAATAGTTAAAGCATATGTGTATATATATATATATATATATATATATATATATATATATATGTATATATATATACAAGTTAACCCGTGCATGATACTCATGCATTCTAGTCAAATCAAGCTACTTAAGGTGTTAAAAAGGTTCTTGTCATGCATTTGGGCCATAGCCCAGGCCTCCTCAGGCGAAGAGCATTACTTCCCGACGTAAGCGCCCTTTTTTAATGTGGTTTTGTCCACATGTCACCACCTCATCATTCTTCTCCATCACCTCATCCTTCATTTTCATCGCCACATCTATCCAAATGTCTATCCAGACACAGGGATCTCTCTCAGCGGTCCTGAGTATCACACTCCTCTCACTCTGTCACCCCCGGCAACCACCAACCACTCCCCACTGTCACCCCCGGCAACCACCAACCACTCCCAACTGTCACTTCTCCTTCAAGAAATATATATATATTTTTTTAAATCTTTATAAACACTTTTAACAATTAACAAATTAAATCAACAAATTAAAAACATCTTAGTATACCAAATTTCAGCCCTTTCTGATTTTTTTTTTCCACACACACTAAGAATTTAGTAGGTCAGTGTATAACTCCGCCCAGCAGGTGGCGCTGCAGCTTGGTTTTATTTTTTCCACACACACACACAGACAGACTAACACACGCCACTAAGCATTTATATTATAGATATATATATATATATATATATATATGTATATATATATACACGTATATATATATATGTATATATACGTGTATATATATATGTATATATACATATATATATCGGGTTTTTTAATCATTTCGGAATTTAGTTGTAGGGCTTAAACATGTTGGAATTATGGTAATAGTTAAAGCATACCCAACCCATAGATGTATATATATATATATATATATATATATATATCTCATGCTCATTTAAAGTATGAGAATACCTGCAGGTAGAAGCAACGATGTTAAACACACACACACACACACACACACACACACACACACACACACATATATATACTGTGTATTCTCCCCAGTTGCACAGCTCTATTCAGTATATCAAGTGCCTTAGAATTGTTACTAAGCAAACTTTGCTAGAGATCTCTAACATAAGACCTTCTCGAGAAGAGCACAGCTTCTACATGTGAATCATTTGGCAGCCTTAAAAATTGCTTTCCTGTGACCAAATACTGAACTTACTAAGCTTCAAAGTAGCCAGGCTTTTTAAACCTGAAATTAGATTTCATCTCCCTTTGATTATTTTCTTTTCGGGGCCCTCAGTTATATTTTAGTGTCCTTCACCTTCTCCTCTTTTATTATTTATAACCAACACACTTTGAGCAATGACCAGTATTAATTTGTGACCTTCTGTCCTTCTGCCTGATTCACTTCTTTCTGAAATCCAATGATTGAAGCAAATATTCTGCGACTTACTGAGTGAATAATACAAATCTTACAGCAGCTTTCATAAGGAACAAAACAGGTATTTTTTATTTTTATATGTAGCTTCTCTACAAAAGAAAATATATCCTGGAAACTACCCTTTAGAATATTATATTTGTGCAACCTAGAATTCAATTCATACACATATGAAGTTGTATAGGCAAATAAAATTATATTTATATGCTCAATACAGGACACAATTACTATAAAAATTAATCACTATTGATAGTAATATTCTCAACATTTTCTATAACAACTCTTATTAAACCTACACATGTCAATGAGAAAATAACAAAATGAGGTGAGATTAGCTCTCCATATATTTGTATATAAAGGGACACTTAGGGTCTGATTCATTAAGGAAAGTAAAGCAAATAAAATGAGTAACTTTGAACCTTGGCAAAACCATGTTGCAATGCAAGGGGTGCAAAAAGGTTTATTATTTTGCACATAAGGAAAATACTGGCTGTTTTTTTCATGTAGGATGCAAATACTTGATAGCTTTATATTTACAGTAACATTAAAAGTTGATCTAGGACATGCTCTATCCCAATTATAAATCTGTCCTTACATTTAAAATTTACCTCCCCCTCCAGAACAACATGGTTTTGCCAAGTTTCAGTTACTCATTTTTTTTTTACTCTATCTGCATTATTTTTGAAACTCCATTGTCATTAACTCTATATACTGATTTCTCACAAGCTGTCTGACAGATTCAGGTAATTCTGTGGTCAGGGACCCAGGCAATGTAATTTAAGGGCCAAGATTTCTCTGACTAAATATATATAACAGTGTATCCCAAAGAGCAATGGTTACTGGTAATCAGTGCTCGAAGTGAGCCAGTATACGGCAGTATCCCATACCACTACTTCTCCCACTGATGTGATTGACTGATTGCTACCTCTATGTGTCTGTGTGCTGAGTGTATCCTCCAACCCCTCCCCTTCCAGCATAACCATGCTTCCTGTTGCCTTACCATATGTGAGCTGCTGCCATCCCACTTACCCCTGCATAAAACGAGCGCTGTGGGTATGTCTGTGCTATCCTCTCCAATACATTGCCACTACCAATTGGATCACAATCATATTTCAGCAGGGGACTACTACACCACCAGCTCTCAGCACCACCTCTCTGTGTTGTCCATGGAGCTCACCTGGTACCAAATTGAGGTCCCTTCACAGATGCACAGCCTCTTCGGGTCCACTCCCATGGCGTTACTTGCTAGCTTTTACCACCTCTGTGGTGACGCGAGTGATCAGCGGCAGTGAGGTCCACCTGCACTTTGTATGTGATTGGTGCATACAGTCAGGCAGATGACCACATGCTCCTGCTGTAAAGCCCTGCATTTCACTAACATATAACCTGCCGCAATTCTGCTTCTTCACTGTGTCAAGCCCCCCTTGAGGCCCCTTTTTGTCAGGTAGCTAAGTAACAAGTTTATCAGTTAGTCAATATTATAAGTATTTTTACAATCTCTGGCTCTATAATATATATTTAACAATTTTTGCTAGGATCATACATCAACCACTATGTCTAATACATCCCACATGGATGGTAATTTATGAACTGCAAAAAGTGTCCACCTGCAGTGCTTATTTTTGTACCCCAGCTCCGCAGGTCCCCCATATTCTTCTCTATCCTCTACTCTCATCCTCTTCTCCCTCCTATCCCACCTCCCCTGCCCTGCTCCCCCTTCTTTCACATCCCACTTGACCATTATCCCTACCCCCGTCCTCCATCATCCCTTCAATCTACCCTCCTACAACTTGGATCGTTTAGCCTCCAACTTCTCTGATACCCACCTGGACAACTAAGCCTAATGTTACATCTGCCACTCATTACCGCTCACCCCCACCCCCTCCAGAATGTAAGCTCTCATGATCAGGTCCTTTTCCCTATGTCTCATGTCTGTACACACTGATGTCTTCCTTGTAGCTCCTGTCATGTTTATTTTGCTGCCTAACCTATGTACCCATGTTCTTACGTTTGCTCTTTTCACATCTTTATCTTGATGATTATGTGCTATAGAATCTGTGACACTATACAAATAAATGGTGATGATGATAATGTTATGTGGGAACTGGCTGGGTGGTTCTAAAGATATTTTCAAATTAGGAAATGCAATTCACATTTTCCATACCGCCACTTCTAAATTTCCCCTTCAACCATTGCTGGTAACTGTATATAAAGTTGAACAACTGGGTCAGAAAGTATGGGGATTTCTATAAATATTAACAGTTCACAAGAAAAACAAATCATTGATTATTAGGAAGATTCCTTTTCATGGTTTCTAAAAACGTACATGCTACATTTTTATAATGTAGACCAGGAAATCATGAGTTAAGAAGACAGGAAGTAACATCAACAGTTCCAAACATTTTATATAACAATTGTTATAGAAAATATAGAGCTATCTCGCTACAGTTGGGAGGAGACCTACAAAACAATTTAATGAGGAAGAGAATCCTAAGCGTAGTGTGAGTAAGCGCTGGCATATTTGTCAATGCATTTTTGGATATTTTAGACATTGTATTGACAGAAAAAGCATACATGCTAAATATAAGGAAAAAAGACAGCACTCAAACAAACTGAAATTCAAAGAATTATATTGTGTTGAAAAAAGGATATGTATTGACATTGTAGCAGTCATTGTAGCAAGTCCTTTTTCAGTGAATTCCCCAGAATGCACCTCCCCACCACATTAAAGTGAACACCTATATATCCTACATGGCCACATCCTAGGTAATTATGATATTACTATACAGGTATAACTGCCCCATCTCTTACGTAGTGTGGAATGGGGGTGGGGAAGCATCTTCCCGGTAGTGTGGCGCTGGGCCACCATATCTTATCCTAGCACCATCCCCCAGCCCATTACAAACATGGAGAAAGAGCAGCCAGCAGGTCACATGTAACAATCTGCCACCTTTTGCCCATCCATTCTAGCAGGCGGCATTCAGTGTGGGGGCACAGTGGTGAAAATAAAGATACTGAAAGAGTAATATTATGCCAACCATTCAATGTTTTTAGCACCCTCCACACCCTGGTGCCCTAAGCAGCCACCTAGGTTTGCCTAGTAGTAGAACATAGCATATCAAAACAAGCCACATATTGCAATGTACTACAAACATATGGTACTAAATTTGCTTATTTACATGCTTCAAGTGAAATAGATAATAGTTCTCTGTATCTGCTGTCTAAGATAATGGGCATATTTATTTGTTACTTGCAGTTAACAACACTTTAATACAATCAGATAGCACTAGATGTGCTTACTCACATGTGAAGTTCATTGAAATTAGTAATAGCTGTTTTCAGCAGTGCAATGAAAAGGTATGATTGGAATGAACACCTGACCTTAGTGTTTCCACAGAGTACGATAATCTGCTTGGGCCAAAATGCACTCAAAGTCCTGCATAGAGACAGTGGCGGAACTACCATTGGGGCAGCAGGTGCAGTGTACTGGGCACCATGGAGATATTGGGGCCCTCTACATGGGGAACTAGCAAGCTGTGGGCCCCGATTCCCTTCTCCTCGCTTCCCTGCACCAGGACCCACAGCTCACTAGTTCCGCCTCTGCATAGAGACATATATACTGTGCTTTATGTGCACAAGTGTCCAGCCTTATATACCATTGTAATAGTATAGTATATAGAGAGAGAACTCAGAATGTTTATTGGGCATCTCTATATTCCAAGCATTCTTACTAATAATAAATACCATACATATATGAGTATTAAATGAGGTCACTCTCTCCTTTTGCAGTAGATGCTACCATTGGGTATCAATAGGTCCTGTATACAATCCACTTTAGCCCAGCAGGTATAAAATAATATCAATAATATAATATATTAATATTAATAAATAAATATTTTTCACAAGCATACCAAAATATGTCCATAGATTTAGGCATATCTAAGGGAATTGTAGTCCCTTATGCTTGGAGAGGGTAAAAGGCAATTGTAAGTTGAGCACAGTAAGAGCGTATTCACAGAAGTGTAACACGCTCCTTGGAAATGTGACATAATTAGACTTGGTCACATCCCTAGTGTGTTTACACCAGAGTGTACTGGAGGCATGGGGGTAAATGTACCAAAGTGCGATTTTGCAAATCCAGCGATTTTCTCGGGAGAGTTGAAACTCGCCGATGTATGAAGCTGAGATTTCATGCAAAATCGCCAGAGTTCTGCTTCTGTCAAAATCGCTATTTGCAAAATTGCCAGAGATCAAACTCCCGACTGTTTGCCACTGCAGCTATACAGTTCTCAAATGTATGAAGCTGCGAGTTAGCAAACTCAGGAGAGTTTGCTTCAAAACACGCCAGATACAACACGCTGCTTGATAGCAGCGTGTTGTACAAACACATCACTGTTATACTGCCCTGGCAGTGTTAAAATGTGAATGAATAGATAAAAGTGAAAAAAAAAAAAAGTGGGGTCCCCCCGCTATTCATGCTTAACCCTAGTGCTGCCTGACTAGTGCTGGTCCCGTGAAAATCGGGGGAAAATTTTGCGTGGGGTCCCCCCGATTTTCACTTTACCAGCACTAGCCAAACCAGCCACGGTTGGCGGCACTATAGCAGGGGGACACGCGGCAGGGGTCCCCCTGCCATAATGACTAACCAACCCTAGACTGTTCAGCGCTGGGCTGGATTCTCTAGGGAGTGGGGTCCGCCCAAAAAACTGAGCGGGACCCCCCCTAGAAAGAACCAGCCCAGTGCTGATAGCACTAGGGCTCTTCCTACTACCCCTGGGCTGTGGGTAGTAGAGTAATAACGGTGCAAAAGAGTAAAAATAATAAACAGACGCCATTTTGTTTTGTGGAACTACAAGTCCCAGCCAGCCAGGTTGCCAAAAACAGTGTGGGCATGCTGCTGCTTGTATAACTAAAAGCACCAGCATACCCATGGCAGCCAGGGCATGTTGGCACTTGGAGAACCACTTGAAGGGGCCCCTCCTGGGCGAAGCCAAGAAGAGATTGGACAAGCAAAAACTTTTGGAAGGTATAATTATTCTGGCACTGGGGCAAGCAGGACAATTGGAAGCTATAATTAATATGGGACTGGGGCAAGCACGGACCTTTTGGACCAGAAAGAAGACATCTTTGGTGAGTATTTGGGGTGTTTTTATTTTTATTAAATACATGTGGTATAAATGAGGGTGGTTAGAGTGTTTATTGTGGGTTTTTTATTTTTAATAAATGTATGTGGTGTTTACTAGGGTGTTGTGGTTTATTTAACATTTTTTTTGTGGAACTACAGGTCCCAGCAAGCCAGGGATGTCAGGGCATATTGGCACTTGTGGTTCTCCAAGTGCCAACATGCCCTGGCTGCCATGGGTATGCTGGTGCTTGTAGTTATACAAGCAGCAGCATGCCCACACTGTTTTTGGCAACCTGGCTGGCTGGGACTTGTAGTTCTACAAAACAAAATGGCATCTGTTTATTATTTTTACTCTTTTGCGCCTTTATTACCCTACTACCCACAGCCCAGGGGTAGTAGGAAGAGCCCTAGTGCTATCAGCACTGGGCTGGTTCTTTCTAGGGGGGGCCACTCGTTTTTTTTGGCGGACCTCACTCCCTAGGGAATCCAGCCCAGCGCTGAACAGTCTAGGGTTGGTTAGTCATTATAGCAGGGGGACCCCTGCCGCGTGTCCCCCTGCTATAGTGCCGCCAACCCTGGCTGGTTTGGCTAGTGCTGGTAAAGTGAAAATCGGGGGGACCCCACGCAAAATTTTCCCCCGATTTTCACGGGACCAGCACTAGCCAGGCAGCACTAGGGTTAAGCATGAATAGAGGGGGGACCCCACACTTTTTTTTTTCTTCACTTTTATCTATTCTTTTACAATTTGACAGCTGCCGGAGCTCCGGCAGCTGTATGACAGGTCAGTATAACAGTGATGTGTTTACAACTCACTGCTACAACACAGGAGAGTTTGCCAAACACAGGAGAGTTAGCTAATCTCGGGAGTGTTTACATCGCACCAAATCGCCAGAGATGACCAGCGATTTTGAACATCAGTGTCAAAATCGCAGCTTGATACATTTCAGTTTTTTTTTACTAAACCCGCGGGTAAACACCCGCGATTTGCCGCAATTTAAACACGCTGACAAAATCGGACATTGATACATTTACCCCATGGTGTTTGATATGCTTTTATGTTGATGTTGATGCTTCTGATTGACTGCTTACTTATTGATCTTTCTTAATTCATTAGCACTGTGGCTGTTTTATTACAAGTCGTCCCTCTATTCACTATACTTGCTGACTTTTTTTTACCTCCCCTCTAGGTGGCTGTTCAAGTGGCAATTGTAAGGTGCATTGCAACTTGATTTGTGTTGTTATGGCCCCGCCTCCATTGTGCAATGCTTTGGTTCAAGCCATAGTGCGGTAAAGGCAGGGCCAAGTGGACACAATTCACAGAAAATAGCGTTATCTTAGCTTCCTTCCCTCCCACTTCCATAGTGCGGAAAAAAGTTTAACGTTTCTGTGAAATTAATGAATGTTGCACTTCTGCATATATTTACCTAAGATAGATAGTGTGAAATACCAGCAGATCACTTTTTTTACTTCTTTGCACTATGTAATGTACCAGTAGTATGGCATGAAATTAAAATGACTGGAATAGATTGTCAAGTCAGGTCATATTGTCAGAGGTTATATTAACAAAGCCACTACCAATTTAATGTGCTTGCTTACGTATGATCTGTACCAAAAATGCAGTGATGCCCTTGTGCACAGTAGTCATTGTAAAGAAGTGGAGCATAAAACATCATTAGTGGTGAATTCCCCTGAGGACTAAGCAACCACACAGAGGTCTGGTCTTTTGAATGGTTCTCTGCCACAACCTCAAAGCTAATGACTGAAATAGCATCCGATGCCATTGGGAGCTCTTAATTTTCTTTTTATACTGATTGTTCTGATGCAATTTAAAATGACAGCTTGCCTTTTACTAATATATCCTATTAGCTGTTCAGAATGGAGATTGTGAATATAAACATGTGATTAGATACTATCAACACATGCTTGCCTATGCAGACACACAAACACACACACACACACACACACACACACACACACGCGCAAATCTGTTATGTTTCATGTAGGACCCCAATTGTATATTTGATTTCACTGTGAAGTTTTATGACCATATAAATCCAATTGGTTGCAACCATACTGAAGTAGCACACTAAAATCACATATACTGTCACGGGCACAAAGATATATTGACAGACTCCCAATCCTCCTACTCTACTAGGCATCCAGCTAGTGATTTTTTTATTAGAAAATCTCAGAGATGGGAAAATATTAGTAAAATATTTCAAATTCCAGTTGTGGCAGTGACAGTGTGCAAGCCTAACAGTACCCACGAGCAGGGCCGGTGCTAGGGTCCTTGGCGCCCTAGGCACATTTTCAAAATCGGCGCCCCCCGCCCCCCAGCACCATTTTCGAAATCAGCGCCCCCCCGTCTTTTCTTACCTTAACTTGCCTCCTCTCTGCTCCGTCTGCTCCCCTCCACTAACTGACACTGTCGGGCCGTGATGATGATGTCATGGCCCGACAGTCAGTGAGTGGAGGGGAGGAGATGGAGCAGAGAGGTGGCGGTGATGATCAATAGTCCCTCCCCCCCTTCCTATGGATGTATGTGAAGCTGTGCAGCGGCCGTGAAAGGTATGGTCAGCGGTCGCCGCACAGTTTTAAAGAAATTTTTAATCTGTGGCGCCCTCCAGGCGCCCTCCAGAGCCCGGCGCCCTAGGCAAGTGCCTAACCTTGCCTAATGGGAGCGCCGGGCCTGCCCACGAGAAAGCAACTTCTGATTATTTTTTTGTTTTTTTTATATTCCACTCTGTAAAGATATATAAAATTATTATAAACAGCTGTGCCTCTACCATTACATAAAATTATTGGTGCTCCCCTAAGTGGACGGAAGTCAAGTAGCTTGTGCACTTCCCATCAACAATGAAGAACATATTAGCACTGCATCTACTCAACATGACATGACCACTGGACATCAAAATACATCTCTTTACACACTGTTATAAATTCTCCTACTGGAGAATCATAGTTTCTTCACTAATAGCCTGCACCATGTTTGTGCTCACACAGCAGACTGTCATCATCTTTACCCCCTCTACCAGTGTAAAGACCAGTGAGGGGCAGTGGGGACAGAGATATTAGTGTTGTAGGACTCCTCTGATGGCATAGACTTACACTGTTGATCAGTGGATCATGGCATAGGCTATTAGTAGAGAAACTGGACCTGATTCATCAAGGATCTTAAATCCTGTTATGTGCCGTATTTTGTGTAAAATCTCCCTGCGCATGCCCAGAACTGGACTATACGCCATTGAACGCAAGAACATCCAATTCATCTTCGAGCGCAAAGGACCCTTACACCCCTACAATTTAAGGGGCAGAACTGGGAGTGGAATTGGTTGTGCCAAGCTTGAGCTCATGCAGCAGCACCCGATTCAAGTCTTGGCATCTCAAAGGTACGTGTTTTTCTGTCATATCAATTGCACCAGTTACTGATCAGGTGTAAGTGTTGATTACTAGCTATGACGGATGTGGATGTATGCTAGAACATGTGTCTGCAATCAGGGGCAACTGTAAAAATGCCTTTTATTCACAGGAGACATTGAGAACATCATAATAGATATATTACATGGAGAAATATGTAGACAAAAAAAACTTTTTTTAAAAGTTTTGCAATGATTATTACAAACAGGTGACAATGATTCAATACTTTTTGTTTTCTGTGCATTCTGTTGGGACTTCATATAGGACATATCCTGCATATAAGTCCAATAGGTATCTTGACCCATATTCAACAAGAGACATACACTATATGGACAAAACAATTTGGCCACCCCTGTTAATTATTAAATTGAGGTGTTTGAATCAGACCCGTTGCCAGAGGTGTATGAAATGAAGCACCTAGCCATGCAGTCTCCATTTGCAAACATTTGTGATATAAAATGGGTCGTTCTGAAGAGCTTAGTGACTTCAAGCCTGGTACTGTGATAGGATGCCACCTTTGCAATAAGATTGTTCGTGAAATTTCATCCCTGCTGTATATTCCACGATCAAATGTAAGTGATATTATTAGAAAGTGTAAGCGTTTAGGAACAATAGCAAGACCACGTAAAAGCACAAAGAGGGGTCAACGACTATTAAGACGCATGGTGCTTAAAGGTTACCAAGGTTATGCTGATTCCATAGCTGAAGAGTTCCGAACTTCCACTGGCATTAATGTAAGGACAAAAACTGTGTGGCGGGTGCTTAATGGAATGGGTTTCCATAGCCGAGCAGCTACATGCAAGCCTCACATCACCAGATTTATGTTCGTGCTTTAATGAATCATGCCCATTATGTTAGTCCAGCAGGTTCTACAGTCTTGCGTTTTAATATGACCCCAGATTCTCATGACTTTTAATCATAGTTGCCTACTCTCCTGGAATGTCCGGGAGATTCAGCATAGTAACATAGTTGATAAGGTTGAAAAAAGACACAGTCCATCAAGTTCAACCTATTTTGGATCTTCTGCGATCCTGCACTTATATTTGAAATTGATCCAACCGCCAATCTGTTTCAATTGTGAAAATCCCCCCAGACCCAACATTGCAGTCCTATTTTTAACCTATATCCACTACTATCCTTCATTTTAATTAACGGTCGTATCCCTGGATACACTTTTCTGCAAAAAATTTGTCTAACCCTTTCTTAAACATATTTATTGAATCTGCCATCACGGCCTTCCCTCGCAGTGAATTCCATATCATGACTGCCCTTACTGTAAAGAACCCTTTCCGTTGCAGGTTGTGAATTTTTTTTCCTCTAACCTTAGGGTGTGACCACATGCCCTGTGTATAGTCTTTGGGGTAAAAAGTTCCCATAAATGTTCTCTGTATTGACCCTTAATGTATTTGTACATAGTAATCATATCTCCTCTTAGACACCTCTTTTCTAAAGTAAACATGCCTAAACTGGCTAACCTTTCCTCATAACTTAATGACTCCATACCCTTTATCAATTTTGTCGCCCTTCTCTGAACCCTTTCTAGTTCCAAATTATATTTTTTATAGAGTGGTGCTCAGAACTGTACTGCATATTCAAGATGAGGTCTTCCCAACAATTTATACAGTGGCAAAATTGCACTGTCTTCCCTTGCATCTATACCTCTTTTTATGTATGCCAATACTTTATTTGCCCTTGCAGCTGCTGCTTGACATTGAGCACTATTGCTAAGTCTACTGTCTACGAACACTCCCAAATCCTTTTCCTTTATAGATTCTCCTAAATTAATTCCATTTAATTTATAGATTGCATTCTTGTTTTTGATCCCTAAATGCATAACCTTACATTTATCTATGTTAAACCTCATATTCCATTTGGCCACCCAACCCTCCGGTTTATTTAATTCCTTCTGTAGAGAAGCTACATCTTGCTCTGATTTTATTACCTTAAAGAGTTTAGTGTCATCTGCAAAAATAGAAACTTTACTCTCTAAACCATCACCAAGGTCATTAATAAATATATTAAAAAGTAGTGACCCCAGCACAGAGCCTTGAGGTACTCCACTTAAAACTTTTGACCAATTAGAAAATGTTCCATTTATCACAACTCTCTGTTTCCTATTCTCTAACCAGTTTTTGATCCAAGTACAAATGTTGATTGCTAGACCCAGTTCCCTTATTTTGTAAACCAACCTCTTTTGTGGCACTGTATAAAAGGTCTTTACAAAATCTAAGTAGACCACATCTACTGTGCTGCCCTGGTCTAAGTTCCCACTAACTTCCTTGTAGAAACTAGAGATTAGTTTGACATGATCTATCCTCACAAATCCATGCTGATTCCCACTAATAATCTTATTGCACACCAAGTAATCCTGAATACTATCCCTTAATATACCTTCCAGTCTAATACCTTCCCGGGAGAGCAGAGCTACCTCCCGGTTACCAGCAATTGCAATAGTAAATTGGTAGGGGGCAGGGCTTAGTGACGCAATTTGCGTGTCATCGTTGCCAAATGACGAGGTTCATCGAGCCCCGCCCCAATCGGCCACCTCACCCCCAATCTCCCAGAGCAGAAATTGCTAAAGTAGGCAAGTGTGCTTTTAATATCCCTTCAATATACAGTATGTGTGTTGTGAAATAAATATACACTCAATATACTTTAGATTTTCTGTGTTTATTTTAACATTGATTAATATATACTATTTTGAGTTTCATTTAGAATATTAAAAGACTACTTCTGATTTTACACATACCCTGTTTGAAAAGCACTGCTTCCTTCTATGTAATATATATTAACCTATATCTGTATTTTAAAACTCTATTTCATTTTCTGACATAGATGTAAACAGGGATGTTTACCCACATTTTAGGTAACTGGAAATCTAAAGCACAATAATTTATCTCACTAAAACAAGAAGATAAAAATAAATGTAAAATAAAAACCACAATGACAGTTTTATTATTTGTTAGGTACCACAGCAGCATAATCTCGCCTGTGGACAAAACACAATAGAAAACTTGTTCAGAAACACAAAAAAATGCATCAGAAAATATGTTTAAAATAATCAAAGTCCTGTCTGGATTTTCTTGAGGCTAAAGCAATTATGTCTTAAAGAATCACAGAGATAATCCTGAACTCTCATTTGCTTGGCAAAGGCCCTGGGTCAAAGGACACTCATGGGAGCCACAGGAAGGAGTCTGCTGAGGACATTACAGTCTGTCATGCTGATGAGGGACAGGGGCAAGGAAATAATTGGCAGAAATTTGGAATATTTAGATTCTCTGAGGCATATCATGTTTGTTACAGTATTGGAATCGCCAAATGTTGACAGTTTGAATGAAAGATTGGTTTTATATATATATATATATATATATATATATATATATATATATATATATATATGTGTGTGTGTGTGTATGTATATATATATATATATATATATATACATGCTTACATATTTGCACCTTATTATCAGCTCACACTCCTCTCTTTCCATGGATTAGATGGTAAACTCTTTGCAAGCAAAATTCATATATTGCAATCCCCTTCCTCCCAGTGGAGGTAGCTCAATGGGTATTGATTTTTATCGTGCCTGCTGTGGTTGCCCTCACTCATGCTTCAGATGCCATATATTAGCCTCTATTGAATATCAGCTGTGGCATCTGATTATTAAAGCATTCCACAATTAACCTGTTGTGATTTCACCACATGACAATAGAGAAAAAAAATATCATTGCACTGAAAATACTGATAATATAGAAAAACAAAAAGTTATAACTCTTAATAGTTAATTCTTTTGTATTTCAAGAAAATGTAGAATAATATGTATTTTTTTGAAAAAAAACTATTGCATTTTTTATTTTAATCTTCTGGAAATATACACACTCTCCAATAAGAGAATTAACAACAGTAAAGTTTCTTTTTCAGGTAGCTCATCTAAAAGAAAAGATTGCAACTGTAACAATTAAACAGATTGCAGCTTTTGCACAATTGTTAGGCTAGGTACACACTGCAAGAAAATTCTCCCGATGCAATAGTTTCACCAATTTTAGCGATAAAAGAAATTGGTGCGCACAACTGGCATTGGAGTTTTAGCGAAAGCAACAAAAAGTCACGATCAGCATGCCAATTCCTGTGTACACAGTCAGGGCCGGGTTAACCCTAGGGCTAACTGGGCTACAGCCCAGGGGCCTCGGGCATCCAGGGGGCCCTTGAAAGTGCTTAGCAGCAGTATTGATCGGTCGGGGGCGGGGGCGCCCCCTGCGCTATCAATGCTGCTAAACACTTTCACTGCGGTCCTTCCCCGGCGCACTGTAGTCTCCTTACTGAGGAGATCTCGTGAGTTTCACTCTCACGAGATCTCCTCAGTAAGGAGACTACAGCGCGCCGGGGAAGGAGGAGAAGGAAGTAAGTGCCGGAGGGGTGGGGGTGGCTCGGATCACAGGGATGGGGGGTCCTCACGGGGGAATGGAGGCCCCCTTAGCCCAGGGGCCTCCATTCCCTTAATCCGGCCCTGTACACAGTATAGCAATTTTATAACGATATGTGCTCTTCATCTGTCATTTGACAGATTTGTCATTTGATTTTACACTTCTCGGCAAGTGAGCAGAGCTATTCGAGGTACGTCAGTGTGTTTGAGTGTTGTTGTATCTATGCTGTCAGGGGGTCTGTGCTGTCAATGTTCGGGTGACAGCTGTGTTGTCAGTGTACTGTCAGTGTACAGGGGGTCTGTGCTGTCAATGTTCGGGTGACAGCTGTGTTGTCAGTGTACTGTCAGTGTACAGGGGGACTGTGCTGTCAGTGTTCAGGTGACGGCTGTGTTGTCAATGTAATGTCAGTGTTCAGGTGACATCTGTGTTGTCAGTGTACTGTCAGTGTACAGGAGGCCTGTGCTGTCAGTGTTCGGGTGACGGTTGTGCTGTCAGTGTATTAGAGTATTAGTATAACTCGGGTAGGAGCAGTGCAGACAGGGACTTAACAGCTGCTGGTAGACAACAACGGACACATATTGAAATGAGACCTGTCACACTAAGATCCACTATTGGCAGACAGTCGTGTAAGTGAATACATACTGCATGATTGGTCGGAAAATATTAAACAGTACGACCAACAAAATTAAATGATGATCGGCACTTTGGGACAACTTTAGATCACCCTGTAGGTATACACACTGACACAATATCTGACCAAATGGTCGGATGTCCGCTGATTTGCCCGATTATTGGACGAAAATGCTCCAGTGTGTACCTAGCCTTATTCATAACTCTTGAGAGTTCTTCCTTACTGTCTTTCAGATGATCACATTAATATATAAATTGTAAACTCCTGAAATACATATTTGCAGTTGTTAGCAATTTTAATCAAAGCAACCAGTTACACTGAACAGTTGACTAACTGTTATAAATTGACTATAGTTTAGATTACCCATGCACATTACTGTAGCCAACATTTAAACCAAGTAAATGATGGAAAAATAAATGAAAATGACTGAATTCACTTTTTTGGTTGGTTTCATGCAACACTACAGTCTGTTTCCAAAATTGTAGGGGAAGATATTCAGTTACTGAGGTTGTGTAGAGCAGATTTTCTTAACTCTGGTAATTAAGTAGCACCAGAAGGATATGTTTTGTATAGTTATGTGTACTGAATTAATTTGACTCAATCAATAATTTTTCATCTGTTCCCACGAGAGCGATACCTTCAAAACATAACTTGTGGTAGATGCTTTAGCACTCTTCAGGGTTGGTGTTGGAAAACCCTAATGTACAGCCTGCTTTGAGCAAAAGTGCTTGGCTTCAGATGGTTTTTTTTTGATATTTTTATATTATACCATAACCAGTGGTCAAAGTGCAAACTTAGAAGTGGCTGTATGGAAAGTTAGACGTGACGGTACGAAAAATGAATGGAAATTGATAGTTTTACAATTAAACCAGTAGGAGAAGTGATGGTATGGCATACCATCGTATACCAGTCCACTTCCACCACTGAATATAACATTTAGTTCAATGAGCGCTGAATACACGTTCCATTAAAAATATAAAGACATTCATATATAAATTAAATATTGGTCACTAGCAACCTTTCTTTCAGAATCCATAGCCGTTCAGGATAACACTATCACAAGTGGTTGCCTTGAGAGGTGAGGCTTAAGAAAGATCCTAAGGATAAAACAAGTCATCAAATGGTATAATTACCAACCATCCCCACCAACCAACATTAATAGCTTAATAGACAATTATGGGAATGTGGAACTGGAAGCCAGTCCATTTTTTGAATAAAATATGCATTTCCATACAGTTCAGGTGCACAAAATAACCCACGCATTTATCCCCATGCAGATGTGAAGTAATGTGCCAGTTACGACTTCCTACGCTTAATGAGGCTGAATGGGGGAGAGAAGGGGCATGCAAGTGTAGGCCAAGGACAGTAAGGGTGTATTCACATAGCTGAGGGGAAGCATCAGCTGTTACGTCTGTCAGGAGGCCTATCTGTACCCCCATGGTGCAGGATACATACTGATGATAATGATGATCATAAACATGGACCTTGGCAGTGTTAAGAGAGAAATTTAGTGGCCTAGTGGTTAGCACTTCTGCCTCACATCACTGGGGTCATGAGTTCAAATCCCAACCATGGCCTTATCTGTGTGGAGTTTGTATGTTCTCCCCGTGTTTGCGTGGGTTTCTTCCGGGTGCTCCGGTTTCCTCCCACACTCCAAAAACATACTAGTAGGTTAATTGGCTGCTAACAAAAATTGACCCTAGTCTCTCCCTCTCTGTCTGTCTCCCTGTCTGTCTGTGCCTGCATGTGAGTGTGTGTCTATATTAGGGAATTTAGACTGTAAGCACCAATGGGGCAGGGACTGATGTGAATGAGTTCTCTGTACAGCGCTGCAGAATTAGTGGCGCTGTATAAATAAATGATGATGATGATGATAATGATATATATATATACATTAGCTTTCATAGCCTGTCAAAATTTCACACAGTCCCACTCTAGGGCTAAATTCCCTAGGGCCTGTAAAAAAAAACACTGGGACTCTTCCTAACACCCCTGCTAATGGGTAATTATTGCTTAAGTTACATATATCAGCTACTGGTCCCAGCAATCCACAAACTGCTTGGGAATGCTTGGGAATACTGCTGCTTGTAGAAGTACAGCCTGGTATCCAGTGCCTGCTCAGACCTATAGTGCAGCAGGAACAAATACTGTTAAAAAAAGATATTCACATTGTCAAAAAAGGAACATTTATTAAAATAAAGATTAAAATAAACACCCTCTACTACCCATTTATTAGTCATCTAAATCGGGGGGTGCTCCTCTACAGTCTTGCAGCTTTTAATGCAACATATGTGTGGCCAAGCATGCATTTTGCATCAGTGTTTGACGTAAATTACGTCCTATGATACAAGAGGCCATTAATATTCAAATACTCTCTTCAAAAAACACTTTCCCTGTAACCAACTACCAAATTGTGCTTTAAAAGATAACAAATCGCTTACATTAAGTTTATTAGTCACAAACATGTATATTTGACTATATGACATGATCCCTGTGAGCTTTCATTTCAAATAAACAGCAATGCCTGGTCTCCTGGTGAGTAAATTTGCTTAGTTTGGATGCTCTAGGTAATATATACTGCTATATACCCTTTTGACTGTCTGGCCCCCACAGTACCTTTCCAATTCCATTTTGTTTTACCCTCTCTGCAGGTGTTAGCTCAGATAGAAAGGGAGAGGGAGAGACAGATAGTACTTAGTGCTCCTATTGGATGCCTATTTTAAATGGACTATGTCAATTGTAGTTTACTGCTACAAACACATTGTACTGATATCACTTCAAGTTTCCTTTCCCTCACTAGAAAAACATTTTGAAAATGTATACAGCCACAAACCTGGCACATTGATTCACAAAAGATCCTACAAAAGGTATTTTTTTGGGTCACAATAATTAAACATAAAGACAGACACATTTATTGTGTAAATATTAGTTTTACTACAGATATAATTTAAATATTGAATTATCCTTTCAGCAGCCACAGTACTGCAAAGTGTTACAGATGCAGGTGAGCCGAAAGCTGAGCCACTTTCACAGTCCAGAAAGCGTGACAATGCTCCGCATCAGAAGGAGTAAAGACTAATTGAGAAGTGTGTATAAAATAGCTGTAATGATGAGTAGCTTTTACATGTATTGATTAGAAGCTCAGCCGCACTTTCTCATTTATCACCGGCAGCAGCTGTTAAAGATTTCCCCATGTCGATTGGCATAGCTCATATTCCCGCTTCTCTGATTTTTTTTTCATTGTATATTTTTTTCTCATCCTCTTTCTGAACCAAAATACAGATCCACCAGCTGGAATGGGCTGGTAATTACTCCTGCAACTCCAGCAGCTGCCGCAATTGCCAAACTGCTGGAGTGAAAAATTCCATCCAGCACTTCCGATTTTTTACATTACCACTGCATAATCATATTTGACGAATAATTAACCTGGGTTAATACGTTAGGGAGCCATTTGCAAGTAAATTGATAAGCCAAGCACTAGAAAGAACTAAAGCGCTTATGGCATCTTTACACAATCAATACCATGAACAGGAATTTTTAACCCACGAAAAGAGGAAGAACTTGCATTTTGTTTACACATCTAATATTCCCTATCTTAGAGTGCCTGCTATCTTATGTATTTAGATAGTCATAAAACTAATAACTCCAGAAGTCCTTATGAAATATATTCTATAGTAGGGTATTTTTCATGTATGTTGTGCCACTGTTCATCATCACTGAACTCCATGGTGGCATTTATTAGGGGAGGCCTAAAACACAAAATGAGTGGTATAATGTCACTCATCCAGTATTTTTAATGTCCCTATGGCACACTTTCTAAATCCGTGCTTGGGATCTTGCAAACTGTTGGATTTGAAATGATCTTCAGTAAATGGCATAAGCAGCACCCTTTCACACCATCTTTATTCTTAATGAATAAGCTGTTAAAACTTTTCCAGATGGAAGTGTTATGAATTGCCCATTATTTTATGCTTACTAGTAAGTTTGTATGACATTCTGGAAATTATGTTTGCTGTGATTTGCCTGAATTTTGAATTCTGATTTCAAATTACAATTTCCTTTGATCAGTTCAGATTCACCATGTCTTAGCTCCAGGCCCACTTTATTTCTGCCATCTAAACTTCTCAGGGAGCAGCATGCAGCGCAATACAGTAAATGAAAGGAAGAGAGAGTGCATGGAAGTTATAATTTCGTTTTTTTTGTTTCGGTTTTAATTCCTGAAGTGGCACAAAACTAAAATGCATAATTTCTGCAAGCGTCCTAGAATGGGTAGGTCATGTTTGTTTCGCCCTCAACTGATAGGCGGCCTTGCAACCCCTGACCTGGAACTCTACCAACAAGCCACGAGGCTGGACCAGCTTAAGGACTGGACAGCTCCACATCCTATATAGAGGTCCACATGGTATCCCCGCTCCCGATAGAGGACTTACTTTGGTTGGAGGGGAAGTCCAGGCCGGCCACTGTGGCCAGCCTACCTAGTGTTAGCCATTCCTTGGCAAGTTGGGACAAGATGGTGAGATTGACACAGGATTTTTACCTTCCCTCTTCCCATCTGTCCATTCATGCCTCTTTAATCCAAGACTGACACCTGGATCGATGGATCTCTAGGGGAGTCACTAAGGTCTTAAACCTTTTTTAGAAGAGTGTCTTGGTGTCATTCTTCTGTTTTCAGGAGAGGTACCAGATCCGTCCTTTGACTACTACAAAAACCTGCAGGTATGCCACTGGATCAAGTTACAGCAGTCTTCTCCATCTCCATTGCAGCCTCCCACATCAATAGTGAAGCTTCTGATTTACTCTTACTCCCATACTAGAGTCATATCCGCCTGGTATCAATGTCTCTTGACAGCGCCCGATCATTGTAAGTTGCCAGCCCAAGTGCAATGGGATTCTCACCTTGGTCATCCCCTGTCGGACGAGGACTGGGACCATATCTTCAAGAACGTATACACAATATGAAAATGTATCAATCACTCGGAGATGCTCATTAAAGTGATTCATAGGCTATATTACACTCCGGACAAACTGCATAGAATTTGGCCCACACTATCTCAGTTTTGCTGAAGAGAGTGTGGGGAAGCTGGCTCCCTCTTCCACATTTTCTTGCCCCAAAATTAAACCCTGTGGTATGAATTGTTTGGATTAATATGACAAGTAACTTCTACAGCAACTACGCCACAGCCTTCTTTGGCCCTCTTTCAACTATATCCACCTGATTTCCCAGTTCACCATAGGTATGTTGCTGGACATATCCTAATTGGCACTGATCTATTACGGCACCCATACGGCTGCGGCCTCGTCTTCTAGTTTCAGCACCCCTTTCTATGGGCAGCCCATATGAAGAGCCCTTTTTGCACTCCACTGACCTCCCTTCTTGGGCTGCTCCCGGTGATGTCTCCCTTCCTCCCCTCCCACCTTCTCCGCCTATTTCTTTTAGGTTGTAGTCCACCCCTGTCTATGTCGTGTTTGTTTTTCTTTTCTTCTTCTTGTGCATTTTATTTTTCTTGCTGTATATTTATTTACTGTAAACGAAGCATTTACCTGCCATGTGAGATATGTTTAACTTAGTATACTTTTTATTTTGGAAACGCTAATAAAAAATGTTTAAGTGGAAAAAAATACATCATTTCTAAAGCTGACATTTTTGGGAAGTAAGTTTTTAGAGAGAGTACTCTAGGCTGTGTCTTGTTGTATTTTCCCCCTCTGTCTAACTAGTTATGTTTGATGGTCATGGCCAATAGTGCTTTTGAATTTTCCTGTGAAATTATTTTTCACTTTTATATACAGTATATTGTGCCAGCATGCTCCACAGTTCTTTACAATTATAATTATTGCAAACATGTACAGTTTGCACTTCATAATTTTCATCAGGAGTAGCTTCAGATCCACAATGCTTAACATTTATCTTTACCATAAGTAAAGACTACAACACTAGACCTACATATTTTCATTTTTGTAATTGCAATCTGACTTGTGAGGTCTTGTTGTCATTTCAAATGATGAATAAGCTGTGACTCAATTGACCTTTTGTACACATACTACACACTTGGCCATTGCCATTTTACCCATGGTCTGTTAGTTCTTGCTAAAAAAAATTGTAGATGATTGAAAACTAGCAACCATAGCACTATTTGGTATTAAACATTTGGTTTAACTTATAATAAATTACTGTTAAGAGCGTTTTGTCGCTATCCAATAACTATTGTCGAATCTCGATTTGTGTTTCCAATGCACAAATATTTATTCTCAATAAGTAGCAGAATAATTCAAGCGAAATAATAGTAAGTACAGCCGTTACTTATCGCAGGCGCTCTGGATCCAGTGTACAGTCATTCAGGTCTGAAGTCTGTGGTCAAGGTGACTGAACACTACATGAGAGCTACTGCTTATATGCAAACAGAGATACAGTGAAACAATGCAGATGGTATAGCTTGCTTCTATTGGTCCAGGCTTCAGGATGGTCCAGGGGGTTGCACATGATAGGCTAATTCAATCTAAGATATCCAAAGGTGGGGGTCATCTCTACAGGGGTTGAGCTCTGTTCTTCCTGCCAAAACTCCAATTACAAACAGTCCATTAGCATTTCACAGTCAATATCATATAAAAGGTTTATTCCCTAACATCAATAACTAGAGTATGCAATGTGCGATCTCTTCGCGGAATGCACCGAACAGCTGCTGATGTAAAGGGGATTAATATGATATCAGACATGGCATATTTCCTTTAACCTGAACCATATGTATCACTAATATGCATATAACTTATATTATTACATATAAACACTACTATATTTCGACATTAATAACTATGTGTTGCAACTACGATTAATGTGTACTATTTACAAATGTGTGTGTTTGTGTGAATGTATACTAAAGTGTAAAAACTGTTATTGCCACGTGTTGCGGCAGGATACGCCCTTCCGCGCCGTAGCGTGCTCTACGCATAATTTCAGACAAAGACAATCAAGTTTGCTCGATATTAATTGAGATGACTTTATCCAATTTGCTGACTTCGACATTACACTTTTGGGACACTCATGTGCCTGCTGGATGGTAGCTTCAGCTAGCTGTATATTTCACCACTTGATATATATCACTGCTTGATATAATTGGCATTGGCACCATAATCTGCATACACAAATGGATTTATATTGTGCACAACTGACAAATGTTACATTTTAAATTCAAAATAAGCACAATGAGGATGCATTACTTTTACCACTGACTTAGTGATGTTTTTTTTTGACCATACCATATTTTGGTTTATTATATATGTGTGTATATACAGATAGTAGCAAGAGAGCACAATTCTGGGGAAACACACCCGGACAACTTCTTGCTTTTTTTCACTTTGCTTTAATGTCAGGATGGTTCCATACAATTTCTTGTGACCCTGTCTCTAAATTACCAGAAACCAGGGGGTACATTTACTAAACTGCGAGCTGGAAAAAGTGGAGATTTTGCCTATAGCAACTAATCAGATTCTTTTTATCTTTTGTTTAGTACATTCTAAAAATTGACATCTACAATATGACTGGTTGCTATAGGTATCATTTCCACTTTTTCAAACCCGCGGTTTAGTAAATATACCCCTAGCTCTCTAGACACCAGCCAACTTATTCAGCATCTGTCACATTGAATAATGAAAACAGACAGGTTTTTATACTTGACACTCCTCCCTTAGCCCTAGCTTGATGGGCAGGTGACAGTCCCACCTTCCTTTAAAAAGGAGTTCTCATCAGCTGCTCTGCTTGCTCTTACTGCAGACACACTCTGTCAGCCTGCTGAAAAGACACTTTCAAAGCATGTAAATTAATTTAGACTTCATACTTTTATTTTGTCACACATATGTCTTCCACATATTTATCTTTGCTAGGTGCACTGCTGTACAAATATGTAACTCTGTTTGCAGCCTTTCTCTGTATATTGCCAGCTAAATACCTAACTCCTCCTTTAGAAGCCTGTGGCAAACACCTCCCTTTGTCACAATATATATATAATCTACTGGACTGTGTGTATATATATATATATATATATATATATATACATACATACATATCGTAATAAACTTCAATCCTCTGCTCCCCGTTGTTACATTGTTGAGCATGGGAATAGAGTAAATGCTCAAAATCCCTCGAGGGAAGACTATTACATTGTAATACTACTGCTTCAAATAGTTACTGTCAATTATAATTTCAGATATATTGTGTTTTCACTACTGCTAGAACCTGACATATTCTGCTCAAAATCCACAAAGGTGTGACTAAATAAAAATTCCTCTGTTTCATGATTTAGAAATCGTCTCAAAGAGATCAACAAGCTTCATTATCATGTGAGCTACCAACATGAGTTATCCAGTCCATAATTTCATGTAGTTAAATAATATCTATAAAACTACTGCTTTAATTTAATGGGAGCTTCTTACATTTTTCGGGATGGACATTGTTCGGGATTGGGCTCTTTCTGACAGTCCTAAAATAGACTTGATATTGGGACTCCCCCAATTTAATGAAGTCGGATAGAATGATTAGTGATAGTAACAAGTCAAGAAACAATTATTAGTGTTCAATAAAATACACTAATTGATATGGCAAGTAATTGCCTTGATGTTTGAGCACGTAAAGATAAGTACAAAAAACAATGGATTTTAGATGTACTAAAGCACTGAATGAAATGAAAAGAACGATGTGAACAATTTAAAAAAAAAAAACTGCTGAAATCTACTGGACTCTAAGAGGGGAATTCAGTTCATTACAATGTTCTTGCTTTTAATTAAATTTCTGTTTTATATCTGGCTGGCAATATCACTGAAAATCATAGATTTGCCAGAATCGCACTTTGATACATTTAAAAAAATAGCAATGATATCTCTCGCCATACAAAAAGGGGCAAGTGTCATTTACCCCTTTTTGTTATATATTTGAAAGAGAGAAATCATTTCTATTTTTTCACTAACGGTTCTGTGAGATAATAATAAAGTATCACTCATACTATTATATTCTTAGAAATATGATGTAACGTCTATGTAGTGTGAAGAAATAATTGTTAAATAGTAGGAGCAGATTGTTGATAATAATGAATGATGTTGACAGTTTAGCAACAAGAGAATTAGTCTTACTGTCTCACCCTAAAACTAATGCTAGACACTCGCACTACTATATCGTTCACATTTTCAGCAAATTTGACCAATATTACCACTCATGTATAGGACTGGGCCATGGCAGAGCTGGAGGAAGCCTTCCCCCTGCTTCCACTCAGCGATGGCATGAGTGCCCCTGCCAGGTCACATAGCTGCTTTCAACCTATGCTGTATTGGTCGATAGCAGCTCCATTTCCTCTCCTCCACTGAACTTCAGCAGTGAACTTCAATGGAGGGCAGGAAACTCTACATTGCTAGCTTGTCTAGTTGTTGGCTGGTAGCGTTCAATTAACGGTTGTCAACTAATTTTTGTTTGGCTTTGCAAAGTAAGACAAGAGACTGAGCTTCTACCAGCCAATATAAAAGAGGTTGGAAGTAATTTATCAACATAGAACATTGAATTCTGTACTTTATACGAAGCCATCAAGGAATGTGTTCTCTATTGTTCACTGACTACTATGGTGTCTAATCTATACTGCACACCAATGACTTGATTTATATTGTACTAGCCACTAGTGAATAGGCCTTATATTATACACACCACCAGGGACAGGGCTCTGTATTGGAATTGACCACATGGAATTAAGCTCCTTATTGTAAACTGGCCACAAGTGAATATGCTGTTTATTGTACACTGGCAACTAAGCAAAGGGTTTCCTATTGTACATTAGTGGGTTCTATATTGTACAATTGCCCATCAGGGACTGGCTTCTTTATTGTACACTGCCAACAGGGACCCTGTATCAGATACCTGGTAACTGTCTCTGAAATTTACAATGGTCACCAGACAATGGATTCTGAAATGTACACTGGCCATTAGTTAATGGGCTCTGTATTGTTTCATGGCTGCCATGCAATGATCTCTGTAATGTCCACTGTTCACCAAAGAATGGGGTCTACATTGTACACTGACCACTAGATAATGACTTCTGGTCACATTAATGGTTTTGCACAGGTTAACTGTGATGATATATTATATAATATAATGAAATATTACTGTTCCCCTATACTGTGGGGGGTTTACTTCTTGTTTAACCTGCAAAGTCACTATTAAGTTTAGTGTATGGAGATACTATTGGGTATGTAAATAGTAGTTGTCAGAATGAAATGTGGGTCATTTTCCCATTTTGAAAACTTGTCTATTGGTTTCAAAACAGCTTGTTCCATCACTCTTTGTTTGATCCGCTAAATAAGCATGATGCCCAATAATAATCTTATCTAAAATGGTTGGATAGATTTCAGGCATGAATAAATTCACTTTTCAGATGACTTCTATTACGTCCCCATGTGGTCTATTCATTTGGCCGAATTGGAAACAGATTGCCCAGCACTAGCTGAGACATATTGTATTGGCCCATGTCTGGACAGCTTTAGTGTGTGTTTCCTGCCAAACTATTTTACAGCCGCCCATTTTATTCCACAAGGACAGCACCATTCAATTAATTACCTCATTCATTTTGGACTCTCCCTGATTCTTTCACTCTTCCCACTGTTGAATTTAAGTTTCACCACCAAGTTTAGCAGCAGATTGAAAGTAGTTGTATTCAACTTAACAGTGTCCGCTAATTACCACTGCCTTAAAGTTTAATTAGGATTTTATTGAGAGATGTATGTGATATTTTCAATATATTCTGATTAGTTCCTTTTAATTACTCAACCACCTTAATTACTGTGGAATCTCATGCATTTGTAAACCTAAATCAGCTAAAACCAAACAAATCTGAGCGGGTGTTGAATACATTTGTCCATATCTAGTCTGTGTGACACAAACACTATGAATATATCAGTCTCCAACAGTAATTCCATGTGATCTCATTATATACATGAATTTATCAGCTATTTTGGTCAAGAACAGCATGTAATCCCTATTGACACATCCTTTAAACAATGATAAGTCATAATCAGTTATCTTCAAGTTTGTTTCGCAATTCTATATGTACATGTATAGTATTCCAAAAAGTAGATCTACACAGTGACGATCCATCTTACTTTCTGATTCAATATAATATACTGTATGTTATAATTTGGACACAAAAATCTTAAAATCTTTAAATAGTAAGCATAAGACTAAAAGTAGGTAAGCAAAACAAACAATTGTGATAAAAGTCAGATTAGGTCAGCAATTAGGCAGAAGGGTGTAAGGTGTCTCTTATGGGAGTCTTAAAGCATTTGAATGGACCAGTTATGCAGACACTCCCCATTTGTCATTGTGCAAAGTGACTCAGGGGAAAGCAGTTCCATTTTAAAAGCTAAAACTCTGGCACTAAGCAAAATCAATGAACAAACAATCTAACACAATTGGTCACATATTGATAGAATTAAATACTGCTGTTAACGTGACTTGTCATTGATCTGACAAAAAAAACCTAGTCCACGGTAAAAGTCGCCTGCAGCCTTTAGAGACTCACTGTGCTTATGTAGTGAAGGTTATGGACTAATCTGCCTCAACTCCTATAGGCATGCTTCTCATAATATTGCATTTGCGCTATTGCCATTATACTCAAAATCTGTTTACTTCGATGTCCTTTGTGAGGATTGTGTTTCTCATTTTTTTGGCTATGTTTTTATAAACAGAAAAGTTACATTAAAAGTTTTTTTTAACAGAAAAGTTAAATAAAAAAATATGTTAAAAAGACTTAAATATGTATTGTTGAGCATTATGGGACATAGTCAATTAGCCCGACGTTCCTCCTAACATCGCAGCTGCACACTTTTCCCGCTACTACAGTACCTTAACATTGCGGGCTTCTCCTCGACCCCAATCGGGGATGAAGAAAAGTCTGCAATGTTACCTCACTGAGCAGTACCTCCTTCCGGAGGCACTCTGCGGCTGATTGAATATGCCCATGAGTGAAATGTCCTTATAGACATAGTAGAGATGTAAAATTAATTTCATTCGCTAAAGGCCTGATCCACTTCAAATCTTCTGATGGTTAAAAGGACATACCAGGACAGAGAGGGCAGCTTGTGACAGGCATGCCAACATGACCCAGTCTATGAGGGAGACATTTATCTTGTTCAGGAATCCCCTTCTACGTTTTGATTGAACTAACCAGGGTTCAGCTAATTAACAATCTACCATGCCTTCTACATCAATTAATTAATTCAGTCTAGGTTAATTCAGTCGAAATGTAAGCGAGAAATCCCAACCCAGATTGTGTCCTCATGAAATAGGTCTGATGTCTGAAATGACTGGTTGTGAGCTTGGTAATGTGGCACATGATCAATGTCTGTGTCACTCAACAAAACACATCCAGTAAAACACAGCAGAACAAACAAAACACAGGGTAATGCAGTGAGGTTTTTGGATCTGTACTGTGAATATATTTATATTCAGCTATTGTTGAACGGCATCTATTTATAAAACTTGCAACTTTATATATGTTTAGAAAATTAGGCAGAGTACGTCGCCACTGTAACTGCAACAGGGTGGGTCAATGTATTCCAAACTGTGCCATTACTCTAAATTTGTCATTTTCTTGTGATATTGCATGTTTCACTGTTCATGTACATGCAGCAAGCCTGCTGCATGTTGCCCATGGTTTTCTTGCGCTGTGCCAGAGAAACTGCTCATGTGAATGGTCTCTAAAGCTTGTCACACATGATGATCTGTTAAGATTGCAACATGAAAAACACACAAGTGCTATACATAATGATATAGCATGCAAACATAGAAAATGACAAAAGCATATCATTTATCTGTAATTAAACACAGTACAAAATAAAGATTGAATACCTGTATGTTTCTGTTACAGTGCAGAACAACAATTATTAACAACATTTGGCCTTTCTTCCCTGGGACTTAGATTATATCTGTCAATCAGTTTTGGGACCCATGGATCCAGTTGTTAATAATGTAACATGCTGTAACGATAAAGGCACTGTGGGAGAGATTCCCTGGGTCTTATAATATCATGAGGCTGATCTAATTCCTCATCTTTGTGAATGATAATGTTTCATCTGTGATACCAGCTGAATCTGCTCAATATGTACTTGAATCTCACTGTAATTAATAAATTTACATTTATATTTTATTTGGAAAAAATACAAATTAAAAACCTATTTCATTACTAAAAATAAAATAAAAAGCTGATGTAACTGCTTACTACAAACACCCTCAAAGTATTGCACTAACTGTACCTCCAAGATACCTGTTTGGTTGACACAATCACAGGATAGAGTTTTTCCCTTCCACCCCTTGAGTCTGGTTACTAACTGATGTTGCATTTGGGTGAAAATAGCAAGTTCAAATCCTGTGTGATTATGCTATGCATTTTATATGTGGTTCATATGTGGTATACCCATATTTATATGCACTATGCACCAGTTTGTATGGAATGGGCCACAAAAAACGGCCTGTCCTCTTCTCAACACTGGGGCTCTGTCTGAAACCCCTGGGCTGTGTGGTCAAGGAAATATAACAGATTGGGACCTGTGGAGTTGAACCTTGGCGTCCCTGTGATTCCAAAGTGGGACAAAGGTCCATTATACCAAAATAGAAAAACAAACGCACAGATGCAATGGTCAAATAGAGTTTATTTTAAGAAAACAACCCCCAAATTCTTCTTTCTAGATCCATCATAATCCAATAGGAAGTACTTTTACTCTATTTGTAAACCAAAGGGAACAAATCCCCCAGAGAAGCCAACACAGTTGGTCGCTCTGAGTGCCCACTACGGAATTATAGTGACTGAGTCTGATTAGCAGCTCAGCCAATCACAAGTATTTTTCCACACTGGACGCTTATGATTGGCTTGCGACTGGAAATCCCAGTCAATTCAAGTCAGAGTGATTTTTGTAGAAGTAGTCATGCTTTTAGCTATCAGTTTGCTGTGTTCTATGGGGGTTTATCTTACAATAGATTAAAGCAACACAAGAATTTACCATTGGATTATGAGGAAGAATGAAAGAGAATATTTTATTTTATATTAAAGTGGTGAATAAGGGGTTTTTGTGAGTGTTATATAAGCAGATAAACTTTATTTTAAAATATGTGTTTTTGTTTTTGCTATTCTAGCATACAATGGCAGCCACTGAATGTAAGAGAATGTTGTTGTCTGTAGTTCAACAAGCACCAGCAGTAAGTGGCTTGCAGTGCATGCTGGAACATATAAATAGTTCCACAAAAGCTAATAGCAGTTCATCAGCAGTTTAGGCAAAAACTGACGAGGAATCAGTACTGCTAAAAGTTGCATACAATCTTTTAGTTTTGTGTCCAACCTTTCTGTTCACCAAATCCTGCACTTTCAAGTGAGGTTAGACAAGCAGACAATGCCACTGAATTATGTGTGAAAGATATTTTCTCATGCTATTTTTGAAGGAGAGAAGCCTTCCACTTATTGCACCGTATTGGATTAGCCCACATGAGTCTCTCCTTCCTGAAGGAAAATAACAATGATGAAATCACCATAATCACAAGGTGTCTGAGCCCCAGAAGTGCCTGCGCTGAAACAGGACATAAAGAGCCAGAAGGGCACCTGGGAGTAAATATATCAAGCTGCGAGTATCCGGCTGGTTTGAAAAGTGGAAATGTTGCCTATAGCAACCAATCAGATTCTAGTTATTATTTATTTAGTACATTATACAAAACAATAGCTAGAATTTGATTGGTTGCTATAGGCAACGTCTCCAGTTTTCAAACCCGCCGTAAACTCACAGCTTGATACATTTACCCCCTGATCTCTATCTGTATGTGGGTTCTGCAGTGACTGTAATTAGCAGTGTGGCCTGGGAACATCATATGGACATAACATTCATGCTTGTGATCTTCTATAACCACTTATTATTATTATTATTATTATTAATTTTTATTTATAGGGCGCCACTAAGTATCCGTAGCGCCGTACAAGGACAAATAATGGCACAGTACAAGGTGAAACAGCACAGTACCAGTAACAGTAAGCACTATAACTCTGGGGGCTCAGTCACAGCAAGAAAGAGAGGGAGGGGAAAAGTGAGTACAGGCAGGTAACTATGGCCCAAGAGGGTGGGCATGGATGACAGGTAAAGAGTCACTGAGGGGAGCGGAGAGAAGCGAGAGGAGACAGAGTACAGAGGGACAGAGAGGAGGTGAACTGAGTAGCTGGAGAGCGCAGTTAAAAGTGATGGAAACAGGAGGTAGGAGAGCCCTGCTCAAAGGAGCATACAATCTAAAGGGAGGGAAAGACAGACAGACACATGGATGAGACGGGAGAGACGGAGACGGAGTCTAGCAAGGGGGAGAAGGGAAGAAGGAATGAGAAAGAGAGGAAGCCGCCCAGTGGGAGTTTAGGCATGAGACTGGAAGGCTTTTAGGAAAAGGTGGGTTTTTAATGTTCATTTGAAAGAGGACAGATTAGGGGAAGTTCTGATGGAGCGGGGGAGATTGTTCCAATGGAGGGGAGCGGCACGGGAGAAGTCTTGGATACGTGCGTGAGAGGAGGTAATCAGGGGGGAAGAGAGGCGACGATCGTTGGACGATCGCAGCGGGCGGGAGGGAGTGTGAATAGAGATAAGGTTAGAGATGTAGGGAGCAGTGGAATTGGCGAGGGCCTTGTAAGTCAGAGTGAGGAGCTTGAAAAGGATTCTGTAGAGGAAGGGGAGCCAGTGAAGGGCTTGGTAGAGTGGGGAGACAGAGGTGGAACGGCGAGAGAGGAAAATAAGCCTAGCAGCGGCGTTAAGTACAGATCTAAGAGGAGCGAGATGAGAGAGGGGGAGGCCGATAAGGAGAAGGTTGCAGTAGTCCAAGCGGGAGATAATCAGAGAGTGGACGAGAGATTTGGTGGCATCCTGGGAGAGGAAGGGCGGAATGCGGGCAATGTTGCGAAGCTGGAAATGGCAGGATTTGGCGAGAGAGTGAATGTGAGGAGCAAAGGAGAGAGAGGAGTCGAGGATGACACCTAGGCAGCGGAGTTGGGGAACAGGGGAGATAGAGGAGTTGTCAACAGTGATAGAGAGGTCAGAGGGGAAGGAGGTACGAGACGGAGGAAAGACAATGAGTTCAGTTTTAGCAAGATTGAGTTTAAGAAATCTAGAGGACATCCAGGAGGAGATGGCAGAGAGGCATGCGGATACCCTGGAGAGAAGGGAGGGAGAGAGATCAGGAGAAGAAAGGTAGAGTTGAGTGTCATCAGCATAAAGGTGGTACTTGAGGCCGAAGGAGCTGATGAGTGCACCCAGAGAAGAGGTGTATAGTGAGAATAGTAAGGGTCCAAGGACAGAGCCCTGAGGGACCCCGACTGGAAAAGAGGGAGAAGGGGGAGAGAGACTCAGAGGTGGAAACAGAGAAGGAACAGTCAGCAAGGTAAGAGGTGAACCAGGAGAGGACTGTAACGGAGAGGCCAATGGACTGGAGGGTGTGAAGCAGGAGGGGGTGGTCAACGGTGTCAAAGGCCGCTGAGAGGTCGAGGAGAATCAGGAGGGAGTAGCGGCCAATGGCTTTAGCCGAGCGGAGATCATTCGTAACTTGAGCCAGGGCAGTTTCAGTGGAATGGAGGGGGCGGAAGCCTGATTGGAGAGGGTCAAGGAGGGAGTATTCAGAGAGGTAGGTGGAGAGACGGTTGCAGACAAGTCTCTCGAGTATTTTGGAGGCAAAGGGGAGAAGGGAAATGGGGCGGTAATTAGAGAGTGAGGTGGGGTCAAGGTTGGGTTTCTTGAGAATGGGTGAGACGAGAGCATGTTTAAAGGCGGAGGGGAAGATGCCGGTGGAGAGGGACAGGTTAAAGAGGTGAGCGAGGTGGGAGCAGGTGGAGGCGGAAAGGGAGCGAAGAAGGTGAGAAGGGATGGGGTCCTGGGAGCAGGTAGAAGGGGGGGAAGAAGAAATGAGAGAGTAGACTATCTCTCTCAAGGTAGGGCGGAAGGAGAGAAGGAGTGGGTGGCTGGGGGGAGAGGGGCAGAGAGTGGAGGGGGGAGGAAGGGCGAGAGGTGGGGGTGGCAGAAGGGTTGGTGGAGGAAGAGATTTCAAGTCTGATGGCTGCAATTTTAGAGGCAAAAAAGGAGGCGAAGTCAGTGGCAGAGAGGGAGGAAGGGAGGGGGGGGGAGACAGGAGAGTGCTAAAGGTGGCGAAGAGGTGACGGGGTTTGGAGGACTGGGAGGAGATGAGGGATTTAAAGAAGGATTGCTTAGCGAGCAAGAGGGCAGAGCTGTAGGAGGAGAGGATAAACTTGAAGTGGAGGAAATCAGCCAGAGAGCGAGATTTTCTCCAGTGGCGTTCGGCACTTAAAAACTTATTTCCTCAGCCTCCCTTTGATTATAGGGTGTATAGTGTTATGCTAATATATATAAATCCATTATTTTTCCTTCAAATACATGATTCATATATTGAAAGTAAGAATTTGCTATATGCTGTGTTCCCCTTTGTCTATGCTATATCAGTACATTTGGATACAGAGGTAAAGAAAGAAACCTGAACAATAGAATACAGTGTTCCTGGCCACATACATCTACTCACATTACATCTAGATAAGATCACTTGTTGGGCTAGGTACACACTGGAGAATTTTCCGACTGACGTGTTATCTACAATGACTTTACCTTCGACAAAAGGTCTGATCGCTCGGACAATTAAGGCGTACACACTAGTCATGTTTTAGACCAGTGATGGGCAAACTTTTTCAGGAGCGGGCCAAATAAAAAAGAAAAACTTTTGGCGGGCCAATATAATTTATTAAAAAACTCAAATATCGAAATATATAATACAAATTTTTTGAATGGGACGGGAGGGTGTTATATAGCAGTGTTACCTCTATAAGTGCAGCGATCGTACAGACACAGCACTTATTTCAGCAGGTTGTTGCAGATCCGTCTTTCTGGTATGCCACTAACTGACAACACAGCAGCCAATCGAAATCCGCCTTAGTATATGGCCCAGCCCATCTCTTCTCACGTGACTTTCAGCCATTAGGGGGCGGGCAGGTGTTTGAGTTATTGACATACGAAGTGTCCTTTTAGGAAGGAGGATGAAGTGTAATGGAGGAAATAGCTGGGAAGGCATAAAAATGAAGGTTCTGACACACAGGGTCGGCCCTAATAATTTTATGCATATTTTACTGAAATTTTTTAAAATATTGGTGGGCCGGATAGAACCTCTAAGTGGGCCGGATCTGGCCCGCGGGCCGTAGTTTGCCCATCACTGTTTTAGACTATTAACGAAAGATGGACCATCCGGGCAGCGACTTTTCAGAGTTATATTGTCGTGAGCAAAGATTAGAATTTTGTACACACTGAAACGACTTTTGATATCCATGTAACGATATCCCTAAGAAATTTAAATAAAGGGCAGATCGTGTTCAACAGTAACCACCCTAAACCTCTTAAAAGGTGTACAAAAAAGTGACAAATAGCTATAGTTAAGGAGGCAATATACATAAGCAATATACATATAAATAAAGCATTTTTTGTTTTATAACACTATACTGACAAAGGTTTATTATTTAAATGGCAGACATATGTTGTACGCATTAATGCAATAGACACCTGCTATTGCTTTACCGCTAGAAGCACCTAATTACCAAATGAATGACGTGTGAACACTGCACCACATGGGACTGGTACAGGCTTCAGAAATTAACATACACACACCCCCAAAGGAGTCGCAGCATGAGGAACTATTGCCAGTTGCTTGTGGATCAATCGGAAACTTATACACACTACATGATTGTGGAGGAGGATTGGTCGGACAATATTAAACAGTACAACCAACCAAATGAGCCAACAATCGATACTGTGGAATAAATTTGACCAAAGGATCGTATGTTGGCTGATGTGCCAGGTTATTGGACGAAAATGCTCCAGTGTGTACCCAGCCTAAGCCATCAGAAAGTTCAAAGAGACTTAAGGCTCTCAGATAGGAAAACAGACAAAATTGAAATCAAATGTCGTTTGCTATTCAGCTGCTAAGGTGAATATAAAAAAGAGTGAGGTATGCATAGCTTATCTAATGTACTAGAGAATTGTTTGTCTCACTGACAATTTTGTTTGTGACTTCAATTTTAGCTTTTGTTATAATCTGTGGATATTGCATTTTACATGCTGTAAATTAAATATTAGACTTAATGCACTGGAAGAACACAGAGTGTTAAACTGCTTAATTCAAGTAGGTAAAAGCCTGAGGGCATTTAGAGCTTGGCTCATATCATGTTAATATCGCATTAAGCATTCTATTATTGTACAGGATGCTTATTCGTAATGTCTGTGGGGAGGATTGCTTCCAAAGATTTCAATTTCAATAAACAGATTATGCAGACGCGCGGTATACAATAAGGAAGGTAGTAATGAATTGGTTATGAAGTCCCTTGCCATTCGTTTGGTGTTTTTTAATTTTGTAAATAACATCACCAGTGTTCTGAGGGTAAGTGTTTGTGTGCTTATTTATTATTGACTTTTTTTAAATGCATTTAACATGAGAATTTATTGCAATGATAAAGAAGCAGCATCTGGTGGAGGAAGCTGGTTGATGAAAATTGTAGTATTAAAAATTGCAGAAAGCTATGGGACTAAAATAATAACTTGAAATAAATTATTAATAGATACTTATTTAAAATACTAAAATCATATTTTTTTTTTTAGAAAAGTCTTACTTGTTCAGTTCCTTTTTTTTTGTAGATCCAAAAAATATATACAGGAGGTGACTCAAGGATCTAGGGGTAGATTTATTTAAAAGGATTTATGCTTTGACTGAATCATTGCACTAAGATGAAAACAGAACCTCTCTGCCCTGTAGCTACCACCGACTACCTGCACTGCTTTGTTTGCATTGCTAAGGCACATATGACTTTAAGGAGCCACACTGTGGGCTCTATTTAACAATAGCTGCAGTTAAGGTAGATTTTTGATTGCTACTGATTCTAGCAAATGAAAATTTTCTTTTGCTCAACTTACCAAATAAGGACCTGATTCATCTTTTAATGCAATGTGAGCACGTAACCTGTATACAGGCGTATAACCTGCACGCCCATATTCCAATGCAAGAACAACTCATGATATATTTTCCATTGAACCTGGGTATAAGTACGCTCTGACTGCACATTATTTCCAATATGCAGACAGACAGATGCGGCCGCATCGCGTGTTATGTGATGCGGCCGCCTGTGCGCCGCTGGAAATATGCACCGCTTGCATCCACGGGGGTAGGGGGGGGTGGGGGCGGCCGGCCAGCCCAAACAGTGGTTAGACTGAGCGGCCCGGGGACCGATGCCCCCCTGCCCCCCGGCCCAGCCCGCCCCTGGTGTGCGACATAAAGTCTGATCACAACACATACTAATTTTTTTTTAAATAAAATTAATTTACAACTCTTAATACTATAATCATTAATATAATTACATTAAATACATAAATCAGGATGTTTTTAATGTATACTGTACATGAAATGCCTTTTTATAATTTCTATT
This sequence comes from Mixophyes fleayi, assembly GCF_038048845.1. Lineage (NCBI taxonomy): Eukaryota > Metazoa > Chordata > Amphibia > Anura > Limnodynastidae > Mixophyes > Mixophyes fleayi. The sequence continues at coordinate 96,086,012 of NC_134406.1, forward strand.
ACTTGCAAACACATGTTCTGGCTTGCATACGTGTAATCATCACTATCAGTCGGTACTTCCATTTCAAAAAATTGTATTTAAATGTTGCAAAGTTATACATCTTAACTAAACAGTCTAATTAGCCCATGCAGGAGCTTTTACAGTGCAATGAGAATTAATATATATTAAATTGATATAAACAATTCAGAAAATTATTAATAAATAAAAGTGCATTTTTATATAAATATATATGAGTGATTATTAAGTAAATCATTAATTAATTAGTTAATTAGTGACTGGGTACCTATATAAATGGGGTCTATTTCTCGCAGTTTCTCAACTATGTAAGAGGGAAGTCCTCCATTTATACCAATATTTTTTCATTTTTGGTGATTATACATAAACAAGTTAACCCGTGTATGATACTCATGCATTCTAGTCAAATCAAGCTACTTAAGGTCTTAAAAAGCTTCTTGTCATGCATTTGGGCCTAGCCAGGCCTCCTCAGGGGAAGAGCGTTACTTCCCGACGCAGTCGCCCTTTTTAATGTGTGTTCATGAGTTAAAATTACCTCACGAAAATGAGTTTGACCCCTCAACTCGTAAATTTAGCCTTTACTACCCCTCCCACGGGGGAAGGGGGGATGATGGAAGTTAACTGACTTCACTATTCTAATTTTTTTGTCAAATAATGTTAGTATACCAAATTTCAGGTCAATTGGATGAGCCCTTTCTGAGAAAATATTTTTTTACACACACACACACACTAACACACGCCGCTAGGCTTTTACTTTAATATATTAGATAATGCTAAGAATTTAGTAGGTCAGTGTATAACTCCGCCCAACAGGTGGCACTGCAGCTTGTTTTGTTTTTTTCACACACAGACTAACACACGCTGCTAGGCTTTTATATTATAGATATTATGTGACTTATGGTTTCATTCACAAGGCATATCCATTCATTCAATCAAGGAGCTTCCTGGGCCATCCATTTTCTGGCTTAGCTTACTACTTTAGCTAACATGAATAATGTACAGACATGGCCAAAAGTTTTGAGAATGACACAAATATTATTTTTTACAGAGTCTGCTGCCTGAGTTTTTACGATAGCAATTTGCATATACTCCAGAATGTCATGAAGAGTGATCAGATGAAATGCAATTAATTTCAAAGTCCCTATTTGCCATTACATTTAACTTTATCCCCAAAACAACATTTCCACTGCATTTCAGCTCTGCCACAAAAAGACCAGCTGACATCAGGCCAGTGATTCCAAGTCTTCAAAAAGAAGGGTCAACACTGCTAATATTGACTCTTTGCATAAACTTAATGTAATTGTTAATAAAAGCCTTTGACACCTATGAAATGGTTGTAATTTTACTTCAGTATACCATAGCAACATCTGACAAAAAGGTCTAAAAACACTGACGCCGCAAACTTTGTTAAAACCAATACTTGTGTCATTCTCAAAACTTTTGGCCATGACTGTAGTAATATGCAGTTTAATGAGTTTATGCTTCTTTTCTTTTAAATCTAGTCCAAAGAAACAGTCTAGGATTAAATCCCTACTCCAAGCTGCATTACACAGTCCATAACCTTCCCCCAGAATCTATACACTTCCAGACATTCCCACAACATATGCCAGAAATCTTCTCTAAGATTTCCACTTGTAGGACAAAGTTTTTCATTATCTAACGGTTATCTAACTTTCATCACGAAAGTTAGATAACCGCAGATGGTTAGTGTGACAGGATGGAGCGCCTATGTCACCCTGTCTGTTGTTGCTGGGAACCGGCTGGGCTTACTTTGCCACCGTTACCTTTCGTTATCCCAAATGCGCCGTCTTGCCGCAGTAGGAGGGGCTTACAATACTGCCAGCACTGAGCTCCTTTATGGCGCTCAGAAGCACGTTCCTTCTGGGTAACTGTCACTGCTAGTGTACTCCTGTGCTGATACACTTGGGCTGGTAACTCCGGATCTCTTACTATGGATCCAGGTTGCTGTGGATGGGTCCTCCCTGGCCTATCACACTGACCAGAGCTGCATGGGTAGCAGGCAGAGCGGTGGTACTGGAAATGCTTGGGTCCAAACCTCAGAATCAGCCGGAGAACGGATTAGATTTTAGGGTCTAACCGGCAGGTCACAGGATTACAGCAATATTGAAGAAGTTGTCAAGTAGGATCTTGAAGCAGAGTGATGTTTATTGCTCAAGTGTCCTGACAAGGACAGTTCCATTGATTTAAGGTATCAGTGGTCATGTCAGATGGAACATCAGAATGATTACATTACATGCTCACACAGCTCACCTTTTAGACAGTTCTGACATAACTCCTAGCAGAGGTAAGCCAGCCCCTTGGACATAGCTGGCTCCAACCCGTCTAGAATATTCCCTCAGTTCTCAGGATGTTATCTAATTGTGCATCTAATAATTGAACTTCCATATTAACTTGATTTAACACAATTTAACTTCCACATCCCCCTTCAGATGTTCTGTCTCCATTGTTTAGACTTCTTGTCTGTCTAACAGGACCTGCAGTCAGGTAACGCCCCCCTGTTGTGCATTCAAGTGTTGGTCACTCACATTGAATAGACTTAATTAGCCTTAATGAGGACATCCTCTACACTACACAACAGACTTACAAATGCTTATCAGAAATCAAACATATACCTTAGACATGAATGTATTTCCTTGCACTAAGATATGCAAAAGACTTTAAAAACAAAGACTTATTGTATCAGGTATACATCAGAAATAAGGTATTTGCTTTTGACAGGTTAAAACAGGAAAATCAAATTTTCTACCCTGGTCTCAGAAATAACGATTTCCTATCTCACAATATACACAATATCAAAAATAAGTGCAAGTGCAATTATATAAATCAGCGGCCCGCGCTATTTGCTTTAAATAAATTTATTCCAAAAGTTATTTAATAGTGATCCAGTCACAGGTAGGGAAAGGTCTATGTAAGAGAAAAACTTGTATCTGACGAAATCTAGTAGATGCAGTGACTGTATGTGGATTTTCAAGTATAATAGCTTAGTACTTATCACAAATCTCCTCCAAATCCGTTTTCCAAGTGAATATCCTGAGGCCCCCCCATATTCAGTCTTCCATTAAGCAGATGGATGATATTTGCTGTTTAGATCCCAGTTTTGTCAATTGTATCCTTATAGAATCTACAACGAGACTTGGCTCAGCTCCATGAAACTGCGAGTTTAAGGCGTGTCTATGTTGTAAATATCTAAAGAAGAGGCTCCGAGACCATGTGATCTCTGTAGCTGTTCAAAGGAACATAAAATCCTATTTTCATATACTTGTTCCATGTGATGGATACTTTATTTAGACCAGACTTTTTTTCCTTCCATCTTCACTAACTTATTAAAGTTTAAATTATTCAAAAGGGGGAGTCATTGGGTAATTTTTAGGGCTATCTATAAATTTTGTTAAAGCCTGTCAGATTCTGGTAGCCTGGGAGATTATAGGAGGATCATGTTTGGAGCATCTACCCGCCAAAAGAAATTGAGTGTGGAGAACTTGTTTCTGATACTAGAAAGTAATGAAGATCAGTATATTTCTGAGATAATATCCATGTCCTAATGTGTGCTAACTGGGAGGCAAAATAATAGAGGCAGAAGTTTGGCAGAGCGAAGCCCCCATTCTCCTAGATCTAAACAATGTGGCAAGTTTAATTTGTGCCCTCTTATACGCCCATACCATTAAGAAGATGTGACGGTTAATTGTGCAGAATAATGATCGCGGAATGTTTCTGATTGCTGTAAAACATATAAAAATTTCGTCTGAAGGGTCATCTCATCAAGATTGGTTCTCCCTGTGACTGATAAGGGTGGTGTCACTCACCAGACTGTGAGTGCTTCTTCCCGTATGTTTAGGAACCGTGGCCGTCCACCATCCTGAGGGTCTGCATATGTGCAGCCCTTTCAAACCTTCAGTATCTGTTCCTTTTAGTTAATTGGCTGATCAGGCAACACTCCCTATTTAAAGCACCTGCTGTCTATACCTCGTTGCCTGATCTTGGAGTCTCAATCCCCATGAGCCTCTGAAGGTGTTCCTGTGTTTCCTCGTGTATTCAGCCCAGCTGATTCCTGTGGTTTCCAGACCACTTCAACTCCCTTGTGGTTTCCAGACCACTTCAACTCTCCTGTGGTTTCCAGACCACTTCAACTCTCCTGTGTTTCATCGTGACTACTCCAGCTGATTCCTATCCGCTGCCTCCGTGCACTACAGTTATCAGCTCACTTCAACTCTCCTGTGTTTCATCGAGACTGCACCAGCTGATTCCTATCCACTGCCTCCATGCACTACAGTTATCAGCTCACTTCAACTCTCCCATGTTTTATCGTGACTGCTCTAGCTGATTCCTATCCGCTGCCTCAGTGCACTACAGTTATCAGCTCACTTCAACTCTCCTGTGTTTCATCGAGACTGCACCAGCTGATTCCTCTCCGCTGTCTCCGTGTTCAACAGTTCCAGCTTACCTCAACTCTCTCGTGTTTCATCGTGACTGCACCTGCTGATTCCTATCCGCTACCTCCGTGTATCTGCAGTGTCCTGCTTATCGCTACTCTCCAGTACTCCTCGTGTCTGCAGCCAGCTGATCCGCTCTCCCTGCTTCTACAGTGTTCCTGCCTGTGTCAACTCGCTTGTCTGCATTGGATCAACGCTCCGCTGCTGTCTTCTCTGCCTTACCACTTCTACTCTTCAGTGATCTCCAGACGACCAGTCCTAGTATCCTTCCACATAGCAGTGGTACAACTTGCTAACGCAGACCACTGACTCTCCGGATACCTCCACCTGGATTCCATTCCTTCACCTAGACAGCGGTACAACTTGCTAAACGCAGACCGCTGACTCTCATCACCTCCTCGTTATTTCTGGACATTCCTCCTCACTATAGCAGTGGTACAACTTGCTATCCGCAGACCACTGACTACCCTCACGTTTCCTTTGTCCATTTAGTTCCTCGTGTTTTATTACCTATATATTAACAGTGCTGCTAGTCATAAACTTTCCACGAGCATTCTCTACCATCTGCTGTCTCCTGTTCCGTGATCACCCCGCTACCAGAGTACCATTGTCACTCACCGGAACGTGAGTGCCTCTTCCCGGACATTTAGGAACTGTGGCCGTCCTCCATCCTGAGGGTCTGCGCATGCGCAGCCCTTTTCTACCCTTCAGTGTATGTCCCTTTAACTTAATTGGCAGATCAGGCAACACTCCCTATATTAAGCACCTGTGGTCAACACCACGTTGCCTGATCTTGGAGTCTCATTCCCCATGAGTCTCTGAAGGTGTTCCTGTGTTTCCTCGTGTATTCAGCCCTGCTGATTCCTGTGGTTTCCAAACCACTTCTACCTCTGTGGTTTCCATACCACTTCTACTACTGTGGTTCCCATACCACTTCTACCATCAAGTTCATCATCAAGACTGTGAGCTGATTCCTATCCGCTGCCTCCGTGCACTACAGTCTTCTATACCACTTCAACTCTATCTCATATCATTGTGACTGTGAGCTGATTCCTATCCGCTGCCTCCGTGCACTTCAGCCACTCTCCACATCTACTCACCTGTTCATCATCAAGACTGTGAGCTGATTCCTATCCGCTGCCTCCGTGCACTACAGACTCCAGCTTGCAACTCGTCTGTGTTTCAACATCGTGACTGTTAGCTGATTCCTATCCGCTGCCTCCGTGCACTATAGACTCCAGCTTGCAACTCGTCTGTGTTTCAACATCGTGACTGTTAGTTGATTCCTACCCGCTGCCTCCGTGCACTACAGACTCCAGCTTGCAACTCGTCTGTGTTTCAACATCGTGATGGTGAGCTGATTCCTATCCGCTACCTCTGTGCGCTGCAGTCTTCATCTCATCTCTCCCGTGTTTCCTCGAGACTGCTGCTATTATTGCCATTCGCTACTCCCGTGATCAACAGCTTCTGGTCTACTCTGCTCACCCGTGTTCCATCGCTATTTGCACCTGCTGGTTGCTACTGGTTACCTCCGTGTGTCCGCAGAGTCCTGCTCCTGCTGCCAGCGCTACTCGCCCATCTGTTGCTGATCCGCTCTCCACACCTTCCTGTGTTCCGCTGGTCTCTACCCGCCTGTCAGCATTGGATTCGTGTCTCATCTGCTATCCTGCTGCAAGATCATCACCATTCTCCTGGGTCCTCCAAGAGTCCAGTTCCGTGTTCTACCGATTCCTGTGGATTCGTGTCCCTGTTGGTTTACTTACCTGTGCGCTGCACCTACTAGACCTCTGCTTCATCCATCCAGGGACTTCTCATCCTGCCGGCCTCCTGCCGCTCAGGTATCGCTGCACTCCTGTCTGACTGCCTGCTTCTGAACCACGGTATGCATACTTCTCATTGACTGTGCTGGTGTATTGCATACCTGCTGGACTGTGTTGGTTCTCCTCTGGAGTCTGCTATCCGCTGAGTCTGTTGCCATCATTGACTGTACTATCTTGTTCCGGATTACTTCAAGAGACTTTCCATATTTGCAGTGCTGTTCAGTCATTCATATATCTATATTGTGCATATTACTGTGGATCGTGTTAAGGTGCCGTGTTTACCCTGTGTTGCAGTCTCTCCCCGTGCACCTCCTCACATATATATTCAGTGGTACAACTTGCTAGTAGCAGACCACTGATCCCTGTTTCCAGTTTCACCTGTTCCAGTATCCTCTCACATAGCAGTGGTACAACTTGCTATCGCAGACCACTGACTCCCCGGATACCTCCACTTGGATTCCATTCCTTCACTCAGACAGCGGTACAACTTGCTATCCGCAGACCGCTGACTCTCATCACCTCCTCGTTTCTGTTGGACATTCCTCCTCACTTAGCAGTGGTACAACTTGCTATCGCAGACCACTGACTACCTTCACGTGTCCTTGTCCATACAGTTCCTCGTGTACTACCACCTCCATATTACCAGTGTTGCTAGTCATAGACTTTCCTGAGCATCTCATCATCTGCTATTTACTGTTCCGTGATCACCCTGCTACCAGAGTACCCTATTACCACCTACGTTGCTCTGGTAAGCCTACCACCTGGTGATCCCTGGGTAAAGACTCCTAGTGCCAGTGACAGTAAGATCAGGCCATGACAGACCCAGATACGGAACCTACAGCCAAAGAGATGCTGCGGCATCTGGTTACCCGTATTGAGCAACAGGAAGTTCGCCAACGGCATTTACTGCGGTGTTACCAGGCGTTAGCTTCCCAAAGAACGTCCGTGCAAGATGCCACAACTACTGTTGATGCTCCTGTGCCTTCCTCCGTATCCCCAGTGCCATCCCAGGTGTTTACAGCTTCCACGCTTCACCTGCCTACTCCGTCAAAATACGATGGAGACCCCAAAACTTGTAGGGGTTTTCTTACTCAATGCTCAGTTCATTTTGAGCTCCAACCTCAAAATTTTTCTACCCATCGTTCCAGAGTGGCCTATCTTATTTCATTGTTTTCTGGACAAGCTCTCGCATGGGCTTCCCCTCTGTGGGAAAGAAACGATCCATTGTTACAGGATAGTGCCGAATTTATTTCCACGTTCCGAAGTGTATTCGATGAACCAGGTCGTGTTATTTCCGCTGCATCCAGCATTCTCCGTCTTCGCCAAGGATCTCGCACTGTGGCTCAGTACGTCATTCAATTTAGGATCTTAGCCTCTGAACTTCAGTGGAACACTGAAGCATTAATTGCCGCCTTCTGGCAGGGGCTTTCCGATAAAATTAAAAACGCACTGACTTCACAAGAATTACCCTCCTCTTTAGAAGATTTGATCTCTCTTTGCCATCGTGTAGACCTGAGGTTTCGTGAAAGAGAACCTGAGAAAACAACTTCGGTTAAAACACCTCTTCTCTCAAATCCTCAATTTCACACAGCTTCATCTCCAGTGATACCCATGGAGATAGGTCGCTCCAAATTAACTTTAGAGGAGAGGGACCGAAGAATAAAGAATAGACTTTGTATCTATTGTGCCGATTCTACGCATATGCTCAATTCTTGTCCCAGGAAATGCCGGGCTCTAACCAATACTGGGGAGATAAGGTTAGGGTTCCTGGAGTCCTCTCCATCTTCTACGAAATTAAAAGCCTGCGCTTTTGATGTTACGATTTCCTTTGCTACCAAATCCTTTGAGTCACAGGCATTGATTGATTCTGGAGCAGCAGGAAATTTCATTTCTAAATCCCTAGTGAATCAATGGTCCCTACCAGTGATTACTTTGAAAACACCGATTACTGTGACTGCTATGGATGGATCACGTCTCATCAATGGTCTCATCACCCAGAGTACGTCTCCAGTAACGCTTCAGATTGGTGGGTTACACCATGAAGAGATTTCGTTTTTAATTCTTCCTGTTACGACAAGTCCGATTGTCTTAGGCCTTCCATGGCTTCAATGTCATTCTCCCCAGATTGACTGGCGCACTTCTCAAGTTACATCTTGGGGAGCTGAATGTCATCATCGTTGTCTCTCTCAAATGGTTTCATTCAAAAGACAGCATTCGTCTATTCCACCAGGTCCTCCTCCACAGGATCCTTCATCTACGGATCTGTGTGATAAGGTTCAGTCTGAACGCCTTCCTCCTCATCGGGCGTTCATGACGTCATCGGACGTTGAAGATGGATCTCAGGAGTCATCTTCAAAAAGTCAAGTGCTGGTGGTTCACGGTCACCATCCGTCTTTTCCGGAATTTCCTGCCCTCCCTCCCACCCAAGTTCCTGCTGTGGTGACTGTTTGTCAGACCTTCAAAAATATCTGGTCTCAGGTCAAAACCTGTTTAAAGAAGACATCTAACAAATATAAGTCTTTTGCAGATAAGAAGAGGCGGGCTATTCCACCACTAAAAATTGGAGATCGTGTCTGGTTATCTACCAAAAATATTCGTTTGAAGGTCCCATCTATGAAATTCGCCCCTCGTTTTATTGGTCCATATAGGATCATTCAAGTAATCAATCCAGTATGTGTTAAACTTCTTCTTCCTAAGAATCTTCGGATTTCCAATGCCTTCCATGTGTCTTTACTCAAACCTCTTATCATCAACCGTTTCTCAACTCCTCCATCAGCTCCGCAGCCAGTTCAAGTTCATCAGGAGGAGGATTTCGAGATTACTGAGGTATTGGATGCAAAAATTTTGTGAGGAGTCCTCCGTTTCCTCGTTCATTGGAAGGGCTTTGGTCCTGAGGAGCGCTCTTGGATCAAAGCTGAAGATCTTAATGCTCCTGCCCTTTTGAAGAAGTTTTATTCCAAAAATCCGGACAAGCCCGGTTCCAGGCGTTCTGTGCCCACCTTTAAAAGGGGGGGTACTGTCACTCACCGGACCGTGAGTGCCTCTTCCCGGATATTTAGGAACCGTGGCCGTCCTCCATCCTGAGGGTCTGCGCATGCGCAGCCCTTTTCTACCCTTCAGTGTATGTCCCTTTAACTTAATTGGCAGATCAGGCAACACTCCCTATATTAAGCACCTGTGGTCAACACCACGTTGCCTGATCTTGGAGTCTCATTCCCCATGAGTCTCTGAAGGTGTTCCTGTGTTTCCTCGTGTATTCAGCCCTGCTGATTCCTGTGGTTTCCAAACCACTTCTACCTCTGTGGTTTCCATACCACTTCTACTACTGTGGTTCCCATACCACTTCTACCATCAAGTTCATCATCAAGACTGTGAGCTGATTCCTATCCGCTGCCTCCGTGCACTACAGTCTTCTATACCACTTCAACTCTATCTCATATCATTGTGACTGTGAGCTGATTCCTATCCGCTGCCTCCGTGCACTTCAGCCACTCTCCACATCTACTCACCTGTTCATCATCAAGACTGTGAGCTGATTCCTATCCGCTGCCTCCGTGCACTTCAGCCACTCTCCACATCTACTCACCTGTTCATCATCAAGACTGTGAGCTGATTCCTATCCGCTGCCTCCGTGCACTACAGACTCCAGCTTGCAACTCGTCTGTGTTTCAACATCGTGACTGTTAGCTGATTCCTATCCGCTGCCTCCGTGCACTACAGACTCCAGCTTGCAACTCGTCTGTGTTTCAACATCGTGACTGTTAGCTGATTCCTACCCGCTGCCTCCGTGCACTACAGACTCCAGCTTGCAACTCGTCTGTGTTTCAACATCGTGACGGTGAGCTGATTCCTATCCGCTACCTCTGTGCGCTGCAGTCTTCATCTCATCTCTCCCGTGTTTCCTCGAGACTGCTGCTATTATTGCCATTCGCTACTCCCGTGATCAACAGCTTCTGGTCTACTCTGCTCACCCGTGTTCCATCGCTATTTGTACCTGCTGGTTGCTACTGGTTACCTCCGTGTGTCCGCAGAGTCCTGCTCCTGCTGCCAGCGCTACTCGCCCATCTGTTGCTGATCCGCTCTCCACACCTTCCTGTGTTCCGCTGGTCTCTACCCGCCTGTCAGCATTGGATTCGTGTCTCATCTGCTATCCTGCTGCCAGATCATCACCATTCTCCTGGGTCCTCCAAGAGTCCAGTTCCGTGTTCTACCGATTCCTGTGGATTCGTGTCCCTGTTGGTTTACTTACCTGTGCGCTGCACCTACTAGACCTCTGCTTCATCCATCCAGGGACTTCTCATCCTGCCGGCCTCCTGCCGCTCAGGTATCGCTGCACTCCTGTCTGACTGCCTGCTTCTGAACCACGGTATGCATACTTCTCATTGACTGTGCTGGTGTATTGCATACCTGCTGGACTGTGTTGGTTCTCCTCTGGAGTCTGCTATCCGCTGAGTCTGTTGCCATCATTGACTGTACTATCTTGTTCCGGATTACTTCAAGAGACTTTCCATATTTGCAGTGCTGTTCAGTCATTCATATATCTATATTGTGCATATTACTGTGGACCGTGTTAAGGTGCCGTGTTTACCCTGTGTTGCAGTCTCTCCCCGTGCACCTCCTCACATATATATTCAGTGGTACAACTTGCTAGTAGCAGACCACTGATCCCTGTTTCCAGTTTCACCTGTTCCAGTATCCTCTCACATAGCAGTGGTACAACTTGCTATCGCAGACCACTGACTCCCCGGATACCTCCACTTGGATTCCATTCCTTCACTCAGACAGCGGTACAACTTGCTATCCGCAGACCGCTGACTCTCATCACCTCCTCGTTTCTGTTGGACATTCCTCCTCACTTAGCAGTGGTACAACTTGCTATCGCAGACCACTGACTACCTTCACGTGTCCTTGTCCATACAGTTCCTCGTGTACTACCACCTCCATATTACCAGTGTTGCTAGTCATAGACTTTCCTGAGCATCTCATCATCTGCTATTTACTGTTCCGTGATCACCCTGCTACCAGAGTACCCTATTACCACCTACGTTGCTCTGGTAAGCCTACCACCTGGTGATCCCTGGGTAAAGACTCCTAGTGCCCGTGACAACCATATTACCACCTATATTGCTCTGGTAAGTCCATCACCTGGTGATACCTGGGTAAAGACTCCTAGTGCCCGTGACAGGTGGCTATTTCCAGGCACAAAGTCGATTTTCAATCTGTGGTTGAAATTTATATTTAATATAGCGACTCATGTCCTTGGAAACCCATATACCGAGGTATTTAAATTTATGGGTCCATTGTAAGGGGAATTGGAGGGTCAGATCAGTCAGGCAAGGTCCACATATTTGAGATACATAAGATTTATTCCAATTGACTAATAATCCGGGATACGTTCCAAAATTATTGACTACCTAAAGGATAGTCGACAAAAGGAGTAACATATCATCGGCATACGATGCAATACTGTTTGTTCTAGGGCCTATTTTCAATACATAAATATCTGGATGGTTCCTAATAATGTACATCAGGGGTTCAATGGCGAGTCCAAAAAGAGTAGGTGACAGGGGGCATCCCTGCCTTGTACTTTGGACTAGAGCAAATTCTTGTGAGATTGACCCATTAACGCAAACCTTGGCTATGGGATTGGCAAAGAGTAGTCTCAACCGTTGAATAAAGACTGGTCCAAATCCGAAGATGGACATTGCCATCCATATGTAATCCCACTCTATTGAATTAAACGCTTTAGCAGCATCCAAAGACACCACCACTGCTTCGTAATCTGCCGGATGGGGCATCTGTAACTGGCAAAAAAGTCTATGTAGATTAATTACCGTCGATTTACAAGGTATGAAGCCAGTTTGATCAGGGTGGATAATTTCTCTGATAACCTGATTCAATCGTATCGCTAGAATCTGTGGTTAACAGGGATATGAGTCTGTAGAAGTCAGAGAGTCTTTCCCTGCTTCAGTATCAGGGCAATTAGGGCTTCAGACATAGATGGAGTTATTGAGTCCATTTTAAACAGGCTCTGAAATGTTTCCAATAAACGGGGGACAAGGAACTCCAAATGTTTCTTGTACAATTTAATATGTAGGAGTCCTCTCCTTAAAATTAGACCACTGTCGCAATTTGTAATTTTTTACTTTACTTTTAGTAAGTGGGAGTGTAGTAACTTGGACCAGGTATTAGCAGGAGTCTTTGTGGTTTATTTTGACCAAATTAATCGGCTGTATTACTATCACAGGATAATGATACAGATTATTGGACCGGGGAGCATAGATCCATACTTCCTACACCATGTTTCACTAGGCCACCATCAGTTGGCACCTACAGCTGCCCTGTAGCTGACACAAATGTGTTTGTTGGCGTAAGTATCATTCTGGTGCGTTTGCAGAGTTTTTTCACACAAGATATGGAATGCGAAAGGACTTACGTCTGAAGACGAACCAAGCCCTAAATGTCACCAGGGCAGCTCAGTGGTACTCAGCTACCCGGCGACACAGGCTAGCATGCCAGCTTACACATGCACATTGGAACTGGAGACTCAGATTCCAGATTCATAAAAAAAAAAGTTATTAGAAAAAGTAAAAAAAGGCAGAAAAAAATTAAATAAACTTTATTTAAAAAAATGGAAGATATGCTTTATTTTAATAATAAAGTATTTTTCTTTCTCTGCCCCCTGGCTAATGTCATCCTGAGATAGGCTTGCTGGAACTAGTTGTGCACCAGGAAGAAAAAAATAATTTATATCAAGTAAGTCTATTGCAGAAGACTATGCTGATGATGACAATTTTGCACCTATGGTCAAGCACTTGCAACCTTCTGACAAGTGTATTTGAGGCTGTCTCGACCATTACATAGGTAATAGTGTAGTAGAGTATGTGAACACCCTTTCACTGTACTTGCCCTAAACTGAAACGCCCCTTCTCTTCCTCGTTTCGCCACTGTAAGCACATGAGTAGTAAGTATACAATATGAGTAAGCATAGGGACTTATGCTTACACTTTTTGTGTGTGCATGTGCAGTGCAGAAATGCATATTTTAAGCAAAAAGCGATTTCCCTCTATATTACTTAAGAATACCTGGATGATTTTTTGAGGAAGGGAAAATTAGGGCTTTCTTTTGCTAGCATATTGAAAACATTTTCTTTGAGTTTTACTTTCTATACAGATCCCTACCATGCCTTCCTCCTCAAGCCTCAATTGGGGACAGAAACAATTATTTAACCCTCCCCCCCCAAAAAAAAACAAAAAAAGGACAACCATTACATTATATTGTGGCAGAGTAGTGTTCATGCAGTCTGACCTTCCACTTACATTTCTCACTCACACGACGCACAGTGAGAATGGAGATAAAGCACTGGGGAGGAAGGAAAATTAACTTTCCTGTCCAAAAAGTTCTAGTGTCTCACTCTGACACACACCTCTGATGTTCTAAGAGGAGCTGGTGCATGATGACCATGTGGTTTCCTGACCAATCACTGTTGCTTTGATGAGGGTGGGTATTGCCAAAACATATAGTTCTTACTCCCGAAATGTCCGGGAGTCTACCAGATTCCGGGTAGGTCTCCTGGACTCCCAGGAGAGCAGGCCATTTGCCCGTATCCAAAACACTTCCTAGTGAAAAGGATATTTTTGCATAATTGCGTTGTGGGGTGGGGCCAAAATGACGTGATTTGCTGTGCCTCGTCCCCTTCCATCGTCACACTTCACCTCCCCTCTGGGATCTCTTGAAGGGGAGATGTCAAAAGTTGGCAAGTATGATATAGTTAAATTCTTTAGTTAATAAAGTGTTGCACCTTGCTGTCCTGTGTACTTTGCTGCCTGAGGAGAGGCAGAAATCTTCCTGCCTATTTGATTATATAGGGAAAAATCAGACATAGGAAAACATTACACTTAACAATGGTATTGTCTGTACTTATTTTACAGGGATGTCAAATGTAAGTATGTGTTTCCTGTGTTGAATAGGGTGAAGGTAAATAAGACTTTATGGGGGAATTCATGCGGTGGAGGTGCTGCGATGTATCTCAGGAAGAGTCCACCGAGACATATTAGCGCTTTTCTCAAATCTCCACTCATTTTCCCTTACGTTTCATAGGGATGCCAGGAGAAAAGGAGTGGAGATTCTGTACCGTATAGGCCAGCCGAACATCGCGGTGATGTCCAGTTGCACGTCGAGCAATTGAATCCCCCCCTACATTCTGTACCTGTCAATGAGTGGCTTGTCAGGACTTACATCATCATCATCATCATCATTTATTTATATAGCGCCAACATATTCCGTAGCACTTTACAATTGTGATGTTTATTTTACTATAAGATTATGATTTTGCAGCTAAACGGTACAAAAATGCAGAGTAGTATACAGTATGTTTCCTGTTATCAAAACACAGTAGCAAGCAAGGAAAAATAGGAAAAGGAAGAAAGGCACACATAGATATAGAATGGCAGAAAACTAAATAGGACACAATCATTTACTGTTCAGAATGTTTTTTTTACACTGACTTTTTATGGTGGCTACTTTGCTAATGCCAGCCACACAAACTACCTTATTGGGCAAGTGCCATGAATATTGATAGGATCATTGTGGAACATGTTGGAAAATTTGGTCAGAAGATGATCACTGTTAGCTGTGTGTGTTAATCTTCTTACCAAACAGGCCCCAGTGGTGCTGGAAGTTATCTGGCCGCTCTGCCGAGTTCTTATACAGACCTTTTGTCACACATATATTTAGCCAAATTGGACGGTGATCTTGCCACTTGTCTTTTGGTTCGAGTCTCCGAACTGCTTCCTGTGTGGCCCGGTTACATTATACCTTTCTTAGAGGTTATCTTGGTCAAAAACCAAGCAAACAAATCGCAGCCTCTCAAGACCAATACTTTTTTTTCCAGTTGGATTACTATAATGCCTGAGTGGTGTCAATATTTGTACAATTATTAAATATATGCTTAACTTTAGAGCTTATTTATGTCTATTGGCACTTTGTGATGTTGGGGAGTAACAAAAATATCAATAATTTCATTTTATATACAATGTTTAAACTACAGCTACTTCTTTTCGGTTTAATTCCTCTCCTCAAACTCAGTTAATAAATAAAATAAAAGAAAGAAAAGATGCTCCCTATGGAAGGCACACCTTATATATGTATTAATACAATATAGATTTCCTGTTAGGATAAAGAAATGAGATATCAACAAATGGATTAACACGTCATCATCGTCACCATTTATTTATATAGCGCCACTGATTCCGCAGCGGTGTACAGAGAAGTCACTCACATCAGTCCCTGCCCCATTGGAGCTTACAGTCTAAGTTCCGTAACACACACACACACACACTAGGGTCAATTTTGATAGCAGCCAATTAACCTACCAGTATGTTTTTGGAGTGTGGGAGGAAACCGGAGCACCCAGAGGAAACCCATGCAAACACAGGGAGAACATACAAACTACACACAGATAAGGCCATGGTCGGGAATTGAACACATGACCACAGTGCTGTGAGGCAGAAGTGCTAACCACTTAGCCACCATGCTGCCCACATGAATATACATGGTGACACCATAGTTGATATTTGAAATTTGCTGGTGCTGGAAGTTTTAGTAACTACTTTATTCAAACTCAGTTAATGCAAGCTAATATTATAATGCCCAAAACGCACCCAGTGTTGGCACTAACAAATATAATTGTCATCACTATACTCAGCCTGATTCCAGTCCTGTACATCCACAATGTGTGAGCAGTTACTAAGAAGCAAATGTACTCTTATGCCACTACTCTGTCATTTCTCTCTAGATAAAAAAACAAATAAGTAAAGAAAAAAAATGAAAAAGTTTTATTTTCTCTGTTAAAAACTGTGTATTATATGACATAGCATATCCCTTTAAGGATATTAGAAGACACCTTGGTGTTCTCTGACCTCTATAAACATATATAACAACCAGCTATGTGACTTAATATGTTGATTGAACTCCTCTGATTCACAGCAAAGCCACTATGCCATTATTGATTGGCACTGGATACACCCAGGGTATGGAGACTAATGAGAACTCCCCCGCAGTAATGGACTTTGCTGCAGGGAACCTACAGATGGCAGCTCTAGACTAATCACAAGATAAGCCCCTTGATGGAGCTCACTCTCAAATGGAGGCAGCAGCAGCTGCTGATAGGAGACGGCCAGTTCCTATAGTATTCCTGGTTAATTGCTAACAGACATCAGACTGGTAGATATAGATATGATGCAAACATCGATATCCAAGCCAAGTTTAGGGTAAGAAAAAGGAACAATACACAGAATTCAATCAAATATATGGGTAGCTAGGAATACATTACTTATAGAACCCAGGACCCTGAACCCTTTCCTGGCTTTTCATGCTTGTTGCAAGAACTGACAAGCACGCAGAAGCCAGGGAAGCAGGTATGCTTTAGGTTACCTCTTGTCTCATATTCTGCCTTTCACCTTTCATTTAACCTCAAGTGAGGCATACACTGAAAAACAAGACTGCGTCATGTGGCCACTTTGAATTAGTTGTAATATAAACAGGAAATGCAAATAAAGCTAAATTTAAAGTTTTTCAAAGTTTTGGAAATTGTAGCAATGACTTTGATGGAGCGCTAGCCATGGAACTGAACAGTACATATTTTGTTATAGAAATTCCATTTAATAAATCAGTGATGTTTGACTTGCTGATGATAAAAGCATGTAAAAAGAACTAAGGTTTATGACAATTGTTATTGAACTTGGGGTCCACTTAAAAGACTCTGAGAACTGCATTGAGCATACAGTCTGGATGATGACATTTAAGCAAGCAGCTATCACAAATATTTATTTTAGGCCATCTTCTAAACACCAGGAGAAAACAAAAAAGTTTCACATTTTTATATGCAAGTGTAATAAATTACACTCACTGTTGAAATCTGCAGTTGTGCTGCCAATTTATAATCTGGACAATTAAATTAGTATATTACCTATTCGAGAGATGTACAAAGCACCTTCTGTGTGTGCTCAGAAAGGGAATGAATGGAGCAAAATCACCTCTTTCCCCATCTCTATGGTTAGCAACAACACATAAAAAAAATTAGAAGGGGGGTGTGTCCTAATAGTCATTTCATTTGGACGTGTCCTGCACTGGCCCTGTTGATCGAGTTCAGGAAATCCAAGTCAAACAGATTTTCTCTCCTCCTCCTATTACAGCCCACTCCATCGGCAATGGACTTAGGACTCCATTAACCCATAAACCCTCTTTGAACCCCAATTCGTCTTGCTCGCTGCTCTAGCACAGACATCTGCCCTGAGGCCTGGCACACTCTGCCTTCTCCACTACCATGTGCTCCCGCTAAGAGATCATTAAATCGACTATTCAACCTGAAGTCAGAACTGTTATATAGGAAGAAACGAGGACTATGCCCTATTAACACTTACAAACATTTTCACCTCACTATCCTCCCTATGTACAGAACTTATGGAGAATTGTCTAATTTTAAAATAAATACAGATAGATCAGAAATTCTCCCACCCAACCTATCCCCTCAGAAGCTACACTCACTTAAGCAGCAACATGGCTACAGATGGCAATCTGAAAAAATCAAATACTTGTGGGTCTACCTGAATAGACATTATCATGCGCTCTATGATTTTAATCTCTCCTCTTATACACAGTCTTTCCATGATGACTCCCTTAGACAATAACCAAGCATTCCTGCCCGACAGAGATCACAATTCCTTTGCAATTTTGTCTCAGCACAATATAAAATTCCTACCTAACATTGCCCCTCTTCAGTTCTTTCCTGAGTTTGTGGATATTCATCTTAGGTTCCATATTCTACACAGCATTTTTTTCCAGTTCTTGCAAATTAGACATCTGTATAACTCAATCCTGGTGCACAATTCACTATTTCAGCTCACCCCCTTAGAGATATATTGTAAATGTAAATGACACCCCAGTGGCTTTATATCTATATTTTATTGACTCCTTATAGCTCACGGCCAACCAGATAAACATAGCTATGCACTTAAATGTGAATAGAACATAGAGGAGACTCTGGAGTTGAAGAAGTAGTCCAAAATTAAAGAATGAATTTCCATGAGCTCTATTTGCATTCATATTAAAGAAAATACCAATCCAAATGTTCCAAATCCTATTGGAGAAATTGCGGTTTTGATGGCTCTTCTATTCATATCTAGTGTAGCTGTCCCAAGTATGTTTCTAGTGAAGTATTCATGACTTAATATGTAGTGTCACAAACTTGACACTTACTGACTGTGTGTCTTAACCCCTTCTACACTGTTCCATCCCAGACACCGACACATATACATAAGCTCTAATTAGACACATTCTTAAAGCCATGGAAGCTGCTAAATAGAAACAAAACAAACTCCCCACTGTCACTACGGTAATTAATAGAATATGTCATATTTATCGCTTTGAGTATATTGCACGACCAACCTTTTAAATTTCAGACTATATGAAACCCCTGGCTTTCCAATTATGAGGCCATTGTTTGACTTTTCCTGCACCTGACCATCTACATTTCTACTTTTACAAACATTGCGGTAAACCCCTGGACAAGTGAGTCGGTAGAACCTAGATATCCGTCATCCCCATACTTCCGGCCTCCCCATACTTTCCCTTACTAATGCTCCTCCCTCACCTTACTTTACCTTTCCAACAAACTATTCATCAGCTTTCTGGTGTCTGTAAGATGCTGATCACTTCTAGATACCTATGATTTTGCTCACTTACGTATGTGCATTTGCATCTCATTGCAACATTGTTCAAATGACTTTGGTCCCTACTTTGTACTACTCTGGAGTTTGGCTCTTAGTATCCCGCTCCTCTCCCCATCGCCTTTTTCCTTTCTGTAACCCACCCCTTCCACTCCACCTTAGATTTTTCCTTTTTCTTGTTCCTCTTTTCCTGTTGTTGCAAAAAATTCAATAAAATATATTTTGAAAAAAAGAACAAAAATGACAACTATCATCACAGTCTTATACTATGCAAAATGAAATAAAATTTAAAATGTATATAATTACAAAAGTATGGATAGAGTGTTCAATTATATTTGTTGTTTCTTTCTGATGTTTCTCCTTTTTAGTATGTTGCAATCAATAGAGTGCGTAGTCACAGACTAAACCTCTTCATTAATAACAATACTAAGTGCCTCCTCCACTTTATAAATACAAGTTGCCCAAATTAGATTTTGAGGTTGGAACGGTCCGAAAATGAGAAAAAAAAGATTTGGCAAATAAGAGGGAGTCAAAAATCTCTAATTTGGGCCTTAAGTTGTATAGAGAAATAAGCTAAAACTATGTCTGGTACTAGACACAACCAAAGGAAGAATACATTTCTTTTGCAACCTGAGCACTTTAAAAGTACCCATATACAGTGATCTAGACACTAGGCCCGAGCATCCAGATAGATAGATCTTATCGAATTTGGTCACCCACACGTGACATCATTTAACAACAATCCTAGCCCATGTGTAGAATTCTTAATGGTTATTATTGCAGGCAAACAAGTGTGTCCAGCATGTTTATCCACAACACTATGGACTGTACATATATGCTTAAACTTTACATTTCTAATTTTATAACTCTGAAACAGTATATATTACTGTGAGCTTTTTAAGCAATCCTCCAAACATTATTTCAGGATTTTGATAGCAGCTTTGATTAGCCCATTAGAGGATTTTTTACATATATATATATATATATATATATATATATATATATAATTTTTTTAAGTATTATAATGTAAAATAGACCCTCTAACTTCTAGGTATATGCCAAGTATTAAACAATTATAGAATTATGGTTTAGTCATCAAAGTGTCAAATTCCTAATAATAACAAGCTACAAAACAACTGTTCTTAAAAGGAAACAAAACAAAAAAGCTGCATGATTTTCAACATTCGCTACAAATTATTTTTAGTCGACACATCATGACAGCCTGAATTCTGACATAATCCTTAGGAATAAATAAAATGACAAATGGAGGTTGATGCCTATTTTGTGTTGTATAATGGAGTTAAAGTAATAACAGGACAATAACATAATAGAATCCAGTGAAGCTTTCACTCTGTTTTACTTTAAGTGGAACTAAAATCTTACAAATGAGAGGACAATAAAATAATGATTTGTAAAAAGGATAAAGGCATAATGTTGGCTAAGTCTATTAGTGACATAACATACTATAAATGCACTTAAATTAATAGCATCTTCTTTTTTTTACCAGTAGATAGTTTTCAATTACTTATGATGGTTAAAATGAAAATGAAAAAAAACATGTAACTGTGATGTGATGTGATGGAAGTTCTAAAAGCTGAGCTGTAACAATGTACGCTGGTATTTATGTGAAGTGAAAGGTTTAGGCAATTATATATTTTCATTATCATTTAATCCTATTATATTCGGCAGGTCTCACTGCCACTTTTATGTGCTGTGTGTGGTGTTTATACCTTTCAATACCACAATTATGTGGAGAAAGGTAAGAAACCAGTTCTCTGCCAAGCACTACATATATATCGATATGCAGACAAATAAACATTACACAAAACACAGCACAGATTGTAAGTACAACTGCAGTTCAATGACAGGAAAACTATGTAAATGTAAATGTAGACATCAATTTCACAGAAAGTACTTTTCTGAGGTTGTCTTCTGTGTTTTGTTTAAAGTGAAACTAATATTAAATGGAAAAAATACATTTATTACTGCAAAATAATAAATTTTTGATTTTTTAAATTATTTAAACTCACAAATGGAAAATAAAATATAAATCAGACTTTCTTATAAACAACTATATTCAACATGTGGTACTTGGGTTTAGTGTTCTCACTATACAGTTCCTAGTGTAGGATTTTTTTAAATTTTCAATCGCCCTATTGAGAAATTTAAATTAGAAAACCGACTATTACTTCTTTAACTAATGTTGATTCAGCAGAATGCTTACCAATGTATATGATATTGCAAGTAGGCAGACAAAAATCTAAACAAACACAATCTTAGAAAATTTTTTTTTTTTTTTAGCCTTATATTGTTCTCTTGAAAAACCTTTATACACTTACTATATATTCTACTTTTGAGATGCAGTTGAACATTACCCCTTATGTTTTGCAAAGTACTATGGGGTCCATTAATATGATCATTGCACTGGACTCAAGAATGTCTTAGAGCAGCCCTGCCTTGGGCCACAACATTTTGACAGTTGGATTAAGCACATATTAGGGGTAAGAGGAATGTATGTAAACAATATAAATTATAAGGACATTGGTGTCAGGATTCCCAATATGAAGACCAGTGAGAGAACATAAGTGAAACAAAGTGGTTTTAGTTATAACACAGGTTACACAGGTTTGGGATGCAACTAATGGTAAGGCAGCAAGTACCAGTCAGCAGGATCTATGCAGAATGATGATCACTTGAATTGCAGGCACAAGGAGACCGGCTACCAAAGGTAGAGCCACTATAGGTGATAGGGTAACCAGGATATCTGAGAAGCCGATGATCAGCAGGCAGAGAAAGTGTAATGGTCTGCAGGCAGTAGTACACAGAAGATCAGGTAGGCAGACAGCCAGGAGACTGGATCAAAGAAAGTATAGCGGTCTGCAGGAGCTGGATTGCTAGAGGTCCATTAGACTGCAGGCACTTGAGCTGGATTGCTAGAGGTGCAACAAACTGCAGACACAGGAGCTGGTTTGCTAGAGGTGCAATAGACTGCAGGCACAGAAGCTGGATTGTTGGAGGTACAACAAGCTGCAGGTGCTGGATTGCTAGAGGTGCAATAGACTGCAGGCAAAGGAGCTGGATTGCTGGAGGTGCAACAAACTACAGGTGCTGTATTGCTGGAGGTGCAACAAATTGCAAGTGCTGGATTGCTAGATATTCAATAGACTGCAGGTACAGGAAAACAGAAGGGTCAAACAAGCCAGAGGTCAAAAGCAGAAGGTCCACCACAATACCAGGGAAAAAGTACGAGCAAAGTCACAACAAAGCCGGTCTGGTTCATAAGAGGAGGTACAAAACAAAGGGACAAGCAGAGGTCAATATCAGGAAGTCAAACAGGATCTATACACAGGAGAACCAACAGCAGTTAAGACAACAGATGAACTGGCCCAGTTTGCAGGGAGAGGCAGTCTTATAAAGGCCAGGTGCAAGGGATCCAAGGTTAATGAGCTAAACTCCTGTAGGAAAGAGAATAGTGCAACAGCAGCCTTTTTGATGGTACAGCGGTACTACAGGCTGGATAGATATAATGACAGAGTCCAGACATAATCCTTTGCAGGCAGGATCAGGGGAATTCACTGCAGCATTTAGTGAGGAGATGCAGGATTGCAGTTAGAGGCAAATCATGACAATTAGTAACCACAGAAAGGCAGGCCGACTGCTTTTATACAGGTTATAAGGGTCATTATTTATAATACAAAAGACACACTTTTGAAGACTACATCCTTAAATTATGCCATATTAAACATTAGAAACACAATGGTATATCACACACGCTAATTTCTGCCACAATACACAGACACTAGAAATCCACAGACTAGCAGCTAACTGCATTATAATTTAAATATTTTGTGGAATGGAAGACCTTACTTTTGATGAGTGTAAGTTTAGATATGGAGGAAAGCTGGAAAGGGGCTTAGAGCAGTGGGAATCACTTACATTTGTTACTAAGAGACCCAATAATTTGTTACTATGCCTCTGCTAAATGGTAATTATTATTTTAATGTTATTCACTATATACATTTGACACTAACTTATTTACTTACTTGCTAGGTCCTTCTGAACTGGGAATAGAATTGTAGTGGGTGAGTTGTGAAGGAACATTGATATTATGTAATAAGAATACTTTTTACCTCAGTAGTGTCTGCTATATATACACTATATGGTCAAAAGTATTCGGACGCTTGACCATTACACCAACAGGGACTGTAATGACATTGTATTCATATACATATACTTTAATATGGAGTTGGCCTCCCTTTTGCAATGATAACAGCTTTTACTCTTCTTGGAATGCTTTCCACAAGATGTTGGAGTGTTTCTTTGGGAATTTGTGCCCATTCATTCTGCAGAGCATTTATGAGGTCAGGCACTGATGTTAGATGAGAAGACCTGGCTCGCAATCTCTGTTCCAGTTCATCTCAAAGGTGTTCGATGGGGTTGAGATGAGGGTTCTGTGCAGGCCAGTCAAGTTCTTCCACACCAAACTCATCAAACCATGTCTTTGCAGTCCTTGTTTTGTGCACTGCGCGTCATGAATACCGAATACCGAGATTCCGAGAGTTCAATGTAACCGAAGTTCATACAAAATTGTGTCAGTCTCCTCCATAGATGTATGTACACGTAATCAAAACAAAAATCCCCTCTCTAGTTTCTTAGTGTCCTGGCTGTCAGTTACACATCCTTACCTGGTCTACCTGCACTAAACTAGGTTGATAATTTTCTTCACTCTGATTTTGTATTGCCCTGTATACCGTGTCCTGTTTTGTCCTAAACTCAACTGGGTGAGTAATTTACTGCCGTTTTCTGTACTCCACTTCTAAGTTTCTATACCACCACTTTTAAATTTCCACTTCACCCACTGGCTGGATCCATATTTATATTTAAAAATCTGTGAAATTAAAAAATGCAGTACCACTATAATCCCACTTTAAATAACAAATAAAAAGAACACTGTGTTTTTAGTCCCATCTCATTATAATTGTTAGCCACAGTAAAGTGAATCTTTGTATAGCTGTTTACCCATCATTCAATGTTTTCTGCTTGCTTTCACTGATTATGATACAATTGAACACAAAACAGTTTTAATTTAGATTTATATTGTTGTAGCTTGCCGGAGATCAACTCCTTTCTGAAGTAAAAGTGCACAGAAATCTCCCTTTGTTAATAGGTAACCTTTATTGTCAACTAGCTTCTCAATGTTAACAGCAAACAGTGAACATGAAATGTCACTTGAATACCATGGGAAGCTGGGAAGATCTCAGTGACCCTAATATGATTATGTTTGAGTTAATGCATTTGGTGTAGACTTCAGCAACATCAGTATTTACAGCCCAGTTCATAATAAATGCATGGGGTAGCAAATAGACAAGTCTCATGGTCATACATAGAATGGCTGCTTTATCTCACCTACCATGTCTTATTTATTTTGTGCATTGTTTGAATTGTATTAGATTGTGTTAGCACAATATATAATAACTTCTTGGATCCAATTTTCAAAAGTGCATGCTATAAGGTAACAAAGTATAGCATGGAGCATGCTATTTGGCTTTCCAATGTAACAGATTTTGATTGAATATTGAAAGATATAAAATGTATTCTATTTTGTGATATAAGGAAATAAGGCCAGCTGCACAAGATATATATGTTTGATGTTACTTAACTATAAAATATTGTACAAGACAGTGATCATTTTCTGTAGTTCACAATAAAAGGTATAAAAAAATGTAAGAATCTGAGAATATCAGAAAGTGAGAATATATGTTTAAAAAAAACAATCCCAAGTAAAGATTTCTGATTTGCAGTCCCAGAAATTATGGTCTAAATATATATGTTGAATAAAATTTATTGATTAACATTTTTCAGGTCTCTGAACAATAAAAAATCAACAGAGATAATTATTAATTATTGTATGTCACAGACAATACTTTACAACTATAAGAGAGATGCCTATGTACATCATCCATTTACATAGTTGCTAAAGGTTAAAAACACATTAAAAACACATTAAAAGAGAAGTTCACAATTTAATGATTTACAAATTAGGTATATTGGCCCTGATTCATGTACAGATGTACATTAATCTTGGGTGAAATATCTGCGCATGTTCAGAAGTGGACCATATGCCAATGAATGCAACTGCATGCAATTCATGTGCGAACAAAAATGACACTTACAACATTCTACCACTTGAAGCGTTCAATAGGGGGGAGAAGGGGCAGACTAACATAGGCCATGTACAGTAAGGGAATGATGATGGAGTGCCGACGCATATGTGGCTGATTCAATCCTGGTTTCTTGTGAATATACTTGGTTTCAGATGTATCATTTCCACCAGCTGCAAGGCAGGTGTAAGTGCTGCCTGATAGTGATAACTGACATGGCATAGTTTTTGTTTTACAATCTATACATATATACGTGCCATTAGATAGCACAGGTATGTATTGTATATACAGGATGCATTAAAATAATCTTTATTTATGTATTTAAAGTTATTTATATATTTTTTTAAATCCAGAATTTTAATTTGTCATTATACTGTTGAGTTTTTTTGGATGTGCTCTAATGTGAACTAATATTGCACATAGGCTTGTGCGTATACTGCAGTCTGTTCTGTCTGTCTACAAAAGACAAATACAGATTGAAACGCACCTTGAGATCTGCTTCGATTTGAATACCGTCGGAAATATGCTGACGTGGCTTCCAAACATGATTCAGGCCCATTATTTTTTAAGTTATTGTTATTTCTAATATACCTCTTATTACTATTGCTATTTCGAACCTATTTAATTGCGAGCTTTTGATTTCAGCTGACATGTATCAAGTGAGTTTGAAAGCATTGTAGTCTCTTGCATTCCTTTCCTTCCCTACTTACTACAACAAAGTTTGGTAGGCAGTAACAACTACTGTTTTTTTTACTTTGCTGCAATGAAATTCCATCAAGGATCAACACTCGTATGGTAAAGCAAATACAATTGCATTGTACACTGTATGCAGCCAAAAAGACATCACAAACAATTTCTAGCTTACGGCAGCATTTCTAGAATGACATTCTGCATCTTTACTACCTTTAGGAAGTAAATGTTTTCTTCTACCAGTCTCCCTAGATGTCTGCTTGTTCTTTATGAAGTTCTATAGCTCTTTGGAGACAGATTGCATGAACTGTATCTATATTTATAAAAAAAATTCAATTGCCACTTAGAATTGCCTCTTAGGCACCACTCTTCTAGGGCGGATGACCCTAACTAGAACAGTGTGTTCATACCTAAGAGCTTCCCTGATAGCTTACCTGGTTGCTATATCCACTCCTTTATAAATGAGTGACCAGAATAGCACTTTACATTACAGGAAAAGACTCGCCAGTGGCTTGCTTGAATGTCAAATTATATCATCACATGATTTTTTACTTGGATTAAGCTAGTAACTAGGCTAAGATTGAGCTGAGTATTCTCATGCTGAATACAGCTTACACCTCATATTAGATAAAATGTATTATTCTTTATTGGTAATTATACATAGAATGCAGGCATAGATGTAATACAGCTGATGATCATTTCTGGATCCCTTTTAAGCTTCACTATAGAGAACATGTTCTATTTGACTTAAGATATAAACTGCATTCAGTAAGTAGTTGGAAGCAGTTCCGCCTTAAAGTACCAGGATGCCTTAAAGTACCAGGAGACTGCTGAGGATACGCAGTCTTAATACATGATGAATTGCTGTTTTTATTTAAAAAATTCCTATTTGTAAGTTAATAAAAGGTTACTTCGATCGGTGGCATTGCTACCATTAAGCTAAATGAAATGCCAAAGTTGCAATGACTATATATTATAAATGTTGATGTCCCCATCAATAACTTTTCTTTATTCACAAATACTTACTTGGCAAAACCACTTAAAGGTTTTGCAGTGATATTCATCTGTGTATTTTAATCTGTGACACAGTAAAAACCATTCCCTTTCCTACCATTGAGGTCCAAAGGGCATGTACCAGGGACATGACCACCCGATTTGTGTCATCACAGCCCTGCCATCCACTGCACAAGGTCATGATCATTGTGTCATCAAGGCCCTGACTCCACCCTCTTTGCAAGAAGGAGAGGCAGATTGCGGGATGGTGCCTACTCTGCTGGCGATCTGGGAGTCACCTGGATGTTCCAGGAGAGTAGACAAGCAGGCTTTAGGACCACCTTTACTGGTTTAACCATATCTGTTTTCCTCTTAAAATACTATTCAGTTTACCTTCTTTTATACTGTAAATTAATAAAAGAAGAAGGGATCATTAAGACCTTATTACACATGTCACTTTTGTGCATTTGAATGTTACGCAGTGGTTGAAGTGCATCTAGAAATGTGCTTTTAAGAAACAGTGGAAGTTCAAACTGCATCCCCATTAAATGTATAGGCCAGGTGGAAAAATCAAAGACTATACTTTGCTGTAGACCAGAAATGCCTCCCTGAACGTACCTTCTTTACCTTACCAGCACGTAATCGTGTCTTGCAAACTGAGATCATGTTTTTCTACTTCAATGTAAACAGTTATAAACTTCAGACCTGTTATATACATAATTCTAACATAACACATAGGTGTATTTGTTTAATTAATATAATAGGTGCAGCTAACAGAAATCACACTTATGTAGAATTGTTGCATTGTTACTTGGTGCCTCTAGCACTAGTTACCTGTATGCTTCTCTTTGTTATCTGCTAGAGATGGAACAGTTACTGCAGTGAAAGGTATAACATGGCACAGAAAACGTTTAACAACTAACTGAGCTATTCAAATCTATATGCAGCTAAATTAATCATTCGCTGGTCATAAGAAAGCATAAATACTCCACTTCAATGGTTCCCAATCTGTGCTGCTTGGCTCCCTGGGGTGCGGCAGCAATCTCACAGGGGTGCCACGCAAGGCGGGTGACTACTTGGTAATTATTTTGGCTTAGGGGTGCCTTGAAAAAATTATGGAGACCCTAAGGGTACCTCAACAGGTACCTCAACAGGGCACACGCAGGATTTTTATGGGGGGAAAAAATATATAGAGAGCAACAGCTCCATTTCGGCGGCACTGTGTTGTACAGCAGCCGCGGTGCTGTCAAAGAAGCGTCCACGGCGGTGCTGTATTACAATGCCGTACAGTAAAGTGTCGCTATGTAGGGGCCCTGTTTAGCCCCCGTTCCTCGCGGAGGAGAGGGGTTTCTGGAGAACCAGAAACCCCCACTGCATGCGTCCCTGCTCAAACTGAGAAAGTTTGGGATCCACTACTTCACTTGATTGCTAGCTCTGATGATCTTTCCATTGTAATAAACTGTTGAGTACATAGGAAGTATATTCCATGATAAGTTAACTCAATGTACATAAACTCTCTATTTAAAATAAATAGAGGAAAAACATTGCTTTTGTGTGATATTTTAAGGAAACTGTTATTTCTTTGTTTTGTTTTTCACAATTATAATAGGGCATCTTCTCCCGGTCTGGAAATGACAGTGGTCATTTAAATGCCAGACGTATTTTGACAGAAATCACTTTATAAAAATGTCAGCAAGTCTCTGTGTTTTTATTAGTTTGTTCCAAAATCAATTTAGATATTTCAGCTGAGTGCTTGTAAGTATTCCCAGAGCAATGTCCATTTCTGACTTTCTGCACAAAGGATATTACAGATTAATCAGATTTCCAAATTTGCGCATAATAGCTTTGCACATTTATTACTTAATCCTATTATGTACCTCTGTTTTGATTGACATAACGCCATATAGATAGAAATTCCATTGAATCATGTGTAGCAGTCAATTTTATTGCAACTTTAATACGTTCAGTTGTTTTTACATTATTTATGACAAAAGATATTGGTTAAACAATGTTTTCCCAAAGCCCATATTTGAACAAAAAATAAATAAATAAATACAAATATTTTATAGCTTTTACTCTAACAACTCCTTAATTACATGGAAAAAGACAGATGATGATGTTCTATAATGGACACTGTCCAGGAATGTGTTAAGATTTAATTATTATTATTATCATCATCATCATCAACATCATTTCTTTATATAGCGTCAACATATTCCGTAGCACTTTACAATTGGGGACAAACACAGTAAACTAATAAACAAACTGGGTAAAACAGACATAGAGGTGAGAAGACTCTGCTCGCAAGCTTACAATCTATGGGATAATGGGAGTTTGATACATTAGGTTAAGTCTACATTTTACATTTCGGCCCAGCCAGACTGCAAAGATAATAAATGATCCTGTCACACAACAATGTTGGTTAGGAGGTAGTTGTCTTGTGTGAAACTGTGTAACGGATGGTAATAGAGTAATGTAGGGAGGTTAACAGGGTGGTTGAGGAATATTATAAGCTTGTCTGAACAGGTGGGTTTTCAGAGAACGCTTGAAAGTTTGTAGACCAGAGGAAAGTCTTGTTGTGCGAGGGAGAGAATTCCATAGAGTGGGTGCAGCCCGAAAAAAGTCCTGTAACCGGGAATGGGAGGATGTAATGAGGGTGGATGAAAGACGTAGATCTTGTGCAATCGCCAACTCAAACTTAAGATTTCTAAAACAGAGTTAATAATATTTCCACCCATTGTTGAGTATGGACTTAGGCAGATCAACATTCTACCTGTTTTGTCAATACTGACTATTAATGGTCTACAGGTAGTATAAGTTATTTTCAAGAAGGTAATCTAGTATATTTAGTGTCGGGGTAGGGATAGTTGCTTTCAAGTCTGACGAGGTGATCACTCCAATTTTGTACCTCTGTAAGATTTTGTCAAGCCTGACCATCGACTTCAGGTTGAAATTAAGAAAGTACATTAAGGTAATAATGATACCTGTGATCCAACTCCACACAAATTAGCACAAAAACAGCTAGCAGACAAGTTCTTTCACTTCTTATTGTGCATGTACCAAGAAGTTCTAAGTGGACTTACAGCCATGTTATAAGGACACCCTACAAGTAAGCCTGTGCCATCGATACCGTCATCATAGCCTAACACTTTTTGACAATTGAGGCAGTTGTTGAGCTGGGCCTGAAGAGTGTCCACTGAGACTTTTGCATTTAGTTTCATTGCCATCAGAGTGGCACAGTGGTTCGCACTGTTGCCTCACAGACCTAGGGTCTTGGGTTCTATTCCTCGATTCCAACCAGGACCCTATCTGTGTGGAGTTTGAATGTTCTCCACGTGTTTTTGTGGGTTTGCTCCAGTTTTGTGGAACACTCCGAGAATATACTGGTAGGTTAATTGCTTTCTGACAAAATTAACTATAGTGTGTATGTGTGTGTGTGTGTGTGTTCATGTGGCAGGGAATATATATTGTAAGCACTGAGGCAGGTCTCAATGCTCTGAATTTTTTACATATCTCTGCAAAGCAGTTACAGTGTTATCATTTGGGAACAGGACAAGTCAATGTACCCGGTCAAGTAGCAAAATACATAAAAAAATCCACTTCCTTCACAATGGCAGCACACAAAGATGAAAGGAAAGATACATACAGCCAAACACAAATTGGCTAGACACATTTAATGTGCTCTCGTTTGGCCGCAATGTGTGCAATCATATTTGACATAAGTCATTTGGCACTTTGACTGAGTGACCTGCCTATGTATGGACAGTTTAGTTTTAATTTTATATCATTAACCAAGCATTATGTATATCCCAATCTATACACTGGATCGAGCAGCCATAACTTGCTAATGCAATCCTAGTTCTAAAATAGTTCTGACGGCAATCACTCTTACAACATAATTCAAAAAGCTGAAAACAAGCAAAATTCATAAACCTCATGTTTGCATAGTGTTGTCACTCATATAGCCTATTCCCAGGGTTTTCTAAAATATAGGGGAATATTCAATTGGCTGCATTGCTCTCGAAAGTAACGCAGCCTGTGCACTATTACCGTTCATACAGTAATTTTAACCCAGATTTCTGCTCGCAGCTCCAGCAAAAAATCAACGTTAAAAATGACTGTACTAACTGGATAATGCACGTTATTACCATAGTAACGGTAATAGTCCGTAGGCCACGTTACTTTCGAGAGTAACGCTGCTAATTGAATTCCCCCAATAGAGTATTTGCTCTATATTAATGTTCTCATACCTCAAAAGAATTGAAGTTAACAACACATACATAAACACATACATAAAATATGTTATTTGTCTTGCTTTATGTTGTAAACTGACAATATTTCAATACTTTGTTTTATTTAAGCAAACATCTAAATTTCCATCTGTAGACATTTACACATATACTTGTGGCACCATGCATCAATTGTATGAGCTATATCTATTGTCATGTTATTTGCACTAATACAACAAGGCTTTTAAAAAACATGATACAGTAGAAGTGAATGAAGCATTACAGTAGATTACATAAATTGTACAAATTACAAATCATATAAACTAATATACAAGTGCACAGTAATCACAGCAAAACAATGTGATACATTTTGATCAAGATTTGTTCTAACGTGGAAGTAGCAGAGAATGAATATACACATTATTGCATATATTATATACCTGCTCTATTCTCTCAAAATCCAACCTCTACACACATTATCATTACCATTTTTTTATTTAATGAAAGACACAGAACAATACAAGCTAGAAAAGGCAGAAGTCTCTACAGGTAGCTCATGATCAAAAACATTAAATTATATACAGGGGAGGTCTGGCAAATTTTAGCCGGGGGGAAGAGAGGGCAAGACTCGACTCAGGAGCCTTTTAGCACCATTTTAAAGAAAAAAAATGCAGGTGGCCCAGTGGCCCAGCCCAAGGTAGCCCCCTGTGGAACCGCCCTGAGAGGCAAATGCCCACCTGCCCCCCAGCCCAGCTAGCCACTGATGATACAAACTTTGCACTCTACATATTTTTAGGCAAAAAACATGAATTGTTGTAGCATCACAAACAGTAATCACAGATATGGAATCAATGGCGGTACCCAAAACCAATAGTCGTTTCACATACCTACAATGCCCTGTTCTTCAGTATGCTGTGGTGTACACAATAGACATACAAGAGATCAAATAATCACTATGCATAGTAAACAAGATGGAAGTGATGGCAATCAGCTCATAATCATATATAATATATAGCCAGGGGCAGAAGTAGATAGGATAGGGCAAACATTACAGCAGCACATTAAATAGACACATGATCAACTGGTCAAAGTTCATAGAAGTTAGTACAAAATTATACACAGTAGAACATCAGAGTTCATGTGCACAATCAATGTAGCAAATTGACAAATGGGCCAAGGTCACCAATTAACAGTACACCAATACACATGAACTAAGTAACAACCGTCACACAAATCAAGTTTTGTAGCAGAACAGGACAAATGACAAAGGTGCAAAGTTTCAGTGATATAATCTTTGAGGTCCATTTTTGCTTTGCCATTCTGGTGAATCCAATGCTACATACTATTTGCAAAATTGTGGAATTTACAGGATATGAATAAAGCTGGGGCACTGATGGTTATATTATTCCAGTTTGTGGTATAATTGGGGGTGGGCCAGTGGCACAATGTTCTAAACAGCGCAAATGCAAAGAAAGGCAAATAGATTACAGACCAGTTCTGAAAATTTTGATCTTCTGTACTCTGAACCAAGCAAGGTAAAAACAGAATCTGTAAAATATGCTAACTCACAATACTGCAGGTTCTGACAGTTACAGATAGAGGCCCATCTATACAGTATTACATGCATCTTTATGTCAAAGATTTCCATCAGAGGTGAGGTGAAAACAATCTGTAACAAAATAGTGTATTTGTTTTTTTACCATCCTGCAGTTACTCTTGAGCTTTTATGTCATAACTGTAAATGCTATTATGAAATTGTTTGATTTTTCTTTCATGTCCACAAATGTGTATTTTCTGAAACTACTATGTAACTATATAGTGCAAACATATTATATATAACAAAAAAGTAGTTTATGTTCTGATCAAAAGAGCTTATACTCTACAATGAGGTGAAAGCTGGGTGCAACAAAAAGGAAAACAGGTGGTGGACGCACAATAAAATAAGAAATATGGTTAACATAATAAAGTCAGTTACTATAATAAGATTTATCTGGCATAGTTAGCTGTTGGAGCATAATGTTTTTGTCCAATGTTTTTTTTTTTTATTCAGAGGCACTGAGAGACAAACATGGTAGTAAATAAATCATGCTCATGGTGTTTCTTTATTTGTTCCATGTGTAGAAATTACACTAGCTGTTATTCATCTGAGCATGAAAAGAAATTATGCTACACAGTCACGCTGGGAAGTCATGTATGTAAATTGATATAATGCGACCCACATTAGCCTTACTGATGACAGGTTCACTTTCTCTGCTGTCAGATTGTTGTATCTCTCTAAATGTGCCGGCTGCTCGGAATGAGTGTTAGCATAATTTATGCAGTTGATAAGTGATTTGAGCTCTCGGGTTATTGATAAACCATTTAAGCATATCATTTTCAGCCTGATGCTCTGTGACATCACAAGTGAAATGTAATGTGCTGATCTCTGGTTCAGATAGTAAGACACAGATTCTCTTTGCATTCCAGGGGCCAGAGGCAACTCTGTGTCGTCTGAGTCGGGTACAAACGATCCTCATCACCTCAGTCAGTCTCATCCGGGATTCTCAGTTGGGCCTCAGGTAATGATATGCTTTTGTCTTTTATAAACTGGGGGATGAACCATACTGATCTAAATGTTATGCTGAGAATTTTTCTAACAAGGGGCTTGCAATTTATTAATAGTGAATGTTGTATGGGGATGTATTTAAAAGGGGAGATCATTTTTTAAAAAAAATATGTTACAGTAGCTGTTTGAAGTTAATAAATGTGACACATTTTAAATAATGTTCAATGAACCAATTATCAATTATACCTGAAATATTGCATTATTATGACTATATCAGTAAATACATAATTAGATTCTTATACCCAAATACAAAAATACAGTATTATTGCTTGCCTATATCAGTAAATATAGGATTAGATGTGTGTACCCACATTAAAGTAATACAAATAAAGTATTATTGCATGCCTATCCCTAAATCAGTAAATATATAATTAGATTAATATATCCACATTCCAATCATAAAATATAGTATGCAGGTATTAAACAACCTCCGATATATTACATAACAGAATGCCCTTAACTTTTATATCTTGATGTTGCTGTCTGTCTCTGCAGAGTTTTAATGATCCTAAACTATACACGCACAGCTGTGTCAATATAATATCATAATATTTTCCCAGGACAAAGGGAAACTTTCAGGGAGAAATGATTTTTAGCACAAGTTCTTAACGTAAGACATGTAAAATGGAATGTTCAAGACATGTGTCACAAAGCTTTTTTTACGCATTAAATATGGAAAAGTAGCTTGTTAGACAAAGTAGTTCCCTACGGAGCACATTTGACTGTGAGATGAGTAACGCAAGCTATTTTTTTTACAAGCTCACATTTAACTGTTTAAGTGTTGTTTCATACAGGCATTTTCCCCATTTATCTTACATTAATTTTAACTTGTTAAATTTGCAGTGTAAATAAGGATGACTGATGCAAGAGTCATTTAATATAGTATTTGTTAGATTATTAATATACAAGGGAAAGACAGAAATATACAGTGAACACCAGTAAATAAGCACAATGTTGAAAAATGTACTTTGTACAACATCTATTTAAGTTTGGACTGTTCTATAGATTTGTTGTTCTTGTTCTGTATTGAAAAAAGTTTCAACTCTGCAACTTTAAATACAAAAAAGTGTTGTAACAATTAACTGAATGTGTTGGGAGATGCAACATTAAAATAATGTAATCCCTCCAATTCTTTTCCTTTGATTCTGGAAAAAATAGAAGAATAAAAAAACAAAGAAAGCTATTCATAGCAAGGTCCTTAATCATCTTTCCAACCTATGTTCTGTAGGGGTTTAATGTCAAACAGGTTGCTATGCTGGCTCCCTAATCAACCAGAGGGACTAAATTTTCACTGGATGCAGGGGGAGTATGAAACAACAGGGCAAAGGGTGATTACTACTAATTTATTATGTAAGAAGTAGAAGTAGTATTCAACCCCTATCCTTTTTTACACACTTTTAATTCCCACCACCTGGGATTTTTATTTTTTAGAATAATTTTAATTTTTGAATCACATATTCATCTTCACAAAGATAGTAGTAAATTATAAAGTAGTAGTTTAGAAAAGTCTCTAATAACTTTGATAACGTTTGCCCAAGGTTGTTTAGGGAGCAACAGTAGACAGCAAGTTTCATGTCTTACCAAAGCTTGTTGGACTACTCAAGAAAATCTATTTTCTTATCTTTAAACTGCACCAGTGTTGCTTTCAATATATCCTTTGAATCAATGTATTTTTGAAAGAAAAACTTCCTCCTCAGTTTGAGCTTTTTACCAGAGGCTGGCAGGTTTTTGTCTAAGAATTTCCGTAATGTGCAACATTCAGCTTCCTATCGACCCTGACAAGTTTGCCAATTCCTGTCACTGAAGAACATACCCATAACATGATGCTCCCTCCACCATAGTTCATATTGAAGATGATGCTACCTAGCTGGGCTGACATCAGAAACTGTGTGGCCGGTACTAATTTATTTGGCAGAGCCCCCCACCACTACCTTCACCGTACATGCCCCCTTCCTCATCACAGGACATGCCCCCCCTATAGAGTAGATGCCCCCCATCACAGTAGATGCCTCCACTACCTCCCTTATCAGAGTAAGCGCCTCCACTACCTCCCTTATCAGAGAAAATGCCTCCCCCTCCCTCCCTCATCACAGTACATGGTCCGGCCACCTTCTCCATATAAATGCTCTAATTCACTTACCTTGTTGCCCGGCCGCCTGTGTTCTATCCCTCTCTGCAATATGGCGGCTCCCAGTCACTGATAGGCTGGGAGCGCTCTGCCCAGTGATGATGTCACCGCACCGCACTCTCGCAGCCTACCAGTGACTGGGAACCAACGCATCATGCAGGGGACCATGCGGCCAGACTAGGGGCCCAGACAGACCAAGGGCCCAGGCATATGGAGGAGTCTGTCCGACCCCCCACAGCCTCCATCAGTACCCCCCTGATGGCGGCACTAGACATGTGTACAGTGTTTGAGTGGCACTATACAGTACTTACCTATTAGCAAGAAGGCCAAAAAGTTCTGCTTTCGTCTTGTTAGAATACATGGTTTTCTCTGACATCTTTGCAGTATCATCTAGATGGCATTTGTGATCACATGATGCTACACCTATGAGCAATAATGTAGCCTCTTCACAAATCCAGTCCACAGATGAATTGTGTTTTTTGCATACAGATGATGTAATCTTCAATGTGGCAATTAGTTTACTCTGCTCACCAATCAGAGAACACCATTATCACCACTAGAGTGAAGGTGGATATGCTTGGGGAGACTATAACATTGTCATTGTATTGTGTTTAAGGACCTCAATGACTGAATTTGTGAATTGTTGACATCTGAACTTAGTAAAATGCTTGCAGACATAGTAGAAAAAAAAAAACCAAGGAAGTATAAGTTCAGACAGGTCACACTGAAAAACAAATAATAGAGAAAAAAAGGATAATTTTGAAGATTTAAATCTTACCAGATAGATCTTACCATACTACACTTATGAAAATTAAAATGGAGTTGGAGGCTATGTTGACACAGGTTAATTTTTGGTGTTGGCAGTGGGTTTGTTACAACGTTAAATATTATTTTAGTGCAATGATATAATTCTCTTAGCAAATGTAACTGTAAGTATTTTGTTCTTTCACTGCTACTGTACTATGCTCTTAATGAAACTAATAACGTATTTAATATATTGGTTCTTTGCTCATTCAAGCTTAAATAAGATGCTGGAGTGTGTGAATATGCAGTGCGAAATGTCTCATGTCTAATGTAATGCATGTTATGGCACAATCTTCTTGTTCTCTTGCTTGACTTTATAATCTTAAAATGTAAGCAGCATCCTTGAAAAGACAGGTGGATGTGAATGTAGCATCTCAAGTATATTAAGATCTCCTGGGGGATTTTTGAAATCATATTGCTTTTGGCAATCATTAAATTTGCATTATTAGTAGCTGTTGAATTTCAGCAAACTAAAAGATGTTTGTGTTAGATGAAAGCAAGTGTGTAACATAAAGACTTGATGAGCCCACATAGTTTAAAAGTTTACCTTGAAATCTGCAATTCAGAAGTTTAGTTGCCCCCCATGAGAAGATGGTCAGCTTCATTGACAAAATACAGGCTCTGTGTCTAATTTCACCGGACAATTGACCAGTTCTGCACTTTCTGCACTTAAGCCAAAGAACCAGAATACATGTTGTGATTGACCAATAGCTGAAAACATGGGAAGATAAAAGTTATCTGCTTACAGATTTCTTTTTTTATAAGCAAACAAGTCTCTGATTTTGATAGGAATTATTGGTCAGAAATGGGCCAATATAAGACCACATTGCCTTGCTCAAACAAACCCTAGATATATTAAGATAGATTTTCGTACACATTGTCGAGCATCTTATACTCAGATATTAATTATAGCTCCTATTTCTGGATATTGCACCAAGATCCATTCTATAAATTGCTTCACTTCCAACCATATTCATGTTAAAAGGTGTTAGATAATACCTCATCCTATACTAATGGCTTCAGGTAATGGAAGCTTTCCAAATGGAGTGACCCCCAACAAATTTCCCCTTGAGGGGAGCAGGATACAAATAGGGGTGAACTAAATTGGACAGCCAATTTAATTTGTTTCTGCAAATATTTTCTTACGGAAACTACATTACAATCATTTCCTGCTTTGTCATTATTTACCTGGCGGACCCCAAAATTATAATTCTTAGAACATCAGATGCATAATCAATGTGCAATATACAGATGTTGATTTCATTATGCACTAGTGCTTGCACTTCATTTTGTCACTGGAAGAATTAATTATTTACAGCTCCACAAACGTGCAATAAGTTGTCATTAGTGCCCATTTCTTCCATCAGGATTATCATATTATTGATTACATTTTCACATTTTATAAAGCTCTAATCATGTTTTAAAAATAGAATTAGCAGTCAAAGCTGCAGCCAGTATCTGGCAAATCAGCAACTAAGCTTTAAAGACCAGCAATGGCAGGTAGTCCAAGCTGCAAGAGGGGGTAGAAGAGAGCTGCACAATTTGCCAACTGTCTGAATTAAAGTTGTACATGCCTCAACACTATTTTCCATACTTCAATATGTTTAATTTTAAATTGAACATGTTTTTATTGTTTTAGTTCTTGTTACATTTATTATTGAGTTATCTTATTTTTGTTCCTTTTTATATTACTTTATCTTATTGTTGTTCCTTTTTGTATTACTTCTTTCTTCTTATTTTGTCGCTGTGCTTTTTTGACAACATGTGGAAGATTACTGTTTGTGACATTATCCAAAATTAGATGACAAACTTGTTTGTAAATACAGTAATATTTGAGGTTTTTGAACATTAGAGTAGTAGATCCTTGTAAGTGTTGGACTTCTCCACTCAACCTCCTCCTTTTTTGTGAAGTACTATGCCTACCATAGTCCCCCCATAACCACCCTGTTCCTGGACCCGTACTGACAGAATATAGACTTCTTTCTTTCCATGCATCACATCAATCTCTATGAGGGCAAAGGAACATTGTGGGAGTTGACTGAAAATACTGACACAAGAATAATGTGTGCCAATAGCTTATTAGTATCAATAA
This sequence comes from Mixophyes fleayi, assembly GCF_038048845.1. Taxonomy (NCBI): domain Eukaryota; kingdom Metazoa; phylum Chordata; class Amphibia; order Anura; family Limnodynastidae; genus Mixophyes; species Mixophyes fleayi. The sequence goes on from NC_134406.1 coordinate 96,124,728, forward strand.
TTTACCAATAGGTGAGCAGTTCTAGAACCAATAAAGCACTTGGCATCAATCTGTAGCCTCATACATAAAATACATAGCCTCATAAAAATACCTTTCTGTCCCCCAGTTTTGATTCTATAAGTTATTGCTTGATACTCAAAGCCCAACAAGCAAAAAAAAATAAATTTCTTATACTCTCTGCATTTGTTATAAATAAAAAGATTTTTTAAATAAAATCCATTTCGCTCATTGCCTTAGATATCTGCCGTCTTGGGTCTGCATGATAGATACAGCTCAGGTATTAAGTGCTTATTTCAATCCAGAGATGCTCAACAAAAGGACATTTAAACTTATTTTATTGTCTTATAGAATGTATAGAAAATTGCAGCAATATCAATTTATTCAGTGGTTTACTTTTATTTTTGACTTACATAAAACTTTGCCCAAGGGAAAACAGAATTTACTAGTTCCTGGCATCACATTGTATACAAGTACTAAACAATAGCAATGTGTGTTTTTATGTACTTTATTCATATCTTATGCTTTATACCTTGCATTTGCTGTTCAACATACTGTAAACAATACTTAGCCTGTTGATAAAGCAAAAAGGTTTATGAAATGCTTTTCAAAGTACCGTTGTAGATTTTTCTCTCTTCCTAACAATATAAACTCTCACTTGCTAAATTCAGATTTATGTTTATTTTCTAGCCACTGCTAGCAGCACAACAGCTGGCATCAGCGGTAGCGGGAGTGATGCCAGGAGGTGCTCCGGCCCTCAACCAGCCAATCCTGATCCCATTTAACATGGCCGGGCAACTCGGGGGGCAACAAGGACTGGTCCTGACGTTGCCTACAGCCAATCTTACTAACATTCAAGGCCTGGTTGCAGCTGCAGCTGCAGGAGGGATAATGACGCTGCCATTGCAAAATCTACAAGGTAAGTTAATTAATTTAACTGAAACTCGTAAAATTATTGAAATAAATACCAATTCAGAAGAACAACAATTCACCAAACTGAAATGAATGGTGGGCAACAGCAACACAGCATGTTGCCATTGTACACACATGCACAGAATTTATTGCATGGTCTAATTTACAATAATGCTATAAAGATGAAAGCACAAATATATGCTTAATGGTGTACACATTGTTTAAATTGAAAGCTATTTACCAAAAAAGTCTGACCGGTTTATTAATATACAACTTAAAGTAGTCTGTTTTGAATGGTGACTTTAAATGACCCATGAACCCCAAAATAAAAATGCTCATATATGGAATACAAAGATAAAATATATTTTTTTGAGAGTAACTGACATTCAACTGCTGCTCTGTTAAAAAGTAAAGTATTAACTCCCCACTCCAATAAAGACAGCTGAATCACCTCCTGCAACTTTAGGAGAGTGTCCTAATGGGATCTAATGCTGGTCAAAAGTAAACAAAAAAAAGTCAGTTTCTGTGACTTCACAGGCCCTGACCCATGTATGAATACATACAGTAAACTTCTATACCGTAAGTGGCCGATTCAATTGTCCATGAAGTCCTGTAGTAGCACACAAAACCGCCAATTACGTAAATGAAAACTTCACTTATTTATGAGGTATGAGCAAAAAAATAAGAAAAGTTTATTACTGAACATCATGTGGAAACATCATGTGAAGTTACTACGGCACCTCGCAGCCCCTAAGTCTACCCAGATATCACTCACATTATATATTGGACTAAAAAAGCACCTCTTCCTAACATGACTACCTGCCACAATGGACAAAAGGAGATAATGGTGAACATATTTAGTATAAACACACCAGTTATTTCATGAAATTTTATTCAGCTCAGAAGGGCATGTTGCTCCACTGTTCAAAGGATGCATGCGGCCCACCAGCGTATCTCTTGCAGTTCTCAGGCAGAGGGCCCACTGGTGGGCCAATCTGAGCCAGATAGGTGAAATAGTAAATTTAGATGGCAAAAATGGCAAATGAAAAAACAAACAACTATAAATGTAGCTATGGCTACTTTTTGCTCATTAGTAGAAAAGCCTGTAAGGTATATTGGGGAATAAGGATGGCACACCTTTGCTCACACGTGCACTTTTCAGTGTTTTTAGGTGAGTGTGGTATGTTCTTATGTAATCCACAGCATGAACCAAGTAGACTATAGTAATTGCTGATTGCTGATGAAGGGGCCTATGCAAAATTGGATGCAATTTATAGCAAAAATTGAGAATATGTCTGTGAAAATTGCACAATCTGCTTACTATGCAGCATCACAGATATATTAAATTACCTGCAAATCTTCATGGTATGCAAATTGTGTACACTTGAGTAAGATAAAGCTTAAAGTATATTATATGCTAAAAGTGTATCATGCTGTTTAAGTGGGTCTGTCACATCAGGCTTAATAGAAATAAAATAACAAAAAAAATAAATAAATAACGTTCCTCCCCCCACCCCCAAAAGCCAAATCAGCACTAGCCCTTCTAAGCTGGTATGGACAAGACCAGGAGGACAAAAAGCATGATATCCCAGTACAAGTACTAGACTATGCCTTCCAGGGCTGGTGGCACTATAGAAGTGTGGGTTCCCCTGCCATAGCACCAACCAGCCATGAGCCAGTCAACACGGGACTGAATTAGCCCGATGGATCGGACCAGTAAAAAAAACGTGCTTGCCATCCCCTAGGAAAAACCAGCCTCATGCTGATAGCACTAGGGCTATTCCCTCACCCAGTGATGTGGGTTAATAAGTAAAATTAAAGTGAAAGCTAATCATTTTCCATAATGCACTACTAATCCCATTACACCCTGGCCGCCTTAAAGTGTATGGGTATGCTGGCACTTGTAGTACTACAATTACCATCATAGACATGGCTGTCAGGGCATGCTGGCACTTGTATAAAACACCAAGTGTCAGTATGCCCTGGTATCCAGGGCTAGCTAAGACCTGTAGTGCACCTTGGAAACATGTTTTTTAAAAAAAACACAGATACAGTAGAAAAATATATTTATTCTAAATTAAGGCACCACCACACATCCCTCTTTAACCCCTTTATTTATTTTCCTAGTTCAATGCTGGCACCCTGGCATTCACTGTATCTTCAGCAGCCATTACAATTGGTATAGAAAGAATAAACTACCAAAGTATGCCGCTTAATGTGCTTAAGTTAAGAGCCTCGCCACTAATGACTCATAACCGGCATTGTGGTCATATATATAAGCTGGGAAAGACCCATGCTCTTATCTTATTCTTCTGATGTCTTACCTACCCCCCTGATACCAAAATGTTCCAATGGCTGACTTTTCTACTGATCATGTTTTGGTACAGTTGGGGGAAAGGTTGCCCAAGTCTGCTTATTTAAATAGTTTTTAAATATACAATACAACTATTATATCAGCTATATCAAATATTCTCACAAAAGTTGTATTAATACTTTACTTGATTTTTCTCTCCTTTTTTATATTGTCCCATGAGGTTCACCTGTTGGTGGACCCACAGCTTATGCAGCACCTTGTGGCTATTTTAAAGATTAATGTCAACAGACCTTTCTTATCATACTTGTAAATGGTTTTCACTTTAATGTTTAAAATAATGTCTCTCTCATACCATTAACTTGCAGCAAGGAACCTGTCAGTCATGAATCATAAATGAAAAAAGGGCAAGCTAATGCACAAATTTTACTTGTTTAAAATTTGAGAGTGCATGTAAAGTAGGGAAGCAAAGATTAAAATAATGCAGAAACAGCACTGAGTAAAAGCAGATTTAACAAAGTAAAGGAAGAAGCTTTTTAGAGGAGGTGGATGATAAAATCTTAATGAAGAAACAGGCATTATAAAAAAATGCATTCCGCTGCTTGTTTTTGCTTATGTGTATATATAGCATTATAAATAAACATTACATGATACGTCATGAATTTATTCTGCTTATCCATTCTGAATTCTTTGCTGAGGATACATAATCACTACAGGCTCGCCTCACTAGTTTATCTTATGTGCAGGATTAGCTGTACTTTTTGAGGCGCGGGGTCAAAACTAAAAACTAAACTGTTAGTCTCCAAGGAATACCTTAATGTACTTTATTTTGTTATATTAGTCCAACAGCCAGAAACAGATGTGTGTCAGCTGCATTCTAAAGTAAAGCAAAAATAGCAAATATAAGGCCTTAAGGTCTCAGCCTGATATTATATGTGAGTAATGTGGGAACAGGTTAATTAATATAAGTTATTATATTATAACGTGGAAGATAAAAGTGGAAAATCCAAAAAAAAAACACAAATCTTGAAACAAGGGCAGGACTGCCATAAGTGCAGGGTTGCTGTTGCTATGTGGCCCACAGCTGATGGGGCTTGCCTTCCCTATCAAAGCCTTATATATGTGAGTTTTTACCATTGGTTGGTACAAAATTTTGGTATGGGGCCCACAAATGTCTAGTTAAACCCCTGTTTTGACATATTTATTCTATATTTTGTAGGGCTGGTCACATAGTATCAGTGGAGGAACTACCATTGGTGTGGCAGGTGCAATTCACCGGGGCCCATACTGATAATGGGGCCTGCATGGCAGATGCAGTGGGTCCCTCATCCTATCTCCCTGCACCGGGGCCCATACAGATAATGGGGCCCACATGGCAGATGCAGTGGGTCCCTCATCCCACCTGCCTGCACCAGGGCCGACACTTTTAATGCTTTTTAGACACGTAAAAATTGTACTTAATACAAAAAGTTAAAACATTTAGGACATCGGACTGACTTTAGCAGTAGTCAAAGAGCAACATTTTAAGAGGATACAGGCAACTTCTAAGATCTATAGAAAGGTTAGATTTGATTCTCCTTACTCATTACTCCAATATGTAAAAATACATCCTTTGGAATGGTTATGTATATCTAGCAAAGGCTAACACTGTGCCTGTCTTTGCAGATTTTTTGCTTTCATATCACCATGGCAGCTGTCATTTCTATTTATATATCAAGAAAGAACAGACTAAGCACACATGGAACTACAGTATGTTCTTATTTTTTATTGTCAATGTAATGTAATGAGCAGCACAGTGGCACAGTGGCAAGCATTGCTTGCTCACAGTGCTGGGGTCATGAGTTTGATTCCAACCAGGGCCCTATCTTTGTGTGTGAGTTTGGTTGTCCCCCCAGTGTGTGCATGGATGCTTGGGTGGTTGCATTCCTCCCACTACCCAAAAACATACTGGTGGTTTAACTGGTGGCTGACTAAAATGGATCCTAGTGTGTTTTTGTGGCAAGAAATTTAAACTGTGATCTTCAAAGTGAATGATTACATATTCTCTGTATTTTATAAACAATATTAATGTAAGTAAAAATAAAAGTTGATCTTAAGTATGTGTTTCCTTTAAGGATATGTGACCTGTAAGAGATGCAATTACCCAAGTTAATCTTACTTTACCTTAGTGTCAAACACTGTGGGGGCTTCTTATTTTGCATTTCCTGAGTGATAGCTACCAGGGTGCTTCTGCTTTGTAAATAGCATCACGATGAAGTGAAATGTACACGTTCACGGCAGGGCCGGATTCAGGGAATGGAGGCCCCTGGTCTAAGGGGGCCTCCATTCCCTGGACCGCCCCCAGCCCCCAAAGCACTTACCTTCTTCTCCTGGCATTGCAGTCCTTCCCCTCTCATGAGAGTGAGACTCACTAGATCTCCTCAGTAAGGAGACTACAGCGCGCCGGGGAAGGACCACAGTGAAAGTGCTCACTAGCATTGATCAGGCCAGGGGCGCCTCCGACCGATCAATAATGCTGCTGAGCACTTTCAAGGGCCCCCTGGATGCCCGAGGCCCCTGGGCTGTAGCCCAGTTAGACCTCTGGTTAATCCGGCCCTGGTTCACGGTAAGCAAAAAACCTGCAGCAAGTTGTTCACTTTAATATTACCCTAAATTTTGTTTTTTCATGATTCAGTTGTACAGACAAAATACAATCTTCAGCCAATGATGTTGCATTTATGAAGATTATTACAGCAGGTTCCATCTGAAAATTGATGTTGAAACACTCAATGTGCCAATAACAATAAAGTACTGTAATGACATTACAAACAATGTCTAAAAAGGAACTGTTGACTGACTGATTGGTATAGCTAATTATATATTGTATAGTCATATATATTATTATCTTAGTTGCTTAACTACAGATATCCCCTGTAGTTTTGCTAAATATTAAAATAATATTTACCCGACTAAGATGTCTCTGCAGCTAGACCAGAGTTAACACATTTGCTGGTGTTTTAAAAGCTTTTTTTTGCATTACTATAATGCAACGTCAATTACTGTGCATAGGGTATTGTTTAAAATAGGCTTTAAGTAGCATTTTTCAGTTGCAAAGTTTACACCATATTAAAATATTTTGTTTTGGCAGCCCTTGGACCCCTACAGTCACCATCATGTCATGTTTACTGAATCATAACAGTGTGTTTTTTGCATTTTTAATACTTCTCTTCAACCATTATTGAATCATTATCCCAGTAATTAAGAATATCCAGAACCAGGAAAAGTTCAGGTATTTTACAGTGCCAGTTGTGCAAGTTACAGTTTGCCTGGCTGACAACCAATTGTAACATGCTCTACGGAATTTGCTGGTGCTATATAAATAAATGTTGATGATGTTGATGATGAACATGAAACTTAGAAGGGAGAAATGGTTCTTCTCACAGCCCCAGAGCAGTACTAGCACATGGGGTGGGGGTGTGTGTTGGGGAGGTAAGCAATAAGACCAAGCGCAAGTTACCATTGGGAGGGATTGTTTTTTCCCAGGGATTGGTCCTCCCGCTCACACACACCTTCCTCTCTGAACAGCTTAGTAGAATGATATATAATATGTAGGTGGTAGTGCAGCTAAATTTAATAAGAACACATTTTAGTTTATTGTGAATTTATTGTATAGAATCTAGGGGCCTGATTCATTAAGGTTCTTAAGAAACTTCTTATTTAAGTCTCCTGGACAAAACCATGTTACAGTTTTCTGTTTTGCACATAAGTTAAATGCTGACTGTTTTTTCATGTAGCACACAATTAAATAATAAGTTTCTTAAGTTAAGATCCTAGATGAATCAGGCCCTAGGTTCTAGTCTGACACTGGCTGTGTGGACCATTAAATGTACAGCTATATTGATTCTGAGAAACTGTCAACATTGCGAATGACTAGTTAACATGAGGCAGAGAAAGTTAGCTCTTGACAATTCAAAGTTATTCTAGAAGTCAAATTCTGTATGAAAATCTAATACTGAAGAACCCATGCATCATCCAGGATGCAATGGCAATTTTAACATACTACTGAAATTTCCCTTATACCACAGCTTAGAATGGTATTAACTTTTTTTAATTATTTCATAATATAGTTTTAATTAATTATCAGCAATCAATGTAGAAATAGGTTTTTTTTCTGCTGACAGCTTAAATTTCTACCATAAACTTAAAAAATGTTAAAATATGTTATTTTCCTCATTTGTCTCAATAGCAACTAGCATAATAAAAGTATCAATTTAAAGTATTTATAGTATGTCAAGACCTATTGAAAAAAAAATCAAGTCCATTACTTTACAATTCCGTACTGTGATACTTGTGTGCAATTATGTGACTGATACCTTGTAACTACCAATGTTAAAGATTGCTTGAAGGCACCGACAACTGTGAGTTATAATTACTATATATTATGTATATGTTTTGATAAGGAAATAGGTCTATACTTAAGAAAATAACTGCCTGTCACAAATTTTCTTGTAATTCTAGGATTAACACTAGGTTCTTCCTTTGCCCTGTAATATAATTTAAAAGAAAGTTCATCAAACATGACATGTTAATGCAAGTAAAATGCTTTGCCCTTAGCAGTTTGGCACACATGGCTTCTAACCCAAAGAAAATGGAGATCCGTCACTTCTGCTGAAACCTTAGAGGCATGTAGCAAATGAGATATGCACAAGTTTTTACTATGACAAGCAAGGAACGTGACACCAAAACTTAATAAGCCTTGAAAAGTCACAGGTAACTGCTGTAAATTGCAAATACAGAAATGACTGACAATCACTTTAAAATGTCTTGCATTTGTTGTAGCTGTTCCCCGGTGATTTCATGCAGGCAAAGCAGCTGTAAGTACACACAGAAAGATGGGCTGATTATGTTGTGAGCCTTGAAAATTCATGCCAGCTATTTGTATATTTAGCTTCAAGCGCCAGAGTAGTGAGCATTTCTGAGCTATAAATTAATAAGCAGAAATGTCGCATTGGTACTTTGAAAACACACAAAGCTGAGCGTAGTAGCAAATCACAAGAACTTAGGTGTTTATATATGTGGACACTGCTCAGTGTCTGTGTTTCATTGAGATTGAGCTATGTTCAGCCAATTGTGGTCATAACTCAGACCTGTGTGATAATAGGCTATTTGTCCAGTCTGAGGAAGTGCACACAGAGTACAGGAACTGGCACTGACTCCCGGGAAAGTGAGCAGTATCCATGTATGAAAAGGTTGAGTTAGATTAAAAGTGCCTGATGTAATCTATCAATCCTATATTCCAAATAGTCTATTTTGGAACACAAGTTTGGCACAACTTAAACCACTCAAACAACAGAAAGTTAGAGATGTGATTGTGTAGCTTCCTGACACCCCATGGAACCTTAAGGTCTTCATCCCCCAGGCAACAGAGACTGAAACACTTTGTAAGGGGCAGAGTGGTCTACTGGACGGTTGTATTCTATTGGACTAGAATGCAGCTAATGGTAAGACAGATAAGATGTATAGTAGACAGCTGTACCCTGTGATTGCATAATGTGAAGTTCAGGGTGCTGACCTGGTGAAAAATGCATCACAGTAATCCCTGTAAAATTCCATATAAATATTAGAGATAGTTAGCTATGGGTTAGTTACAATATTAAACTAATTGACCCTATACGCTCTTCTCCTTTGCATTTTATTAAACTGTACAGCAACAGTGGGCTGGTATGGTTCCAGTCAAAACATTGTGCTGTAATAAATTCCCAGTGTTCAGAGTATTTTACATTTTATTATAGGTAATAGCATTTAACCAAATATGTTAGATTTATGTAACATACATATTTTGTATACCGAGCAAAAGGGATTACACATGGGTGTTTATAAGTTTGGAGATGCAGATTCTGCATTTGACCTTAAGGCCATGGCTTTATTTCTACAGTGGTTGAAGCGAATAGTTTTGTCACTTTCAGCAGAGTGAACGCTATCCCATCACTGCCATCTTGTACTCTGTATCAAATTGGCAACGGCTTTAATGGTTTCAGCATATTATACACCCAAGATAATACTTTAATAATTACAAATGATTATGATGTCCTTTGCGTTGATGGTGGAATGCTCTGTATTAACTGGATACTCTAGTTTTTTTGCATATAAAATGTATGTGTAATTCTATTTCACAGTTTTTAATTGTGTGACTAGTAAAAGGAGTAAAAGAAATGAACAAATAAATTAACGCATGAGTAATTTCTCAAATTATCATGAATCTCATGTATTGTGCAGAAACATGAACAATTTGAAAAATGGTACATATCATAGTTTATATATTTGCAGAAAATAAGAAATGATCTTTTAAGATACCTTCACTTACATGTTCATACCCAATACCCAAGCATGTTAATCATCATTATCATCATCATCATCATCATCATTTATTTATATAGCGCCACTAATTCTGTACAGAGAATATTTGTGCCACCAACTGGGTTTGACTGATGAACACTTGCTGGTATTGACCCAGCTAAACTTGGAGGCGCGGAGACTAACATACCTCTGGTTTTCACCAGGGATCCTCGAAAGTAGGTATGGGTTTTGCTGCAAGAGATGTGCAGGTCGCTGTTTTCCAAGCCAGCTACCAACGAAGTAGTAGGTGAATAGGCATAGTCGGACAGTATGAAGTCAAGTCATGCAGGATGCGAGGTACCAAGGGTTAAACCAAGAGGGTAGTCAAGAACAGAGGAGTCAGATGCCAGGAGAGACAAGTAGAGCCCAAGGGAATAGCCAAGATCAGGGTCATGAGTAGCCGACTCAGAAGCTCTTCTTCTGAGGGAGTAATTGAAGAGGTTCCATTTTTTCCTGCTCCTCCCGGCACCACAAACTTGATTCTAAGTGAGGTATCAATTCTGTGTTTTATCCTTTTTATTTTATAAGAAACAATTGCACTATATTTGTATGTCATTTTATTATCTTTTTATCTTAAGCATTGTGGATGTATCTTCCATATTAAATTACACTTAATAAGTTCTAGTCTCTGTGTTCTTATGAATTCACGCGACAGTTTGGTCCAGACGCTACCTAATTGAAACTGTGCAAACCTTGTGGTTTACGTGAACTCTGATTAAAGTAAATTGTGTTGGATTTATGCTAGGGAGAACCGAAGGCTTCCTAAATAAGAGTGTCAGCTCTTATCCGAAACAACCTTGGTGGTGGTAATTAGTATCGCAAGCTAGGAAGTATTTAATCATTTTAGACAGACCAGGTGGTTGTCTTTGTGGTTGACCCTGTGTCACATATGCATCACGCAGACTCAGGTGAGTGCTGTTCGTGACAAATCTGGGCTATAATGAAAGCAACCACAGGGCAACCCACAGGGGCGGTACCTGAAACCGAGACTAAAAGCCGGGAGGTCAGTCAGTAAACAAGAGCAGGATCTGGAGCGGTGGAGCATGAGGAGACCTGTTACTCTGGTACCCTAGTGGTGCCAGAGCCTCCAATAAATAGGGGAAGCTGAGGCCTGATTGGCCAGTTATGATTTTGAATGACAATGCAGCCTAATAGCGGCCCTTTGCCTAGCAATGGGACGTGGAAGCCACTGTGCATGCGCCCGCCGGGTGCCAGCCAGGAAATAGAGAAAACGCCCCATTGCAACAGGACACAGCTGGGCAGAAAGGGCGGGCGACGATCCCTGGCACCCAGTGGAAATGCTGGTATGGCGCCTGACAATTTGTCACTCACATCAATTCCTGCCCATTGGAGCTTACTGTCTAATTCCCTAACATGATGTTTTTTCAAATGCCCAGTGGTATTTCCTTAAGAGTTATTAAAGAATCTTGAAGGTCACATGGTATTTGCTCCATTGTTATGCACTTTTAGTCATTCATAAACAATGTAGTAATCATGCATCAAATACAGTTAAATAACAAAATATTTATATTAAAGTGATATAATAGTCATTTAGTGGATCTTTCCCTTCATATAAAAGTCAACGGGGTATACTTGCTAAACTGCGAGTTTGAAAAAGTGGAGATGTTGCCTATAGCAACCAATCAGATTCTAGCTGTCATTTTGTAGAATGTACTAAAAATGATAACTAGAATTTGATTGGTTGCTATAGGCAACATCTACACTTTTTCAAAACCGCATTTTGATAAATTTACCCCAGTGTCTTCTTAGGTGCTTTCACGCCTGGATGTTAACTCTCGTGAGCATACACAGACATGGTCTTATGCACATCCTGTTGTGGGCAGCACGGTGGCTAAGTGGTTAGCACTTCTGCCTTACAGCCTTGGGATCATGAGTTCAATTCCCGACCATGGCCTTATCTGTGAGGAGTTTGTATGTTCTCCCCGTGTTTGCGTGGGTTTCCTCCAGGTGCTCCGGTTTCCTCCCACACTCCAAAAACATACTGGTAGGTTAATTGGCTGCTAACATATTGACCCTAGTCTGTGTGTCTTTCTGTCTGTGTTAGGGAATTTAGACTGTAAGCCCCAATGGGGCAGGGACTGATGTGAGTGAGTTCTCTGTACAGTGCTGAGGAATCACTGGCGCTATATAAATAAATGGTGATGATGATGATGACATGCACTTATATGTGTCCAAGCCTGTTATTTCCTAGATGACTACTAAAGGTTTTGCATTTGTAACCTGGGAGTATTGCTGCCACGTTAATCTCATTGTGACTTTCATTGTACCATCCTTTGATTATTGAATCTTTGCCACCCACCTTCAACCTCTGACTGCTTCTGACCTTGCCTGATCTGAAAATTTGTACTGCATTGATCAATAGGATTGAGCTTGCTTTTGTAATTTTGCCAGTCTTGTCTGATAGGTATTTTATTGGCTAGAAAGGGGTAAACAATCTGCATGTCTCTATGTCTAAAGTGTAATGTGTAGGGCTAAATTCTTCCTTTTGTGCCTGTGGATGTTTTGAAATTTCAAGACAAGTTATGTGTCAAAAACACAATTATTTGGAATACCGCAAATATAGTGCACTTATATTGGCTAGTACTGTGAGTATCATGCACTATACCATGGGATAATCAGATAACAGTGAACAAATTAATTAAGATTATCATTGTTCACCTACTGTGAACACAATCAGACATTACACTACATATGAATTTCTTAGTAGTATACATTGTTATACTAGCCAGAAGTAAAAACAAATATTACTTGTTGCTGTTTTTTCCCTGTTATAGCTTTTTTCATGTTATAGATTAAGGATTTTTTATTCTTTTTGTTTACTTGTTTGTATTGTTATAGAAATGTGTTCTATACGATTGGGATAATATATTTAATTACATGTACTGTAGCCCTTCAGAAAATAAAAATAAAAGTCAATGCATAATCATGATTTACTGTACTTTCACCCTGATAACTATTCGGAAAAGAAAAATGTAATAAAAAAAAAAACCTAGTTATAGCGAGTAACAAAATGCATTGACTTTTCCCTAAATGTAAGGAAATTAATGCACATTTCTGCAGCTAGCCTTGTTCACACAGCACATATGATTTACAGTGTATCAAACAACATGCCGCCAGTGGAATAGGATTAAGCCATTGTGGATATTGTATGAATTACAGATTCATAAATAGCTCAATAAAGATGTAAATTCTGTTTTTTGTCACGTTATTGCTCCCACAAATCATGCAGTGCTATTCCACTTATTGAACACATGCATGCTTGTTCCTTGCTACATTTTCAGTGTTGCTCTTCTCAATGTCCTAAGAGTTTATTTGAAAATTTTATAAAGTAAAAGAAAACAAATATATATATTATTGTTCCATATATAGTATTAGCAAAACTAAATAAATGCATAGGTAATACCATCCACTATGTAAGAAGATAGTGCTGACTTCATAGGCAGACACATCTTTTGTTTATAGAAGAATTGAGGGGTAATTTATGACAGGAAGACTTATCACTAATAAAGCCTAGGTGCAGGCGATTTTGTTTAGTATTAAAAAGATTGTGTGTGAGTGTGTGTGTGTGGGGGGGAATTTAGACTGTAAGCTGCAATGGGGCAGGGATGATTACATATTTTTATACAGTGTGTCTATATGGTGGTGATATATATATATATATATATATATATATATATATATATATATATATATATATAGTTAAATTATAATAATGCAGATTTTAAAATGATAAAATCCATTACGTTCTTTATTTTCTTGAAATCAGTAACAGCTAAATGAAGAACAAACATGTACACATGTAAAAATAAATTACTTTAATGAGAAGAGAAGAGGAGTAGCTATAAGTCCCAGACACAAGGGTAAAATATAACCCGGAGCCCTATCTCAATCAAACATCATACACTTAAGATCTAACTGGTCCAAGGACACTTACATTGTGCTAGCTGTTCTTATTGCAGCTCTCTGAAATATGGCCCCATGTATCATGCCTGCCTTCTCTTTTCTGTTACCTCTGTTTTCTCTAAATCTGTACAGTACCATTTGCTGTGAAGCTGTTGTGGACCTGCAAGCTTGTGGCGTATTCTGCACTTGTACAGTCATAGCCAAAAGTTTTGAGAATGACATAAATTTTATTTTTCACAAAGTCTGCTGCCTCAATGTTTATGATGGCAATTTGCATAAACTCCAGAATGTCATGAAGAGTGATCAGATCAATTGCAATTAATTTCAAAGTCCCTCCTTGCCATTACAATGAACTTTATCCCATAAACAACATTTCCACTGCATTTCAGCTCTGCCACAAAAGGACCAACTGACATTAGGTCAGTCATTATCTCGTTAACACAGGTGAGAGTGTTGAAGAGGACAAGGCTGGAGGTCACTCTGTTATGCTGATTGAGTTAGAAAGTTGGAAGCTATAAAAGGAGGGTGGTGCTTGAAATCATTGTTCTTCCTCTGTTAACCATGGTTACCTGCAAGGAAATATGTGCAGTCATCATTTCCTTGCACAAAAAGCACTTCACAGGCAAGGATATTGCTGCTAGTAGTATTGCACCTAAATCAACCATTTATCAGAGTATCAAGAACTTCAAGAAGAGAGGTTCAATAGTTGTGAAGATGGCTTCAGGGCGCCCAAGAAAGTCCAGCAAGCGCCAGGACCGTCTCCTAAACTTGATTCAGCTGCGAGATCAGGGCACCACCAGTGCAGAGCTTGCTCAAGAATGGCAGCAGGCAAGTGTGAGTGCATCTGCATGCACAGTAAGGCGAAGATTTTTGGAGCATGGCCCGGTGTCAAGAACTCCAGCAAAGAAGCCCCTTCTCTCCAGGAAAAACATCAGGGACAGACTGATATTCTGCAAAAGGTACAGGGATTGGACTGTTGAGGACTGGGGTAAAGCCATTTTCTCTGATGAATCCTCTTTCAGGTTGTTTGGGGCATCTGGAAAAATACTTGTGCGGAGAAAGAAAGGTAGTCGCTACCATCAGTCCTGTGTCATGCCAACAGTAAAGCATCTTGAGACCAACAATGCCTTTTCCAGCATGATCGAGCACCTTACTATAAGGCAAAAGTGAAAACTAAGTGGCTCGGGGATCAAAACATCGAAATTTTGGATCTATGGCCAGGAAACTCTCCAGACCTTAATCCCATTGAGAACTTGTGGTCAATCCTCAAGAGGCGGGTGGACAAACAAAAAAACAAATTCTGACAAACTCCAAGCATTGATTAGTCAAGAATGGGCGGCCGTCAGTCAGTATGTGGCCCAGACATTGATTGACAGCATGACAGGGCAAATTGCTGAGGTCTTCAAAAAGAAAGGTCAACACTGCAAATATTGACTCTTTGCATAAACTTAATGTAATTGTAAATAAAAGCTTTTGACACTTATGAAATGCTTGTAATTTTACTTCAGTATACCATAGCAACATCTGACAAAAAGGTCTAAAAACATTGAAGCAGCAAACTTTGGGAAAACCAATACTTGTATCACTCTCAAAACTTTTGCCCATGACTGTAGATCTATAACAACCACAGGTTGCATATATCTGTATCATCCTTTATTGTGCTGCAGTGCCTGCATCTTGAATTCCGGTACATTCTCCCTAATTCAGAGATGTTATCCAATGCTGTAATTGCACAGCACATCCTTCAGAATATGGAAGACTTTGGACTGTACAGACTATTTAATAAGGATGTTGCAGTTGAGCCCTGGAAACTCATAATCTCTTCACAGCTGTGGCCCCTAATGCTATTGGAAATCCAATTGAGGGAGCAGGCAATGCTTTGATCTGATTTAGTTATATATGCCCTTGCACAGGGCAAGAGAGAACATACGGCACGACAGGTGTGCAAAAGTGTCTGAGTAGAGAGACAAGTACCTTACACTTTATGGTGCGTAGTGTGAGTACTGGTAAGCAAAGTCCAAAAGTAAGCATAATAGTGTTACATGAGGAATGATATTGTGTGATGCACTATGCATAGAGATAGGGAACATTTTCAAAACTGTTGATCAGAAAAACATTCAGAATTTCGGTGCCACAAAGAGAGAGAGAAAAAAAGACAGAGAGGCAAAAAGAAAGAAATAATAATGAGCACCAAAAAGAAAGTTACTATGTCAGAACTCTAAAAACAACATATTGGGGGGTATTCAATTGTTAGCAAGCTATTTCTTTTCCCCGCCTGGCAAAAAGAAAAAATCTCCCGCGGGTTTTTGACAGCAATAGTGACTGTTTTCAGTTAGCGCAGCGGGAAAACTCGTGCAACTCAATTGAAAAAGACTGGATGCTGCCCCCGCGTGTTAAAAACTGTGTTTGTGAGATTTTGGGGGAGTGAAGGGGAGTTTTAAAGTGGTCATGTATAACTCAAAAAAAAGGTTTTGCATACATTTCCATACATTAGATTGCATTACACAATGATAATATCTACATTACAGTACTTTCTTTAGCATATTTTTTAATTGAACTATTAAAACACATTACTACATTCATATTTGTACCAAAAACATACATAAATATAATTATTAGTGATTTAAATTTTCTTTTTTTATTTCATTATTTTTTCACAAGAAAATTAACTTACACAAGTTAGGCATTAGTGATAAACATAAGTTTAACTTTTTTTTACACATTTTTACACGATTTCAAATATTTTTCAGAGGTTTTTTATTTTTAACACACCCCAAGGAGTTGCGAGATAAAACAGCATATTTCCCTGTTTTACCCGCCGCGTTAAAAAACAATTGAATAGCTTTTAACGCAGCTGCCTCTCGCACACTCTATACTTTCAATAGACCTTCTACTGGAGCGCGATAGAACGTTTCATGAAAAAAAAGTAGCGTTAAAAATGGAATTGAATTGTGGGTAAAGTTAGCCCGCTCGAAAATTATAAAAAAAACAGGTTAAAATGACTTAACACGGTCACCAAAAAAAATTTGCTGACAACTTGCTGTAACAAAATTATATTTAGCATGGTTAAAATAATTATCCATAATAAAAAATTATACATTGTTTCTCTTTCTGATGTGCAAAGCTGTAAACATTTTGTGACTTTTGGTTTGAGTTAATTAATAGGAGAGTTTATTGTAATAATTCTATTGATGATAATCCAATCCCATTCAATAACATCTGCCTAAATTCTGCTATGTACTCTTTATATCTATGAAGGCTTAGCCACATCCATTCACAGGTAAAAATAGAATACTTTTAACCCCGTGATTTGAATCTGAAAAGAAATGAGCTAGAACTTTCTGAATATTATATAACAATGAAATTGGTGGCGGGGAGGATGTCTAGCATAAACAATGTATGTCCCAGCATGGATGCAACTAACATATTCAGTGCACTCTCTATAATATAACTGAGACAAGAACCACCTCCACTTCTGTAATTCAACTTTCTCATTGGCAGAAGTTTTTCTATAGAATGACGCAGTACATAAAAAGTCTGCTAAAAACATAAAACCATCTTGTGCCCTCTTTAAATTTTCTGAAAGAATTGGAGTTAGGTCAACTTTCCAATCATTACTCAGGAGAGCATCAACATTTACCCAGTTCTTTTGTACCGTATATTCATCATTGAAATTAATGCTAAAAATATTTGTATATAATAATATAGCAGCAGAACTAAAATGAAACCCAAATTCAACACCATTCATTCAGTTACAAAGTTACAAACAAGAAATCACGATCGCCTTGATCTAAGACCTTTCTTGATCCACCGTAACCACATTGATTATAAACAATTGGATGTGTTCTATTAACAAAACAATATAAAAAATACACCTATTTTGGATATAGTAGGATTTATCAGCAGGGCCACCTTAACTACTTTATGGGCCCCCGGGCAATGCAGTGTACCGGGCCCCTAAAAAACAAACAAAATAAATATATATATATATATATATATATATATATATATATATATAAATAGTGTGTGTGTGTATGTAAAAAAAATATATATGTATGTAAAAAAAACGTGATTATATATATAATCACTTTTTTTTTACATATATATATATATATATATATATATATATATATATATAGGGGCCCCCTTAACTTACCTTAAGTCCGATCCTCTTCTTTTTTCCGCGCCGCTGAGTCTCTTCTGCACTCTTCCGTGTTGTGGTTGCAGTGAATGCTGGGTGTGACATCACACCCAGCATTTACTGCGAGCACAGCATGGAAGAGGGGACCAGGAAGGGAGCCGGATCACCGCTGATGTGACCGCAAGGTAAGTATTTAAAAAAAAAAAAGATTCGGGCGGGCCCCCCTTGCTTGCAGGGCCCCCGGGCACCTGCCCATCGTGCCCAATGGAAGAGACGGCCTTGTTTATCAGGGTGTTCTACGAAATCAATAATCTCTTTCAGAGAAAGTGTTAAAACTTATCAACTTCGTATAAAGAATATACTTTCCTTTTGTATACTGTTTGTTTTCTACAATTCCCATTAAATGTTGTTCTAGAACTAGCATGCTTTAATTCAAACTTACACACCTAACTTGTTTTACCAATGTTCCATCATTGTCTTTAACTGCTCAAGTTAATTTTCCTTTCGAACCGCTGTGACCAATATATTGCATATCCTCTAAAAGATAACAACTTAATGACAACAAGAGCTCTGTGTACCTAGCACCTGAAATATAATAGCAAATCACTATGCTATGATCAGATAAACTATTACGAAAAATACAACATTTAAGCATCTATATAAAATATGTTTTAAACATAGCGGGCCTGATTAATTAAGGAAAGTAAAGCAAAAAAGAAGTAACTTTCCACCTTGGCAAAACCATGTTGCATTGGTGGGGGAGGTAAATTTAAAATGTGGGGATAGATTTATAGTTAGTATAGGGCATGTCATAGATCAACTTTACATTTCAGTGTACAAATAAAGCTATCAAGTATTTGTGTGCTACATGAAAAAACAGCCAATATTTAACTTATGTGCAAAATAATAAACTAATTTGAACCCTTTGCATTGTAACATGGTTTGTCCAGGAGAAAACGTACTCCTTTATTTGCTCTATTCTCCTTAATGAATCGTGTTTAATTTAATTGCATTTAATGCACAAATGTTTTTAAAAATTCAATTTTATTTTCCTATACAAGGGGCAACAACATTTATAATCAATCTTTACCCAAAATCCAGTAAACCAAAAATATTTAAAAAACTATATCATTTACCATTGTTTCTAAAGTTTCTTAAATATTTTCATTAAAGTGTACTATTTTTGCTTACTTGAGTCTGTAGCAGAATCACATAAAAAAATCATGCTGAATTCATACATTTCCTTGAATTCATACATTTCCTTAAATCAAACTTTTCTGTACACTGTCACTCTCCTCACTTTTTTTCCAATTATAAGCTATTCATACTACCTTCTTCTGAGCTGCAGGATTTTCAACCAGAGAATCAAAAAGTTCTACCTCCCCCTCACTCTAATATTCAGCCTGATGCCCCTTGTTCCTCCCAAACTAAGTAACCTAACCTAGGTGTCAGATGTAGTAGGGGTGATATTTCACGCTGATTCAATAGACAGTAACACTGGGGTTCTTGATAAACTTCACTAGCATCTTTTGTCTTCACATTTACAAGATTACACTAGAGGTTAACATTTGTACCCTTTTTTTCTTACAAACCACACTATAAGTTCATTTTATCCCCCATTATTATTTGGTTCATCTGTCACGTTAGCTCTATTAGCAGTTTCTCACTCCCATGAACTTTCTCCAGTTTTAAGGGATGGAGTTTTGTGCAGATGTTATCAGTGTTTTTTATTCTGCTGGTGCTGCTGTATTACTCTCAGCTTCAGAGTCACTTTCCACATAATAAGAGTATTCCCCAGACCCTGAATCCCTGGTTACCTTTATGTCCGGCTGGTCACCTGTAGCAGTTTTAGAATCTTTTGTCTTTCATTCAGAACACTGTTATAATGTGTTTATCGCTTCCAAATTTAAAGCAACATATTTGTTCTGTACTCCATTCTTACAAACATTCTGCTGAGCTAATGAAAATTATAATTAATATGAAAATTAAATATTCTAAAACAAAATGAAGGTTCATTCTATAACATAGAAAGATGTTAAACATTGTAAAACAAAAAGCCTCTATGAATAACAATTCCTTTTTAAATGACTTCATTGGTTAACTGTTCAGTATTCATAAACACAGACCTTTGTTTGCAGACACAACTGTTCATCAGTGGTCACCACCACCACCAGCATGGAGAGTACAGGGCCAAAGAGGAAAAGGAGGTGGCAGTAGGAGCCTGAGGGAGGTAGTTTTGTTTGCCCTAGAGAAATCAATGCATGATGCCATGTATGCAATGTTACTTCTGTGCAGAGATGGTCACTGACCCCCGTGTTTTGGTTTTGTATTCGGTTTTGGATCTGGATTACCGTCGTGTTTTGGTTTTGGTTTTGGTTTTGCAAAACCGCAATTGCGTGTTTTGGTTTTGGTTTTGGTTTTGTTTGGTTTTGTTTTGCTATTTTGTTGGAAAATCAATGTTTTTGGGCCTAAAATAACCAAATTTAGTGCTCCACCTGTTTCTTGGATAAGTAATGTAATTGTAAAGCTAATAAATTATCCAAAAAACAGTTTAATTCATTAATTCTACACACAAACCAGATTGTCTTCCTCTCCATCTATGCATATTGGCAATGCAGCCATCGTCTTTGGGTGTATATTACACCCTACACTTATAGTTAAATATGTAAAGAAATGGACAAAGGCAGTTTGGTTTCTGTCTCTATAGCCCCCCCCCCCCGCCCTCCACTTGTAGTTGAATAGAAGAAAAGCAGCCTGGATAGACTGAACAATATAAAAAATAAATGGACCAAGGTAGCTTGGTATCTGTCTGCATCAGATCCCCTCTCCACTAGGAGTAAAATAGAAAAAAAGCAGCCTGGATAGACTGAACAATATAAAATATAAATGGACCAAAGCAGTTTGGTATCTGTCTGCATCAGACCCCCCCCCCCCCCTCCCATCCACTTGTATTAAAATAGAAAAGAAGCAGCCTGCATAGACTGTCGAATTAGAATATTAAAATAAATGGACAAAGGCAGTTTGGTATCTGGCTACACTCGGGCTGTTCAGGCACACATCAGCAGAACTGCTGAAAGGGCCCTTCTTTATGGGTACACTAACAGAATGCTCACGATTAGACATCCCACTGTTGGATGGACTCTCCACAGGGATTGTGTCATTTCTGATTCAGAGAAAACATTATCCTCTAATGCCTTACTGTTATCTTGCAGCTCGGCTTTGACGCGTAACAGTAGTTGTGCACCACTTGTAGGCTTGGTAACATTTTTGGATCTGCCACTAATAGAGAAAGGCAAAGGCCTCATTCTCTCTTTGCCACTGCGTGTGTAGAATGGCATGTTGGCAATTTTTTTTTTTATCGGCACTTAACTTTTCCGCAGTTACACTTCTTTTTCGCTTCAACACAGTAAATTTTTTTCGGGTGTGTGTTTTTTGGACTGATTTCGAAACACTGTGTAGTTTGACATCGCCTTGCCCAGATGATGTACTGGGAACACTACCATCAGGACTGGTGACAGAACCTGGTTGCTCATTCTGCTCATATGTGGACTGCTTTGAATCCATTCTGAGCCCAAAGCTCTTGTAGTGCTACAAATTGTTTTAGATCCTGCTGACAAATATGACTTTTGACAGCCAGAAATATTTATGCACAATTATGGGGGACACCCCAAAAGCACTGGGGAGTGCTAAAAATTAGTTGGTAGATACTGCTGACAGATAGTAATTTTGACAGCCAGAAATATTTATGCACAATTATGGGGGACACCCCAAAAGCACTGAGGAGTGCTAAAAATTATTTGGTAGATACTGCTGACAGATATGACTTTTGACAGCCAGAAATATTTATGCACAATTATGGGGGACACCCCAAAAGCACTGAGGAGTGCTAAAAATTATTTGGTAGATACTGCTGACAGATATGACTTTTGACAGCCAGAAATATTTATGCACAATTATGGGGGACACCCCAAAAGCACTGGGGAGTGCCAAATATAAAAAAATAAATAAATAAACCTCTATCCTCCTCTCTTCTCTAGCGATTTTTGTTAGAGCAATTGCAAGAAGAATATTGGATTCTCTGTCCCTGCTCTAATCAGCCTGTGACTACACCCTGCTCTCTCCCTCTGTCAAATGGCGATGGATTGCTGTTGAGGCGTGTATTTATAATCTTGAAGTATCGCGAGAACCAAGCCCCGAGATCCGATGACGTCGCGATGATGTTCGACCTCGATTTGGATTCGGAGCTGGCGGGAGAGTACCGAGCTACTCAGCTCGGTACTAGGATAGGCAAAGTTCGGGTGGGTTCGGTTCTCGGGGAACCGGACCCGCCCATCTCTACTTCTGTGGCAAAGTGTTGTCTAAGTTCACCTTTGATGTCATTAAACTTTGCCTCCATTTAAATTCTTTGTCCTATATTTTCTTCCTGATGCTATTTGTCACAGATGAACTATAGTGATTTCATAATGGGCCTAGGATGTCAGTATGTCGCATCCAGTAGCCTCAAATGCTCCTTGATGGGTTAAGCCACTGTTAATAAGCACTCATTTAAGAATTTAAAACTGTATTTATTTTTAAACCTGCTAGTTTAAGTAACGTGATCAAGTTTAACATTCAGTATTACTTATTCGCAAATAAGTAAAAAAAGAATGAGATTTCTGTGAAAGCCACAGCTTTAGTGACAATCAAAACCAAATTTAAGATTTGTAGTTTATTTAGCTTTAGCAAGTACCCCAAGTCAGGGGAACTCTGCTTATTTAGTCATGGGTTGGCCATGATGGTTATAGTTGCAGTGCAAATTATTAATTCATTGTGCTCGAGAATGTGATCAACATGTATGTAACTTTGCAAACTTAATGATCAATTATCATCATCATCATCACCATCTTCAATTTCAATATCTGTATTTTTATCTTTATCCAAGTGTAAGTAAATTTGATATGCCCCTTGTTGCTCTGCCCCATCTCAACATCAAATGTATTATTATCTTCAGAATAAGAAACTTGCATTAGCTCCTAACAGGTAGGTACTGATACAATTTTGGCTGTTAATGTTTTGTAACCATTGACAAATGCAGTTTATATACTCTAGCAACTTGAGTAAATTTCTTTCTTCAAATGCTTCTGAGTTTATGTCAACAGGAATACTACATGAGAACATTATAACATTCTGATTTTTAAGCACTGCTAATGCTAACGGAAGAGGGGGAGTTGCGCCTCAATATTTACACACCAATGCATAAGTTAACTTGTTACACTGATCTTGTGTGAATAGATTCAGAATGACTATTTTCCTACTCATTTACCTCATAAAGGTTAGATGGATTTCTAATTTACTAGTACAGCAGTTGCATCCTTTGCAGTTTTATTGCCTAAATTTAGTTGATGACTTCTCTTATAGACCATGTTTTTCAATTGCAATTTTACTGCATTCTTCTACGGCTTTAGCATATTTGATTATTATTATTAATATTAATAGAACAAACGAAAGGATGTACATCAAAAGAATGGGTTGATATAATAAATAGCCTATATCATGCAACTAACAATTACAAAACAGTGAAAATTTGGAATGTCACAGAACAAGGATATAGCATTCTTGCAATGATCAATAGATGTGTAACCACCAGGTAATGGGCAAAGAAATGAATAGTTAGTACTAGTGATATTAATTCTGATATGCAGAATTAAGATAATTTTTTTGAATTTCAACTGATGAACAGCTGTGCTGCAGTTGCTATACCTATGCTGTCCTGTACTGTACTAGATTGCAGTCTGAGACAGTGATGATTACCAGCAAGTAAGACTTACACCCCTTACTAACTTTGTGAGTGGACAAAATTACAAGTAGATTAGTTGCATGAATTTCAGTTGCTGTACAGTTGTGCTGCAACTACTGTACTTACAGTATACTGTCCTATATTGCCAGCAGTAACTTGCAGTATGTTGTAAAAATTGTCTAAGACAGTGATGATGGCCGGCAGCTTGCAAGAGTAACTGACCACAGACACACTTTTTTAATACTGTAAAAAGGAATGGCTAAATGCATTGGGACAGAACAATTCTATCGGTGATCAATAAGTTCGTCAGCTGCTACTAGCCAGTAGGAAAACTAGTAGTAATTCTTCTTGTATACCAAATAAAGAGAGATCAATTGTATAAATTTTAACTCTTGTATTTAATACTCCTGTAATGGTTTGTTGAGATAAACTCCAACTCCAATCACACCACGTAG
The DNA here is from genome assembly GCF_038048845.1 of Mixophyes fleayi. Lineage (NCBI taxonomy): Eukaryota > Metazoa > Chordata > Amphibia > Anura > Limnodynastidae > Mixophyes > Mixophyes fleayi. The sequence goes on from NC_134406.1 coordinate 96,148,619, forward strand.
CAAAATAAGTATACCATCATCATCCCAGTCATAAGTCTATAGAGTCTGTCAAATGTGAATTGACAAAACAGTGCCCAATGGTAAAGCAAAAGTGAAAGTCAGTGATTTTATGGCCGAGGCTTCCCAACTTTGCAAAATGACCTGTTCTGCGGCAAAATTCACTTTGTGCAAAATTTTGATGCACCTTTGCACATGCCGAGTGAGTATAACATAATGTCATATATAGGAATATAGATTTAAAAAAAAAAATTGTCTCCCAGTCTAAATGGTTAGAAAATTCATGTTTTTGTGGTTAATTTATGAGGAACTAAGTGAATAGAATATATTCTTGTATTACAGTATTGCCTGACTTTCTAATGACCACTAGACTGTCCAACCAGTGTTTAAGGCAAACTAAGATGTGAACATATTTGCAGAGAAGAGGATTTTTGCTTCATTCAAATTGTGTGTATGTGTGTGTGTGTGTGTGTGGGTGTGTGTGTGTCTTTGTGTGTGTGTGTGTGTGTGTGTGTGTGTGTGTGTGTGTGTGTGTGTATATGTGTGTGTGTGTGTGTGCGCGTGTGTATGTGTGTGTCTGTTTGGATGTATGTTTTAATCTGTGGTTTTGTAAGTATTATTGCAACCCTCAGTAGATCAAAATCCAAATTTCAATTTTTCTCTTAAGCAAATGGAAGCCGTCTCTCTTCATTTGTATATCCCTTCCAGGAACATGAAATAGCTTTCAGAGCCTACAGAAATCCAGTGTCTAACTTATGTATTTTAATGAGCACCAATGTCAGTAATAATAACAATGATGTTTGACAGAGGAATATCTTATGCTCAGGTACTTTTCTGCACTAACATAGGCAGAACATCAATGACAAGGACCAATAAGAGCTGCACTGAATGCTGCAAGTACCACTGCCACTATGTGTAGCTTTCCTGAAGCTTTTATGTTCATCTGTTATAAATTTAAGATGTCAGCTTAGCTAAAGTTACATGCTGACTTGTTTCTGAGACAGCCAAGAGCAGCACTGTGTCTCATACTGTAAGTAACAAAGCCATTGTTTCCCTGTGACTCCAGCACACTAAGGACTGAATTGATTAGTGTACCATAGTGCTAGTGGTTGTTTTATAAATAAAATAATTGCAGTTTGTGTTATAATTCCTGTGGTTCTTACTGTACACTAGTGCTATCAACAGCCATGCTGTGGCCCTAAAACTCTTTTCTCTTCCTATATCCTGAACATTCCACAGACTACTCTGTATGTAATAGTATGATCTGGCTAAGCCTAGACTGGCATTCTAAGTTACCAAGGGATCTGTCTGTGAGCTCTAAGCTTAAAGGGTAAGTTCATCTTAAAGTAATATCTGTAAGAATAGTGTCTTAGCCTTTTCTTCATTATGTTATCCCTGAAAAACATTTTGCAGGCCCTTCTGTGAATTCCAGTATTGATATTCTGGGTTTTTAGTTTTTAAAAATGCAGTGATAGTAGGGGAAGTACAGCCCATAGTTCTCTGTTCAATAATTGTGGCAGAAAACAACATCTACCATCATGCATAAAAGTATCCTAAGCACTATCTGTATCTCATCCCCAGATTGCCTGTAGCTTAGTTGAAGCAGCAAGTATTTGAATCTTGCATGCAGTGAGTTAACAGTTGGAGTGAGGGTAAGCCACAATGAAGGTGAAGACTGGCTAGATAATGGTTAGGTTGTATACCCTTATATCCTGTATGTTATGCAGAGAAACCAAACTAAACACAGAGTGACAGGCAGTGCAGTATATTCTAAAATATGTATGATTGGACTTTAATAGAGTTATTGGAAGTTATTTGAAGTAAATCATATGTAACTATTATTTTAGCACATATGATACACCTATTTAGGATAAAAGTTTTTATACACACATCTGTGATTTTAGTAGCTGAATATGGTCAGAAATATATTAAAATATTTGGAATTCAAAAGACTCAAGTACTTTGACATATTCATTATATTGGGCACTATCGGGGTATTAAAGTTGTAACTCTTGGGGTTCCGTCCTTGTTAATTACCCCAGTGAAGGGTTGGGAGGAGCCCCAGCACTTTTCTATATGGGGCTGGCAGCTTCTGAGAGTGCTGTTTTTTGTGTGTTCCCCCCATATAGACACCAGTCCTGCAGTGATTTTCTTTATAGCAGGGAAACCATGCACTAGCAGTCTCTATGTTATATATTAGCTCTAGGGCTCAGGGAATTAGGGGGAGGACTCTGACAGTTTGTTATGATTTATTTGTTTCACAGTGTGCTGTGCATGGGAACTGTTTTGCCTCATTAAAAGCACAAAAAATGCCAGACCTTCTCTCTGCCAGTTCTGGGCAGGTGAAGAATGTAAGACTTTTAGTAAAAGAGGAATGGCAATGCAAGAAACACCGCACTTCTGCCCCATTATCTTATTACAATAATCTCGCTCCAGAAAAGTTAATCTCATTTCGGCGTTGTTCCATAAACTGAGGCTCACTGGTGTGCCTACTCCATATTTTACTAGGACCATCTTCAATCTGTTTAACTGCTCATGTGCAATATTCTACTTCTCCACAAATGTGGTTATTTTGCCCCCCCCAACCTATGTGTCCTGTGTAAATCGAGGCATACAGTGGGTTCAAAGCTGTATTTGTGCTGCGGGGGTGGTTTTCTTGCACTTCATAAATGACCTCCAAGCGCTGTAGGAGCCAGCATTTTCAAATGATTGAGGTTTCTCAAGTTCCCCCTCCCCATATGACGGGAAAATGCCATGCATAGACATGGCTAGTGGCAGCACTACTATTGGGAGTGCTCAAGCATCCACAACAGCCACAGACCTGGTACCTGTCTGTCCAAGACTTGATTTATATAATCAGTAAGCCAAAAATGACATATTTTTGAGGTAGAGCAGGATGTGAAGGGACGTGTCTTCAGAAACTGCTAGTTTGTTCATTTTATATAAAAAAGCATTTGGGGGATTTGCTGCTACTGAGCAGAGCAACATGAACAAAGGTTATTGAAGACAGATGCACAAAAGCAGGACGAACTTTATGCTAGAACAACGTTGACAGTTTGTGGAAAAAAGATTGGAAATGAAGCATTAGACAGGAGAATGTTATTATTGTTGTATGATAAATTCTTAACAAATGGTTGCAACATTTTTGGTAGGAAACAAATAAGATAAAACCAAAATAATGAAGGCTTTACTCACTCCTTATTTTTAGTGAGAAACTTCCCCAGTGGTCTTGCATTTTGCCTGTGAATATGACATATAATCCATAACAAGTATTTTCCCCCTTGGATTAGTATCCCTTAGAGTAAAACAGTTGTTTAAACTACCTTTCTATGTGAAATAAACTATTTAAAATGATGGGAGGTTGAAGAGTTTGCATTTATTATTTATACAATGAATGCGAAATGCCAAATAAGGTTATTGGATATGCAGTACAGACATAATATCCTATGTAGGGCATGTGTTTTTAAAAGTAGCAAAGGCTGGATAGGAAACAATAATAAAACATCTCCAAAGGTTTCTCTTTTTAGGAAGCAGACCTTGTCTCATTTTGTTTACTTAACGCAGAAGGCTCCTGTGTATTTAAATCATTTATTTACCATCTTAACTTAGAGTTTTGATAGAGTAATAAAGGCAAGCTTTTTAAACAGCTGTAAAAAATATCTTTCGGTTTGTTGAATTAATTTTGCATTAATGAGGAAGAGAGATAAAATATTTTAATTTAGAAATCAGACATCCCACATATTTCATCCACAGGTGCCAACTGTCAGGAAATTCAATTTCACCAGTCAAATCAAACATAAGATAACAGTTAACAGTATGTGATAAACATAACATACTGAAATTAAAATATATGTACTATTTTAAGCATTTAAAGATATAAATGGTAACTTGGCAACCATTAATATGCATGTGTGATTAATTTAAATAAATGTACATACTTTAAGGGCTACTTCAGATAAATGAGTACACCATTATAAAAGGGTACATGATAAAAAAAACCATTGAAAACCCATAGCCTAAAATGATTAATGTAAGTATTAATATGGCCTGCACGACTCACACCTCCACTGCATCCTTGCAGCATTTTGCAATCTTCCCATCTGTAGCAAAACACCTATGGTGTTCAGTATATCTCTAACTGGCCACTTACATGGGTCCCCAAAACTATGCACCTAGTCTGCACTTGACAAGGAACTCCATTGCTTTACTCAACTCCTCCCATTGGCCAGTGCAAATGCCCTCAGCTTGTCCAGTAAACCCATGAAATTTGGCAGAAAATTGATATGAGATTGTTGTGAACACATGGATGGATAGCATCTTTTTCTGACATATATTCATTTTTTGCTGTATGACTGACTGAATGGTTTCTTGACAATTTGAAATCACTGAGACCCTTTAGAAACCACAAAAAGCATTTTAACAAATGCACCAATTGACATCACAATGTATTGATTGTGAATTTCTACACCTAGATATATAATGGCTCTACTGACAAATACAGAAAACATTTTGTTTTGCGCTAGTCAGTGCATTTAAACAAATAGCAGGGATGGATATCATAATATATTACCTGGGTATTTGTAAACCTATATAGCCAATGTTTCTAATAACAAGTGCAGAAAACAATTGTGTTTTGCGCCATTCAGTGTGTTGTTAAAAATACACTGGGTTTGATCTCAAGACATTGCCTGTGTATTTGTGATTGCACTAATGAAAAGTACAGAATTTTTTTTTGTTTGCAAAAGTCACTGTTTGTCTACAAATATAACTGCTGATGTCACAGTGTATTGCATGATATTTCTGCACTTAGATAGGTAATTTCACTAATGACAAATGTAGAAAAAATGTTGTTCTCCAGTCAGTGCACTTTAACACTAGTAAAAATAACACTAAATTGCCTGTGTATTTATACAGTACACATAGATAGCTAATGGTGCTATTCAGTAGTACAGAAAATCATTTTGGTTTGGGCCGTCAGCATATGGTAGAAAGGGTGTAAGTTGTGTAAAAAGACAGACAATACTGTAGTGCTCTTTACACAGTACAGTAGGTAGTAAATGCAGTGAGCACAGGAATTTACAGTAGTCTGGGGCTGTAAATTCCTGTCATAAGACTGTAGACATGTCATATTTGCTGATGACAGCTGATTGACTTCTTTACATTTCATGTACTGTGATTGACCTGATTCCCTAGTAGGCATTACAGAATATTCAAATTTGGCCAAGCCTAGAGTGTTTGTGAACTAATTTGTAAGCGGAAATCTTTAAAATTCAGCTAATTTCATAATTGTGCGGAACACATTTTTCCATTTTTAATGGTGGCTTCAAATTTATAAGGATTCCAGTGATAAGCAGCACTAGTTTTCATTGTCTTGTACAGGTTTTCCACTAGTTACACAAAGTGTAGGTTGTGCAGGTTGTTATGTATTTGGGGTTAGTAGTACTTAGCTTGACATTTGGTCTCGGCTCAGTTTCTACATGCTGATTACTCATACTTGCCTACTTTTAAATGTTTACTCCAGGAAGAGAGGTCATGTGACAAGTGCAGGATGAGGCATTGCATAGCCAGGGGAGGGGGGGGGGGTCTGGGCTTAATGACGCAATCACTTCATTAAGCCCCATCAACACCGGGAAGATGCCTACCCTTTGAGAGGTCCAGAAGAGTAGGCAAGTATCTGTTTGCCTACAACATTTTTGCCCTCTCTTACAACAGCAAATTTCATAGTTTTCTTTTCACATTATATATACTCTTCATAGAAGTAATAGTTGCAAGGTTTGAGACAACTTCCCTTGGTTTTAGGGCGAACCAACTTCTCCTGAAAATTGCAAGTGCTTCAGTTATTCGAAGACAGTCCCTACATTTGGGGAAGAAAAAGAGGGTGGTCTTGTTAAAAAAGGGATTTGACTTGGTAGGTTGAAGGTATGGCCACTCTTTGCCACAATTTTCTTTTCTGGAATGTTTGGAAGTATGACATTAGGATTTTGAATTCAGCGGTGTTGAGCGAATTATGCGACATGTGTGTGGGGGGGGGATTACACAAAATAAGAACTGTAACACAATGTAAAACAGGAGATACAGAAGCAGAAGTTAATTTCATATTGGTGTGCATTTGACAATATAATCTTCCTGCATCAAGATTAGGAGCTTCACACATTTGTGCTGTTGGGGACCATGCTCTTTACATTATCAATTTCTCAGTCCGTAGTTTCCCTTGACACAGGCTGCCATGTCCTCCCTAACTTAATGACATGACCGGATAGGCCATTTCCTCCCACAAGATCAGCACTCTGCTTTACTCTGTGCTGCTGTGAACATTCCAGTCTCTGTGTCCCCAAACATGGGGACACAGAGACATGCACAAAATGACTGATAACAAAAAAGCACTTAAATCCTCAAATGCACCTTAACATTATTAAAACATTATTAAAAGTCAAGCCCGTAAAATGACCAAAGATAGATTTACTTTTTATTTCTTCGAACAGTGCAATGATTTAGGAAAAACACTTTTCTAGAACTGATTCTCCTTGTGGCCCTTTCCTAGAAAGCGTAAAGACTAATTTATGCCTCTGTGACTTGAATATGAACTTTGTAGTTAAGCTACAGTACACATAAAAGTAGCAATTTAAAAAGAAAGTATGTTTCCGGCTACCTAAAGAAATCTGGACAAATCAAAGACTGGTGGGAAGCTGTCAGTAATTGAATGGTTATATTTCTGTAAGAGAAAAGACAAATGATGGGTCGATATTAAGGGAAGCCTCACACTGAGGTCATAATTCCTGAGAAATTGCTTTCACTCTTATATGTAATGTTGGTTAGCTAATGATAGTTAAAATTATTGCTGTAAACAGTGACATTAGATAGTAATTTTGGAAACTGTACTCTTCTCATGCTTACTCTATAGCTTTATAAATTGGATCATTACTCAACAATATCCACATTAGTGATATACTGAAGAATAAAGCTAGACTTATGGTCAATACTGTTTGAACAATATTACTGTATCTCTTTTTTACTCCTTTTTTTATTTTTATCTTTGTGCTTTTAGTAAAACTGAAATAATAGTATACATTTTGGACTGGTTAAAAGCCACATTTAATGTATCTACACTGTATTATGGATATTTATCACACCTATGTTATAGCAAGACAAGAAATAACTTTGAACTATGACCAAAGGTCATCTACATCTTTTCTATTTTTTGTGTTGGTTTCTTTTGTTGTGCAAGTCCAGAAGTGATTAATTTTAGCACAACATTTGAATATTTCCTAACTGCCACCATTTTTCTATAAATACTAATTGCCGGAATGCACATGCTTGTATACACATCACATCACATACACTGTAAATGAACAGTACCCTAAATTACTTATTCACCAGAGATATTTATAGGACCTTTCTACCATACTTTAAATACTCACCTTCAAGAAATCCTAATTTGGGTAACATATAGCATGAGATGTTAAATTCACCCAACATAAATTGCTAGTAATGTAAAACTATGTAATTTGCTTTATATAAGAAACTAGGCACAGTTCGATGGACATATGTTCTAGATCTGAAACTGTCCCATGCTTAGTCAATTAACCAATGGTTAACCAAACTATAAGCATATAACAATATTTTTAAGAACTTAGTAAGATAGCAGCCTCATTTGCTCTTGGTATAGAGACTGTTTACATATCAGGAGAAGTAGTAACTGAACAACATAAAATCGCACATGTTCAGTTTTGCATTCCACCTTGATCAGTCATACCTCGCTGAGCTGTATTAAATTTGATTTCGATCATCCATGTATGTGCATAATAAAGCATACAACATTGGTCTATAGTGGTAATAATGTAATAAAATATATATTTTTTTCCATCATGCAATGGGTCTTTTATGTGTGCATATTCCCCGGTGTGCTATGATTGAAAAAGCACATTTTGTAGCAGAACTTATTCAGCATTTGACATAAGATAATTTGAATTTGCCATGCTTGTGAGATAACTCACTAGGGAGAAAGGAGTCTTAAATAAATAATACAGATAAAAATGTATACTTCCTTCTATTTCAAAGCTAATGCAGCCAGCTTACAATGGAACGGTAGCATGAAGACACAGCACTGTAATTTGATGGATTTGTTTTGACAGCAGCCAAATAATTGAGAGTGAAAGGTGTCAGGAAAGATGATATATCGTATAAGCCACATTCAGGAGGCTACCCCAGAAGCAACTGCAACAAGAGTATTATTTCCTTTGATATCCCACTGTTACTCACTTCCAGTTTATTACAAGACCATGAAAGGTATTCAGTTTAACAGATCAGGGAGGCGTTGCAGAGAAGAGAATGAAATGCACGTAAACTGGGAATTAGGACAATGTATTCTGACAAATGCATTCATTCTGGACATGCAGTAGAATTACAAGGCTGGGAAATGACAAATGTAATGTAAAATGGAAGGCGTAAATAATTAGCATTAATAAAATAAGCATATTATTTGGTCTACAAAAATTGTAGTAAATCAATTGCTGTGAATCACATTAAAATGCATGTGATTCTTTCATCAGCGACATGTGTGATTAAAGGCAAAGTAGAATATTGATTTTTGCACACCTTATTTGAGGTTATTATTTGCTCTAGGGGCTAGATTTACTAAGAATCGTGTTTGGTGGCAGTTTTAAACCACCACACATCGTCGGCGGTTTAGTGCTAAAAACCGCTGCATATTCTATAGGGTGGTTTGAGGCTGCGATGTAAACTGTCTGGCAATGGTGACTGATTGGTTAAAACCGTCATCAAAACCGCTATCAAAAAGACAAGTGTTCTTAATACCTGCTTCTGATTGGCTTGACAGCTCAAACATGCTGTTTGAGCTATCTTGTCATTCAGAGCATAAGAGGAAGCAACATTGGAATATACATTTTGGGGGAAATCATTAATTTTTGATCGAGGGGCAAAATTAATTTATTAACTTATGGGGGAAATTTTAATTTTCATTATATTATGAGGACAAAATTATAGTATTATTATATTATGGAGGCACTATATCATGCCACATTGAGCATCATAAATAATTATATTCACCATTAACAATCAAATAGTATTGCCCAGTTAATAAAACTATATATTTATTTTTTCCCCCATAATATAATACATTAATATTATCGCCATAATATAAAGGAAACAAAATTGCCCCCATAAGCTAATTATAAATTAATTTTTCCCCTTAATCAATAAATAATGATTGCCCCCAAAATTTATGTCAGTGGTGCTTCCTCTTATATTCTGAATGGCAAGATATCTAAAACATCATGCAGTTTGAGCAATCATGCCTATCACAACCACCTCTTTTGTTTTGGATGTTTGGATAATGGTTTTGTGGCTGTTTTGCAAACCCCCAGCTTAGTAAGTCCGGCGCTTTCTATGTTCATCATTGTTAGAATTGGGATTGCGATTTGTAAAGTAGTGGTTTTCAAAAATGTAAATTCTGGCCATTTTAATGGTGGTTTGGGCTATGGTAAAAACGTCCGAAAAGTGTGCGATGTAAACTGTCTGGCAAGGGTGACTGATTGGTTAAAACCGTCATCAAAACCGCTATCAAAAAGACAAGTGTTCTTAATACCTGCTTCTGATTGGCTTGACAGCTCAAACATGCTGTTTGAGCTATCTTGTCATTCAGAGCATAAGAGGAAGCAACATTGGAATATACATTTTGGGGGAAATCATTAATTTTTGATCGAGGGGCAAAATTAATTTATTAACTTATGGGGGAAATTTTAATTTTCATTATATTATGAGGACAAAATTATAGTATTATTATATTATGGAGGCACTATATCATGCCACATTGAGCATCATAAATAATTATATTCACCATTAACAATCAAATAGTATTGCCCAGTTAATAAAACTATATATTTATTTTTTCCCCCATAATATAATACATTAATATTATCGCCATAATATAAAGGAAACAAAATTGCCCCCATAAGCTAATTATAAATTAATTTTTCCCCTTAATCAATAAATAATGATTGCCCCCAAAATTTATGTCAGTGGTGCTTCCTCTTATATTCTGAATGGCAAGATATCTAAAACATCATGCAGTTTGAGCAATCATGCCTATCACAACCACCTCTTTTGTTTTGGATGTTTGGATAATGGTTTTGTGGCTGTTTTGCAAACCCCCAGCTTAGTAAGTCCGGCGCTTTCTATGTTCATCATTGTTAGAATTGGGATTGCGATTTGTAAAGTAGTGGTTTTCAAAAATGTAAATTCTGGCCATTTTAATGGTGGTTTGGGCTATGGTAAAAACGTCCGAAAAGTGTCTGTTTCATCGAATCACCCTTTAGTAAAACTAGCCCAAGCCATCACTGTAAATATACCTGAAACCAGAGAGTGAAAACGTTCAGGTGCTACACTATCTGTTTACTAACTGACAAGATATCAGTTCAGCTCAGAGATCTGAATGGTGGGTAATCCTAATTTATCTTGCTATTGGCTTCCTTTTATACTCATTTGGTTGGAGTGCTTGTGACCCTACAATTCCTAGAATCTATATGTTGAGATTTTTAAGTAAATACTGAAGTGGTGAACACATGTGTAATTATATACTTATAAGTGGTGTAAAAATATTCATGTTTAACATTTATGTAAGGTAAAAGATTATACCGCCCTTATAAAAAGTGTTAGTGAGATTTTTAGTAGTTGTCTTGGAAGTCTGTGCTATGTATGAATGCAGTTGATCTGCAGCCTTGTGCTTTTTTTATGGCCACAGCTTTTGTCATTGTTACACTGCATGGTATAAATTACCTTTCACAATCACTTAAACAGTTGTGACTGGGGAGAGCTGTCAGCTTCGGCAGACTCAACTCATTGCAGCTGCTGTGGTATAATCCTAAAGTATAGGCCCAGGGATACAGCAGTTACATAGGTGAAGGCATTGCAGCCCGAAGGCTCATTGTGTGAAAGTAGTGTTACCGGTCATTAAAAAGCAGCATTGGTTTTGCTAAGAGTGTGTGTAGTTTTATTGAAAGTGTGGCTAATTTAGAAATTACATTATATATTCAAATATATATAATCAAATATTTCGACTTTAGTCCTATTACAGACCAAAAAAGTGTCTCTACACAGTCATCAGTACACAAAGAATAGGGTTCAATACAATGTGGGTTTCTCTTGTCTTTCTTTACTGATTTGCTTTGGCTCTTCTTTGGCAGCCATAAAAGTACTGGGGCTTTTCACTGGTTCCCTCTGGCTAACTGCCAAGTACCAGCTTGACAGGATGTGTATCGTAATCTTGGCCACTGAAATAAATAACCACAGATAGAGCTACATTTACTAAATGATGGGGATCTCTGGTGTACCGGGGAGTGGGTTGCCCATGTATAGTAGCAGACATTTAATGTTGGCATGTATGGAAATGTTGAAGTACAACTGCAGGTGAAGCATGGAGTGTCCGGTATAGCAATGTGACATGTTATTAATTTACAGCCAAAATTACCAACACAATTGCAAATATTGATAACTGGTGTCATATTTAGTTACTTGGTTATAATTTTTAGATTTTTACTGCTAATGACCATGTGGATTGGTCCCTCACCGTCAAATTGCCTATACATGGTAGCAGCTCTCAGTGTGCTGTGGATTGTGGAATAGTAGGAAACAGCTATGAACGAGATAAGTGAATGTTTACCATAATAGCATGATTCTGCACATGATATACAACAAAATATAAATGCATACAAACACATAGATGGTGATTAATAATTTTGCTCTTTCTTAATTGCACTGTTGCCTTATCAAATTAATGGATATTTGGTTAAGTAAAATTGATAGCATTAAATAAACAGTTTCCCATCCAACAGTCTTATAAATTAATTTTTTAATCAACAATAACTCTTCAAAATGATTTACATTTTTCTAATAGAAAGGGGTACATTTTGGTTTGTTGCATTTTCAAAAAAATTAAATTCTTTTTCAGACACGTAGTCCCTCAGCTCCCTAGTAAATGAGGAATGACAATAATATCTAAATATGCTTGACTTACAATTGTACACTGACGCTGCTATAATTTGTAATACAGGCACCATCTGATTCTGCAATAGGATAAAGCTGAAATGTAGGAGGAAAATATATAGTTGCCAACATTTATATAATATAAGTTATAGGATCAGACCTGGGCAGACCTGTCTACACTGCAATACATGTATTGCTTAACTACATAGAAAATATTTCTGTATCTTTTTGTAAATTCTCCTTTTCAATAACTATTAACTTATACATTCCAGAGAATGTGAATAGATGGCGAGAATTATAAGTAAATCTTGGAAAGTGTAAAGACATTTGCTAACTATATCTATCTATCTATCTATCTATCTATCTATCTATCTATCTATCTATCTATCTATATGTATTTGCCTACTCTCCTTGAAAGTCCAGGAAACTTTCTGAGAGTCTTCCTGGGAGATTGGGTTACCCTTCCAGATCCCAGTTCTCTTGATGATGAAACGTGTGTAAACAAGCCCTCCCGCTGTGCATGGATACGAATCACGTCATTGCGCAGTGGGGGTGAGGTAAAAAAAGTAGGCAAGTTTGTTTATATATGTAATGTACATAGCGTTATTGTATAGGTGCCTATACAGTGTTGTCCTTTCGACTGGTCAGTCCATTGTAGTGTAAATGGTTGAATTTGACAAGAAATATGTAAAAGCCACTCCCATGTTTAAATTGTTATAAATATAAATGTGCCAAGTAAGAAGTGATAAATGTCCTGGAACGAGAACATGCCATCGAGGGGGGGGAGGGTTACATAAATACCTATTCCTTCTTCTGTTATGACAAAATGCAGCACTCATTTTGCTGCTAGCCTGGTGTTCCGTCCTAAGCACTTGAATTACAAAAAAGCTATGTAACTTTTCAAGCAGAAAATCTTGGAAATCATGGAGAAATGCAATTTATGAACTGGTAGGTAGTTGAGATACAATGTGGAAAGGATTCTAGATGACATGAAGTGGAAGTGTGCATGAAAACCTCATAGCTCATTGGCAGCATAATGGAAATCAAGTGTAATGTCTAATTCAGACACAGAGATGCAGTGAAGTTTGCAGTCCATTTGGCTGTGAAAACGAAGAAATCAAATCTTGGATAGGCTATAGCATAATGTCCATTTCACTCCTGTTTACGGCAATCTTTTATATGTAGTTGATGGCGCACAAATGTATCACCTTCAGACTGTTATGTCTTCTCACTCGTCAACTGTACTGATGGCAGTTCTCAGTTTATCATAAGAGCCCAGGAAACCATCATCAAAATAGCAGTATATGTTTTATAATTGTCTGAAAATTGGTTGTAATGTGTTTTTCTAATACTTTAAATTAGAGATGCTCAGACTCGTTTCCCCGAGATCCGAACACACCCGAACTTATCAGATCTGAGTACCGAGCTGAGCTAGGTACTTTTGCGCGCCTTAGTTTTTATAATTATAATGTATTGCTCTTTAAGTTATGTATACGTCTTTACAAATTTATTACTGAGCCGTTGCTTTTGAATTTACTAGATTGAGATAAGAGAACCCTCCAAAGAAGAAATGCTCCTTAAATCAATACTTAAACCAGCCATTGCCCAATTGCTGAAATTGGGTATTATACAAAGAAATTATTATTATCATTATTATTATCATTGTGTACATTACAATCTAGTGTGGCGGTGCTTTGCTACAATGTTAATAAGTGATTTGCAGTTGTCAATCTGATGGGTCTGGGTGGCCATTGGAGATCTCTCTCTGCTCTTTCTATCTCCCCACATATCTTTAGAGTCTTCCCCAGCCACCTGCTGCTTTCTGTAGTTTCAGTATAGAAAGTGGTTAAGTGCAGATCTAAGGTTTGGACAGGGCCACTATCAGTTCGGGATATTAAATATCTGTAGAGATCTCTGACCTTGGCCACTAAGGTTTTTTTGCAATATTGGTGATTCTGAACAGGTCCTGAACATGAAGTGTCTCTTTACAATACCTCAAAACACACCAAGTGGCCTACAGGGGCAGTTCAAAGGTATAATGGAGGACACAGGGACAGTAGATGGGCTTCCTCAATGCCCAAAGGGACCCATACATAGCTTATGTTATGGAGAGGTTACTAACAATGCAACAAAATGACTTCCTCCTTGTTGTTGAGGAGGAGAGTACTGTAAAACATATAAAAAGTACAATACAGGAAAGAAAAATAATACAAAATACATATTTTAGGGAGAGTGTGGGGAAAAGGTGGGCAGTTCTGAAGGTGTGAGGTCTGGGTTGTGATATGGGTTTGTCCACAACATGGTAAGCGGCCACAAAATGCCATATCACATGAAAAAAAAAGTGATCTCGGAATTGCCTGGTACTTATTTGCAGGTTAGTTCACTAAACTATCTGGATTATACCATTGTTTTTAAAAATAGCTCCACTCAAAATGGAACTTTTACCTTAAGCTGGGCTCTTCCTAGGAGAAGGTTGGGTCTTTTTACCCTATAATAACAGCTTGAGAAGACTGCAGATGTATAGTTGCTGGTTAAAATGTAAACAGTTATCAATGAGAAGGGTATATTTAATGAGAACCTGATTGTATTCCCATGGTGGGATGGCTTTTCATAGAGTTATCTTTTAATCAGTGCCATAGGTTCCACTGTTCTTATCTTAGTAAGTCCAATGTGATCTATTCTATTATTTATTTTATATATCCCATAGCCTTATAATAAAATAGGAAAATGCTCTTAAAGAGAGAAAATAACAGAAGAGAAACAAAACATTTTTAAATGCACATTATGGATGCCTGTGAGTTCACTCAAGCATATAGTTTGAGCTTTCAAGAACAATCCGTAGTCAGGCATTTTAAATGAAAATTGATTTGTGATTTACATGGTCACTGGAAAGAAAATTAACTTATGGAAGCCTGTAATGAAATATTAGACAAGCAAAAAAAGTAGATGGTGATCTAGTGGAACTAAAAGTCCCATCTGGAAGAGTTCTGTGACATTTTACATTTATCTGCGTTCTGCATGAGTTGTAATGTTAGTGGTAATTTTATGGGACTGAATTGAAATGAAAATAGTGTTATCATAGATTGCCTACAATATGAGATTGTGTTCAGTGGAGAGTCTTCTATCCTTTTCTCCATTTTCCTTTAATATGACTCATTGCACTTTTTTCAGCAACTGTTGTTGAATCCATTCAGCCTTTTACTGGGTGCTATTAAAGGAGAACATCAAGTGTACGCCAATGCAATTTAACTGCTGCTTGCACTTACTCTTGCATTATGAGGGCACTGTCCAGAGAGTGAACATGTATTTTCTAGTATTTCCAGCACATAGAACTTAACTTCACATTTTTATCACTGGGATTATATGTTCTGTGTTTTTTTTTCCCCAATATAAAATTAGACCTTCCAAATCAAAGACTCCAATTATCCTACTACAGCTTTCCAAGGCTTTTCTGTGTTAGTGGGAAGTGAATATGTCATAGAGTCAGCTTCCACTTTAACCAATTAGGCAAATAAACTAGATACGTACAAAAGTATAAAAGTCAGTCATCTAAACCAAAATATAATCTTGAAATGATTAAGGTTGTGATACAGTCTGTAAAACCATGATCCTCACACCATACTGAAAAGAAAGCATTTGATATTACAACAATTACACTGTTTTATCTATTTTTTTTATTTTTTGTATTACTTTGGAAAGTATTATATTATTGTCTAAATTTTGCATCGTTTCATTCTGCAAAACAAAACATTTTTCCACTTGCCATTTAATAGCTATTGCACCATTGCTAGTGTTTTATATTCTGCATGTAACATTTGGAAAATGTTTGTCCTGGTTTCCGGTTGTTTTGTGTACCTATTAACTAGATTATTTATGAATAAGTGGCTGGTTTTAATTGCCGCTTATTATTGCAGTGATAGAAAACCTACTATTGCCATGAAGAAAATATTACAGCTTGACCAGTGATACAGGCTGGCTGTGGTAAGAGAAGTCTTACCCCTTCACCAGCTAGTCTTGGTGCCTGTATGACCCCGGCTTTACCATTTCATGCATGTGCAGTGGAACTGGGATTCCTGACTTGGGCTTCCAGTACCACTTGAAAACAAATAATAAAACTAAGTATAATATTAAATAATAAATTAATATATATAAAACATACTTTAAAAAAAACAAATAATTATTCTGAAAATAAATAAATTAAGCATTTTTTCGATTATAATATCCTGCTATCGCCATCCTGACATGGCAACAACAAAAGGAGGATTGCGGCATTACATGTATCGACCTTATCCAAATTTCCAACAAGGAAAATTGTTTTCGATGGAGACTTTACTGAGCTTAATAAATAGAGCCCTTAGAGTTATTTACTAACTACATAACAAGTAGACTCAACACATTGAATTTTGCTTACTTCAAAAAGAAAACTCATTTCAGTGAGCAAAAAGCTTAGAGCTGTGCTTCAGTAGGAACCCTTCATCAGGTGTGATAAATTTAAAGCACATGATTCTGTCATACACTCATGGTATTAATCAATGAAATATGTCAATGCACTATATTAATAACAATACACAGAGTCATGTGGTATCTCAATATTACCAAAATAAACAAACATGATGTTTACATTCTATTTATTATGCAGAATAGTGATATTTCAGAGGCAATTGTCCAGTAGACATAGCCTTAACATCAAGTGAATTCAGTGTAATAGTGGTTAAAATCTCAATATTTTTCTTTTAAAGAACCTATCCATTTTCTGGAAAATATTTCACATTATGGGTCTGATCTAAGTCTGAACACAACTTGCACGTAAGTTGCGTTTTCAAGAGAAAAACGGAATTGAATTTAAATCCGTCCATATTCAAATCTCAAAATGCATTTCCATTTGTAACTGGATATAAGTACACTCTGCTTAAACAGTATTTGCCATATGTAGACAGACAGAAGAGACTGCAGTATACACACGAGCAAGAAACTCCTTGAGCGGCACTGCTTCTTTAAACAGAAGGAGCACAATTAATTTACTGATCATTATATTATGCTTAATTAACAGTAACAACCTATAATTTCTTAAACTCAACATTGCCAAAACAATGTTGAACAAACATAGACTTCCCTCCATCTAGAATATCCTCTACCTCTGACCTCTATCACTGTTGACAACTCCACTATCTCATCTGTTCCCCAACTCTGCTGCCTGGGTGTCATCCTCGACTCCTCTCTCTTGTCAAATCCTGCCACATCCAGTTATACAACATTGTGCGCATTTGACCCTTCCTCTCCTAGGATGCCACCAAATCTCTCATCCACTCTTTGATTATCTCTCATTTGGACTACTGTAACCTTCTCCTTTCTGGCCTACTTCACTCTCATCTTGCTCCTCTTCGATCTATACTCAATGCCGCTGCTAGGCTTATCTTCCTTTCTCGCCGCTCCACATCTGTCTCCAACCTCTACCAAGCCCTAAACTGGCTGCCTTCCCCCTACAGAATTTGTTGCAAGCTCCTCACCCTCACATACAGGGCCCTTTGCAACCTCATTGCTCCCTATATCTCCAATCTCATCTCTATTCACACTCCATCCCACCAACTGCGATCGGCTAATGATTGTCACCCCCCCTCTGATGACCTCATCTCACTCACGTATTCAAGACTTCACCCGCACTGCCCCCCTCCATTGGAAAGATCTCCCTCATTCCATCAGAACATTCCCCAGGCTGTGCAGCTTCAAACTGGCATCAAAATCCCACCTATTCTAAAAAGCCGCTTAACCACCCACCCTGTCGGTTGACTCTCCTTCTCATCCATTCTTCCACCTTCCTTTCTCGCTCTGTGTGATCTTGTCCCCATATCACCCCTTGTGTCTTTGGTATGTCTGCCCTTCACTTTAGACTGTAAGCTCTTTTGAGCAGCGCCCTCTCTTCTCCTGTTTCCACCACTTTTAACTTTGCTCTCCAGCTACTCTGCCACCTCCTTCTTGGATTCTCTGCCCACAGACTCCACTCTTGCATTTCTCTGCACCTTTTCAGTGGCTCTAAACCTGTTAGCTGCGCCCATACTCTTGGGCACAAGTTTTCAGCATGTGCTGAATGTCCCTCACCCTCACCCTTTCTTTTTAGCTGTGCTTTGAGCTACCTGACTTATAGTTTTACTTGTTTATTGTACCTTACTGTTATACCTTGTCCTGTCCCATTGTTTTTACCCTGTACAGCACTGTGGACATTTAATAATAATAACTATCGGATAGTCAATGTAATGTGGAGAAATAGCACTGAGCATTTCTCCATACATGCGGTATTATGAAAGCAGATATTAAAAATAAATTTCCTTTACATTTCTTAACAAAACACAACAACCATCAGTTCAACCACCAGCTCATTATAAGAAACAATTGTTAAGTTGGAGCCACTGGGATGCATCTGTTATCCATAATGAGAAAATCCCCAAATTCTGACTATACAGTGGTGGTTGTGTAAGTTTTGCATATACAACCTATGTAACCACAGATGACATTTTCACACTGTTTGGATACAGGGTCCATCTTTAAATGCAAAACAACAAACATATATATACATGATACCTTCTAATGGCTAATTAACTTGTGCAGTTACTATTGCCAGCTTCCAAGGCTCCTTCTACAGGCAAAGTTTAAATATGTGAGCTGAAAAAAATAAATAAAGTTTCATCAATCGATGAAACAGTAGCGTTAGCTAAATTTTAAATTGCTGGTGTGATCAGACTAGCGGTAAGAAAAACTAGTGTTATAACACCACTATGTCATTTTGTAATATAGTTAAACTGCTTATTGTGTATATTCTACAAAATTGATTCTGCATGTTGCAACATTTACACATAGAACAAGTTTTCTGTCTTTGCTGCTGTTTCTATACTTGTTTCTTCGTTTTGTACTTGTTGGTAATACTTTAGGACCATGAAATCATAAATCACCAAAAATTATCTACTTCATTTTGGCTATTAGGAGCCAAAAAAGTGTCTTAAGTGCTATCAAACTGTAAAAATACTAAACAGAGTATTTCATAAACCCTGTGACCTTCTTAATGATGTAAAATCAGTTCTTGATGGCGTTATAGTGAAATTGTACAAAGGTTCACCAAATAGGAACATTTTTGGATAAGAATATCTTTTAACATTTGCAGGAAAAAAAAGAAAATGAAAATAAGAAGCAAAAAACCATCTGAACAGACATAGTTTTCATATTGTACTTGAGATTATTGGAATGCTCAAAACTGTTCTGCACAAACTTTTGCAAGTTTTTCTAGAGGAATTTAATCTTAACTGTTTCCAGCCATACTCCAATCACAGAACAGAACAGAACAGACTATATATTCCACAAAATGTATGTAGAATGTCATTCTATGGAATAGCGAAGTAAAGCGAAAATATCACTGGAATTTTGCATGTCTGCAAAATAACCTAATCTGCACCAAAACTTTTGAAAAATGTTGTTGACTTAACTTATCTCTACATTCTACTTTGGAAATTTCTCCATTAACTTCAATTGCATGTCTTTGCCCAACTGTTCAATGACAGAAGTTTCGTCCAAAGAAAGTAATGGATAACACCTGGGGGTATATTTACTAAACTGCGAGTTTGAAAAAGTAGAGATGTTGCCTATAGCAACCAATCAGACTCTAGCTGTCATTTTGTAGAATGTACTAAATAAATGATAACTAGAATCTGATTGGTTGCTATAGGCAACATCTCCACTTTTTCAAACCCTCAGTTTAGTAAATATAGTCCCATGGTCTAAGCAGCCAGAATTGTTCTATGAAAAAGAGGCAAAGAAACATTGAAACTTTAAGTAGGTTAAAATGGCAAGTTCACCAGAGTAATCCTCTTCATTG
This sequence comes from Mixophyes fleayi, assembly GCF_038048845.1. NCBI lineage: Eukaryota > Metazoa > Chordata > Amphibia > Anura > Limnodynastidae > Mixophyes > Mixophyes fleayi. The sequence continues at coordinate 96,168,477 of NC_134406.1, forward strand.
CTATATTTTGGCAAATCCTGCTTACCTGTTCGAATATTTGCAAAGTGCACTGCAACAGGAATAAGATATGCGAAAACACCTCTGACATCTTTCATAAATAGACGTCTTAATGTTAATTGTCAAAATGTCAAAAATACAGATGATCCTAAAACTGAATACATTTTTATGTTATTCACAGGAAGTCATTGAGAGATATATATAATAACCAGTGCTAATGGAAAGCATAGTAAACAAATGTAATAAATCACGAGAGCTAGGTACAAAGTACGTGTAAATTTTGAATACGCCATTTTTTTGTTTGTAATTGTTTTTGGGTCAGATAGACAAAAGGGGACGTGGCTTATGTTTGCAACACAGTTTTTAATAGGTAGCACAAGTGCAGTATTTTTAGCTCAAAATATAGACAAACAAAATGCAACAGTACTAAAGAGGTATTAGATATTTAGGGTGCAATTTATAGAAACAGACTTTTTTTTACAAATAAAAAAATATGGTTTTTATTACATTTTTTTATTCTAAATGTAATACCACATCATACAATTTCATCTTCAAATGTCCATTTATCAATAAGCAATATATATCATCAACATTTATTTATATAGCGCAAATTCCGTAGCACTTTACAATTGGGCACAAACACAATAATATACAATACTAGGTAACACAGACAAAGAGGTAATGTATAATAAAAATACTGATCAGATTAAGCAGTCAGATTATTATGTGACCCATATTGTTTGCATTAGCTTTTATGATCATATTGCATTTCAGTCTTGTCCATCATTAACAATATACTATGACTTATTTAATCAGTAAATGGTGGTGAAGCTTTCTGAAACATTATCACTGCAGAAACACAAGATTTGAGAATAGATGCTAAGTGGGCCTTGTGGTTTATAATTGCAGCCTCAGGCCTAATCATCCTAATTAATAGCTGCTTACTCAGGACCTCAGTGTAATGATCCCAGTGTGAAAGTGAATTTTTCTGGCAGATTTGCAAAAGAATGTCAGAAGGGTAAAGAGGCTCTGGGGAGATGAATTGAGCTCAGATAGTTGAAGTCCCATCATTTACTAACCACAAGTACATCAGTGCATGATCAGATAGCATCTACACAAACCACAAGATCCTTGCTTGGTGAGATAATGGGAGACAGATCTATTTCTGTTCCTGATACTCAAATACACTTCACACACCCTGGTAATATAAAGAGTATTTATCAATGAAACAATAATAATTATTACACTAAGGCAAAAACCTAAATACTTGCTTTGTTGCCCAGGTATATGACAAAAATCTTCTCTCTAGATCAACAGTTCTTAACCTTTTTGGTAGTCGACACCCCTTTTATTCTCAATAAAAGCTGCCCGCACCCCCTTGAAAAGTGTTTTTAAATTTTTATATCAAGAAACCATAATTGTTTTTGTAGAATATTTCTATATCCATGTTTATTAACGCTCAGTGGGGTCACTTCTATTTTGCACCAATCTTTTTGGACCCTGGTGTAAGTAATTACTTATATGATCTACAAATCTAGATGTTAAAAATATTTTTTCTCTTAAGAATCTAGCGTGATGACTTGTACACTAGAAATGTTGTCTAGCAGCACTGATTTAGATGATGTTGCATCCAGCCCAAAGAGCACAGGGGAGCTGTTTCATAATACAGGGAAATTCAAATAAATAACTCTGTTTGACAGCAAAGCACAGAATATATACACTGTAATCTACATAGTTAAAGTTCTAGGATGACGTGTACAAGCCAATAAATTAATGTCATTTGAAGTTGTAACACTCACTTAAAAAGTGCTTCATGTTTCATTGATGTCACTAGTTCATAGTGATTTGATAAGCTGAATTTTTCTGAATTTCATCCCACAAAACTGTTGCAGCACTAGGAATACATGACGGGTACACTCTGTATGCTGAAGTTGTGTTTTGAAATTACAACAAACCTGAAGCAAAAATATAAATAAACAATTTGATATATTTTTCTTCCCTTTAATGTAGGTGTCATTCTAATCTGTACTGCGATTTGATGAAAAGTGATACTTTCAGTTTGCACATAAAACTGTATGTTGAGCAAAAGTTCAAATGATCCTTAACCTCAAACAGTAACATTTTATAGACTCCATCTATAAATCTGGAGCCAGACTGATAACCACGGATTAACTACTTAGCTACTGTGACATTTATAAAGCAGTGATCTCTTACGTTGGATGACACCATCCTGTGATATCCGTGAGGTCTGCCGAAAAGATGAATTGAAAAAGATTACCGGAAGAAAAATTACAGCAAAAGTAACATTTGAGTCGGCATGATAAAAAATAAAAGCAAAGGAAATATTTGCACACGTTATGTGCATGGGTAAATGTTTATAGTCTGGTATAGTTTGGTATTGAGTATATAGATAAGGAGGGGTTAGGAGGGTTTAGGCACTTATAGCCACCAAGAATAAGGTGGAACTGCTCAATACACACACAAATATATACACAATTCAAAGTTCATTAATTCACTAAATCACTACATAGTGGTTGAGGTTGAAAAAAAACACCAGTTCATCAAGTTCAACCTATTGTGGATCTCCTGTGATCCCTCTCTTATATTTGGAATTGATCCAGATAAAGCAACCGCCAATCTGTTTCAATCTGGAAATATCCCTCCTGGCCCAGTATTGCAGTCTGATTTTTTCCTGTATCGACTACTATACTTCATCTTACGTAATGGTCGTAACTCTGAATACTCTTTTCCACTAAAAATTTGACTAACCTTTTCTTAAGCATATCAATTATATCTGCCATCACAACCTTCTCTGGCAGTGAATTCCATATCTTGACTGCCCTTACTGTAAAGAACCCTTTCCCTTGCTGGTTGTGAAGCTTCCTCTCCTCTAACCTTAGGGGGTGACTGTGTGTCTTTTGTATAGTCCTTGGGGTAAAAAGTTCCCATGAAAGTTCTCTGTATTGACCCTTAATGTGTTTGTACATAGTAATCATATCTCCTCTTAGACGCCTCTTTTCTAAAGTAAACATGTCTAAACTGGCTAACCTTTCCTCATAACTTAATGACTCCATACCCTTCATCAATTTTTTCACCCTTCTCTGAACCCAATATGTCTTTTTTAATAGCAAGACAGTTCCTACCACTCATTTAATTTAGTATTCCGTTATAAAACACTTTTTTAAATTCGCAATAATAAAACTGATGTGAGTGAAAATAGGTATGTGAATTAATACCACATTTTAGAAATGTAAGATTAACAGCAAGATTTAGTTCTGCATCCATCAATATGTTTCGCTGCAAATTTAGCTGCAGTTAACCATGCCGAGCGCATAGCACTAACGCCCATGAGGGATCCAGCAAAACCAGAGGGGCTTCAGCTGGACACATTGAAAAAGACAAGAAGTGCCATCCTGAGATGCATCTTGGTAAGTAGAGGTTTATGTGTTAAGCTCCGGTAATTAGATTAAAGCTGGAGATATCTCTGATTTCTCCGGTGCTAACCCTTGTCTTAAATAGTAAAAAGCGGTGAGAGAACTTTTTGCCAGCATTTACAAAGGCATTTTGGCTTTTCACCGCTTGTTAAATACCTCCTAATATTTAAACTTAAGTCAGTGCCAGGTAAAGTGGTGATGAGGACAGATAGTGATCTCAGGCACAAAACCCTAGTGAGACAGTTAATAGATATTTTCTGGTTTTGAAGTTTTATACTTTTTTATTTAGCATTAGTGCACTCCTCTTGTGAGATCATAATGTACATTTCATGTGATTTTTCTGAATAAAGTAATTAGCAAATTGATACATGTCATTTATTTTCCTCCCAGTAAACGTGTGTATGTTATTTGACTCTATAGTTATAGTATGGTTTTAATTTTTTGACAAAATACAATACATACAGTGACTATGTACTGTATGTTGTTTTTTTTTTTAGAATTTTTTATCCTTCTTACAAATAAGTAGCATGTTTATGGCTTTCTAAAAAGATTTGACTGTCCATCTCCCAAAATAAAAAATAGCATAAGAGCATTCTCCTTTATCTGAATAAATAATAAGGGCAAATGAAAACTGGTCATAACATGTATTAGAGAATGTTACAAATCTGTTCCATATAAAATGCACTAGAATTTTAATGTATATTGCATAACTCCCAACTGGTGAGTGAGGATAAATGGGACAAACGAGGTATGGTCATGCGTCACAAGGGCATGTCCAGCGCTTCTGACGTGCTGGACCATTCCCGGTCCAATTACCCTCCCCTAAAATCAACCGTTCTGTTCACTGTCAATGGTACATACCAAGGGACAACAGGACAGAGCTCTCAAATCAGAAACTGCCCTGCCTAAATCGGGGCAGTTGGGATGTATGGTATTTTAGGTTCACTCATGGATTTGAAAAGAGAGGATTTGAGTGCATATACAGACGTACGTCTGGGCTGTGCTTAGCATATGACCCTAATAATTGCACCTTATTTTAAAAATACCTGCTTCCAAACTTTTCTTTATGATAAATGTAAACACACAGTTTTTTTTTCTTATGTCAGGGACCAAGGGATTACATTTGTGTAGCAAACTGTTTTGGGTAAGCAACATTGTGCAAATCTATTTTTTGGAGTCACAAAATATGTTTAGTTTAGTTTCTTATGTATTGTAATGTATATAATGCAACATCTTCAGTGGATATGAAAATGCAGCTGAATTTGAAATCCACTGTATTGCTGTGTCTGCTTCTCATTTTTTACCATTTCACACCTCATCCGCATCTAAAACGAGGTTGTAAGTTTTCAGTGCATACATTTCTTCTGATGATATATTGTCCTGGTGGAAAATTTCATTTACTGGCTGTGCCCTTTGCTGAACCTGTTGCTAGTCTGAGAACATGATAAGCGTATAAGTAGCATGCTACTTCATTTATCATACATCGTTTGAGACACTCAAATATCTCATATGCAATTCTGAATTTTGCACTAGGGGAATTCACTAAACTAGCAGGAAAAAATACAAATAAATTGTTGTTCTGTGATATATGGATTTTTCATTTCAAGAATATATATTCATAGTGTATTTAAAGGCTTTCTATTTTATAGTTTATCTAAATACTTATAATTAATCATTTGTAACAAGTATATAAAACATTAAGTGTATAAACATTTAATGATATAACTCTTAATACTGAGTTAATTTAATAGAAAATATACATTTATGCATGGAGTATATATTTATTTTAGGTTTCCATAAATGTCCATTAATAAATCTGGCATGTGTTGTCATAGCCAGACTTACTTCTCTGCATGTCTGAATGTATAGTATGGGCCTGATGGAGAGCTGGATGCAATATACAATGAAAGTGTAAGTGTAATTTGCACCTTGTAATTACACAGTATTGCAAGTCACACGGATCTTTAGATTGCAAATTGCACAAACACACCTCTTTATCTGTCTTGTGGGCCGGTGTGCATGATACACTTAAATGAATCAGTCACAGTGGCCCCGTAGAGCAGATAAATAATTAAATTAATGTAGAAAAAAAAATCTTGTCCCCCCTAAACAGCACTAGGGTTGGTTGAGAGGGTGTACACCTTTTTTTATTTAATTTCATTTATTTTGGCTTTTTTTAATATAGCAAGATCTATTGCAACAGGTAAAAAGAAGCAGCAAAAAATCCCCACAGCATATAAAGTGCATGTACATGCCTTTACATTGCTAGGCTCCGTCTCAGTCGAAGTGCAAACTGAGACGGATCCTTGGCCAAAAGTGCTTTTTGCACTGACCGGTTGGACTTGTATCCAACTCTACACAAGACCCTATAGGTGAAATTAGTGTTACCATGAAGTATTAGCTATTGCCAATAAAACAAACAGGACAGATTAATACCAAAATTAAAATATACAATGTCAGAACATTTCTTTGACACATTTGAACACAGTGACACACCCATGTCTTATCTTTCAGACATGGGAGAGCCTTCATTTTATTCAGCAAAAAGACATATATAAGATCATGTTGGCAAAGTAATTTCTTCTTATTTCTATGCTGTTCAGGTCAGCAGCAAGGCTTTGGGGATCAGGGTGAGGCTATAGAGAGAAGTTAAAGTCACGCTGCATGCAAAGGTAGAACTAGTGAGTTGTGGGCCCATGTGCAAAACTTTGATTTGCCCCCCCCTCTCACACACACACAAACACACACACACACGCACGTACACAAAAACAAAAAACGTATAGTATTATTTTGTTTACTTCAAATTTCAAATATAAGAAATACAAATATATAACATGTGCCCCTTCCATCACACTTTGCCCCTTCTGTTTCACACTGTGTCCCTTCTGTATCACAATGTGCCCCTTCTCCATCACACTGTGCCCTTTCTGTATTATACTGTGCCCCTGCTCCCTTTCTGTATCACACTGTGCCCCTTCTCCATCACACTGTGCCCTTTCTGCATCACACTTTGCCCCTGGCCCTCTTCTGTATCACACTGGACTCCTTCTGTATCACACTAGGCCCTTGATCCCCTTCTGTATCACACTGTGCCCCTTCTTTATCACACAGTACCACTTCTGTATCATACTGTGCCCCTTTACCATTACACTGTGCCCTCCATCACAGTGAGAAGGGAGCAGGAAGGAGGATGTTGGGTCCTGGGCACTGCCGGATTGATAAGTATAATTGTTTTTTATAAAAGGATGGTGGACTGACCGGCGAGGCGGCAGCATTGGACCTCATTATCAGCATGGCTCCCAGTGCCGTGCACAGGCAGCGCGGCTGGTAGCTCCGCCTCTGGTTGTGTAAATAGTTAGGAGTATAGTTAGGCTGTTGGGGGAGCTGCCGGATAGAAATAGGCAGTAGGAAGGGAGGATCATTTTTCATTCAGCAATAGCCCTAATAGCAATGATCCTTAAACCCTTTGTCACACCTATCAACTGAGATCTGAAGCAATAATAACAACTGCAGCTCCTTCTAACTATGAATACATTTTTATCAATCTGGCACAAGTGTGTGTATACATATCCTTGTTACCTGGATAAATTATTATGTAGTCAAGCTAAGAGGCCAATAGGCTTCCAGGTCCTATAGCAATAGCCATATTGCAGATATGGTGACCTACAGATCTATAATGTTAAACATTGTGAGGCCGGGAGCATATGTCATGAAAACTGTTAGCTTATATAAACTAGATTTCATTGATGACCCAGAGCATGTTCAGAAAAATCAATGATACTGACTGGCTTAATGAGGGTTGCAGATATTCAAAACTGTTATTTGACAACAGCCTGTGGTTCACAGGGGAAGACTTGTGGGTATGAAGCAGGTCACATACATATGTATCGGAGTAAGACAGCTATTGACATAATTAAGTTTCATGAGGTGGATGTTACTTAATATTTTCCACATAATTTGCTTAAATATACTTGTCTCATTTGAGTAATTGAAAGTCTTCTCATTCTTTAAACATCTATTAAATATCTATCTCCTAAAATAAAAATTAGTTATTCTGTATTTACTGCCTAGTGGTACAAATCATGATATAACTGAGCATTTAATGCTACGTAAAGTACATTGCTAATAATTAATGTCATCATTATTAAGCTACTAAAAAGGTGAATATGTCACCACTTTAAAATTTCATTCTTGTTTTAAAGAGATTCTGTTACATCTATTTTATTAGTGCTTTATGTAGTACCTAGTGCACTATGTAAAGGTACAAAAGAGTCTGAGTTTTCCCATGTATACTTAAGGATTTATCTCATTAATTTTTCATTAAAAACAGGGGAATGGGACTTTTGCGTTTTGCGTTTGTGCATAGAATGTCCCTGGAGAGTACCACAACCAATGAAGTGGGAGGTGACAACAATAACAAATGGAGAGGGTGGAGATAACAATAACAAATGGAGAGGGAGGAGACAACAAAACCAAATGGAGAGGGAGGAGATAACAATAACAAATGGAGAAGGTGGAGATAACAATAACAAATGGAGAGGGTGGAGATAACAATAACAAATGGAGAGGGAGGAGATAACAATAACAAAAATACAATAACAAAGAACAAAAATTAAGATACTTATGTATTTTATATGTAATAATGAATCAGAAAAAATGCTTTATGAAAGCAGGTCCAGTTTAAATAAAATAAATACATAAATGATATATTATAGAACAATAACACAAATACAAATTACTGCATAGCTTTAAGCACTTACAAGGTGATTTTTAAAACATACCAGGCCGACTTTCTTGGAAATGCTGGATTATTATAAACAAATGATAACATAACCTATATGGAGCTTACTTACATCAGCTTACCACTAATTATAGTAGGATGATCTACCCTGGATAATCTTAAAATGAAAATGTGTTGGAAATACAGTAAGCACTGATGAGAGAGAGGAAGGGAAGCCGAGGGCCTGGAGCCTTGAAGCAAAATATCCCAATAGTAGAGGAGTATTACATACAAAAATATGTGGTTTACAAACAGTGTATGAACTATATTTATAGCGTAACGAAAAAACTTTAGGAAGAAAACAATTGTAGGAAAGAAAGTCTACCCATGGCAGATGTCCCTTGTTAGATACCTGACTGCTGTCTGTCACAGAATTTATTGTCCATCACAATAGGATCCAGCCATTGTCAATGTTCAAGCTTCACATCATTCGCATCGCCCTCCCCCATAAAGAGACACAGCAGGTTTCCAAATGAAACTATCCTAGCAGACAGAACCGGAGGCAATCATCTAACAAGGCAATGTGGAGAGCGAGATATTTAGAAACAAGAAGATGATAGATTGTTCCATGTGCAATATCCCAACGTTGTAATGTATTTCCTTGAGTCCATTATAAAGATTGTACAACTCAAACTCTTAAATAAATATGGTCAATAGTAAAACATTTCCTAAAACCTGCATTTAAATATTTTATTGTATTTACTGTACATACATCAGGACTTCATAGTAGGGATTATATCTGTTTACGTTTGAATATTTGTAATTGATGTACTATCATAATGCACACCTGTAAGTCTGTCTATTAGTTAGAGAAGTGCTCCATGATGGACTGAGTTGTGTTATTTGATACATTTGTTTGTAATCTGATGTTATAATAAATCCTTTTACTTTAAGAACATGATGGTCAGTGGGAAGAGAAAAACACTGAACTAATGAAGGAGATGGATTCTGTTGAAACTCGCTTTTGTCGTGTTCATTGTAAAGTCTTCCATACATACATATAGCTACAGTTTACAGTAAAAGCAGAACACACCTAGACATGTGGAGCATCTCAGGAAAGGAGTAGAGGCAAATAACATTATAATCAGGGAATTCTGAGATCAATTATAAAGTTATTTTGCACAGTGGTCTATCTATTGTGTACTAAAATAGGAATAATGTACAACCTACTCTAAAAGCTTCTTTTTTACATTGAGTATATAAATGCTAGCAACTTTTAAAGTAAAACAAAATAAGTTGCTTATTTGAGGTTATCCTTTTTTATAAGTGTGTTTTGCATATTCAATGCAAGTTAGAAATTCTATCACATAACAAAAATTAACAAAACATTATGAAGGCATTAATTTCTCTAAAGAGGTCATGGAGATCAGATCTCAGCCCTATACCTGTAATGGGATGCACTTAATGCCTTTATTAATAATATTATTATTATTATTATTATTATTGTTATTATTATTATTGTAGATTTGTAGGACGCCACAATGCTCCACAGCATGGCACAGTAGTGAACACAGGACATACATAAAACAGGGACATACAAGGGTGACAAAATAAAGGGTATGGAGGACCCTGCTCATGAGAGAGCGTACATTCTAAATGGAAGAGGACACAGCTGAAACAAGAGGAGCAAGTGTTGTTCAGAGTGGAGATTGGGGCAGTTGGTGCATTAGTGTGAGCAGTATTATTGGGCATAAGGTAACTCTAATAATTAGATGATTTTTTAAAGCACATCTAAAGATTTGAAGGCTGTAGGAAAGCCTGATTGGACATGGTAGGGAATTCCATAAGTGGGGAGCAGCACGGGAGAAGTCTGCCTTTCATTTACACTTATACTGGAAAGGGCGTCGCTAGACACACTTTGAACCATGTAAGAAAAAATAGAAAAGTTAACATGAATAAAGAGGGTTGTCCTGAACTAAGCACTTTTCCTAACCTGTGACGCCCAGATATGTGAGAATGCTTTTATTGTGGTGTTTCCAAAAAACATCAAGTGGGTTTGCACCTTGAAATGCTTTTGTCAGACAAGGAGACACATGCGCACACATGTAAAAGCATTGCGAGAGGGCATATTTTGCAGTTCATAGATGACACTTATTGTTTATGTATTTAATAGAATTAGGTACTAAAAGTTATGTGAATTAGAATATTTATATGTGAATATTTTTATCTATCTATCCTGTAGGGTGCTGGGTGCATTTTATTTTACTTATTATCTAAAGTATAAGATCAATTATACAGTATTTGATATAATGATGTCAACAATTAAAAACTATATATCAGTTTCTTGTTAGTATGACTCAAGTAATAGTGCTTTCCACATAAATGATAATTTGGTAAATGAATGCAATGCAATGACGTTCAGTGACAATCATTTATGTCTAGTGTCTATGGGTGGACAATAGTAACAGAGAGCAAATAACATATTCTTATTTTAAGTGCACAGTATGATCTTACAGTGTAATGTACCTACCAAAATGCAATGACAAAAACAAAATTTGCCATGCCTCTGATATCAACACTACATCCACCAAAGCATATCTATATTTGCTGGTCCACCACCCATTTCAAACATGGAAATCCAAACCTGAGAAATACCTGGCACTCGAACTTAGCATGCCCTTACTGTACATTGACTGCAGGCATACGCTTAGTCCCCTCCCCGTTCCACCGCTGAAATTGTGGGTTGTAGTAAGTGTCCTTTGCACTTGAAGATGAATTGATTACACTTATGTTCTCTGGCATACAGTTCATTTCTGGGCATGCTTAGAGCAATTTAACGCAAAATATGGCACTTGTCGGCATTTACGTTCCTTGATGAATCAGGCCCACACTGTTTAATCATCAACATCAGTCTCTGCCACATTGGAACTTACAGTCTAAATGTTTTGCCGCACAAACTAGAGTATTTTTTTGAGCCTTGGTAGGAAACCCATGCAAACATAAGAAGAACATACAAACTCACTACAGATAGTACCCTGATCAGGATTAAACCCATGGTCCCAGCGCTGTGAAAGCACCAATGCTAGCCACTGTGTCATCATGCTCACAATAAATGGGACAAATCCACAACTGCCCTAAACAGTATTTGGCATGTTCTCATATCCCCCAACTCTTGGGTATTCGGTATAGGGGCAGGGAGCTTGGCCATGTCACCATGCGGCGTGTCTAGAGATTATGAAGTGCTAAGCTGCCTTGTCCTTTACTACTCTCCTCTCCCCTCCCCTCCCCTCCAAACACCTCCATTGCCATGAACACTAGTGCACAAGGCACCCGGTCACCACTGCCATGCAGAGCAGCAATGAATGAGTCCTACCTCCCAAATTTTTCACCTGTACAAATCTGTTCCAGTGGGGATGACGGAACAGAGCCCTCATATTGGGACGATTGGGGGTATATGTTATTGTCACAGCAATCTAATTTGCCTGAAGCCTGTTTGAACCATTTGGGGTTGAATGCTACTTACACAGAAGTTATGTTGTATTCAATTTACTTTTCTACAAATGTTCAGTAAAACTATTCATCAGTGTTTTTATACATATTAATATATACATATTACCTAACATTCCTGAATAGAAAATTGTGATATTCCTTTTCCTTCAAGTCACATCCTTTCGACTGATAGAAATACGGACTGTCCAATGAAATTGACATTGTTAGCCCAATATGATGAAAAGCTTTATATAGCAAAGTGTCATCTTCTGGCGTTTGTTTGCATTAAAAAATGTATTGAAAGCATCCCTCTTACAAAGGATGATGTATGTTTTACTAAAGTATGTTGTTATCAATGATTGTTTCAATATACTGAATGTATAAATATACTTTAGTTTACATGTATACAATATTAATAGTTTATATATTCAAAAGCATGTTATTTTTTATAATTAAGTTATCTGCTTTTAATTCACTAAATTTGATTATTTGCCAAAGATGAATGACCCTAACATGTTAATTACCTTGCATGGTCCATTTGTACTTATTATGATTAAGTTAGTGATCATTCTTCACTGTTTCCTTTCTTTTAAAAATTAATAAATACAAGCTAACTGTTAGTAAACATAAATCTCACTCTATTTTTCTTAAATAACTATTTTTTGCTTTCACAGATGTTGTCCTTATTCGTATTTGCTTGTAGTCCTTACTACAAATGGACAAAGGATTTGGATATTGGTTACTAGCTAGCTGTCATAGGCTTACATCCTGTTATACCTTTTTACTCTTTATAACATTGCAACTACAAAACTGAGAAGCTTCTATTGCAAAGATTAAATCACGGCTGTGATCTTTATTTATGAAACATATAAGGCTAATATATATATCCGTTAAGACAGTCTCTCTACAAAAGCACATTGTTGCAGAAATAATTGGAAGGCAGTTATGGTTTGAAATATATGACAGCTTTACGGGGATATAAAAAGGAGCTTTTTCCCTTTGTAATAGTGTAATTACCTTAAACCCCACAATCATAATTGTTATCAAAAAATAATCTCATGGAAAGGGTAATATAAGGGGAGCAGACTATTACAAGACTCTAATACACTTGATTCTTTGAGCAGCAAATGCCGCCTCTCAATCTGGCAGTGCTTTTAGTGTCAGTCAGAGAGCACTCAGTCATTTTTGTGCATCAAGCCTGCAGTATTGATTTTCCCACTCACTGAAACAGCCATATAAGCATAAATTTTGCATGAGGCTTTCGCTTTGTAGACTCCTTTGGTCAGATGACACATGATGTGAACATGGGAGTCTGTATAATAACAATGCATGGTCAAGCGGCAGGCACTAAAGAGAAGGACAAAAGAGAGCAATGTTGTGGTGTACAAAATATTATGAAAGTCTGCTGTGGTTTATTTTATTTTTATAGATGATGTTTGTTGCTATATATATATAGTTATAGGAAAAACTCTCAATGTTAAAAATATTGACTTGCTTATTTTGGTATAAATACCTTGTCAATCTTCATCAATAAATAACTTATATATTTTTGTTTATTTTCTCATGAATTTAATATCTAATATTCCCTCTTATATTTGATCTTTTTTTCCTATAATCTTGTTCCTAGGGAACTTTTTGTTATTTCTCATATTGCTGTAGGAGCAAATGCACAAAAAAAATAAAAGTTTCACTAAGTATGGTGATGGTGGGGCTTATGCCATGCTCATAATCTCCAAAAGACACAGACAAGAACACCCACACAGCCAATGTATGTAGTGTTTCACGCACATAGGGGGACATTTACTAATCATCCTTGTTTGGCAGTTTTTAAAACTGCAGTATATGGTCTCACATTGCTGAGGAAAGCGCCTGAAGCATCAGATATTACCCAACATTTTGTGACACCCCAGTGCTATTCAGCATCTGGCCCATACTCTAAGGGGCCATTGGCGCTTGCACCAAGAGTTGCCCAGCCTAATGATAGTAGCACTTGGCCCCTCATGGTGCCCCTACCTAGTAGATAGTAAGGAAATAGTAGATACTGGTAAAATGTCTCATACGTAATAAACAAAACATAGTGCCCCCACCTAGTAGATAGTAAGGAAATAGTAGATACTGGTAAAATGTCTCATATGTAATAAACAAAACTTAGTGCCCCCACCTAGTAGATAGTAAGGAAATAGTAGATACTGGTAAAATGTCTCATAAGTAATAAACAAAACATAGTGCCCCTATTACTATATAAATCTCTAATAGTGTCCTCATTATTAAAAAAATATATCATAGTTATTAAAGATATAAATAATATTGCCACCATTATTGAAGAAAGAAATTATAGTGCCATTACTAAATCTGTAATAATGTCTCCATTCAATAAATAAATAATGTTGGCATCATACATAACTGACAAATTGCGCCCCATGGGTACACCTGTGATGGTAGAAACCAGCTCCTGGGGTAACTACCAAAATAACATGCTCCCTCCCACTTGGAGGCTACAACAACTGCGCAACAAACCTTCTGGGCCTCATTCAATGCAAGTGCTGGATATAATTTTGTGCCTGCCGTCAAAAGAAGTTGTGGGCACACACAAGAAAGAGGTCAGAGTTATTGCCATTTTTAACCAATGGACCATTAAGTGAATGACAAACATGGCGTCTCTGTCAATACTTACGCATGATAATTTATCCTGCAAATGCTTTCCCAAGTGTCTATGTAGTATTTTAATGTATCTATTTGTGGAATGGATTTCCCCTGATACATTGCTCATTCATTTAATTTTTTTTTTCTGTAGAAAATGTTTTGTGTTGTTCAATTATGTTAACATTTTGCACAGGAAGTTGATTAACCCCAATGTTCCATTCACCTTTTTTCCTACTCTACAGCTGCTCATTAACATTCACCCGGCCCAGGATTTTATCATGTCTTAAATGTTGCTCTTTAAACATAATCTTCTTGCACCATGATTTATTTGTTTTATATGGTTACTATACACGAGGGTAAACTTAACTAGGATGAGTCTTGAATATTAACATAATGGGGCTGCAGTGTGATTTAGCACTGGCCTTTAGTAGACACTCTCTGCACATATTGTACAAATAAACATATCATATATGGTTAGGGTATTGCCGCAGATTCTAACATTAGAAAACTGCAAAAATGTCTACTTAGCAAAATATAAATTTAATTGCATTTGAACTAGCACAAATGAATATATTTTCAGAAAAATGTACTTTGTGGATTTGTAACATAGACCTAACACTTGTGATTTTAGCAGTTTATTACTGCTAACTTTGTTTTTTTCTAATTTGCTTGTGCATTTTTCATAAATTATTCTGCAGTTTTTGCAAATATAGTTGATGTTTTATAAATAAATTATAATAAAGCTACAGAGGAGTCACCCAGAAGGGCCATGACCGAAGCTGGGAGCCTGCAGCTTATACCTTGGTGTTTGATTGGAGTAAAAGAGGATTAATCAGTAGATCACCAGATCGGGACAGTGGATGTAAGATTGGAGATTTGTGTGTTATTTGTCACAGCTTGTGTTATGGTTAAAGTGATGGGACTTATGTGATTATTCCCAGTTCAGATGAGTTTGGATGGTGAGAAATATATGTATATTTATGTGTGTTTGGGGCATACCATGGGATGGGCTTGGTGGCAAATCTGGAGTGGTTCTCTGGCCCTTGTTTTTGGTTATTATATTCCAGTATGGTTTGTCACCAGCATAGGAAACATCAGGTGGCTAGTTGATGGGCATTGTTACCGTGACCCTGGATTTCTGGATTAGCCAACACCATGGCCGCGGCCTGGTGGGCAATGAGTTGCCAAGGCACGCAGCTCCTTTTAAATTATCAGTGATTTCTAAATTGGTTGTGTTTTGGGACAAATATCATTTTCTAAAGTCTTTGTGATGGACATTTTATTAAAAATAGTTCTTATAATCTGCAATAAAATGTGTGATATTCCTTATTAATTAGAAGTTGTTGGTTTAGTGATGTCAAAATTATAATTTGAGAGTTATCATATCATATTTTCAGTGTTATATGTAACACAGTAATGTTTTTGTTCTACCTTCATATCCCTTATTATGACTTTGTTATTAGTTATTTTTAGGGGCAAAGGGGTAGCCTGGGTTAGAATTACTGTGTTATTAGTGTTTTCTTTCAGCTGTTAGAGTGAGTTCTGATAATATTCTAATAGAATGAAGTAAAAAACATTCTAATCTAATTTATCACTTTGAAGTCTAGCATGCTTAATGAAGGAATCAATTTGAATATGTAAGGATGCACTTTAAAAATGTACTTTCTACTAGTACAGTCAATAAAGGCATTCCTTTTTTCATAATATGGTGCCGGAATTTTTTTTTAGAAAAATTCTGATTTTCTCACTGCCTAATTAACCAGTCTATATTGAGCTATACCCTATTTTGTACAATATAATCCCACAAACCTGAAAGGGCCCAATTTATTGTTCAAAACTCTCTCCTTGCTATGAAAGGAATTGAGGGATATGTGCCTCTTTATATTACAAAATAATGTGAACTATTGCTATTGCAATGACATTTAAAATACAGTATTTGAGAGCAGATTGGGGCACTCGGAGGTTGGAGCTAACTCATGGGACTCTACCCACATTTTGCTGTGGAGCCGACGACACACCTGGGACTTACTATAATTGTGAGTCGTTTAGTAAATCTCTAAGTTGTGCACTTGTTGCTTGTGTTTAATTTTTGTTTTATAGAAGTAAATGTATTACATTCTTTTCTTTGTGGTTTTGTGTTACACAACCATATGTAATTTTTTTCTTGTTTTCTGTTTTAAATAAACTATACGTATTTCCTTCCAACTGTTTTTCAACAGCTAGATTTCTTCATGAGCAACATCAGAAAATGTTTCAAATTCAAAATTTATATTTGATTTTCATGTTTTCCAGACTATTTACAAATAATTAGTATATTATAAACCACGTAGTGGTGATACATCAGCGTATCCCTAACCTCGCAAACCCCAACAACATTCTATTTAATTATATATATGTGCTTCTAGTTGTAAGTATACTTAGATATGATGGTACATTACATAGAATTCAGCATACCCAATATCAGTATTATTGCATTGCCGGTTACAGAACTTTCATTTATTAAACCTAGAATTGATTTTAGACAATCGAGATGCTCAAACCAACTGCCTATTGGACCTCAAACTGTTACAATGAATCTGTACAAAAATTGAAAAAATTGCCAAAATGTAAATAATTTTTGACTGATTATAAAAATAGAACTAAATTTGAGAAAGTTGAACTTGCTCAATTATGTTCTAATCAACGTTCACATGTTCAAGCCTAGCTCTATCTATCTTTTAATGAAGCAAGCGAACCTTGAATGAGCAGCCTTGAACTCGAACACAGACTGCGGAAAGCGAGCTGCAAATTTTAAACTAACAAATTCGGATTGGAGTCATTTGGCAATTGTACTGTGAATGTGTTCATAGCTATCCAATAGGTGAAATTATATACATTTTCTAACAGGTTCCAACATTTTCAAACAACTCCTAATAGCTAATATATGTAGTTTTTAATATGCAGTTGAACCATGAACAGAAATCCTTTCATGTGTCCATGTCATCCATCTCTGTGTATCATAATAAACCATCCATCTCGCGCAGGACATCTTCCGTGCCCTGCACGAAACCTGGTTTCTATATACCTTAACTATAATACCTTATGTACAGTATTACGCATAATGGGCCTGATTCATTAAGGATCTTAATTTAAGAAACTTTTTATTTAAGTCTCCTGGAAAAAAACATGTTACAATGCAAGGGGTGCAAATTAGTATTCTGTTTTGCACATAAGTTAAATACTGACTGTTTTTTTGATATAGCAAATACTACTGTTCAAATACCTAGTAGTAGCATTGTAGAAAAAAGAAAGGTTTGCAATATTGAAAATGTCCACCACATGTATTGATAATGATTAATAGACAGATTTTTCTTAATCAGTAATACTTGACAGGACTGTGTTCTCCCAGTCCCATATCTGGACAATCAATGATATAGTAACGCTTAAAGTGCTGTAAGGGGTTGAAAATAAATACACTGTTATAATTGCTATATTCAACTAAATCAATCTTTTTTTCAAGCAGTCTGTGATAATGTCCAGAGCTTGTTCTAGAGCCCAAAGAACATATTCATTTTTTACAGAAATTGCTCCAAAAGCTGAGGGATTTGTCGGACTTAATTAATACAGATAGCTCATTGGTAGCATTACCTAGTTAGTAATCACTTCATCAAAAGAGGCTGATTACCCACAAGAATCACTGGACAGAAACACAACACACTGATAAAGATAAAGCTATTGATTATTGTGCTCTCCATTTATTATCCTGAAACACATTCTGGAAATGTTACTTTTAATAGAGTTTGCCACATCTTCATCATAGAAATTCAAGTCAGAAACGAACTGTACTTGTGCAGGGTTTTGGGTTACACAATTTTATCAGTATACTGTTTTCAATAATGATATCAACACTTTATAAATTAGTATTATATTTACAAGTCATCTTATTTGCTGTTGCTCTTATCTTAGTTCTTTTATTTTACATTAAATATATTACATGATGGGTGTTAATATATGCAGGGGCTGGCTGCAAATTTTAGCCCAGGGGTCAAGACTCTGCTAAGGAAAAAAAAATGTAGGTAGCCCAGTGACCACGCCTAAGGTAGCCCACTATGGTACCGGCTCGGGAGACAGATGCTCCCGTACCCCCCAATCCAGCCAGTCCGTGAAGATATTCATAAGTTATTGTAAATAATATCTGTATAAATGGTGACTTCTGATGTCCTCACTATAATTGGTGAGTTCTGATGCCATCACTTTAGTGTTCAATAGGAAAATGTATGCTTTATAAGGCATAGTGCACCCCTCACTGTAATTTACTGTTGACAGATCTCTGCCAGCCACAGACTAAGCACACTCATCTTCTGAAATACTATGTGCTGAAGTAAGCATTCTTTTGATCTAAATCTTGATCTGGTTACAGGTTGTTCTAGCTGAGTCCAATTCAAAACTAGGGACATATGGACACGCATATTACAAAGAATGACACTATGAAGGGTCTTTGACACTTAGTTGGATATTGCTTTGTGTTATGCCAGCAAACCCAAAATAATTTAACTTCCCTTTCAGTTGACTTATGTTCATAATACAAGTTCTCCTCGGGGCAAAATAGGGTAGAAGGATTAGCTCAGCAGTTAAGGGTCTGACTCTTTAAGAATGAACACCAAGAGACACACTGGAGGCCATAGTTTGAATCCCAGTGTTAACTTCTTGTTCCCTTGGACTAGTCACTTTGTTTCCCCTTGTCTCAGGCACCAGAATCTAGATTGTAAGCACAATGGGCAAAATTGTACCTGAACGACAATGAATACAGCTCCAGCAGCACTAAAGCTTCTAAACGTTATAAGCGGCACTACTTCTTCTACACAATTACAGGCAACAACACAAATTGCTTGTAAATCAGTTTTCAAAAATTTCTAGCTTTATGTGTTCTAGATACCCATATACACTTCGCCAATGTTTTAATTTGAAGACATTTTTCAAAGCAGCTTAAAAAATAACAGACCAAAAATACCATCAATGTTTCAGAAGTAGCCTCAATGGAAGCTGTGTCTAGTGACTTTGACGGTTAATGTTTTCTAATGTTGACAGGTCACAAAAATATTCATAGAAGTCTGCGATCTGTCTAACACCTGCCACAATACGTGCCAACTTAATAAATAACCTTTCAACGTTGTTTGACCCTCTATATAGAAGATCCCATTAATTTAATACTGAGTTATTTCTGTGTACAGGAGACAAGTAGCAGAAGCATAAAGCAATTCCATTATCTAATAATTAGCACAAGTTTAAAATGCAAAAATATATAGAATACTTTCAAATGTCCTACATATATAATTTCATGATAAAAATAATAAAATAGTGAATAAACAATTTTTAAACTTGCAGTAATAAAAATCAATAGACCCCAGTAATGACTAATAATTCCTTGTTATGGTAAATTTATTCAAACAGGATTCAATGGGCTTGAACGCAAAGTGAACGCAAATTTCCAGTTGAATACGGGTCTACAGACAGACACCACTCACTGCAGGATATGCACAATGCATATGTGTATATGAAGTTTCAGCAGAAAGCACATAAAAAAATATTAAAATGATTACATACATTAACACCTGTTAATAATATAATAATTAATGGAAAAACATTTAAAAAAAGGTTTTCAATTGTTTTTTACATGAAATACATTTATCAGGATGTTATTAATATCTACTTAACATAAAATGCATTTTTACAGTCGCTGTTGATTGCAAAAACACACCAACATGCATACATGCCATCACTATCACTTGGCACTTACACCTGCCCTGTAGCTGGTTCAAGTGATACCTTTTGAATTATATGAATGTGCTTGTGATCTACCTGGCACGCCCTTATTGTACATTGACGATCGTGCGTACGCCCCTGCCCATCGCCGTTCCACCCTTGAAGTCGGAAGTGTCCTTTGTGTTTGAAGATGAATTTAATGCACTTGCATTTGGTGGCATATAGTTCATTGCTGAGCAAGCGCAAAGCAATTTTTCTACAATATACGGCACATAACGTCATTTACGTTCCTTAATCTGGCCCAATGTGTTTAAGTGTGAAAGATTGAGGGTGTTCCATGCTAAGTGCTTATTAGGCCCATGAGCTGCAGAAACGAGATTTCATTTTGCAAGGTGAAATATATAGATACAGAGGGTACATTGGAAGGAGCTTTTTCGTTATGGATGGAAGAGTAAAAGTCCTAAGAATTCAGAGATCTGGGGGTAAATGTATCAAGCTGAGAGTTTTTCGGCGGGTTTGAAAAACCAATCAGATTCTAGCTGTTATTTATTTAGTACATTCTACAAAATGACAGCTAGAATCTGATTGGTTGCTATAGGCAACATCTCCACTTTTCAAACTCGCCGGAAACTCTCAGCTTGATACATTTACCCCCTGGAGTCACTGCTGTGGAGTGTGAAGTGTGTCCATGTAGTGGGTCATAAATCCAGGTGTTAGGTTGAGTCTTTGAGTCAATGAATGGAAAGTTCTTATCAGCTTGAATTTCCAGGCTTTCCTCTCCCTGTCATTTTTTAAAAAAATCCTTTTAGTATTAAGACTTTTAAATCTGTCATACTGTGTCCTGTTCCAGAGAAGTGTTTACCAACAGGGGTGTCAAGAGTGTCCATGGTAAACACTTCTCTGGACCAGGACAAAGTATGACAGATTTAAAAGTCTTAATACTGAAAGGCTTTTTTAAAAATACCAGGGAGATCAAAGTCTGGGAATTCAAGCTGATAAGAACATTCCATTCATTGACTCAAGGACTCAATCTAACACCTGGATTTTTGACCCACTACATGGACACACTTCACACCCCACAGCAAACTGACTCCAGGGGGTAAATGTATCATACTCCGGTTTGTACAAGTCACCGTAAATCGGCGAGTTGACAGCTAAAATTTAAAGCGGCGCTGCCTTGTAAAGGCAAGTTTCCCTTTACAAGGCAGCGTCGCTTTAAATTTTAGCTGTCAACTCGCCGATTTCCGGCGACTTGTACAAACCGGAGTATGATACATTTACCCCCAGATCTCTGAACTCTTAGGACTTTCACTCTTCCATCCATAACGAAAACCTCAGTTTTATTACTTTTTAGCTTATCTTTATGATGTATTCCTCCCCCCTGTACAAATTGTTGCTCGATGTAACACCTCTTAAATGTTGTGCCCTTTTCTCAGTCATTCATTTGTAAACTTGCCAGATAAATGGGCCTCTGTTCTCTGAAAGCCAGCAAATATAAAAATTTATTTTGGTTAGCCAGTAAAGTTATCACTCCTATAATACTTTTGTCTTTTTTGACATTAAAGTATTCAACATCACATACAGTACATTTGTTATACATTACATGCATAATATTTTCTACACTTTGCATTCACTTGCTATTTAGTGCTTAATTCAGTGCCAGATAATCTGGGAGGAAAAGCTGAATGTAAATAATAATGAAGTATTGTATATATTTACCTTAGTACTGTAAATTCTCATGGATATTACAATGTAATATCTTACTTGAGCTCTTGACACCAGATTGACATTTTCGTCTGATGAAAGTCATATTTAGAAACCCTAAGGGCAGGGTCTATTTACCATTTACAGACCCTGGGAGACAAACCAGTTCGGAAACTATGTTTTATTGCATTGTATTGTTTGTTTTTTTCTTTAAAATACAGTTAAACAATAAAACTACAAGTTGTCCTTTTTGAAAGAGCTACTAATAACATACAGAAAAGTATATGTAAATGCTTAATTATCTTGACAGAAAGATAACAGTTCAAGCTATTGCTATCTGTTTTCAAGCATTTCAGGCTCCGTGAGTCTGCCTGGGAAGTCTGCCAGTAAACTTTTAGACAATCTACTATGGATAGGATCAAAAATCTCTTTTGATCAGAAAGTTGTCTGAAGCATTTTTGTGCAGTTAAATTGACACCTGGGGGTATATTTACTAAACTGCAGGTTAGAAAAACTGGAGATGTTGCCTATAGCAACCAATCAGATTATAGCTGTAATTTATTTAGTACATTCTACAAAATGGCAACTAGAATGTAACTGGTTGCTTTAGGCAACATTTCCACTTTTTCAAAATCACAGTTTAGTGAATATAACCCATGGTGTGTACTGATTTTACCGCATTGTGTTACTATAACACAATGCGGTAACTGTCTAAAACATTGTTGGCTAACCTATGACACTCCAGCCATTGTGAAACTACAAGTCCCAGCATACCCTTCCAGCAATAAGCTGCTATATATTAGCAAAGCATGCTGGGACTTGTAGTTTCACAACACCTGGAGTGTCACAGGTTAGCCGACACTGGTCTAAAATAACATTTGAGTTGTACATGTATTATCCATACTTGCCAACTCTCCCGGAATGTCCGGGAGACTCCCGCATTTTGCGAGAGTCTCCCGGACTCCCGGGCGAGTGTGGCAATCTCCCGAATTCTGCCCACTTCACTAGGAAGTGCCCACTTCCTAGTGAAGTGGGCAGAATTAGATCCCAAACGCCGCGATTCCCGATGAATCGCGGCGTTTAGCCCCGCCCCCCGCTGTCAAATGACGCAATTTGCGTCATGATGTCACAGGGGGCGGGGCCGAAATGACGCGATTTTGGCCGCCCCGCCCCCTCACGCCCCCCTCCACTGGCTGGCTCCCGGAAGAGAGCTGAAGAAAGTAGGTAAGTATGGTATTATCAGAACTGACTGCTTGTAAAAAGTCAAAAAATGGGTGTAGGGTTCCCATTGCAATAGTGGCAACCAGCACCAGGCTATGCATGACTGGGCTCGTCTTACAATAACAGGGACACCCACAGCTTAGGGATCCCCTATCACAATGTGTAAACAGTTATTCCCACTTAGCAGAGGGCAACATTTCCTAGTGACTCAGGCTTGCAAAAACCTTGCAACTATCCCAGGGAAAAAAGAATAGTGGTGTATATTCATAAAATCATGAAATAATGCTGGGATAACTCCAAGTCCCAATACCTGACAGGCATGGACTCCATTGACATGCTGTAGCTAGTTGAACTACAAGCACCAGCATGCCCATGGCTACCACAGCCTGCCAGGAATGTGGAAGTACAAGTGCTAGCAAGGCCTGAGAAACAACATCTGCTAAAACATTTAGTTACACAATAGTATGTGATAGAAAAAAGCACACAGACACATTTTTTTTTTAATGGACACCGCCAAACCATTGTTTGCCATTTTACTAAATAGTTAAATCAAAGGGCAATCTTCTCCTGTAGTAGTCCATAGGGAATCTTCTTACACTATATAACTCAAAGGGTAATAAATTAAAACCCCATAAGAGACAAATGCAATTACTTCCTATAGTGCCTTTCTCCTAAATGACATAGACTTGAATGGAACAGGACAAGCCTTAAACTATCTACCTAAGCGTAATGATGTGTTACGTGTATAAGGCATCTTTACTCTGAATGCATCCAGCCGCCAGCATCTACAATACAACTTAGTGCAACATTACAATGTGTTATCTACAAGATTATCTATTAAGCATGTGCTGCATTTTCAATATCTACTGTATCTGACAATGTACAGTGTAATGTAATGTAGTTGAGATTCTTTAAGCACTTTTATACATATATGTCCAGATTTAGGATTACATAAATTTAAATGTAAACTTGTACTCTTACATGTAGATTTTGTTGGCATTTGATATATTATGAAATTAATCCATCTCAAAGAACGGAGTAGTGATAACTCGTTGCCTAGGTGTAATCCTTGACTCACAACTGTCGTTTATTCCCCACATCAACTCTATATCTAAATCATGTTACATACACCTAAAGAACATTTACAGAATACGCACATATCTGACACAAGACACCGCAAAAACATTAATTCATGCACTCATCATCTCCCGCATTGACTATTGCAATTCCCTCCTTACTGGTCTTCCCAAAGACAGACTTGAATCCCTACAATCTATTTGCACGCATTGGCTAGATTGATTTTCCTTGCAAACCGTTATTCCTCTGCTGAGCCACTCTGTCAGTCTCTACATTGGCTGCCTTTATTTCAACGAATCCAATATAAAATTCTTCTAATAACATACAAGGCTGTCAACAAAATTGCCCCGACATACATTTCCTCACTTGTCTCAAAATATCTTCCAACTCGACACCTCCGTTCTGCACAAGATCTTCGTCTCTCCTCCACTCTCATCACATCCTCCCATTCTCGGTTACAGGACTTTTTCCGGGCTGCACCCACTTTGTGGAATTCCCTCCATCGCACAGTTAGACTTTCCTCTAGTCTTCAAACCTTCAAGAGTTCTCTGAAAACCCACCTCTTCAGAAAAGCTTATAATATTTCTCAACCACCATCTTAATCTCCCTAGATTACCCTATTACCACCCTCTACACAGCTAACGCAAGATAACAACCCTCTGGCCAACATTGCCACACACACAGCCCACTCAATACTTTCACCTTTGCATTCTAGCTGGTCCATTGTGCAATATGATGTAGCACATGCCCTTGTGTTTCAAGCTTCCATTGTCCTATAGATTGTAAACTTGCGAGCAGGGTTCTCTTACCTCTCTGTCTGTATGTATTACCCAATATTGTCTTATTAATGTTTGTTCCCAATTGTAAAGTGCTACGGAATTTGCTGGCGCTATATAAATAAATGTTGATGATGATGATGATACGTCTGGCAAACTTTTGCTTCTGGTATGTAGCCACTTAAAATACAGTGTAATATAATATAGTATTATCTGTTGTGTATTAGGCATTTCCTATGCTTATCTGAGTCATTATGAAAATTGTATTTAATAAATGGAGAATAATAAATTTGATATTGAATCCAAATTTTATTATGTTATCCCATTTTTTTTTCATTAACAACACTATTGGCCACTTTATGATATTATTTTTTGCCTGTTTTGGCACCTGCTGTATATAAAAGTATGAAAATAAAAGTAGATCTTTTAATCCCTTTGCCACTAAACTTAACTTTACACTTTTTGGGTTGGTTACATGCCAACATCAATAGCAGTAATTGTTTGTGCATTACCCACACAAATTATACCTTGAATTATCATAAAATACCAATCGTTTTCTTAAGCTTTGTGTTACTGCAAATAATATTTCACCCAAAATTAAAATTAAAACCACAAGAAAGTGAACTAAAAGCAAATTTGTGTATTTTGTTTCTAAATACCACCAAAAATATTTTGTGGTTCTTATTTTTTTCTTTAATGAAATTTAATCTAATGTAGTGTATGGTAATATTTTCTAGTGATCATCCAACTTATAACAGCTTATTTGTAAGAAGGGGCCCTCCTCTTTCAAATCTACCTTCTGACTCCCCCTGTCCTCCTCTCCCGCCCCTCTGCTTCAGACGATTTTTCGGTCCCCCCTACTTCTTCCACTCCTCCCCCACCCCTCCCTCACCTCACCATGCCTCCCTGTTCACTTGCCATACCCATACTCTCACCTCGCCCAACTTCACGCTCCTGTCGCACCGCTAACCTTGCCAACCTTATCCCCATCTCCCCTCTCCCCTCCCTCCCTTTCTCCTGTGCCCTCTGGAATGCTAGATACGTCCGCAACAAACTCCCCTCTATCCATGACCTCTTCTTATCTAACTCTCTTAACCTTCTTGCCATTACCGAAACCTGGCTCACCGATTCCGACACTGCCTCCCCTGCCGCTCTCTCCTATGACGGCCTCTCCTTCACCCACTCCGCCAGACCTGGAGACCGCCCAGGCGGAGGAGTGGGCATTCCCCTATCCTCCACCTGTACTTTCAGACTCATTCCTCCTGAACCCTCCCTCTCCTTCTCCTCTTTTGAAGTCCACTCTATCCGTCTCTTCTACCCCATCCATCTCCGCGTCTCTGTCATATACCGCCCCCCTGGGCCCTCCTCCCTTTTCCTTGACAACTTTGCTGCCTGGCTCCCACACCACCTCTCCTCTGACATCCCCTCCATTATCCTTGGCGAGTTCAATATCCCTATTGACAACCCCACCGACCCTGCTTCCGTCAAACTCCTTGCCCTTTCTTCCTCCCTTGGCCTCTCCCAATGGACCTCCTCTTCTACCCACTGCCTTGGTCACTCCCTTGACCTTGTCTTCTCCCACCGTTGCAGTCTGTCCGACTTCTCTATCTCCCCCTTTCCACTCTCGGACCACCATCTCCTCTCATTCTCTCTCTCCTCTACTCCTGCACCCCTCCCCCCACCCAAATCAACCCGATCCAGGCGCGATCTCGACACCCTTGATCCTGCTATTCTATCCTCTTCTCTCGAAACTCTCCTCTCTCCCCTTTCCACCCTGTCCTGCCCTATTAAGTCGGCCTCCTTCTATAACCAAACACTCTCCTCCGCCCTTGATGCGGTTGCCCCTGCCCAGCCCATCCACCTTCGCTGCTCCAATCCCCAACCCTGGCACTCCAAACTTACCCGTTTCCTCCAAAAATGCTCTCGTACTGCCGAACGCCACTGGAGAAAATCTCGCTCCCTGGCTGATTTCCTCCACTTCAAGTTTATCCTCTCCTCCTACAGCTCTGCCCTCTCGCTCGCTAAGCAATCCTTCTTTAAATCCCTCATCTCCTCCCAGTCCTCCAACCCCCGCCGCCTCTTCGCTACCTTTAACACTCTCCTGTCTCCCCCACCTCCCCCCTCCCTTCCTCCTTATCTGCCACTGACTTCACCTCCTTTTTCTCCTCTAAAATCGCGGCCATCAGACTTGAAATCTCCTCCTCCACCCACTCTTCCGCCACCCCCCCTCTCGCCCTTCCTCCCCCCTCCACTCTTCCCCCTCTCCCCCCAGCCACCAACTCCTTCTCTCCTTCCGCCCCACCTACCTGCCCCCAGGACCCCATCCCTTCTCACCTTCTTCGATCCCTTTCCGCCTCCACCTGCTCCCACCTCGCTCACCTCTTTAACCTGTCCCTCTCCACCGGCATCTTCCCCTCCGCCTTTAAACATGCTCTCGTCTCACCCATTCTCAAGAAACCCAACCTTGACCCCACCTCACTCTCTAATTACCGCCCCATTTCCCTTCTCCCATTTCCCTCCAAAATACTCGAGAGACTTGTCTGCAACCGTCTCTCCACCTACCTCTCTGAACACTCCCTCCATTCCACTGAAACTGCCCTGGCTCAAGTTACGAACGATCTCCTCTCGGCTAAAGCCATGGGCCACTACTCCCTCCTGATTCTCCTCGACCTCTCAGCGGCCTTTGACACCGTTGACCACCCCCTCCTGATTCACACCCTTCAGTCCATTGGCCTCTCCGGTACCATCCTCTCCTGGTTCACCTCTTACCTTGCCGACCGTTCCTTCTCTGTTTCCACCTCTGATTCTCTCTCCCCTTCTTCCTCCCTTCCAGTCGGGGTCCCTCAGGGCTCTGTCCTTGGACCCTTACTATTCTCACTATACACCTCTTCTCTGGGTGCACTCATCAGCTCCTTCGGCCTCAAGTACCACCTTTATGCTGATGACACTCAACTCTACCTTTCCTCTCCTGATCTCTCTCCCTCCCTTCTTTCCAGGGTATCCGCATGCCTCTCTGCCATCTCCTCCTGGATGTCCTCTAGATTTCTTAAACTCAATTTTGCTAAAACTGAACTCATTGTCTTTCCTCCCTCTCGTACCTCCTTCCCCTCTGACCTCTCCATCACTGTTGACAACTCATCTATCTCCCCTGTTCCCCAACTCCGCTGCCTAGGTGTCATCCTCGACTCCTCTCTCTCCTTTGCCCCTCACATTCACTCTCTCGCCAAATCCTGCCATTTCCAGCTTCGCAACATTGCCCGTATTCGGCCCTTCCTCTCCCAGGATGCCACCAAATCTCTCGTCCACTCTCTGATTATCTCCCGCTTGGACTACTGCAACATTCTCCTTATCGGCCTCCCCCTCTCTCATCTCGCTCCCCTTAGATCTGTACTTAACGCCGCTGCTAGGCTTATATTCCTCTCTCGCCGTTCCACCTCTGTATCCCCACTCTACCAAGCCCTTCACTGGCTCCCCTTCCCCTACAGAATCCTTTTCAAGCTCCTCACTCTGACTTACAAGGCCATCGCCAACTCCACTGCTCCCTACATCTCTAACATTATCTCTATTCACACTCCCTCCCGCTCACTGCGATCGTCCAACGATCGTCGCCTCTCTTCCCCTCTGATTACCTCCTCTCACGCACGTATCCAAGACTTCTCCCGCGCCGCTCCCCTCCATTGGAACAAGCTCCCCCGCTCCATCAGAACTTCCCCTAATCTGTCCTCTTTCAAATGAACATTAAAAACCCACCTTTTCCTTAAAGCCTTCCAGTCTCATGCATAAACTCCCACCGGTCGGCTACCTCTCTTTCTCATCCCTTCTTCCCTTCTCCCCCTTCCTCCCGTCTCTCCGTCTCATCCATGTGTCTGTCTGTCTTCCCCTCCCTTTAGATTGTTCGCTCCTTTGAGCAGGGCTCTCCTACCTTCTGTTTCCATCACTTTTAACTGCGCTCTCCGGCTACTCAGCTCACCTCCTCTCAGTCCCTCTGCCCTCTGTCTCCTCTCGCTTCTCTCCGTTCCCCTCAGTGACTCTCAACCTGTCATCCGTGCCCACCCTCTTGGGCCATAGTTACCTGCCTGTACTCACTTTTCCCCTCCCTCCCTCTCTTTCATGCTGTGCCTGAGCCCCCAGAGTTATAGTGCTTACTGTTACTTGTACTGTGCTGTTTCACCTTGTACTGTGCCATTGTTTGTCCTTGTACGGCGCTACGGATACTTTGTGGCGCCCTATAAATAAAAAATTAATAATAATAATAATAATAAAAAAATCTTTAGGTACCAGGGAGATCTATGCATTGCAAAACCCATCCCCATGCTGGACTTCTTAATGTTTTCTGTAGTATAAGGCAGTGGATCCCAAACTTTCTCAGTTCGAGGCACCCTTAGGCTCTTCATAATGATTTCAAGGCACCTCTAATCAAAAATAATTACCAAGTAGTCCCCTGCCTTGCTTATCTCCTGCCCTGGCCGCGGCACCCCTTTGAGATCGCACTCCAGGGAGCCGCGGCACACAGTTTGGGAACCACTGGTATAAGGTGTTGTTATCTGGTGATCACATGTGATCACCAAACAGTAACTACTAAGGGCCATATCATTTCAAAGAGGGGACTCCCCTCTTTCAAAGAAGGGTGCCCCTGTTTTTCTGAAGCCAAAATGGGGTGATCTGTGCCCTCTTCCCCCAACTGTGGACTTAATTATTTCTGTAGTTGGTATTATTGTCTGGGGTTCACTATATGATAACTCACTTACAGGTGGGCAATTATTCTTACAAGAGTGTATCTCATGGCCCCAAGTTTCCTGAGGATGGCCACAAGACTTATCCTCTGCCCTTGGACCTGCTGACTTCCCTTCATGTGCCAAGCACCAAGCATTTTTTTTATTTTACTGTAGGTCAAGTAATATTTACTTTACATTTATTAACATAAAACTGCATACGTGTAAGTCACCAGTTCTTGCAGCACTGTTTTAAATATATCTGTGTATTATATTATACAGTGAATTTGTAATTTGGTTAATATTGTTTTGCTATGTGTACCATATGTATTTATTTTCTGTCTGTCAGTATTGCTAATTAATGCTTATTCATAAAGGTACAAATTGAACATGTTCTACTGCAAAATGGAATAAGTCTATCCTCGAGGTATTATAGTGCTCAAGGTTCTAAGGATAACACTGCTTTTCCACATGTGTTCAAATTTATTTCTGAAATTGTAAATTAAATGCATCTAGAACATGAATATGTAAATTACAAGGTTAATTTTATTTTTGTTTGTTAAGACTTATTATACTCAAACTTGTTATCACTATTAATATTAAAGTACGCATGTCTTGTATACCTCTTGCTAGTCTCCTCCTCATTTTCCTGATGGCACTATTCAGTTTACTCCATTGTTGCTGCCATTGATGGGTAAATTGGCAAATATTAATTAGCTGGATTATATTTCTCTTGATGACACTGTAGGCCATTCATCCTCTTTGATACATTAGATGTTTAGAGTCCTAGAGGGTATATATGTGTCAAAATATTTAACAAGGATCATGAGCTCCTCATCTTTTCTCACATATATTGGGTGGCATGTATCACAAAGGTCTGTATCTTTATATCATTGCACAGATACAAGCATCTTTACAGAACAGCGCTCAGGGTACAGACTTTGTACTGTATGTTGTACTTTTGCTCTGGACACATCCATATACCATAATACAAAAGAAGTTCAGTATTATATGATAATGTCATGCGTGATAAATGGAACTTTAAGCATGAAAATGTGTGCTTTCACTGCATGATGACATAATGACATAGACCATCATGACAGACGCCATTCAATTACATTCTTGCATTATTTCAACTGGAAAATTATATTGTAAGTGGTGACAAAGAGGGACAGAAACATTAATAAACAAGAGCTCCTGGTCAAATTTGGACATTTGTATTTTGAGCCTGGAAATGACAATCCAGGCAACATATTAAAAAGAAAGATCCACAGGGTACTTAGGAGGAAGAGGGTAACAAAAATGAACGCAAACTGCTCTATAAGACAGCTCTACAGGAGATAATATGATGAGACTGCCATCACATTCTGTTCAAAAGATTAATTAGTTCTTTATTAACTGTAATAGGGCTTGTACAACTCAGTTCAATGTCATTTAGCTATAAGATACTGTAGATATGGGAAATGCACCATGCACATAACATAACACTAAATTCAGGGGGATAACATATTGTAATATTGTGATACATTGTATTGTAGAAGGTGGGGTGTGAGTACTTCATACACATAACAGAATACTACACTTAGGTAGATGACATAAGGCTTGTTCGGCTCCTTTCATTTCTATGTCATTCAGCTGTGATGCACTGCAAGCAGCAGTTGTGTTTGCTCTAATTGTCTTTTAATTATTTTCCTTTGCGTGGGTTCAGCAAACAGGATCAGAGCCAATGATTGAAGTAAGAAAGCAAGGAAGGTGTGGAGAAGATAGGGTGAGAGGAGCCTGACGGGAGATGATTTCCTATCGGGTAGTTTCAGTTTTGGATAGGGAAATGGGTGGCGAAATCAAGGGTAGAGAAGGGGGAGGGAAGGGAAGATGGGTGGGAGAGAGGAAGCAATTGAAGTATGCACACAAATTCTTTATATGCCTAAATGGGACAGTACTATTAATGATATTATAGGGTGCAGTACTCCATATTTAATTTCCTAGGAGGACAACACTTGTAGTGCAACACCTTGTACAGATACAAGTACTATTATGCACTTGAGCCCGTGTGTATGCTGGCACTTGTAGAGACATCACGGTGGCTTAGTGGTTAGCACTTCTGCCTCACAGCACTGGCTTCATGAGTTCGATTTCGACCATGACCTTATTTGTGTGGAGTTTGTATGTTCTCACCGTGTTTGTGTGGGTTTCCTCCAGGTGCTCCAGTTTCTTCCCACACTCCAAAAACATACTAGTAGGTTAATTGGCTGCTATTAAAATTGACCTTTGTCTCTCTCAGTGTGTGTATGTTAGGGAATTTAGACTATAAGCTCCAATGGAGCAGTGACTGATGTGAGTGAGTTCTTTGTACAGTGCTGCAGAATTAGTGATGCTATATAAATAATTGATGATGAAGATTGCACTACAATTTAGTATTTGTATCCTGGTACCCACCGATCAGGGATCACATAATGGGCCTAGTGTTAATCAGCATTGTGCCCTTGTGCAATATAGAACAGTATTTCTTATTCTCTTTTTTTTCTTAGTAAATCTATTTCATAGTCCCACACAAATTCCCCTTCTATATTGTGAGAAAATGAAACAGCTATGGGAACTTTGTTGAATAATCCTTATTGAACAAAAGATTCTGTTACAAACAGTTATGTTTTAGTATAACTTAAACTTCTCAGTTGTGTACCTTGTTTTCCATTTCCCTGTGTTATTACTAGTAGCAGGGAATAATACACACTTAACAAAATTACTTTTCCATTTTTGGCTCATTCCAAGAAGTACTTCAGCAGGCTGCATTTTCAAAGCTGTTCTGACATCTAGAACGATAGTCGAGATAATCAGTGACCTGAATTTCTACCCGTTCTTTATTTAGCTGGAAACAAGTCCGGTTCACAAGTGGCTAGGGAGGTACATTGTTGAACTCATGTGCTACAGATCAAATTAAAGATGATAGCAGCAATTTGTCTAATCTTGTCATGAAAGCACTTCCAGTAAGTACACCTGAACTATGTAAGGTTTGGATAAAAGACTTATAGCTTTGTAGAGTTCCAGCAAATAGTGATAGTGGCTGTTCCAATTATTTGGTAAACATAACAGCTCAATATTTATATATTTCAACATGTCCCTCATACCAAAATAGGTGAGCTGAGCGGTAAGGGTGAAAATAGTGCTATGATGTCAAAGACACATTAAAACAAAGTGGTTACTACTATTAGTGAAAGCCTGGATTGTAGCATAGAAACAGTTTTAAGAATTGAAATTTGTCAGCTGACTGGGGTTATTTTTGATGAGCAAGTGAATTAAAAAAGTGTATTGTCTTTTTCTATATCACACCTGCTTTTGTTCTTAGTTCACTATTGTGCACTGGACTGGAAGGTACACATTTGCAAGCTCAATATATATGCGCTTCATAATACACTATAGATGCGAAGGTGCAGCACGGTGGCTCAGTGGTTAGCACTTCCTCCTTACAGCACTGGGGTCATGAGTTAAATTCCTGACCAGGCCTTAACTGTGTGGAGTTTGTATGTTCTCCCTGTGTTTGCGTGGGTTTCCTCCGGGTGGTCCGGTTTCCTACCACACTCCAAAAAACATACTGGTTGGTTAATTGCCTGCTAACAAATTACCCTAGTCTGTGTCTGTGTCTGTGTGTGTGTGTGTGTGTGTGTGTGTGTGTGTGTGTTAGGCAATTTAGACTGTAAGCCCCAATGGGACAAGAACTGATGTGAGTGAGTTCTCTGTATAGTGCTGCGGAATTAGTGGCGCTATATAAATAAATGTATAAATAAATGATGATGATGAAAGACATGTCTCAGCAATGCTTACCTGTGTTCATTTAGCTCACCCACTTTATTGAGTAAACCTTACTACTTATGTTTACCTGCTTTATTCACTCTAAATTTCTTATTAGCCATCTTAGAGAAACTAGAGAAGTGAAGGATGGAAAGATATGTGTTCTGGGTTTCTGTAAAGTACATTTTTTAACTGTATCATTTGTACCAGCTACAGGGCAGGTGTAATTTCCAACTGATAGTGATGACTGTCACATCATCGTCTTTGTATTAAAAACATAGTGTATGCATGCCATTAGATAGCAAAGAACATCTGTATGCAAGTGATAGAGAATATAAAAGCGCATTGTATGTACAACACGCATTAAGAACACCCTGATTTATGCATTTAATATAAAAACAAATATGTTTTTAACATATATTTTTTATTACTGATTATCGTATTATGAGTTAATTTATTTTATAGAATTTTTATTTTTTAAAGAGCATACATACACCCAGATCAGTGCTGTAACTAGACATTTTGGTGTCCTGGGCGAGACAGGGCACCGGCGCCCCCCATATAAGTGGGAGTGGCATTTGCCAAGTGGGTATGGCCAACCTAATGTGGGTGTGGCTAGCACTTTACTGAAAGAATTCATGTATATATATATATATATATATTTATAAATATATATACACACACACACACACACATATACACACACACAGTAGTGGGATTCCAATAAATTAACAACTGGCTCTGTGCCCTGATGACTATTTAAAGTATGCCAAAAATATATAGTGATAGATATTCTAATATTTTATGCACGTAATAGTCAAGTAATAATTGTGATACTAAATTGTGTGTTTTATTTGTATAATGGGTTGAAGTAACTGAAATACTGCAGTATGTGTAGGTTGAAGTGACTTAAATATATTGTGAAAAAAAATTGTGATGTGTTATTCTTATCTTTCAAACAAGCATTGGTGGGAGATGGAGTTGAAATCCATTGAATATTCAGAATTTGCTTCATATAATAAAAAAAAGGAGAGAGAGAGAAAGAGAGAGAGAGAGATAGATCCCAAAATAATGTTATTTACCTTCCATATGAGGACCTGCAGACACGCGAGGGGACAAACAGCAGAACTAGAAAGGAGTGCAGACACGACGCTGCGGTGCATGCCCCGGAGCCTATCAGTCAAGATGTGCCTCCTTTGACTTCTGCAGTGGAACGCATGTGCCTTCCACAGACAGGAAGTTCGGTATTTGGAATGCAAATGCCGAACTTGCGGAAGTCAAAGGCTTTTCTTTTCACTGACAACAGAGCTAGGTAGCGGGCGGCTGCTGCGCCCCTTTGGGCTTGCACCCTGGGCGACGGCACCGCCCGCACCACCCTAGTTGCGGCTCTGACCCAGATTCAATTTGAAACGCATCTTGAGATCCGCTTGGATTTGAATATGATTGGAAGTATGCTCAAGTTGTGTGCTCGTTTTTGCTTGCAGGTTGTGTGCGAACATGAATCAGGCCCCCAATGTCAGTACCTGCAATGATTGCTAATTGAAAAAATTGGAAAATTTAGGCCATGCAGCAATCTACCTAAAATATGCTTTAGTCCCCCCGAGTAGTCCAGACCGCACCCATTGATGCACATTTTGCCTGCCAGAAATTATGTTGATCTTAGGAAAATTGCATTGTGTGACTGTGTGTATAGCATGTGCAATCAGTATCATATTTTCAATTCCCACTAATGTACACAGCATCCTGCATAAAATATGAAGGCAAACTATACAATATGCCTGTATCATGCATGATAGTACAAATACATCAATGTGTATTGCATTAGTTTTAATTCTCTAAAAAGAGTGGATAGCAAGCTTAAAAAGAGAAATAACCAAAAATGAGAGAAAAGCAAATTAAACTCATCAGTGATTTATGAACTGTACTTAATGTGTCCTTTCCAGCTATTTATAATTTAACTGGGTATTTTCAGGGAAAGACACTCTGTATTTTAACACACTCTGGTCCCATGGGCTTGGGCATTTGAGAATGGTCTCTGCAGAAATGAATGTTTATAAAAAGACATCAATTACAAGCCATTTTAGGGGGTTTTAAATGTAATCCAGCAGTGCTTCCTAACTAAATGATTTGTGAGAAATGATCTCCAGTGAATTAATGGAGCAGAGCGAAAAGAGCTCACTATGATCCTGACTTAATGACTTAAGAAGATCAAATTAATTACACGTGTCTGTAGAGAGTTTAGGAGGAAGCAGATCTTTGTTATCACTTCATTTAACGCCATACTAGTCATCATTGTCCCTCTGTTTAGTGCACTGTATTTATAAAGGCATTCTGTAATGAGTGCCCTTGCAAATAGTGATTTACTAACAATTCAATAATTCCGGATTACACTGTTAATAGACCTAACTCTTCCACTGCCACACATTTGTGTGTTCATTTTGCTTCTCAGGTAATCACAACATTTGTAACATTTTTAAATTTGTAAAATGATTACTCTTTGACGTTATGCTGGTAAAATTAAAGTGAATTTTACATTGTTTTCTTTAAGGACAGAAATGGCTTTTTATTGGCTTCATTCTTGAGTAAATATATACTATGATTTTTTTCCTTTATAAGCATTATATATGAAAAACAGGGGAAACTATACCATACTATACTATAAAATAGTTGTATATGTGAGTGACATCTATAGCCTATGTTAGAGCGTGTTAACTCATGTACTAATACTAGGTTCAGTGTGGGAAACCTGTTCCATGTTTTCTAAGACTGAGAATCA
The DNA here is from genome assembly GCF_038048845.1 of Mixophyes fleayi. Taxonomy (NCBI): domain Eukaryota; kingdom Metazoa; phylum Chordata; class Amphibia; order Anura; family Limnodynastidae; genus Mixophyes; species Mixophyes fleayi. The sequence goes on from NC_134406.1 coordinate 96,204,554, forward strand.
ATCCCTCCCCTAATACATTATTATGTTGTATACAAATAGCATAATTCAGTCAGACACACAAGGGAGAATAATGTCTGTATGGAAAATAATTCATGCGAGTAGAGGGACGCTAATTAATTTAATTAATTGATCTAATTTAGCCACAATGCTAACTAATGAAGTACTGTCAGCTGGAGGTGAACCCGCAAGCAGATATTTACAAGCATCTAGACCAGGGGTGAGTAACCCTCGGCACGCGTGCCAGACATGGCACGTGGACCACTTCTGTCTGGCACACCGAGCTTTGCTGCTGTAAACGAAAACAGCCGAGGATGGCTGAAACAGAGCTGCTGCGCATGCCCAGCAGTTTCAGTCATCTTCAGCTGCTTAAGTGAAGCAGCTCCTGTGGAACGGAAGATCGGTATCTAAGGTAAGTATGTGGCACAATGACTGGAGACATAACTACAAGGTCCAACATGACTGGGGGCATAACTAAGAGGCACAATATGTCTGGGGGCATAACTAAGAGGCACAATATGACTGGGGGCATAACTAAGAGGCACAACATGACTGGTGGCAGAACTAAGAGGCACAACATGACTGGTGGCATAACTAAGGGGCACAGCATGACTGGGGGCATAACTAAGAGGCACAACATGACTGGTGGCATAACTAAGAGGCACAATATGACTGGGGGCATAACTAAGAGGCACAACATGACTGGTGGTATAACTAAGGGGCACAACATGACTGGTGGCATAACTAAGGGGCACAACATGACTGGTGGCATAACTAAGGGGCACAGCATGACTGGTGGCATAACTAAGGGGCACAGCATGACTGGTGGCATAACTAAGGGGCACAACATGACTGGGAGCATAACTAAAAGGCATAATATGTCTGGGGGCATAACTAAGAGGCACAATATGACTGGAGGCATAACTAAGAGGCACAACATGACTGGTGGCATAACTAAGAGGCAGAATATGACTGGGAGCATAACTAAGAGTAAGAGTAAGAGTATGACTAGGGACACAATTATAATCTGGATAATCTGGGGTACAACTGTGTGGCATAACATGAACATTTATTTGTTGGTCCCATTACTATTATTACCATGGTGATTGAGATATATATATATATATATATATATATATATATATATCTATGTATATATATATATATATATATATACATATATGTATGTATATATATATATATATATATATATATATATATATAACTGGCACACCTGGGCATGAAGTGCAGTAACCTGTTTTCTGAGGCTGGGATCAGGAGGAAGAGTTAACAGGCTGTTTGGGTCCTAGGACTACATATATGACTTGAGTTGATTAAATAGTGAGCTTTTATGGGTTCGTATCTTAGGTGTGTTTGGAAAAGGTGAAAGCATCTATTCAATCTAAACTGGCTATACAAGTTCATGCAGTAGACAAAGGTAATGTGGAGATGCTCAAAGTTGTGACAGAGTGTTCCTGCAATATAATTTTTGGGTTACACTTTTTCTTTGCCATTTTGCATGAGCAAAAAATTGCAAATTGTGTGCATAAAACCCTACATTGCTAATTATGTTGTTCAAAAATAGAAGTGACAATGAAGCAAAGAAAAGTAGTGCTAATGCATCCTCATCCAAGGCACATAAAAAGTGTTGCAAAAAAATGCCTTCCCCATAACCTACCTCTGATAATCCCATATCCTGTCCCCACAGAATGAACATTATACTGTGAATAAAAGTGTAATTTATCATAGGCTAAGTGAATATGACAAACGCAATACCAAACAATGCTACAACTGCTAGTTCTCCATCACCTACAACCTTAAAAACAAGCACTTGTTTGGAAACAAGTTGTTTGGAACGAGTGACATGGATAACATGACAATAGTCAAGTGTGTAGTATGTGTAGAAAAATTCAGTCAAGGTCAACATGCATGAAAGCTTGGAATGTTGGCTCTGATCCAACATATTGAATATCTTCTTAGTCTCTTTTGGGAGAAACATGTAAGACCTGACAAGCCAGGTGCCAGTTCCAAAAATATAAAATGAATGCGCTAATTGTACATTTAGCTTTGTTGTCCTTCCTGGTTGTAATTATGTATATGTTGATCTTTCTGATGCTGAAGCTGCTCCTGTTGACATTTGTGAAATACAAACTGCATTATCAATCATCATCTCTTAATGCCTGTAATAATCATCATCATCATCATCATCATTTATTTATTTATATAGCGCCACTAATTCCGCAGCGCTGTACAGAGAACTCATTCACATCAGTCCCTGCCCCATTGGAGCTTACAGTCTAAATTCCCTAATATAGACACACGCTCACACACAGACAGACAGAGAGGGAGACAGACAGAGAGATAGACAGAGAGGGAGAGACTAGGGTCAATTTTTTGATAGCAGCCAATTAATGTACCAGTATGTTTTTAGAGTGTGGGAGGAAACCGGAGCACCTGGAGGAAACCCACGCAAACACAGGGAGAACATACAAACTCCACACAGATAAGGCCATTGTCAGGAATCGAACTCATAACCCCAGTGCTGTGAGCCAGAAGTGCTAACCACCAGGCCACTGTGCTGCCCCTCATAAATATTTGTTCTTAAAAAGGCCATCTCTATTGTGGGCACTCCTTAATCTGAAATAGAGGTCCATGAAGCATATTAAATGCTCAGCAAATTGTTTTAATCATTGTGGTTTAAAAAATACCAAAACAAAAATGTCTTTTGTGATGAAGGGAACTAGTGTCTAACATCAAGTCTATTCTAGAATGTCAGAACATCTGTTTCCTTAGAAAATTACACAAATATATGAAGTTAATACCTCTAATAATGCCATTGGAAAATTACAAATCAACCACAGCTGTGGCCACCAACTATGACTACTGGATGTATTAGACAGACACAAAAGGCACAGCCAACACATCTGCCCTGAAAAGCAGGTTGGGTATCTTAGATCAACGATGTAAGCGCTGACATAGGGTACCCCGACATGATGACACCTAATCTGTAATTCCCGACAGACTGCTAATACTAACTGCTTGAAAAACAGACAACAAACAATTGCGAGCAATAAAGAGCCAGGCACGAATCATAGTGTCGCCCTTTAAAGTGACATCATTGTAGGCTGCTGGGGTCTTTATTAGTTGGAATTGTTTCATGTGTGTGTTTCAAGCAGTCACTATTAGCAGTCTATTGGGAATTATCGCTTCAGTGCCATCATGCCGGGGTATCCTATGTCGGCGCTTACATCGTCGGTGTAATGATTACCACCACTGAAAAGCATCCTTAGCAAAAATTATAGCTTTAGAAATATAACCTTTTCAGTTTGTTGAATCTACATAATTTAAGGAATTAATGGCTTGTGCACAACCAATATAGCAAGTACCTAGTTGCTATTATTTTTATAAATATAGCTGTAACTGTTTTATACGCTGACCCTAAAAAATCTCTAAACTTTACATTTTAAGCCCACTCTGTATTTTTAACTAAATGTGTTGTGTTGCCTGCTTCTCTCAATGAGATTGTAGAGGGATAATAATAAGTGAGCAGGGATAAATAATAATAAGTTGAGAGCTGGGATTCCATATATTGCAGAAAATTGAAGCAAATTGTGATGTACAAGAAGAATGTAAAAATCTATTTTTGACTCAAGTCACAAACTGTAATCTGAAATTTTCCCAAAATGTGCAACCAGAATTTTCTTGGCTTTATACCACCACCTCAGTGTGTAAGTATGGTAATGCCCACTTTTTAACTGAGTAGAATGGCTACAAAAGTTTTGAGAACTATTGAGCTTGGTTGGAGGTGTAGAGAAAAAATTAAAATTAGAGCTAGTTCCTTGTTGTGGTGTTTTTTTTGTTTCTTTAATTTTACCCCAATACATAGAAAATAACAGTGGCACTAATATGAGAACTCCAGAGTCTGATAACAAAAACTGAAATGGAAATGACAGTGCTATGGTTTCTTTACCATGGCTCTGAGAACTAAAATGCTGGCCCTTTGCCAAATAAGGATTTTTAATGCAACATTTCAGTAGCCGATCCATATGCAAATAAAATATGTCAACTGTGAGCAAATGCATTATCTCCTTCTATGATCTCTGCTGCCAGTGGTCCACGAGAAGTAATTTTGATAACCACTGATTTAGTGCATACTAATAGCACTGAATTATGCTTTGCGGTTTCAAGCTTTATTTTACTTTTTTTTTAATGGGTAAAAATATTTTGTGCATTGATAGTTTCTATTTTATATGAGTACCTACAAAACATTTCTTTCTGTCCCTGAATTATAATACCCTTATCAAAGAATACCCAGGTTAATAATAATTTCATTAATCACACAGTTCACATTAAACACATTTGTCAGAAGCTAAGCAGTGTAGAACTACATTTCCCAGTATCCTGCTTAAAAATATCTCACAACTGGCAGATGTGGGATGTTCACTGAGCTTTATTTACCAGCACATAGGCAAATATATGTTTATGAGCAGGTCTGTCATGTTTATGAGCAGGACTAACATGTTTTGTTACCACTAGAATATTTTAAATATTTTACTTTAGAATGGTTTTTCCATCCTGTCACCATAAACCCAGTCACTGTATATTTCTGGAGACAGCAAGACATGATTTCCCAAATGCCAATCACATGCTTTTCCCATGACACTATTGTGGACTGACTACTATAAAATACAATGTTTAAGGTATAACCCACTTGCCAATATTGAGGTGTTGTCCCCCGGGAGAGGTGCGTGGTGGGAGGGCAGGATGGGGCAGGTTGCGGAAAATCGTGTCATTTTGGCTCAGCCCCCATGACAAAAGCGACATTTTGCAGGGGGCGGGGCCAAAATAGTGAGATTTCTTGTGAATCGTGTCATTGAGGCTCACATCCTGCCCACTTCCTAGTGAAGTGGGCGGGACGAGGGAGAATTGCCTGCTCTCCTGGGAGTCCAGGAGACCTACTTGAAATTCGGGAGTCTCCCGGAATCTCAGGAGAGTGGGCTAGTATGGGGTAGAATAAGTATTTAATTTCCTAGAATTCAAATTTCTGGGGTACCTTGATTAAATGGGTTGTCCAAATTCAATTAATTTAATTCAAATATACATCTTGAAGCAGTTGAATGTGTCAATATGCATAATTTTGTGTCGTGTAGCTAATGAATTGTTTCTGATTGCTGTGTAAATTTCGATGACTCATACAGCTTTTAGAGGGGTTTTAGGCAACTCTCCTGAAAAGAGTAATTTCCCTTCCCTTCTTTGGTGACTTCTTTTTAACTTTGATAAAAGATGCCCAAAACTTTTGGACAGAATCACAATTCAATCAGATTTCAACAGTTCAATGGCGATGAACATGTTCATAGTGCAATCGCCAATTAACCTTGATTAGAATTAGTGTTTCAAAATTTGACGCTTGCATTCACCTTTCATAATTTGTGTTCACGATCACGTTTGAGTTTAACCATTCACGTTTGCCATTTTCATTTGAAATTCACCTTCTGCTCATGTTTCGTTCAGCTCACACAAGTGCAACCTGGCTAGAAAATGCTCAAACATGCTCAACCATAGTCTAACCTTCTTGAACATAGTTAAAGCTGTTCTACTTTCTCAAATGCAGCTTAAATATTTTAATCAAACTAAAATTCTTGAAAATTTTCTAATAATTTTATTGATTCAAGGAACCGGTTAAAGAAACGATAAGCAGCCAATTCAAGCATCTATAATTTTTATATTGGATAGAGATATCTTCTCACCATCTTGGCTAGCAAGCTATAACTTATTGTATGGGCTGATGCTTTTCTAATCTCATAATTTGAAAAGAAGGTTTATTGCAAAGATAAAATGTGTCTCCTTGGTATTAAGAGCCACATGTAATTCCTTTGGAAAATATCATGTTTCTCGCCAATGAGTAAAACTTTCACAGCTCAGTTTGTAGGATGATAAGTGTTTTGGGACCAATATTTTTAATGATTCAAACAAAATAAAAAGTTTACAAATAAATTTTAAGACCATATTTTATAATGTGCTTTATTCACTTTATATTTAGTGTTGACACATTTTAAATGGCAAGTTTGTCCCAAATTCTCAGTTTTTCAGCATAATCTTCACAAATTAATTCACAAGCCACCAAAAACATCTCTACTTTTATTAGTAAGCAATCCAATGGTAAATGTAATCCTGACTTCTTAAGTTTTGACAATTAAGTTACATTAGTTACAGTGTTACTTAAACAATGAAATATTATACTAGCATATATAGTTTATTGTCTCTGTATGATTGTGAATGTTTAAGTTTCATGTTTAATAATTCTTCAATCTGATGTTGTGGAAATCAAATTAACTAACAATGAGAACTTAAACAGTACATGAATAATTTATTAAATTGATTTGTTATAAGCAGATGTATAGACGGTTGACAAGTGGTTTTGAAGGTCTTGAAGGACATTCGTCACATACATATAGATGGAAACCTGGTGATAAAGATCATTTTATCAACTTTTCACAAATAGCTCTTGGGATTGTCAATTCCTGTTGAGACTAGAAGACCCAAAATTCAAATTGTATTCTTCTCTTTTGTATTTTAATGTATGCATTGAAGACATGGAACATACCGCTATAGTCACAAATTGATAAATGATTACCATTTACCATAGTTCATGAAAATATGTATTGTAACTGTTTAACATAGAGGGCACTACATTTATAATATGTTTAATATGATTATTTGTTTATTTATTTATGGCATAATGTAACGTATCCAAGTCTTATTGTAACTAATACCTCATGTTTTCATTTTGCTAGACACACACAGATATGCAATGTAAAGGATAAGCGCTGACAACTGTCTTTTTGTTTTGTATACATATATGGGCATTTATATTGCCACGCAGCTGGTACCATATACAATATGGGATATATCGAGCGCGGGCTTATTGCCAAGCAGCTGGCACCATATATAATGTGGGATATACCGAGCGTGGGCTTGTTTTTTCTCTGGTTTTGTTTCAAAATATTGCCTTATTGTCATAGCAGCTGTCCATCAAGCCTATTTAAGGCACATTTGGGTGTGGCTCACAAGCCAGCCTTTGCTAGATGTAAACCCCTATACCTGGGAGGTGAGTGCATCTGATTTGAAACTTAATTTTAATGGTGTTTAAAGCATATAGGTCAGTGTAGGACCTGCATATAATGAGGTGCCCTTGAAGTTAGGATGCAGGCTTAAATGTTTTGATCAAAATATGAACTAATACCTCATGTTTTCATTTTGCTAGACACACACAGATATGCAGTGTAAAGGATAAGCGCTGACAACTGTCTTTTTGTTATTGTACCTGCCCAACCACTGCAAGGCAGTTTAGGGCATTATGGTGGAAGAATATTAATGATGAATATATTGAACTTAAAATAAAGATTAGACTGTAAAGCCACAAGACAAACCATGGAGTTATATATTAGTAATACGGCATAATATTGAAGTAATAATATATAACTCTCCAGTTTGTCTTGTAGCTATACAGTCGGATCTGTTTTTTTATTCCTCTATATTCACCATATCTTTCACTTCAATTTTAGAATCTTATACTTTTTAACAAAATAAATACACCATAAAATACAAAAAATAAGTTATAAGACACAGATGGGTTCTGTTGATGACAAATAATTTTAAATAATGATGATAATAAAGATTTGATAATTTTATTGTGATTCATTCTGTTGGGGTACTCTACTTTTTGAATATTCTAATCTTTAAGTTATTTGTTAGTCTAGTGCTAATGTTTAGGAGCACCCCCTCTTATAGGGAGAAGTGGTAGAATAGCAAATAACAAGTACATATAAGTACATATAATTAACCATTAGATCACTGGTTATAGACTTAAGGAGAAACTTTGAGGAGTTACTGCTACACTAGGATGTGGAGTATTTACAAACTTCATTCTAATAGCTTAGTAGAGGGACACAAAGGTATGTAGTATTTACAAATGTAAGTCTAATAGCTCAATAGAAGGACAATGACCTGAAGCGGATAGGGGTTCAAAATACTGATTATTCTCTGGATAATGCATGGGTGTGAGGTAAAAGTAAAGAGTAAAAGTAAAAGTAAAGAGAAATTTGGCTCAACTCATAGCACTACATAAAGTACATATTACCATAATGCTTGTATGATTAGAGTATGAGTCTAAATTATTTCATAATGCTTTAAAAGAATGCAAAGCGATGGATGCCACATTGAAGGTCACTCCATCTAATTGTTATAAACTAACAGCTGCATAACATTAATTTAATATGAACTATTTAATCACAAATTTGCTTGCTTTATTAAGATAATAACATTTCTTTGCTATCATTCATGTGTCCCATGCATTCTTGAAGCAAATGGAAAGAAAGATTGTGTGAATTTGACATAATTTAATTTTCTTACTTTACTATGACCGGACACTTTTATGAAGCATCCTCTTTCTACCCTTACATTAACGAGTTGTATAAAATTGAAATATATGGTCAAAAAGGAAGTGTAACTCTTATACTAAAATAAATGTGAATTAATAGGAGGAAGCTAAGAACATATTGTAAGATCTTGAAGAAAAATTGATCATTGGCAAAATGTACGCATGTTTTAGTTGTGCAAATATAGATGCACTGTGATATATTGCCACACTCAATATATTGGCTCACCAATTATTACCAATTAACTAGATCAGTATCATACTTTTTATTTGAAATGAGTGAGTGTAGCTGTAACATGTGTGCAGCAGAATGTGTGACATATCCAGCTATTGTACACCTATATGTTTGTATATATGTGTGCAATGTGGTTACAATGCACAAATATCCTTTGTTGTGTATTGTAAATGACAATGGATCTGTTTCATGTAATAAAATATTATGATTTTATGTGGGTTCTGTTATTAAAATGTACACGCTAGTGGCATTTTTTCCAAATCACCTTTAAGGGAGAATATGTTTGAACAAGTGCCACACTACAGTGTTTGAAAAAAGGAACCTCAAAGATGAAGGCCAGGTTTGAAGCACAGTTTCATTAATACTGGATGGCAGGAAAGCAGTCAAGTCCCAGATAATGAGGAAGGAGTTGCATTTTTTTTAAAAGCTATCTAGTGACAGGAAAAACAAAAATGACATTCAGCTGACGAATAAGCCAAGTTTGACCTAGCCTTATGACCCCTGACAATCAATCTTACCTGCTACTTCATAAAGAATTATAGCTGTGTCACTTACATTTGACTCCGAAATTTTACAATTCCCATTTTGTGCTTCTTTATCCTATTTAATACATGGCCTAAGAAGATAAATGTCAGTGAGCAGCAGATTGCACAGAACACAGGCTTCACATGAAAGTAAGAGAACAAGGGTTGAATATGTACACTTAATATTCTATTGTCCATAATATTTTAGCCTGTCTGATGAGTAGATAGGAAAAAGATGACTGGCGTAAGTTTTGTTTCCTATTCTTCTGTTCACTATATGTTACCACATGCCGCTTACTGAGAACAATCATCTGCAACATACACAATAAATTGACACATTACCACTTCTCACTCCACATTGACTTCATACATGAAATATTTCAAAGTGTCATTATAAAAAAAACAGAATTTCTCAACAATAGTAAATGGAGCTGTGACTGACTGGTCCTTTAATTGCAAACTGTACATAGATTCTGTATATTGATGGTATATAAAGTTATATAGACTAACACTATCTATCGAAAGCCTTTAGGCTGTAAATAAACATCTGCATAGATAAAAAGAACATATTAAATATAGTAGACTCTAAGAATAAATACTATGAATCAATGCTGTTTCAGTAGTATTATCAACATGTTGCAGTTACCATAAATAAAATGATCCTGTTTTGATTATCAGGATGAGATTGGCACTGGTGTTAAGATGCCTACTGACAGGAAGAATTAACTGCTTCGCCCGAGCTTTGCATGGCTGGATTTCTCCATTTTGGCCCTATGGGGCACAATTAGTGCAGTCTGACGAAGATCACATATGCACAGTGCCGGATTAACCCGAGGTCTAACTGGGCTACAGCCCAGGGGCCTCGGGCATCCAGGGGGCCCTTGAAAGTGCTCAGCAGCATTATTGATCGGTCGGGGGAGGGTGGGGGCGGCTCGGCTCACAGGGGGGCCACACGGGGGGGGGGGTGTCTCGGATCAGATCAGCCTAGTTGGCCTTAAGAATTGAAGCGTATATGAGGCTGTACCTACCAAGAGACACATTTGCCAAGAGATGCCCAGCAATTTTTTTATTTTAACTTGTGATTAACAAAATTATGCTTAAACTTTAAATCCCTGTGAGATTTGTTTTTTCCCATACCATATAATTTCATCTCCCGAAATAGCAAAGCAGTGGAGGTCAATGTTGTAACTTGAAGACTTCCCCAGACTCACAACCTCAAGCTACTACCTTGTAAATTTGTTTTATAAGATGATACTAGCAGTCAGCACCACACACATTGATTAAACCAGGAAGCAGTATCCTACAGTAGCAGTCAGTGCTCCACACATTGTACTTTATAAACTTGATGTGTTCTAGGAAAGGTGTCATTGAGCTGCTGTAAATCTTTTTCAGGAACATATCCCAGATTTTAAGCAGTGGTTCAAACACAATGGGATCCCACCACCTCCAGAGCATACTGTATCTTGACTATAATTTTCTCTGTAAACCAAAGTCCATGCTCCCATACTGAGAAGTTCCACAAGAAGATCAGTCTCCAACAATGTTACTGTCCTGGTAATATACAAAGTAATGGTATAGAAATGTCTTGCTATTACCAGTGGCTGCAGTCAACAGATAAGTAAAGAACTGCAAACACCCTGCTAACATGAATAACCTTCCTTTGCAGTTAATTGATGTTCAACTTGGGATGAGGGATATTGGTGTTATTGCTCTTTGAGGTGTCCAGTTTTCGTTATTTTTTTTATTGTTTTGGAAGGTTGACTTTATACCCTGAAGCTGTCTTTATTGTGCTACAGTTCAGAAGCTCCTGAGCTGACCACAGGGAATTTTCCTAACCTTTATAAAGAAAATATTTTTAGTGACTTTGTTTGAGGCTTGGAAATGCCCGCAGTGTTGTAGCAAGAAAAGAAATTAGATCGAAACATATTGCTGGATATATGTTTCTCACATATAGAATTTGGAAGTCACTGGCATTTTTTTTTGTATTGAAGTCTAGTGTGGCCATATATCCCGTTGTCACTGAGAGAATACTATAAATTAATACACTTTTTTATTTCAGGAAACCATGTTAATGTTAATAAAAAAATGTGTTTATATTGTATCATGTTTGCATTATTAGTATTTTAACATAAGTATGGCAAATTAAAAAAATGTTTATTTCATTTTTTATTCTTGCCTCTTTTAGAAAGTTTAAAAAATCAATAAAATAGAAGCACAGCATAAATATGCACAAAATATTATCAATGCAATCATGTTTGAGTATGACTTAATGGTAATATTTAGAGACTGAATGGTATGATGAAAACTTGCATACATGCACTTGCTTTAGCACATTGAGTACACTTAGATTGACATATCCAAAGTCAATGAAATCATACCTCCTAACTGTCAAAGCCTGATTTGAGGGCACTGTCCCACTGTCCCAAAAGTTGACACCTTTCTTGAAGTTAGGATGTATTATTTGTTGGATGAATCGTTTGACTTGAAGGCTTTGGGTTTATCCAAGTTCAGTAAAAATTCCATAAAGTAAACATAAATAATCAAAGCAATTCTTCCCCTAATTCATGTTTGTGAAATCCTAAAAGTAGCAAAATAACATAAGTCAATGATATATACATGCTCCATAAGGAACATATGGGGGTGATGTACCTCTCCCAGGAATCAATATAATTAAACATATGTTTTTATATGTATATGTGCAGAAAATTATAATTTTTTGGGGGAAATATCCATATTTCTGCTATGTTCAAGAAGAGGGTTACAGTATGTATTTAAGAACTTATTATTAGAATTAATCTCGGAAAACAGGACAATAAATCTGTTGTAAAAGGATCAGCATACCAGCGTACCTCTTTTAGTGATGTCATAGAAGAGGGGGTGTTGTGCAAGAAAGAAAAAAGTTTTTAAAAGGCATTGCAATATATTGAACGGTTTTTGTGGTCAGTCTCCAACTGAGAATTTGTTCAAAAATGTAGCCTCCCCCTTAGCGGCAGATTACATAAAGAATAATGTGAGTGTAGCTCTTCTGTTTCTGTGTTTTAGTTCTGTTGTATTTTAATGACATTCTGTCTTTGTGTTCTTAACAAATTCATGTGTCAGATAGGCTTTGTATTTATAATGTTGTATTATCGCAGGATATGATTTGGTTTACAGTAACCCTGGTTAAATGAAATAGTGAATGCATTTTCGGATAAGTCTGGGAATAATTTAAAGCTTCCTAATAGTAATTCCTGTTTAATAGTGAGAGTAAGGTAGATTTTGTAGGTTTGATTTAATTTAAGACAGATAAGGTGGTTTTGTATTGATTAATCCTTTCACCCCCACATGTCATGCACGCACAGATGGGTCTGGTCATGTCATGACTCTACCCCCACACCCATACCCCTCTATGACATTTATGACATTTCAGCTACCTTCTTGTATTTAAAGATCCACATTTATGATAGAGTTCTGATTTGGGTGAATAAGCGCAAATACATTTTATGGGGTTTCATACTATAATGAATTATGTACAAGCAAGACCTAATTATGTACACTGCCAAAACCTTGTTTAAGATTTCCAGTTTCTTTACATAAGGGTCTATTTACCAACTAGTGTTAGGCCTTTTTTCTGAAGAAAATTATTGTTTTCGTCAAAGATAAGCTTACTTTTTGCTTCACTCAATTTATCAATGGGTTAATGCCGATAATAGCACTGCTATCTCCATTATTAATCCAGTTTTTGCTATTTACCTAGCTTAAAAAAGTTAAACTTGTAGGGCCTGATTTATTAATGAAAGAAAGCAAAAAAAAAAAAAGGAGTAACTTTGCACCTTGGCAAAGTCATGTTGATTTTGGGGAGGTAAATTTAGAATGTGGGGACCGATTATATATAGTTGGGGTAGGGCATGCCTAGATCAACTTTAAATTTCAATGTATAAATAAAGCTAGTTTATTTAAAGTATTTGTGTGCTACATGAAAAAAAAGCCAGTATTTAACTTGTGTGTAAAATAATAAACTAATTTGCACCCCTTGCACTGTAACATGGTTTGTCCAGGAGAAAATGTACTTTTTTTTTTAACCTTACGTTCCTTAATGAATCAGGCCCGTAGTCTCTACAGGTGAAAAAACTTGCTGGAACACTTGTAATACTAAGTTGAGCAAACGCCGGAATCAGGAAATAAAGGATAAATATGCCCGATCGTAACAAAACCTATATGTGTTCACAACAGCATTTTCTATTTAAAGAAAAAAATACTGTCTTATCTGTGTATGACTTTATATGCTTTCTTTCCATTACTCTCTCTGCATTACTGTGGCTAGATTTTCTCAGACTCAAGTATCTGAATGAAAGTAGATAAACTATGTGTAACATATTGATATTGGAGGCCAGGAGACTGTGTCTAATTTGTAGACACTTTGGTTAGACAGCATCTATCCAGTCATGCACTCTCAAGTATACAGCAATGTAGGTTATAGCATCTAGCGGCTCGGTACTGTTATTGATACTGAGGCTGTAGTCTCGATTTGCTCATGTCCTGACCCATTTCAGCTTTGGTGCATAGTAGTATGGTGTGTAATCTATCTGTTAGGTGCAAGGAAGAAGCGCTAGTAACATGTTATCACACCTACTGAACTTTACAATAACTCATGCTGCATCTCTATGAATCTTTCAATCTTCCTTACATAGCAACTGAGAAAGATAAAAATTCCCCAAGGATTTTAATCAATCAAATCTATTTTCCAGGAACTACTGTATGCTTTAAAGAATTGTCATTGGAATTTTATGTCCATGGCAATAGCTCTGCTTTTCAGTATTGATAACTGCACAGCATCATTTTTCATTCTGTCTATTGAATAGAAATATCAGCACCAAAGTTTTATTATTTTTTTATGTTAATATTGAAGCAAAAAGAAACAAAACATCATAATGAAGCTGAGTAATCATGTTATAAAAAGGACTGCGTCATGCGAGGAGTAAATGCACCTGACCTGCAGCAATTTGGCACTGGAATTATGTTGAAAATGTTGCCAAGTATATCCTCATTTGTTAGAACATTTCCATTGTTTTAAAGGTTGACACTTATTTAGTTATTATAACTCAGGACATTAATGGAAAATTGGTGATGCCTTTAATTTAGGTGACATATAGTTAATCTTTCAGATTTAAAAAAAAAAACCCCAATGATTTCTGCGTGCTAAACTGTCCATTTTATAATATCATGCTAAACCAAGTAGGTGATGTATGGGCTAAGTACTGAATGAGTCCACTATTATGTAATGTGGTTAATGTCACCATTAGATAATGTCAATATCTGGGTCTTTTGTGCAGTAAAAAAAAAAACTTAGTTCCACCTTCAAGTATTTGCCAAGTCCATACTTTGAAGCTCATTTTAATATTTCCCTTGCAGAAATACATTTTGTATTTATGATTTAGGTACATAAAATATTTTGAAATTGTGACTTTAGAGTAATTTATAGGAACACCCTACTGTGTCCTGTACTATATATCATTGAAAGAAAAGAGTTTTGTCTGCAGAAGTTGGCACCTAATGGAAGGCACAAAGCGGTCATCAAAAGACAGGACAAACTTTTTTGCACTCAGTGTTTAAAGAAAAGTGCATACTACAAATTAGGGAAATGTATTTATTGTTTACAGTTTCAGTACATGTATCACTGAATGAATTAGTCTTATTCTCACAGTAGTACAAACAGCAAAAAAAAAATAGTCAAATTAACAAATGTAGAATTCACCACTTGGCAAATTTGTATGAGTTAGTTATTATGGATTCCTTCTGTAAGATTTAAAAATATGCTAAAGCAGCCTAAGGGGGATATTTACTAAACTACGGGTTTGAAAAAGTGGAGATGTTGCCCATAGCAACCAATCAGATTCTAGCTGTCATTTTGTAGAATACACTAAATAAATGAAAGCTAGATTCTGATTGGTTGCTATAGGCAACATCTCCATTTTTTCCAACCTGCAGTTTAGTAAATATACCCCTAAATATACAAAGATAAATAAAGTTAGTAGGTTTTCCAATAGTGTTACTGTGATAACAGCAGTGTGACTACCTAAAGAATGCTGAATTTTGACTCACACATCTACTAAGACTCTTGTAATCATTCAATCATATTAGTCCTGAATTAGTTTTATGAGCATTATATTCACTGAGCTGCTTTGATTCAACATATTTCTGTCTTTTTTTACATTGCTGGAATCTAAACACATTTGTTTGGTCAAGTTGCCATATCATAAGTAACAAAATGACTTAGAATTTATAGTGAGGTTTTTGCAACACAGCTGAATTCTGGCAATTTGAAGATACCACAAAGGCAGGGGTATGCCTAATTTATTGTAACTGCAATGAACTTAAGGTACCTTATCAATGTTTAGGATAAAATTGCCCATACAAGTATGATTGAACTATGTTGACTCTAAAAATATCTCAGTGACAAGTGTCAGTTAATTCATTATTTTTTCAGCTCTAAATTGGGTGTTATTTCTCTAGCCAAATTTAGTGTTATAATGCAATATTGATTAAAAACACCTTCAGACCATTATATACTGCATATACTGTAATTTTAAAGGTTAAACCCAAAGGCAAGTGCACTATTTTGAGACAGGGGATTCCAGATTTGCCTTTCACCAAATTATTCATATTATTTATGAATATTAGGAATTCATATTATAAACGTATTACTAATTTAACCAACATTATATATCAAACTGCCTTGCACAGAGGTGCCAGTACACTGGTTTGTGCAATAATAGAAAAGGATGCAACAGTTTTTTTATTTTTGAATCAGTATTTCTAGCTTAGAGGGGGGATTCTGGGCATCTGTACTCCAACATGGACCCTCACTCTTGCCTATGAAAACTAGTAAAGCATACCAAGCCCCTATGCAAGTCATGATTACCATTTGTTATATTAAAAAAACAATATTGCCATTACTAAAGTAATAAAAATATAACATGTCAAACTGATTAAAACTAATATCATAAAGCAAAATATTTATGGTGACTGAAAAGCACAGTCACACTAGAAAGTCATTATCTAATCATACAATTTGATCAAACAGCTTCCCTGACTCAGTCAGTTGACACATACATGCCTGTTTCCTGGAGGCATTGCACATTGTAGAATAAATTGCTGTTAGCTAAATTCATTACAAATGACCATGTAAATACATCACATTAAAGTCTAATATCAATTAGTAAAGCTTAATGCATTGAAATATGACAGTTTTCAACATTTAACATAATAATATCTTATCACATAGCCAGCCAGTTGTACAACTTGTATTGTTACCTACAACAATCTTTGTTTATTCATATTCTGAACATTTTACAAACTGATAGAAATACAATTATTGTATTGACTACTAGATGTACACATGTAAAACTAGAACCAAAAAAATAGATTCTTCAAGAGTTGCTTTATTGGAGCTATTTCAACCCAATTACAAAAAAAAACATTGCTATGTCCTAACAAATGAATGACAGTGGAAGGATATTTATTATGTCTGAACTCAATGGTACTAATTGGATATGTCTCCACTTTGTGCTTAACTATCCTTAGGATTGCTGCTCATTTCAGATGGCTTTGCAACATATTATTAAGCATAGTCACTGTCAGTCAGTAATCCCGACAATAGTTACACCGATTAGTATAAGTCTGACATTGAGAAAATATAAACATACCGTAATTTCCATACACAGTATCTCCGACATTTCTTATAGACAGCAGGTATAAATTGCGAGTGGGGAAAAGGCGGTGACCTGTAATCTCATCATTTACAATGGGCAGAGTGAGATTACCGGTTTTAGATTCACGTTTTGTGCATTTAGGTGTGCAAACATCCCCATGTAAAATCTGCCTAAATGCCATTTCCAAACCAGGTTTAAAAGACATCCTATTTTTATGCTGCAAAGGAAAGAAATGTCTCTAAGTCTGCCAGTCATTCCTCTTGATATAAATTAAATATCGGCATTGGACATCCAACACATTTATTTTGTACACTGGCCCTAGGCTAGTGTAAATGTTGTAAAAATGAATATGATAGAGCCTTATTAGCCTAGTATCGTAACAAAGTTGGACACATGTTACCATCCATTCATTTTATATTGCGTTGTGAAGTAATGAAGTAATACATGTGTGTGTAACAATATATCTAGAACAAATTTATATGGCCAAATCACATAATATTGTGATCAGATTAGGTGGACACCAGACACTGGATTAGAAAAATTCAGCAAGAAATTGTAGGTGCTGAAACTGACATTTGTGTTCCTTTGTAGAGTGTGACTGCCTTAGTACTGAAAAAACATTATTAGACAAAGTTATTAATCTTCAATATATTGTTGTTAAATATGGGCTGCTGTGCTACTTCTCAGGAGTCCAGTGTTTCTAGATTTTGGGGACATATATGTAAAACAATGGATGACTAATTCATAAATTAGAATGTTCGGTTACAATACATAACTCTTTTTTTTTTTTTATAAATACAGCTACCTCATCCCTAAACACACAACTTCAGCAACTTCAGCATCTACAGCAGCTTCAGCAACATCATCACCATCATCACCATCAACAGCAAGGACAACAGCAGCAGCAACAACCGCAAACTACAGTACAACATCAACAATCATGCCAGCAGCCATCCCAGCCTCTTCCCTCACAGCTTTCCCAGCAACAACAGAATCAACATCAGCAACAGCAACAAAACCAAACACAAACCAAGAGCCAGAATCAACTAGCTACAAGCCAGCAACCCTGCGGTTCTCCTCAAAAGCCCAATCAATCACCAGGACACGGCCTTCCTTCCCCGATAACCCCACCAATCCCTTTGCAGGTACTATACAGGTTTCTGTTTCATATTGATGTGACTAAAAAAGAAATGCAAGATTTGTGAGAGAGCCAAAGTATATCTTATGAAGAATTGATATGCTGTAAACATGTTTTGAGATGTTTAAATCAAATGTTGCCAAAAGGTTACCCATACTGCAACGTAGCCTGCATTTGTAATATGTGTTCTCTGTTCTTGCTGTGTTTTTTCAAGAGATGGTCACTGCCTATCAGGATGCAAAGGGCATTGTAATTATAAAATGACCTGCGACTTATCACATAAAACTGACAAATACAGCATGTTTTATTTTATACATCAAATGGTAGTGATAAGCAGAACATTTGAGACAGGTTCTGTTTAGCTTTTTTGCATTTTGACAGGTAGATTCAGTAGCATTCTAGTATGCTGTTCCCACCAAATGCCACTAAAATGTGGTTTACCTGATCTAGACCACAACCAGCCAATCACAGGCCACATTATACAATAGAGAACAACCACAGCCCTTTAATAACCCCCCAAGCCCAATTGCAGGAAAAAGGTAGTAAGGACTACCATATTTTAGGGGGCTTATTTCCCTTTACATTATTATTTTTGTTTTGCAGTATTTAATCTTCTGTGACATGCAAGCACTTGAGAGATCTTTCTTCAGTGAAGCAGAAGCATAAATGTAAAAAATAGAATAATACACTCCATCTGTTCAGTTATCAGAATGTATTACTCCACAACAAGAGGGGAAACCACAAATAATTGAAATAAAAGGATTTTGGATGATTAGTATTCAAATAAAAGTAACTAGTTTTTACCTTATAAACTGTAGCGGAAGTTCTAAAATATACATATTATTGCAAAGACATTTATTCTTGTGTTTGTTACACCAATTTTAGAAGGAGGAGGAAAACAATTTTTTTGCCAGTGCCCTTTGCAAAGCATGTAGATAAATGTACAGAAGTGTAAATTCAGAACATAAGATAGGCTTCTAATACTTTTCTGTAATATTAAGTGAATGACAACCAGGTTTAACTTGTGACAGCTTAAATTTAATTTAAGAATTCTAGTCTTCTTTTCTTCTTCCACCAGTTTTCTACTTCTACATTATTCAGAATCCATATGAAGGATATTAGTTTAGAGCGATGCAAAAATTGTCAAGAAAAGACAGTAATTCAGAATGATGATGTTGTTTGTTTCAAAAACTCTGAAGGATAACAACAATTATTTTTAGAGAGATACAAACACTACTGTTTCTTCAGAGAGGAAATTAAATGAAAGTGACTTGCCAAGGTGAAATGGCTTAAAGTTTCACAAAATGAACAAATATTAACACTAGCAGATCATCGAACAACACATTGAGATTCATAACTGTTCCTTGTCACATCTCCATTGAATGGAAATTTCATAACAGTTTCTATTGAATTCAGAAAAATATGTTTTATTTTAGAACAGTATTGTTTTTTAAAGTTAACCTTGGTCGATTGATTTTCTCTGCTGCATCTTGTCAATTAGAGTAAGTGTAGTGACATGTGAGTGTTTTTTTAATGTATAGTCAAAGTGCATGAAACTGTCACTTACATGAGTATAGGAATAACCAGCTTTGATTCAGAATTAAATGAGTTCTAAGGGTCTCTATGGCACCCCTAGGGGTTTGTAGAAGCTACTGCTAAACTGAACTGTAGATGGATCTAACCTGTTGCACATACATATCCATATATTGCAGTGCCTTCACCTGAAGTGGTGGAGGACAGGGCCATCTTTTCCATTGGGCACGATGGGCAAGGGGGCCCTGGGGCCCGACGGGCAAGGGGGCCCCATAGGCACAGCTCTTAATGAGAATAAATAATCCTGCAAAAGAAAAAACATGCAAAAAAAATCTAAAAGGGTCACTGAGCAAGTACATCTATCTATCTATCTATCTATCTATCTATCTATCTATCTATCTATCTCTATCTCTATATATCTATATCTGTATCTGTATACATCTATATATCTATATCAAGGGGCCCCGGTACACTGCTTTGCCCGGGGGCCTATAATGTTGTTAAGATGGCCCTGCTGGTGGAGTGTGAACAATAGACTTATCTGCATCCAGACAAATGGAATAAGAATTCTAGACACCAGGGGGTAAATGTATCAAGCTGAGAGTTTTCCAGTGGGTTTGAAAAACCAATCAGATTCTAGCTATCATTTCTTTAGAAAATTCTACGAAATGATAGCTAGAATCTGATTGGTTGCTATAGGCAACATCTCCACTTTTCAAACCCGCCGGAAAACTCTCAGCTAGATACATTTACCCCCAGTAGTTCAAACAATAAATGTAGAATGATTGTGAAACAAACAAAATACAGTTCACCAGTTTTGTCAGCCAAGAGCAGCAGCAAACAACCTTTTTGCTGCTGCACCTCAATAACTTGCTCAAACTTAATGCAGGATCTTAAAAATTATTTTTTAACCTCTAAGATATAATTTTACCCAACACTACACTATTGTATGTATGTTTGTATGTATGTATGTATGTATGTATGTATGTATCTATATGTTACACAACTTGCCTGTTTTATGCCTGGAAATGGGCAAATGATGTAATACAAATAAGAGGACACACCACTACCATGTCAATTCAACTCATCAAAGCGTTATACTATAGATTGCTAGAGTCCCCTTGGCAACCTTAATAAAGTCAGGATTAATTACACCTTACTCAACTCTCATTGAAGCAACATCTCATATGACAGCATCCTAATGAGATCTGGTACATGCTGATATATCAGCACTTAAACTGCTTTGACATAACTGTACTTGTTTTATGTAACAGTCAATAAATCTACAGTTTTCTGCAGAGAAAGACTTCAAATCTGTCACTCACTCTCTGTCTGCTCTGTTAGAGACAAAACTTTTAACATGGTAAACTACTGAAAAAATATGTTAAATAGCATAGTGAACATATTTAATTATATTTCAGGTACAGTATTTAACATATATTATTCAGCTTATACTTAACACACATACTTTATTGTATAGCTATATCAAATACTGGATTTGCTTGCTCTCTAATGGGAAGATTTGACAGTACCGTTATGTCACTTATATCAAGTAAAAATATGGTATATGATATAACAAAAAGTGTAAATTATTGCGCAAATCAGAAAAGATATGAAAAGGTATTGGGAAATTCAATTCAACTTGACATGTCAAAATCAAAGGAACAAAATCTAAACTACATGAGCCCTATTACTGGCATGAAGTGGTGACCGTATACATTAAAAAGAGAATCACAATATAGTGTAGTAATTCTAAATTGGTGCATATTCACCTAGACCATTACCATTAAAATGTCATCAGTAGTAAAGATGTTATAATATTATGTCTTCACATTAAACACTATCCACTCAGGTGCAATTGAGCCCCCTTCCATAATTGCACTTACATCAACACTCATAATTAAATCAGATGTGACACTCATAATGAAATCAGTGCTCAAGAGCTTGTTCATTAACTTCTTTTGATCTCTTTCTCTTTCCAGGTTTCACTCATAAACAAGTAGAGAAAAGAGAACAATAGCCATTAGTAGTATATTACCATTTTAAACAATATTTTTATTGAAACTTTAAAATAAACACTCACCTAAAAAAATTAAAGTGGCAATAGCATTTATAAAAAAAATCCTTATGAAATGTAACCAGAAGTAGTTGGAAATAATAATATATAACATCAAATAGAGTCCCGGTGTTTTGCGCTCCCAATGGCAAATTACTTTCTTTCTGATGCAGAAGCCAGTGTATAAAAGTTCTTTGTCTGGGTTCTTTTTCAAATCAAGTCCTCTCTTGCCAGAAAGGGATCCTGTGATTTGGAATTTGTCCCTTTGGATTTGACATCTCAAGTTGAAATGACTTTCCCAATATGTTTTGATGTTTTTGATTATTTGTGCCAGTGTTTACACTATTTGTAATACCATTCTGTCTTTTCGGTGGAGTGACACCCCGTTTAAAAGCAGGTTGCATTTATTTGTGGTTTAGGAGCGCTCAAAAGAATTATCTTTTTTACCAAAATATGATATATGACTACTAATTTAAATTAGACAAAAAGCAAAAAAATATATTTATATACAGTGGATTGACACAATAATAGTAAATTACATGTTCTATTTTATTTCTTCCCCTTCCTTTCATCTTCATATATACTACATGTTAGTGCTGATTATGTTCATTTTCAAATTGCTCTCCCCCTTTCTGTAATATGCACCCATCTCCATGATGTCTATGCGTAGAATAATTAGTGATGCAATACGTTTATCCTTAATTTATATTCACCCTTTGGCTCCTGTATATTTTCAAAAATTTTCACCTGAAAAATAATTTTAGGAAAGGGTTATTTTTCTAGCGACACAAGTAAAATAAGACTTTTTTTCCAGCTCTATAAACATAATTTTATTTAACATGATATAATTATAAAATGTTTAATGTTTGAAATGAGCACAAAGGGCCTCATTTAGAGGTGGACGCAAAGTCCGTTTCAGGCGCATCGTGCACATTTTCACTGATGTGCGTGCGCAGTAAGCACCAGTTCCGTCTGCTTTTCAGATGCAGTGTACACCTGCGACAGCTTGCGTAATGGTACAAGGGAAAAGACAGAACACGGAGATATGTAGGCGTGAATGTGAATAATTAAGATACTATGGGTGTCTACCTGCAAAAACAACACTAGATGGACGATGAAATGCACATCAAAAAGACAGAAAAAGTGCAGCAGGAATGAGGTGGCGCAAGTAGTTAGCTAGTGGGTACTGGTCATAGCTCGGTAGGTTGTTACGAGTGGGATGCAACTTGGATTGCATCCCACTCGTAATACCCTACCAAGTTGTGGCCAGTTCCTGCAGCTGCTCCTGAGTTAGCATTTTAGAAGTATATAGTCTTGTATGATATGGATCATTGCAATGATAAATATTAAGTCAAGTCATAGTATATATACCAAATAGTCAATTATCTTAATATAAATTACAGAATTTGCCAATCTACTACAATTATATTAAATTAGAATGCATTTTGACAAATATAATTACTACCAAGATGTGTACTAGGCAATTATTACGCTAACCATGCACATACCGTGCTGTTCATTTGATATCATACAGGAGGGACCTGGGGCACCAGGTGGTCTGCCAATGGATGTGATATGATAAAAGTAAGAATAATGAGCATTAGTGGGAACTGTTCTCATTGGGAGATAGACCTTTTCTCTAGTTATAAACTACACAAAAGAGGATTTTTGTGAATAGACTTCTCCCTCTTGAGTTAAGTCCTGTTCAGTCATAATGAAGCAAGTTTAATTTGCTGCAGCAGAAAGTCTGCCCTTTATTAGTCTATCTGTTATTCACTCCGACTATCAATCTATTATTCTTCTCTGTGTTCACAACTGTTCTTAGTTGGCCTGTCCTGCTTTCATCTTTCTACTTACTCCACAGATTTATTGAGTGCTTCCAGAGTTAAATCTTGTTGGGATGTATTTTTTTGCATCATATTCTTATTGTTACCATTTGGATCCAAAAATATACAACACTTCATTAGCAAGAAATTGTACAATACTTTGCATGTAGTGTATGACTAAATGTAATATTTCCATAAATGTAGTTGTTCTTTATAGGACCTCATATATACAGCAAATTAAATAATATTTTTAAGCCTTAAAATATTATATCATCATCAACTATTTATATAGCACCACTAATTCTACAGTGCTGTATATAGAACTCACATCAGTCCCTGCCCCATTGGAGCTTACAGTCTAAATTACCTAACATACAAAGAGACAGCCAGAGACTAGGGTCAATTTGATAGCAGCCAATTAAGCTACTAGTATGATTTTGGAGTGTGGGAGGAAACCCACACAAACATGGGAAGAATATACAATCTCCACAACAGATAAGACCATGGATGGTAATTGAACTCATGACCCCAGTGCTGTGAGGCTGAAATGTTAACCACTAAGCCACCATGCTGGCAAATATGTGACAAACATGCACTTAAGTAAAGGCAAATACATGTGGATGAGTCAGCAGTGATTAACAAAAAAACAAAACAAAATCAACAATCATGGATGCAATTTTCTGAAATAAATATATATGGTAATATATGTCTTATTACTCATATAAATCCAAAATGGTTAAAATTAAACAAAAAAAAATCTGCATGCAATCAAATAAAACATATATCATATTGTTACCTTATTTTTATACCGTATATAATTGAATTTGAATGAATTTGTTGGAAACATGGTGGGTAGGAGCAGATTTCTCCAGCTCACCTCTTCATGTAATTCATTTAAGGCAAACACGGTTACCAAAGGAGATCCCTTAACTAATCAGGATTTCTGCAGCAGTAACAAAGCAAACTTTGGCTAAGGACTAAATAGAAAGAATCAGCTCTCTCATTATTATGTTCAAGCAGTAGTGCCCAGTTCCCTCTTGCAAGACAGGGTTCCTCCATGTTCAAGTCTAACTCTAAGGACTCTCTATAATATTGGCAGCACATCAATTTATTGGTTTACTTCCTTAGGATAGGATTGGTCAAAGTCCTTTCACTTTCACATCAACCAAAGAGAGCTCACAATGAGAGATGCTTATAAGTGCATAGATCTGCACGTGATTTAGGTTGAACCTGCAGAGAGTACAAAATGTTTCCTCTCCTCATGGGAGTTAGTGGTTCAGGCAGGGCCGGTGCTAGGGTCCTTGGCGCCCTAGGCACATTTTCAAAATCGGCGCCCCCGACCACATTTTCAAAATCGGCGCCCCCCGTCTTTTCTTACCTTAACTTGCCTCTTCTCTGCTCCGTCTGCTCCCTTCCACTCACTGACACTGTTGGGCCATGATGATGGTGTCACGGCCCGACAGTCAGTGAGTGGAGGGGAGGAGATGGAGCAGAGAGGTGGCGGTGGTGATGATGATCAATAGTCCCCCCCCCCTCCCTTTGGATGTATGTGAAGCTGTGCGGTGGCCAGAAAGGTATGGTCAGCAGTCGCCGCACAGTTTTAAAGAAATTTTTAATCTGTGGTGCCCTTCAGGCGCCCTCCAGAGCCCGGCGCCCTAGGCAAGTGCCTAACCTTGCCTAATGGGAGCGTCGGGCCTGGGTTCAGGGCATTTCTAACTATCTAAACTTTGAAGCAAGAAATATGTGAATAAGATTTAAAGGACAGAGAGATCATATTTAGGGTGATGTTTCATGGTTAGTGGTTGGTTGCAGACCCTATTTACCCTGTGAAATTAATTAATAAAGGTGTACTATATACTCACACAAATTGTTATACAGTACTCTTTCTAAATTATATTGTCAGTTACATATACCATTTCCATACTTTTCCTAATGTTACAGGAAAGATACATTACAGTACCAATAAACAACTTACAAATGATAGCCCACAGTTCACTACTGTTTCCTTGCTTTCACGTGTTTGTCTGTTATATATGTGTGCTAACCTTTATTTATGTACTCTCCTTTTATTTTGCTTTCCTTTTGAGGGACTTTTCCTCTTTGCATCCTTTCTGTGTGTAATCTGCTTTTCCTAAGCTCTTGTGTAGTATGTGGTTCCTAGTTTAATTTCCTAGCTACCTATCTGTGTGTAGTTGTTGCTATTCCTATTTATATGTAGTTTTTCCCCTTATTTGTGCTCCTTTCTAGTTAACTTTTTTTGCCTCTATTTGCATGAAGTCTGTTTTCCACTGTATATGTATTAGAGATGTTCACTGACCCCCATGTTCTGGTTTTGATTTAGGTTTTGGAGATGGATTAACTTTGTGTTTTGGTAAAACCGCCCTTGCATGCTTTGGTTTTGGTTTTGGATCCCTTTTGTTTTCTAAAATCCCTATTTTTTTGCTAAAATCGCATGATTGTGCTTTTTTTCCCCTAAATTATTATTAACCTCAATAACACTAATGTTCAGTCAATTTTGACCACCTTACAGGTCACAATATTATTTTCATACACTTTCAAAAAAAGACTGCAGCAGTTCTTGACAGTAATAAGAAGAAGACCATTGTCATGCCTGGTCATAAGACCAAAAAATCCACCTCTTATGTGTGGAATTATTTTTACACAAATCCTGACAACAGTTGTATAGCCATTTGTAGCATTGTGAAGCCACAGTCATTAGAGGTAGGGACCTTAACCATTTAGGAACCTCATCCATGTTACGCCATTTGAAGCGAGTTCATGGAAAGCTTTTGTGAAAATCAGAAACTTATGCTAAAAAATAACAACAAGCAGTCCAGCATCACTTACCTCTCTTCTCTCAGCTAGATCCCAGCACCTGCAATCTACACCCCCAACACCTTCATCCTCAATATCCTCACAAGTGATCGGAGTCAGTCCTGCATCCAAGTTTCTAAGGCAAGATTAATCCTTCCCTATCCAGGACTCCTCAGAAGCATCCTTGAGCGTTAGGCCTATTGCTGCTGCTCCTGCTGCTGGGGGTGGATCTTCAACCCAGAAGCAGACCAAGAAGTAGACGACTAGTAGTTTACAACAATTGACTGTTAATCAATCCTTTGCAAGAGGAAGCAACTATGAAAGCTGTCACCCAATCGCAAAGCGCATCACAGACGCCATGGCGACTATGCTTGTATTAGATCTGCGTCCAATATCCACTACCAATGCAGCTGGTTTTAGACAGTTCTTGAGGTCTTCTGTCCCCGTTACCAAATTCCTTCACGACACCAGCTATTCCTCACCTCTACCAGAAGGTTCGTACAGATGTAATTATTGGGCTACAAAATGCCATTCTACCCACTGTACACTTAACCACAGATATGTGGACAAGCAGAACTGGGCAAACTAAAGATTATATGATTATGACAGCCCACTGTGTTGGTGATTCACCTTCACCAGCAGGGACAGCAGCAGCATGTACCCAAGAACGTCACTTTTTTCAGAGGCAGGCTATTCTGTATATCATCTGCTTCACTAAGAGGAATATTATTAGTATTATTATTATTATTATTATTATTATTATTGTAGATTTGTAAAGCACCACAGTGCTCCACAGCGCCGTACAGTAGGGAAGACAAGGACATACATAAAACATGACATACGTAAAACAAGAACAGACAAGGCAGACAAAATGAATGGAGACATGAAAACAAAGGGTATGGAGGACCCTGCTCATTAGAGAGCTTACATTCTAAAGGGAAGAGGGTACAGTTGAAATAAGAGGAGCGAGTCTGGCATAGAGTGGAGATTGGGATAGTTTTGAGGGTGAATTAGTGTGATAGTGTTATCGAGGATAAGGTCACCTTTAAAAAAGAGATTGGTTTTCAAAGAGCAGCTAAAGATTTGAAGGCTGTGGGAAAGTCTGATTGAGGGTGGTAGGGAATTCCATAAGTGGGGAGCAGCACAGGAGAAGTCTTGAAGGCGGGAGTGAGAGGTGGTTATCAGAGATGAGACAAGGCGCAGGTCAGAGGTAATACCGCTGACAACCTGATGGGAAAACTAAGGGATGTCATTGCAAGATGGCTTATTCTGCTTGGACTCTCCTGAGGATATGTGATTTCTGATAACGCCACCAATATTGTTATAGCACTACAGCGGGGGGAATTCCATCACATTCCCTGTTTTGCTCACACAATCAACTTGGTGGTACAGACAATGAGATGCAGGAGATGCTGTTTGTGTCCCGAAATATTTAAGGTCATTTTCGGGATTCTGTAGCAGCATGTAGGAGAATGCAGCAGCTGCAAGAAGAGTTGAATTTAGGGAGAATATACTTTAGTCCAGCTCAGGGGAGAATAATTTCCGTGTTGTGCAAGGTGCTGAAACCACTCGAAGTAGTCATCTGTGAAGAGAGTGCGGACACTGTTAGCTTGAGTCAAGTGATTCCCTTAATTAGACTTTTTGAAAAGCAGCAAGAGAAATTGAAGGAGGAAATGAAATAAATCAATTCCGCTAATTGTGTTGGACTTGTTGATTAAGTACTTTATTTGCTTCACCAGGATCCAAGAGTTATCAACATCTTGAAATCGGATCATTACATTTTGGCAACTGGGCTTGATCCTAGGTTTAAGAGCTATGTCATTTCTTTCTTTCCAACTAACCCAGATCTCAAGAGATGCAATGAGCTCCTGGTCAGCAAGCTGACAGTTCAAGTGGTACATGACACAATGACGTCTCCTCCTTCAGTTTCTCTGGAAATTGCTGCTAGGAAAAAACTTAGCTTTCCCAAGACACCCAGTGGTGATGGAGATGAGTCTGCACAACATTTTGCCTTTTGGTCTGGTCTAAAAGAATTGCTCAAAAATCGTCATAGCTCTTCGTAAAATGAACTACAAATTCCATGAGGATGGCCATTACCGGCAATTATATCAAAGTACACAGACTTCTGTGATGGTGGATTCCAGTGGGGATGAATTAGCATTGTTTGAGGAGGATGTACACACTGATGAGGGTGAATATGATGACAGTGTAGATTGCAGGTGCTGAGATCTAGCTGAGAGAAGGGAGCTAGCTGATGCTAGTATGCTTAGTATTATTTTGGGCAGAATGGCATCTTGGCAATTTTATGTTTTTCTACAGTAAACTTTCACCTTTATTAGAGAGGTGTTTTTTTTTCTTCACAAAGGTACAAGCTTTTTATTTACATTTTTGTTTCTCTGACTTAAAACCACTATGCACTTGAACATAGAATTTAGAACATGAGGTAGAGGGATTGATATCATCATGACTGAGACAGGAGAGTGACAAAAAAAATTCCACCCCTCCTGTTTCTGTATGAGCTATGGCACAGTAGAATGTCACTGGAAACTTTTAAGAACACTGACAGCCCTAATATCACAATTTCTGTTTCAGCAATGAACCCTGCCACCTTTCCTGTTTCTGAGTGAGCTATGGTACCGTAAAATGTAACTGCAGATTTAGACCAAGACTGCCAGACCTATTATTTCTATTTCAGCAATGATAATTAGCAATGTAGCAATGGAGCTCTCCTCTTTGCGTGTTACCTATATAACACAGTACAATGTGTCTGCATATTTAGAATTCCAAGCCTGCCAGACCTATTATTTCTATTTCAGCAATGGTAATTAGCAATGGAGCTCTCCTGTTTGTGTTTTATCTATATAACACAGTACAATGTGACTGCAGATTTAGAAGTCCAAGCCTGCCTGTCCTATTATTTCTATTTCAGCAATGAAAATTAGCAATGGAGCTCTCCTCTTTGTGTTTTACCTATATAATACAGTACAATGTGACTTCAGATTTAGAAGACCAAGCCTGCCAGCCCTATTATTTCTATTTCAGCAATGACAATTAGCAATGGAGCTCTCCTCTTTGTGTTTTACCTATATAACACAGTACAATGTGACTGCAGATTTAGAAGACCAAGCCTGCCAGCCCTATTATTTCTATTTCAGCAATGACAATTAGCAATGGAGCTCTCCTCTTTGTGTTTTACCTATATAATACAGTACAATGTGACTGCAGATTTAGAAGACCAAGCCTGCCAGCCCTATTATTTCTATTTCAGCAATGACAATTAGCAATGGAGCAATGGAGCTCTCCTCTTTGTGTGTTATCTATATAACACAGTACAATGTGACTGCAGATTTCTACTTAGTTATCTCTTTCTATTTAAGCATACTCAGCCTTTTTTATCTTTGTGCGTGCATGTCCGTTGCTATGGATGTATTGAGTGAAGTGAGCATCACCCCTAATTTTTGTGGTGATGAAAAGGAAAGAAGTCTTGCCCATTGTCCATAGAGTAATAGAGAAAAAAACCGGGCTCTGGCTTTCAAAGCCTAACCCAGGATTCTGAGTTCACATAGGCGCTCAGGAGGTGTCAGAAATCGGAAATCAGCCTGCACTCAATGGGATGGTTTATGTACTGACCAGGCACAAATACCCACAGTTAAAACATTTAACACACAAATAAAACACATGTAAAACTATCAGTCCTGATGTCCCTTTACTGTCATGATTAAAACACAAATAATGGTATATTAAGGAAAAAAAGAAAAAATGTAATTAAATAGCCTCATCATTACCCCACAAATAAAATAGCACCCATGAAATTATTTTAAATTAGCCACACCTACACTTCCCAGTTAAATAAATCAATTACCTCCCACCCATATTATATTAAGACCCCCTCCCTTCCCTCACACTTATCTTGTTCCATCCACGCAATGTTGGAGAGGCAGACTTTTCTGTCTGCCTCTCTTGCAGCGCTGCACACATGGGATGGCATCTGTCATGTGGTGTGTGACCCATGTGACATCTGTTTCTTACGAAGATGGGACGAGGACACACTTAGGGGAAGGAAGGGAGATCCGCGGTCAAATGAAGACAGGTGGCTGGTCTCACAGAAGGAGTCAGCCACCAAGTACCACACCGCCCCTGTTGATACCCCTTGAGAGTACTTGCTTAAGGGCCCCCCCTGACAGAGGGAGGCCAGGAGCACATGCACTCAGTGCCCCCTCTACCCCCTTAATCTGGCTCTGGGCAGTGCTAATCATAATTTTGCTGATGTTGTCACCATGTTGGCTCTCATATCTGGTATAATAATAATAATAATAATAATAATAATAATAAGCTTAAAGGGAAGAAGTTTGAAGGGGATGAGGACAAATATTTCCACATGAATCACACCATCTATCCAGTTCAATGAATACTTTTAAAAACCGTTACTAAATACTAGGATATGAAGCTCTCATAATTATTTTAAATACAAGTGTTTATTTTTATACCAATGTTGTGGAGTGTAAATGCTTTACATGTGCACTGTATAGACTTCAGCTGAGTTATTTTACAGTATGTACAAGCTCTTAAACTCAGTGGAAAAAGTCAATTTTGGTAGTTTTAAAAATGTATTTGGAACCATATTGACTAGACAGACGTTTTTAATTTTCCTGTTCACTTCCTAATCCTAGGACGCACACACACCAGACAGGCCTCATTATAGGCACCAGGTGGTAAGGACAACATACTCATAGGGTTTGTTCAGTTTCAGGACAAATCAATTGGAAAAGGTGCCATTTAATATTTCGATTTCCAAGATCTGCAAGAATTGCCATGGCCGCTTTCGGCTATTTATTTATGCTGCACATTC
Source organism: Mixophyes fleayi (assembly GCF_038048845.1). Classification (NCBI taxonomy): domain Eukaryota; kingdom Metazoa; phylum Chordata; class Amphibia; order Anura; family Limnodynastidae; genus Mixophyes; species Mixophyes fleayi. The sequence continues at coordinate 96,235,654 of NC_134406.1, forward strand.
ACAGAGCTGTGATCATATACATATAATAAGAGGCTTATTCTTTTGCCAGACTGTTTTGAGAGAATGATTAAACAGTCCAAGAGAATGTGAAATTTGCTTAGGTTTTAATGGGTTGATTGCTGAGTTAAAGCCCTGCATAGTTTTCCCTAGAATTTGATTGATTAGTGCCTCTGGTCTTCACACTTGAAGACTGGATTTGACTTGAAAATTCTGCCAAGTCTTTTACTCCGAAATTTATCTTAATTAGATCTGAAAGACCTGTCACAGCAGAACAGTCGCACCGATTAAAATGAAAAACAGGAGAAATTACTGATCAAATTAATCATAATGTCGGGTTACAGCTGTAGGTCTGATGTAATTTGCCACTCCAGTGAGTTACATCAGCGCAGGCTGAGAAGAGGGAGCTGGATTCTGGTTGATCCGTAACACGAGCCAGCTTTGGGCAGCTCATCAGCAAGCTTATTCCATCCTTTCGTTTGGCTTCTTTCCAGTGGCCAGGAACTGCTGGTACTACACATACAGCACTAAACAGGTGCCATAGCTTTCCTGCAGCTGTTTAGTTGTCAAATATCTCTTTCTCTCTTTATATATATATATATATATACTTTCTGATAACTTATTATTTGTAACATTAAGCTTTATTTTTATTTATGCTTACTTTAAATATCAAGGTAGAAGTCTTATTTGGTGCTGAGCTGAATATTTCATAAACTGAGTGGGCTCAATCTTACAATGTGAATTTAATGTACTTCCCACAACTTATTGTATATGACAGTTATATCAGGGTCATATGGGAGCTGTAAGCAGAGATAGCAAAAAGGGAAGGTGAGCCAGACTGCATTATTATTATTTACCAATATTTAAATGGAGCGCTCCCAGGTAGAAACATACCCGCACTCCTCATCATTGAGCTTAACTGTGGGAGAAAAATATATTGTTAAAGGTCACAAATAATCTATCCAGTGTTATACTCATTGAGCAGGTTTCTGCTACCTCTAACCTTTTTTACTGGCTCTGTGTATGAGGAGTGCTTTGTGAAAACTAGAGATCAGCATAGAGGTTCCCTATTGGCTCAAATTTGTAAAATTTGGGACAAATGTAGTGTCCATGAAGTGAATTGCAAATCCCTAAAATTGTGGATAATTTGCCTTCAATGGACCGGTCAGGATACAGTGAAGTCACTGTGCTATCATCAACATCATCATCATCACAACTGTCCTCATAGTATGTTTTTTTAACTCCCCTCTCTTTCCCCATCATTAAAAGGTGATTTACAGCTTGATTAAACGTGAGCTATGCAAAAAAAGAGAGAAATACTATTTTAGGGGTGTGGATTGCATTCACTTTAAATTTGTACTATGTAACATAGAGTGAAACCAGTGAATAAAGCACAAATCTATTGTCAAGAGGTCAACCATCCCAAAGCAGAAACCAATGTGTGAGTACCATTGGATTTCACATTAAAAATTATCTTGGATTGGTGGTGAAATCTATGCTTTCAAACCAGCTGATAAGAATATTTTTCAATATGTAGAAATGGGTCTACTTGTAAGAGTCCTGAGGTTTCTTCTTGTTTTTTTTTTGTTTTTTTTAACAAAACAGAGTTACCATGTGTCCTGACTTCTCAGACCTCCCTCTGTCTATACCATCCAAATTCTTTACCTCGCAATACTTATTTTCCCTTTATTTATACTTCTGATGAACTCAAATGAACACATACCTCCCAATCATCCCGACTTAGGTGGGACAGTCCCGATTTGAGGGCTCTGTCCCACCATCCCGATCCGGACAGTTTTGTCCCGATCGGTGAGAAGGTTGGGTGAGATTCTGTCCGCTGCTGCTCTGCATGGCACTATGCCATGCAGAGCAGCAGTGGATAGAATTTGCCATGCACACCGATGTGAATGAATGGGTTTGGAGGGAAAGGCAGGAGAGAAGAAGGCAGCCTTCAAAAGTTCTAGGCATGCTCCTGGGGTGTGTGGTAATGCTCGCAATTTTGGCCCTGTCCTGCTGCTGGAGAGACCGACATTGGGAGGTATGTTAACATGACAAATGTAATTTGGTTCTGTAACTGTTTTACCTTATTTATAACCTAAATTAAATATCATGGATTTTACAGACTAAGCAAACTAAAGGTCAAATAAGTCATGGCATCCGTATAGATTTTGGTCATCTCTGGTAACTGCAGTACTCCAGACAGTATGCATAGCATTGACATGTTCAGCAAAGAAAGGGAATAAATATCCAATAATATAGCACACAGCATGCCAATATTATTTTAAGTAACCTACATTAAAAGCCATTACAAAGAGTTCTTTATAACATATCTAGATTAAACATTACACTTATCCTTTACTTATAAATTGCTTATATATTACAGTTCTTTACAGAGCACATACAAACTCTGGTGAGAATAGAACCCCAGCCCCCAGCATTGTGATGCAGTAATGCTAACCACAATGCTACCATGCCCATCACCCATGACTACCCATGACTTTTTTTCTCTTTAAACTCAGGTCATTGGGTCTTTTGGAAAAGACAGTTGCAGTGGCATAGGTGATTAGTTTGACTAACGGTATTATACATTAGGAGGAAGATCACAGGGGTATTTTAAGTATAAATATTTTAAAATGCCACTTGTTATGTTTTCCATTTAGTTTCTAAGCCTTTCTAAATAGTTTTTATGTTGATCCTCTCTTAACAGATACTTAGCTAGGTGACCTCACAGATTCACTAGATTGTGTTAAAATATTTTAATATCACAGGCAAATAATGACAACTACTAACCTAAACACAATAACTCCATCGGCTCTAACAAAGTATACATTATAGAGTCTTGTTTTTATTTGTGTTGCTTTGTAGGTCTCTCAAGCAGTGAAAGGGTTGAGAAAAATATGAGTTCAAGTACATAAAACTAAGAGAAAGGATCCTGGCAGATACATCTAGCAGAAGATCAATAGTAAAGCAGTTTTTTCATGATTTATTTTCTCTCATCCTTAGCTGTAATTTCTTGACTTTATAAAACAAATTGCCCATTCAGGAAAAGCACAATCTTCTTCCTCAGTTCTTTTTTTATCTGAATTATGAGTTATCTGGCATAATTGGACCAATCCATCAACTTTTAGGTACTATGAAAACTTCCTGGGTCATCACAAAGGTGACAGACATGGGTTTTGACAGCTGACAACAGGAAATATTTCTGGGAAGAAAAAATACTAATTCTGGCACATTGTGCACATTTTTACCCATCGCCCCACATTTTGTACAGAAACTTTAATTGTATTTCTCGTCTCCTGAAATAGTGGATTTTAACACATTTCACAAAGCATTATAAGGTCCGTGATAAAATCTCGACTCAACTGGCAAAATAGGAATTTCTGGGTTATTGAATGAAAAAAAGTAAAAACTAGAGATGAGCTAAATTTTCAAACTATTCCAAAAAAATCCCATTCACTTTATTCTGGCTTTGGTTGCAAAAGTTTATACATTTCATATAGAGGAATTTGGATTTGTATTGTATTTGTATTTAGTGATCCTTCTCCTACTCCAATCACACCACAGTGAATTGATTTGAATGAATTAACCATCATTTTACCAGCTTTACTTACACTTTAAAATCATGAAAATGCTAATGTACAAATAGTGTGCAAACTTACTATTGCGCGGAACGGTGAAGCAAAAATGTAAGTTGTATCACCACTTCTGTGAAATGTGCAAAAATTTGATTTCTGCAAAATTCAGTGGCAACTTTGCCCCACTCTAGTAAAAACTAAGAGTTTCTTTATATTGTCAGGAGCCTTCGGCAGCCGCGGGCACCGCCGCGACTCACTTCCTCCCAGTGCTGGCATCCCGGCCGTCTCCATGATGACCGGGACGTCACTTCCTGTTTCTAGGCCCCGACCGCTGTCAAGGCAATGGCCGGACACCGAGTGTTTTAATCAGCGCTCCCCGGCATCACAGAGCAGCTGGGCGCATGCGCTGAAACGGGTGCAGCCTGTGGGCTGATTAATTAATTAAGTGTTCAATTACCTGCTCCTGTGGTCTGTTACAGGGCAAAGCCCTGATTGGTCAATGTCACTATTTAAGGCAGGGAGGGCTCCCTGCCAGTTATAGCGTCAAGTTTCCTGTTAGCTAACCTCCTTCTGTGCTGTGTTTGGTGATAGCCTTTTGGATTGTCTTCTGTGTATGACCCCTGCCTGTACCTCGGACTCTGCCTGCTTGCTGTGACCCTGACCCTTTGGCCTGTACATTGGACCCCGTTGTGTTGCCTGTGACCCTGACCTTTGGTGTGTTATCCAACCATTCTGCTTGATAGTGACCTCTGACCTCGGCTTACGTCTGACCATCCGCTGCCATCTACGCTGTCTCATGGCCTGCCGCTACAGTTCTGTATTACAAACTTGCACTACGTCTGGAGTTAAGTCCTGGGTGCATCTGAGTACCGGTGAGCATATAAAGCTCTATGGGAAAGGTGGCTGCTAAAGGTGAAGATCTCCGCCAACTAGTTCTGTAAGTTTGTGAACAGACCATCAGCCTAACATATTCATGCAGTATTTTTACATGTGTGAAGGAATGTAATGTTAACATAAGGAATACAGATTATTGATCTGAATAGTGATTTACTGATTAAAAAACAATTGGTCCAATGTCACAAACTCTTGAAAAATTCCTCTGACTTCTTAAATAATGGAAACAGGAAATACTGCATAACATTCTTACATAGAAACAAAATTGGTAATGCCCCTGATCATGACCCTTGATTTCCTCAGGACATACCTCCCATCCAATAGGCCACACCCTTTTGTCCAAAGGTACTCAAGCTGTCCAGCCAAAATCATGATTGGGGGGGCACAAGTTGCTGTGAAATGGGAACATTCTCTAAAAGACAAATACTATTAAAGCTGTATTTCTATAGTGGCACAATTGTAGATACCACTGCATTAACATTGTATATCAATTTATATGCCATGTTTTATTCTTTATTTCTTTAGTTAATGTGATACATGGTTTTTACGTTTGTACCAGTATCTTTAAAATATTTGTATGTTACAGTGACTTCCACCTATTTTCTACAACCTTTGCGGTTTTACCTATTGTTTTGTGTTCAATCAGGTTTCCATCTTGTAAGTTATTTCGAAGAGTTAATTCAGATTACAGCCTCCAGCTATTAGTGACCTCTTTCTCACCCTTGATGCTTTGGTTTGTACACTCACCCAGGTGGATTACTAATAGGGAAAGAAAAATAATCATTGTTACTGTAAGGCAGTGAAATGCACATTGATAACTGTGATCATGACTTTTACTTGCATACTTCTGATTTACTTAAAGTCTGCTTGAGCCCCAGCAAAATCATGAACTTGTGTATGAGCACCAATATCTGATGAATTCTGAACTCCAGAATTATTATTTTTTATATGAACATGTTTAGCTAGCAAATAATCTGCAACTGACATATTCATTTCTGACAGTCAGTTCATCCCAGTTCAGTGACAGAGATTCTGTTGGCCTTAGTGCCTTGGCAGAGCTTAATTCTTGTTTAATTCTTGTTTAAACTACATTATATTAGTCCATACTTTGACAGGTGTGCAGCTCTCTGTCTCTAAGCATTATCTATCACTGTTATAAACTGTACAAAACGTGGTTAGTTTCCCAGCATAACCCTCACTGATCTCTACGGCTAGATTTTTTTGTGTGCTTCCACTGTTTCAAACTAGGGGGTCTATTTAACAAGATGAAGATTTTCTATCGCTGTGATAAGCTATTGTACAACTTTATGAAAGAAATGTCACCAGAACGATGCTCAGCTCCCCTGTATCACTGGCTGGCAGTGGTAATAGGAGTATTACCTCGAACCAGGCCAATGCTGGGTCCTTTTCGGCATACGTGAGCTGGCATGGCACTGGAATCCCAGATTTGAGTGTCCAGTTCCAGATTCCATTTAAAAAAAATACAATTATTAACATTTTTTTAAAAGAATAGAATAGAAAAAAATATACAACTTTATTTTGAGAAAAAGGAAATCATGCTGGGGTGGCAAATTTTTTATACCATGGGACCCAAACCTGTTGATTACACTTGGTCCCAAAGCCCAGGAAAAAACACTGGTGGCATCCTTATTGTAGTGCAAATGTACAGAATAATATAATGTTCTCCCAAATTTGTCCAGGCACTTGAAATATTCCACTCGGTTAACTTGAATCAGTTGCTTAATCCCAAAATTAAATCTTATTTCAAGCAATAAAAAATAATGACATGCTAATAGAAGAGAGAAACTTGTTTCATACCTTATATGTTGGTATTTATGCAATTAAAGACTAATCAACCATGAATGCTAGTGCGTAAACCATAAAATTAGATGGCTGGGAATCCATATTGTTATGTAAATACCATTTGTGTTTAATTACTAAACATCTATGACAAAGTTGCCCTGAACAGATTAAAAAGCAAACATTGCAGATAATAAATATCTATCATATTGTGTGTACAGCAAAAATGTAGTTTCCTTTTCCTGTATAAATGGTGTTTTTGGGGATGAGCTGGGAACATAGCATTATGCTTTCAAAATGTTAGTTTTTAATAACATTATAACAGATTTATAAAATTAAGTTACAGAACAATACAAAAAAAGTTTGATCACAGTGATAATAAAGATGTAATCATGCGTACTTAAGAAGTGTCCAGGCATAGTCCCAATTTTGGGGTTTTACACCAAGTTACTACATGTCCATTTTATTGTTACCGACTGTTGTGGGATATCGCTGTATGTATTATTTCCTCTGTCAAAGAAAAATATATATGCTGTGTATGTAGAAAGGTGATTGAAGGCACATATGTGTACTGAAAGAGGATGCATCCATGCAACATGAAAGGTGAGATTCAACTGTCTGTACATAGCATACAAATATACAATTTGTACTACAAATTGTGTATCTGTAAATACTACACGGTTCATTTCACCAATTCTCTTTATACTATGTCAGGCTAGCTAAAGGATTACAGATAATATGGATGCTATTCGTAAGCAGGAGACCAGGGACGGGCTGGGCCGGGGGGCAGGGGGACATCGCCCCCCCGGGCCGCTCAGAATTACCGATGATAGGGCCAGCCGCAAGGCCGGCCGGCCGCCCCCCAGATTTAAAATCACCGTTTTTTTCCAGCGGCCACATCCCATCACAAGGGATGAGGCCGCGTCATTGCACAGGCGGCCGCATCACATGACGCAGGATGCGGCCACATCATCAATGACGCGGCCGCATCCCTTGTTAAGGGATGCGGCCCCCTGTGCGCCCCCCGGGCTGAAATTGCCATCCCGCGCCTGCAGGAGAGGAAGATAAATGTAAATCAATATGGTGGAGGAGTTTAGGCTTATTTGGCATTCCTTTGAAATGTTTTAAAAAGTATAGTATTGAGGTTTGATGCAGTCTTTCACAAAATAGTAGAATGTTCTTTAATTTTTATTGTAGCGGTACTCTGTAGTTATTAATTTGGCAACATTCATTTTATACACATAGCAATATACATCTTATTGTCAAATATTGCTGACTTATGTAACATTCCCTCATGCCAACTACGAGAGGAGAGTTGTAGGTTTGCTGTGTGTGTTCTATTCACTTTTTGTTAATGACACAGTGATTCCACCCAAGTCTTCTTCTGTAATCTTGCTCCACCAGCAGACAACTTGGGAGATCCCCTTGTTGTCTCTCACAAAGACCTCTCAGGAACAACATGACACAAAATATAAGTTAAAGCCACTATGGTCAGTAATTTAAGCAAGCGGTATTTATCCCACAGACAATAGGGTTGTAAGAGTAATCAGTTGTATTAAACTAGATGACCAATTATTAGAGTGGAATATAACTAACTTAAATATAATTAAATTGAATGGAATTGAACTGAATAGATTATAATATCTATAGCTTATGAATAATGTCACATATTATGATAAACTAAACTCAAGTTCCCTAAAACTTATCACACTGACCTACTGCTCAATTATTATATATGACCACTCATATAGGTAGCTGTTAGGGTCCACCGCAAGACACCACAGCTCGGTCAGTAACCGCTGGGATATATACCTCCTCTGTCTACCCAATATCATGAGGGTACAAAGTCTATAATGCTGGAACACTTTCTCACACTAGCTAAATATAGCAATCAGTTTATTAGTAGAGTTAATGTTGGGTATCCCACACTTCCTAGAGAGATGGTTAGAGAAAAATACTATATGGAATTATATAGCTCCTTTAGAAAATCCATTACCCTAGGAGAGGTGCACCCACACATCATAATAGGTACAAATATTAAAAGAAAACAGGGATGTGTATGAGCGGCACTCCGGAAATCAAATATATAAAACATATGTCAAACTTTATTGATATGCATTAAAATAATGTCGAATAGTCTACTCATCACAGAGTTAGCGAAATATTAAAAAATGTAAATAGAATGATAAACCAAAAGGATAATCTGATAAGGCTATCATCATCATCATCATCATTTATTTATATAGCGCCACTAATTCTGCAGTGCTGTACAAAGAACTCACTCACATCAGTCCCTGCCCCATTGGAGCTTACAGTCTAAATTCCCTAATATAGACACACACTCACACAGACACAGACAGACAAAGAGGGAGATAGACAGACAGACAGAGACTAGGGTCAATTTTTGATAGCAGCCAATTAACCTAGCAGTATGTTTTTGGAGTGTGGGAGGAAACCGGAGCACCCGGAGGAAACCCACGCAAACACAGGGGAAACATACAAACTCACAAACATAAGGCCATGGTCGGGAATCGAACTCATGACCCCAGTGCTGTGAGGCAGAAGTGCTAACCACTAGGCCACTGTGATGCCCACAGAGATTCTGCTAGAACGCGCCGACAGTCCTATATTATATAAATGTCTATAGGTTTTTGAAAGGTAGTGAAGATGTATTCTTCTGAACCTCAATTCAGTAATTATAGTTTTATTCCACTATACAGGGGGAATGTAATTCCAAACAAAACCTGTATCAAGTGTAATGAGTAATATATAAGTTGATAGTGAAATCCTATGAAGTATCAAGTATATAGACCTTCGGGTTAAAGTATTCTTAAAATAATTTCAAAAAGGAATCTCCTAATTAATGTTATCTATCTTTTAATGTTAATGGTTGGTGACCTTGGCTACAAGAAATTGATAGAGGTAATATAATATCAATGAAGCCTTAAGCAGTGCTCCAAAAGGAAACAATAATTTACTGCAGATAAATGAGGTCTTACATGCAGATAGCATGTATTAAGGCAAAGAATGTAATTTATGAATAGCATGGATTTGTATCTGATATATCTACTATATAAATGCCTAGTGGCGTATGTGTGAAAAAAAAAACCCAAGCTGCAGCGCCACCTGCTGGGCAGAGTTGTACACTGACCTATATATTTATTGAAGGAGAAGTGACAGTTGGGAGTGGTTGGTGGTTGCCGGGGGTGACAGTGGGGAGTTTTTAACACCTTAAGTAGCTTGATGAAGGATGTGGCGATGAAGATGAAGGATGAGGTGATGGAGAAAAATGATGAGGTGGGGACATGTGGACAAAACCACGTTAAAAAAGGGCGCTTGCGCCGGGAAGTAACGCTCTTCCCCTGAGGAGGCCTGGGCTAGGCCCAAATGCATGACAAGAACCTTTTTAACACCTTAAGTAGCTTGATTTGACTAGAATGCATAAGTATCATGCACGGGTTAACTTATTTATATATATATATATATATATATATATATATATATATATATGTGTGTGTTAAAAGTTAGGACACTTATCCGTCATCTTAGAGATTGAACCCTGGATGGGACTCGGCAATGATAACTGTGTAACAGACCCCCTCTTACTTGCCATCCTCTCTGCTCATGTTCAATACGCCCAAGCCAGGAACCTCCATCTCTGGCTAGAGACTAGCTTTGAATGGCTGGACGTTCAGTAGTACTGGTCACATGTAAAACTTTACCCCCACTACTTACAGTTTCCAAGTTTGGGTTGGAAACAGAGCTCCTTTCTTTCTTTGTCTTGCCTGTGCTCTCTCTCACTGACATGCAGTGGAAAATAAATATAAATATTAAATATAGAACCACTAAAAGTCAAATCGTTCTGTGTTTAGCGCTAATAAGGTAGTTATATATTCTTTAAATAACCAACAAAATATAATTATTAGTTTTTTTCAGTGGTTTATTTGATGCTTATTTGTTAATCAATTGATGATAGCATCTTAGGCCTTATGTAAAGCTTAAATTTCATAGTTTGCCGAGACGGAGTTATCTTATCACCCAAATAAAACACATTATAGTCTGAAATAGACTCATGATGAGATAGGCCATTGTTTTAATGGTGTGAGTTGTGTTTTCATAGGATACATTGTTTCTTGAAATAAGAAAAACTCAAAATTATTCTGCATAATATTTTCCTCAGTCCACATTTGAATTGAGATTTTAAAACCTATTTACATACAAAAACATAATCCATTACAGTTTTCAATGAAATGTGTTTTTGCAGTTTATATCTTTTTTTCTGGAAAATTTTCTCTAGTTTGAAAAGAAACTATAATTATACATTGTGAAAATGGAGTCACTGTAGCTTATTGCTTTAATAAGCCATTGCATTCCCTACCCCTTCAGCTATTGGATTTACACTATAGAAATATCAGTTGCTATTGATTAAATGGTCATGAACATCAGTCAAGTACTAGGTTTATATGTCAAATGTTTGCAATATTTCCTGTAAATAACAAGAAAGAAAAAATTCATAGAGAAAAATACTTGCTATCCAGCGCATATATTTGTGTACAATATGAATAATGGTCCCACAATTGTCAAGCAGTATTCAGTCAACTTTGTGTTAGGTTGATCATAACTGAAATATATACAGCAAAACAAAACCTAAACAACATGTTACTTTATATGGAATAACTACTGGCCACGTTTAATTATATTTATATGTTAAAGTTTTACAAACTTGTTCAGTATTGACATAATTAATATATAGGTTCACCATTGAACACTTTTTTTAGTGTTTAAATGTGAAAAATGCATAATATTGCTCCCCCTCTACAACATGTCCTGTCTGCACCCTTGGCTTCTGACCCCGCTGACTATCTTTAGCTACATCTCTGACCATATATTTGTAAAACAAATGTTTTGGGTATATTGTATGTTTAATACCTTTACAGAAGGCCACAAAGATGGACTATTTTTTTTTATTTCCATGCACTAATGACTTCCTGTGTGAAAAGATTATCAATAAAACTGCAGACAGGTGTAGTTCGGTCCCTTATGCCACCTGAGGTCCTCCCTTAACTTCTGCCCACCTGTTGCACTGGCCCTATTTATCTCCATTCCCTTCTCTGTACTTCTACACAAGGTTCCAGTGCAATGTAAGTCCACCATACAGTGACTGCATAAGGAAGGGCACAGTGACTTTCATAAAAATTTGTGTATGTCAATGGCTGCTTCATCATGTACTCAGTGTATAAGTTGGGAGGTGACCCTGGGACAAGCACAAGGCAGAAAGGGTAAGTGGGCTGACAGCTGGTAGGTAAGGTGAGAAACGTGTCATTGACACCACTACAATGAACCTCCGGAATAGCTGGAATGGTGTAACTGAGTGGAGCCAGTATAAATCTCACGTTTACATACATTATGACAATGGCTTGCATTCAGCTAATGTATGAGATTACACCATTCATTTACATTGCATTTTAGATCTTTGTTATAAACCATCTCATATTTTAGATTAATTTGCATTGTTGCAGCTTTATACTTATTTGTATATTTAACTACTTTTTGAGAAAACATATTTTTTACCTTTATAAACATATCAATTCAGATGTGTACAAAAGAATAATAGTTGTATTATGTACTTTTTAGCCTATATATGCTGTGTTTTAATGTCTTTAATTTCAAAGCATATTTAAATAGATATGTGTCAGGCTTCAAGGAGCGTAGACTCAACTGTACAGAAAGCACTAACTGGTATTAGCGCCACTGAACCAGGAGGTGCGGAGTCTAACGTACCCCTGGTGAACCTAACCTACCCCCACAAGGAGGTTTGGGCTTCGCAGGTCGCGGTCCTCCTGAACAGTTACCAGAGTAGTGATAGAGAATGGACAGAACAGTCTGGGTCAGAAGCCAAACGGAAACAGGCGGTACCAAAGGGAGATCCACAGAGAAGTCAGACAGGCCGAGGTCACACCGAAAGGATAAGTAGCGGAGAATAGTCGAACTAGCCAAGGTCACAACAGGAGCAGCAAACACAATCCAGAAGAGAAGTCAGGGAAGCTGGGTCACAACCAAACACAGGAACAGGAACAGGAACAGGAACCACAATAATGCTGGAGAACAGGAGACTAATGGTGCCAGAGCCAGGTTTAAATAGAGGCTGCTTGGCTGGGATAGGAGGAGGAGAGGGGCGGTCAGACACACTGACCGCCAAAACAAGGATGCATCAGTGCACATGCGCCCGACGGCTCGAGGATGGGCGCCTGTTGCATAGCAACAGGACGCCCCTGGCTGGACCTACCAGGCAGCCGTCCCTGCTTCACAGGGGAACAGCGAGGACGGCGCCTGACAATATTTTATCTGTGGCATATAGTGTAAAATATGTGGTATAATGTGTTAAAAATTACAATAAATAGGAAATAATTTATTTTACCCTTATTTCATCTCCTCTTTTTTTATTTTTTATTGAAGCTGAGCTACAGTGCTCCATAACACCGTGCTAGGGGCTTGGGTCTTAGGACCCCTTCTAAAGGGAAAGGGCAGAGTTCCTCCCCATATCCCACAGTTAAAAGGCCCCTTAGGGAGGTAAGTGCCTTTGGACCCCTCCATCGCAGAAGCTAGGGGAGGCCCTTTTACATCCCCGAAACCCAGAGCTATAAGTCCTCTTGAGGACAAGGGACTTCGTGACTTCCTCCGCCACAAGGTTGGCGGAAGCTTTACCCCGGGGGACTGGTTATTCAGCTCCCCCCATAATGAGGGAATCTCTGACAATTTGGGGATAGGGTCGCCCATAAAGGTCTATACCTAAACCCAAAACATGCAGATGATATCAAAACCACCTTAAAATCGTGCATAAAAATTTCTTAATGCCATAAGTGCTTTTGTTTGAATAAATAAAAATAAAATGCCCGTGGGCCTAATGGCTGGAGAGTTTTAACATTTTCCTGGTCCAGCCAAAAATCTAGGACCAAGAAATAAAAAGTGATAGGGTAACTTAAGTGCATTGTACTAGTGCTTTACTCTGTGCAATAGGTGAAGGTCAAGCCACCACCACCCGTGCATGTTCAGGTCACCTCCGCATCCTGTCCCCCAGAAGCACAGGCACCTTGAGCTTCCAAACACCACTGGCCTTCTGGCATCAGACCAAGAATTCCTGTAGCACTTTCAGGGGGGGCAGACAACCCCTTACTTGGGCAGGTACTAGACTTGATCTTAGCCAAAAGGCAAAGAAGTCTTATTCAATTCAGACACTTATGATCCATTATTACACATGTTTTTATCTATTTGTTTTATGTGCAACATTTACTATTAGGCATCAATAAAACTGAAAAAACTCTAACACTGCACAACTCCCCGTCTTATGGGCAAAAAAAATTCTTAAACAAAGAAGGCACCAATCTGTGTCAGCTGTTCAATCGCAAACAGCCAAACACAAAGGTCCAGAGATGGTCCTCATCATCATCATCCGCTATTTGCACTTGCCCCAGACCAACTGTAAATAATACAGCTTTCTCAGGCGTATATGCATCTTTCTCCAGCATCATTTTGCAATTCTGCAAATATGACCTTAATGTACTCAGCCTACGCTACAATTTCTCTCTTTCACCCAATTCCATCTCACCAGGTGCAGGCTGGAGTAAGTGGCAAATCTGCATGGGCACAGTACATGCAGAGACCAATTTCATGCAGAATAGGCTACTCAAACAGGGTACTGCTCACTCTGCCTGAGGTCTCAATTACTGCCAATGACCACAGTTTGGAGATTTGAATCTGTTGTGTGGAATGAGGTGGGTATGTGCTACATGATAATTTTGCAGTTATTGTACAGGCTGCACACTCACAAGTGAAGCCTTTACTAAGAATTTCTGAGATTCAACACTCCAGCAATTGAACAGTTAAATGCACTGACACAAATGCATGAGCAAACAGTAAAACATTTAATTTGCTGGTTATGGTTTCTAGTCAGCCACTTGTAGAAAAAACTTCATTCACTGTTGTTTTAACTATTTAACAATATATATCATTTAGTTAAATTGGTGTATTCACATTAACTACAGTACATAATCAGTGGACACTTTATTAGGTATTCCTATACACCTGCATGTTAATACAAATATCTAATCAGCCAATCATGTCGCACCAACTCAATGCATAAGAGCATGCAGACATGGTCAAGAGGTTCACTTGTTGTTCAGTCCAAACACCAGAATGGGGAAGAAATGTGATCTGAGGGACTTTGACTATGGAATGATGGTTGGTGCCATACAGGGTGGTTTGAGGATCTTATAAACTGCTGATCTACTGGGATTTCCAAGCATAACAGTCTCTAAAGTTTATAGAGAATGGTGCGCAAAACAAAAAAACATCCGGTGAGCACCAGTTATATGGGTGAAAAAGCCTTATTTTGATGAGAACTCAGAGGATAATGAGCAGACTGATTTAACTTGATAGGAAGACGACAGTAACTCAAATAACCATGAGTTACAAAATTGGTATGCAGAACATCATCTCTGAATGCACAGCATATCAAACCTTGAAGTGGATGGGCTACAGTAGCAGAAGGCCACTTATGGTTCTACTATTGTTATAAAGAGCAGAGGCTCACCAAAACTGGATAGCTGAAGATTGGAAAAATGATGCTTGGCCTAATAAATTTCCATTTCTGCTGTGACAATGTGTGCCCATAAACATAGCCTGCTTTGTGTCAACAGTGTAGGTTGGTGGTTGTGTAATAGTATGCCTTATGTTTTCTTGGCAGCACAGTAGGCCCTCTAATATCAATTGAGAATCGTTTAAATGCCAGAGCCTACCTGACCATAGCAGGAGAATGCGCTATGTCACAAAGCACACAACACAGTCACCAGATCTCAATCCAATAGAGAACCTTTGGGACGTGATGAAACACGAGATCCACAGCACTAATATACAGCCGACAAAGCTGCAGCAACTGTGTGATGCTATAATGTCAATATCGACCAGAATCTCTAAAGAATGTTTCCAGCACCTTGATGAACCCTTGGCACAAATAATACATACTGTTCTGGGGGGAGATAATACCCAGTACTAGACAGGTGTAACTAATAAAGTGACCATTATACTACAGTGATATTACCTCTTTGGCCAGTGTCCCTAACCTGTTGACTTTCACCTTCAGGTACATTGTGGAAATAACCCTTTAACAACTGAAAGTAATAGTTCATCGTTACTGGTACTACTTGACCATGGACTATATAACAATTATATTTGTAATACACTGCTGGCTTGCAAGTGCTGTGACATTGTATTTAATGTCCAAGGTTTGATTTCACTTTATAAGGCTTCTCAACTTGCATGGTAATATGTGCTCTGTGATTTAAAATAATGTCACAGAAGTGTGCTTTACTTAATATTATTTTTATTAATCTTTATTTATAGGAAGCCACATGAGGCCCACAGCACTGTACAGAGATAATAAATAACAAGACAGTACATGGTATAACAGTACAATACAGGAAACAAATAATACAATGAGATGTAAAGCAGAAAGTTAAGTTAAGCAAAAGTAAGAAAGGCAAAACCATGTTGCATTGGGGGAGGTAAATTTAAAATGTGATGGCAGATTTATATTTGGGGTAGTGCATGTCCTAGAACAACTTCAAATTTCAGTGTACAAATAAGCTATCAAGAATTTGTGTGCTACTTGAAAAAAAAGACAGTATTTTCCTTATGTGCAAAATAATACACTAATTTACAAACCTTACATTGCAACATGGTTTTGTCCAGAAAACTTGAGTGAGAAAACTTACTCAATTGTTTGCATAACTTTCCTTAATGACTTAGGCCCATAGTCATTAATTTAAAAAATAAAAAATGTTCACCCCCCCCCCCTCATGAGATAGATTTATCAGGATGTTATTAATGTCTACTGTACATAAAATGCATTTTTACAGTTGCTCTTGATTGCAAACACATGTCCTAGCATACATACGCAACCATCATCACTATCACTTGACACTTACACCAGACCTGTAGCTGGTGCAAGTGATAAAACTAAGAGATGCCCAAAGCTTGAATCAGACATTGCTGCATGCGCTTGAATTTGGCATGCCCTTACTGTACATTGACTTTGTTCATACAACCCTTCCCCTCCCCGTTCCACCCATGAAATTGTAGGCTGTCGTAAGTGTCCTTTACCTACGAAGATGAATTGGATGTACTTGCATTCACTGGCATATAGTCAGTTTCTGGGTATGCACCGAGTAATATAAAGCAAAATACGGCATGCATTGGTATTTATGTTCCTTAATTAATCAGGACCATTATATCTTTCTCTGATGCAGATATATATTTGTGGCTCCTCTTGCCTGCAATTGTTGTGCCTTACCCATCACCATTGAGCTCTATTGTGTAGAAGAAATATATATTTTTCTACCAGCAATAAAAAAAAGTCTGGATTTTCTTATGCTGTGTGCCCAAACACACCTCCAACCCTGTGTGCAGCAGTTTTGCTGATACTTTCAAAATAATAGATTAAATTAAAATAGATAATAAATTACCCATTACCAATGGGAACTGAAATTCAGATGGTAGTTGTAAATTCGGGCCTATGTGGTCCTTTCATGAATTTAGACCTATGCAAGTTGATGGAGATAAGTGTTTCAGGCACTCTCTTACAATGCCTACTGCATTAAAGCTATATAAAAAAGATCAAGTTCCATTCTATGGCTTAACCTTCTCTCAAGTAACATGCAAAACAGGATGTTACTCAAAGGTTAAGCATGAATCATATATGGAAAACCACCTGTATTCAAGAAGTGTTTAATGTATTCTGCTTGCTATTGATTTAAAATAAATAAATAATAGTCTAAAGCAATAAGGACAGAAAGATCTGTATTACTAACAACATGTCTAATTATGTATCTCAATGTCTAAATATAAGATAGGAATTAGATTTAATTTGGAGCACGCCAATACAGCAGGATCATTCTGACATAGACTCTGGGCAAATGTGTGGGAGTGTATCTGTAGATCGGAAGTAGACATTACTTCATTGAGTCCCAGATTATGCATAGTTGGTATATCACTGGACGACAGCTTGGGTAAGCATATATTTAAGTATGTTTTAACTTGACATCATTGCAAGGGCATGAATAGCAGGAGAAAACCCTGATTTCTGTGAGTGGGTGGCCCTGGTCACACCAGTACAAATCCTTACATATAGTATAGTATAACCAGTAATCGAAGTGGGGTATAAATGGTGGTATGCCATACCGCCACTTCTTCTACTGCCTTCATTGTAAAACTATCAAATTCCTTTCACTTACATTACCATCACATTTTTCACACCGCCATATCTAAAGTTTTACTGTATATTGCCAAATTTCCACTTCGACCACTGATTCAAAATTTGGTCAAAATTTTCCAGATCAAGTTTTATGCTGCAGCCTCCGGGTTATGAACATGAATGAGTTGCTCTTGGGGTGTCTGACCCTGTGCAAATTTATAGGTGGCCTGTAAAATATTTGTTGAGGTGGGAATTATACACACTCGTTCTTTTAAATGGTCTATAAATCTGACGATTTAGCACAACATTTAGTTAAATGTGGAATACCTGCTTATATTATTAAATCACATGTGATTGGAGAGAATTTTTTCTAACTGGATACTTGTTGTGCTGGATACTTGTTGTGTGTTATTTTTTTTTTTTCAATTATATTACTTTCAAAGAACAATTTACATAACTCACTAACAGGAATAACATCAAATAAATAAATAAAACAACAATATGTGTTTGGTTATTAAAGAATGTTATAAAAATACCAAACTTATTTATTAACGGGATGTGTGCACTACACAACTTTTCAAACCTTGGGATTAGCTTGGACACTGCCACCCTTTTTTCCTGTTCCACTTTGATTTTTGAACGGTACTTGCTTTTTATTACAGCAGCAACGGAAAACCGAGCTTCACACAGAAATGTTGTCGAAAATGGAATGAGGATTCGCTGTGCTTTAGCACACTGGGCCCTATTATCACACTGGGCCCTATTATCACACTGTGCCCCTTATCACACTGTCCCCCTTTTAACACTGTTACCCTCATCATATTGTCCCCCCTTTTTACCCTGTGCCCCCTGCATCACTTTATGCACACACTATGTCCCTTTTCACACTGTGCCCATTCTCACATTGTCCCCCCTTATCACACTATCCCTCCCCATTAAATGTATGTGCTTTGTGCACAGAATTTTCCTCAGTTTGTGCAAGTGCCCCAAGATTTTTACTGGAACAAGATCTCTGGGAAGCAACAAGGCCACATTTGTGGAGATGCAGAATTTAGCATAGCTAGAGGGAAGCAGTTGGGCAAAGTGAAGGCATTCCTACTGAATTATGTAGAAGGCACAGCTCAGAAACAAGATTCCATAATCAGATAAAGGGGTGGGGAGAGGGAATTTTTAGAATTGTTTAATGCTGTGTTAATGAGTGTGTGGCTATTTACCCTAGGAATTGAAGTTTGCACCACCTCTGAAAATGTATCAAGCAAGAAGTGAAAGCAGCATTTACAACAGCGAGGGGTGAATGCATGTAGAAGGCTGTTGGCTCCTGATTCCCAATTGGCAGTGGCACGTCACCACCCTGCCAGCTAATGGGGTGAGTGGAGAAGAGGAGGAGGGGAAGGGGCCTGGAGATGCTGTGTCAGGGAGCTCAGCAGGGATGACACAAGCTGACAGGACAACCCAAGTCAGTGAGGAGGGGGCGGGTCTGCCAGAACAGTTCGTCCCGTTCACACTGGGTGTGGCAGTGGGCTAAGGAGAGTGATTGCCCCGAACGTCATCTCCCTGGGTCCGCCCCTGTGCTGGTCAGCACCTTGGCATCCTTGTAAGAGTGCAGCGGCACCCCAGGGAGTGACTGCGCACAGTTTGGGAACCAGTGCTGTACCAAACATATGCTCCCCTTCTCTTTATACAAACACCACCCCTGTGTCCGGTTCTGTCTAAGCCCTGCAGTAGTTTACTTGCCGCTCTTCTTCTTATTTTTGGCTCCTTTCAACTACTCTCCATTGACAGCATTGTGGCTTTATTAATTACATGATATCAGTGATGTTGCAGGGAGTAACGCTGCCTTGTTGCAGCTCTTTGACAGGGAGCCGTGCTTTTCTCTCTTGGGAAGATGAGCACCTGGGGGGCTGGGACTAGAGAAAATTGTGGCAGGTGTGTCGCCTCACACATCTTGTGAGTGGAAGCTGGACGCGCTCCATGCAACGGGACCTGCTGCCATATCCCTTAATTCAGTGCAGAAACCTCTTCCTACACCTCATATCTCAGGAGCAGCTGCTGCCCAGAAATGGAGCCCTCAAACTTTTTTAACTTCCACAGTATCCATGCCAAAATCCCACATGTATAGTTTGGCAAGCTAGTGGTCTTTGCACCCTGTCCCCAAATACACACAATGTGGCTTATGCTATTTTCAAACACAAAACACACTATTAATATGAAGTTGTCTATAAATGCCACTCAATTTGAATATCACACTGATCCTATTAATCTAGGTGAATCAGGGACCATGCAAAAGATGCTAAAAACTTTTCCAAGTTCCATGGTTTTCAAAATACTTTTTTAAACTACTGAGATAGAAGTGACCAATAACATAGCGTTGTAATGTAATGTTTCTTTAAAAGGATATGCAGCCATTCTAGCATTAAGAAACCATATCCGTAGTGTATACAATTTCATAATGCCATTAGATTCCCACCATGCACCCATTTCTCTCTGTGATATTTTAAAGTGATTATTATTTCGTCTTTTTAAATTAAACCAAAATCAGTAACACTCTGATGCATGTAGAGATATAGTAGTGAACAAACAGTTCACTTCACATCCATTCTACTGCATTAATGTAATATATGCTGAAACAGTCTTTCCTTCACTACATACTTCAATTAGCCCATACCATTAATTTTTAGTAAAGAATAGAATTTGGTAGGTCAATGAATAATATTGAATTGTTTTGAAAGGATTAACAGAACATTGAGTATAAAGATATTGCCTCTAATGACATTCTGGCATGCAGGGCTTTAGATCTCTCAAGACAACACTCCATTAGCAAATGCTTTCAAATTAGTAAACGAAAGAAACCTTTAGTCAACCACTGGGGAGTCTTTACAGTAGGGTTTCGATTGGAGACTGAAAGCAAGATTGTGAGCAGGAGGTGTTCGTAAGCATTTCTAATGGCATTTTGATGTACATGTACAAAATTGATGTCGGAAGGATCATTGTAGAGTCCCAAACAGTGGAATATTGAGGACACTTTCAGGTGGCAGTCACATTCTGGCTGGGTGAGCCCAGTATATTTTCTCATGTCACAGTTGATTAGGTTCACAGGGAAGTGGAAAGAGTAAAAATTCTCTTATTATTGCAGCCTGCCGTATCAGCCTCTTTTCTCTTTGAATGCAACATTAGTTTTTGTCCAGGACTCTAACCGCTTTCTACAGTTTGGGGAATTGTAAAGCAGAAACAATTTTCCCAGCAAGGTTGACCTTCAGAGTAATGAGAAATGACTGGAATTTTTCTATGTTTCTCTAAAAAATTTTGTTGAGGTTTTGCTAATGGGATAATATCCTTGTTTTACCCACTATTATCACTGAGGTATGTATTTTATACGTTCAGTCTATTTCTTTTCCTTTTCTCAAAATTACATCGACTGGGTCATCTAGTGGGCAGATAGCAAATTTATTTGAGAACGACAGTATTACATTTTAGATTTTTTACTATAACAGTAGATAGGGATGTATTCTGCTACCATTTTTTTGTTTTGCAGCCCGGAAAAAACTTCTGTTGTATAACGAGACACTTGCGGACTGAGCAGTAAGGTCAGAAGACTTTACTACCGTGATATGAATATTGTAGGCTACATACATTTTTACATTGTAGCATACTCCTATGTATATTATCCTGATAAAAAAATACAATCATGCAAAAAAATGTATTTTTCCATCTCTGATCCACAAATCAAGAATGCAAAATTGGAAGACAGATGGTATTAAGGTGCTGTGGGAATCTTTAAACACACTGTAAAGTGTGTTTAAAGGAAATATAGAAACACTAGTACATAAAATAGTTGAAGGTTTGCGGATTATAGCTGTTTGACGGTTGCAGTAGGAACTTATTAGCGGTATGGGATCTTTTATACAGAAAGCTTTGGACTTGTTGATTTCTGGATAATGTTTCTTGAGCATAAGCTCATAGCATCGCGCCTAACACTATAGATAGATCTAACTTTCAATATGTCAGCAGAGAAGGAGGACACAATTGATCTAGTGTCAGTACTGACAGGCAGTGCTGTCTGCACACCAGACAACTATTGTATACAGAGGGTCATCAATTGTAGTTAACATTTGTTAGGATACCAATGAACTTTTGTGACCCTCTTGTGATGCCCATAGAGCTTAGTATTTGAGAAGCACTGTTGAACTTTCCTTGGTAATGTAACGTGTTTGTGCGGGTCCGTGATCTTCTGGAGGTCTCGGGGGCCTTGCGCTGTTTGCAGCTCTCGCTATTGCTAATTTTATATTACGCTCAGGAGAGAGGGCCATATACAACATTCAATCTCCAGGGAACTGCCAGTTAAACGTAAAAAAAAAAATCAAAATTTGTATACAGACATAATGCGTCTGTACACTTATTTCTAAATCTAGAATATAGGTGTGTCCAGCATTATTCTCAACTAAAAACTTGCAACAGCCATATCAGGTGCGCAAAGATATGCCTTCTAAATGTGTATCTTAAAGATATGTGTGTATTAAAGATATGCGTCAATGTCTCCATGCCCTTACTTTACTAGACTTTAATGTGACCCACCTCTCCAAGTGCAACAGAATGCAAGTATATAATACACTCAAATCAAAAGTTGTGTGCATGCGCAGTGTTACAAGTCTTACAAGAGTCACATTTTTATAGGGTGCAAATGGTCCCAATTCTATTTAAGGCCCGGAGAGCACATCTAGAGATTCCAGGAAAAGTTAAGCGCGTTAGCCACCAGCCGCTGACATGGAGGAGCAGTAGTCAACAGATTCTTATCTCTACAGCTGATGGCTGCTGCTCCTTCCTGTTGGTAATAGGCAGCAAGTGTGGTGCTGGACTTTGATGTCATAGCTCAACGCCACACTCCCAGCCTAACAAGCACAGGGTACAGGCTCCCTTGTATCACACAAGGGATGCTGGCTTCTCACTCAACAGAGGGTGTGGCAGCATTTGAGAGGGGGCACCACCTAGAGTGCTTGCGCAGGCCCTGTGTGTGGTTGGTCAGAGGTTTTAACAAAGATGAAAATAGGGTCAATGACGCTTTGTGTATTTACCTGATGAAAAGGAAGCACTAGAGTGCTGGAATAGTCTATGCAGCAAGCACCAGGCACTCCCAGCCAAAAAGTCCCATGCTTGATTCATGGACTACTTTCTAACATACATTGGTATGGAGGTTCTAATTTTATGTGCATTTACATACAGACTAAAATCTTCTATGTAACAACATCTTAGCAGGTCCAGTTGATGGGAAATCAAAAAGCAATTTGAAAGTGATAAATATACCTGTGTGACAGATTTAATAGGAATCAATTGTGGATATGATGGGTAAAAAACATCTGTGAGTGACCCTAAATAACAATGATTTCAAAACCTCAAAAAATGCAATAATTGCAAATGATCTTGTTAGAAAGAAATATATTTGATGTACTTCTAAAAGCACAGGCATTTGGTTGTAAAATTGGTAAAAATCAAGTGACATTTTATTTTACTAAAATAATTTAACATTGAAAAAACCTTTTGAAAATAATAAACCCTCTTTCTTTATTCCAGTGAACCTTGATATAATAACACACAGTAGGAGTTAATAGAGCTACTGCATATATCTATACATGTCCCCTTATTAGATCCCGCTGTGCATTATTTGCCATGGTAAATTGTGCTTGCACACAATTTCCAAATCTGACATTATCAAGATAGAAAAATATCATGGTGAAAGGAGTCAATGGCAGCATAGAATAAAATACTGATTAGAGTATGCTTAAAGCAGTATAAAAATAAATAGAGAAATGATTGTGAAATGTTGTTTTAAGAGTATTGCTAAAATGCCAGTTTCCCTATGAATGACCCATTTGTAACATTTACAAATAGGCATCTGTTTTAATAATTTTCTTTTTGTTGCCAAATACTGACAACACAGGCATTTCTGGGGGAAGCAATTTTCATATGCACTCCTCACATGCTAATTTGTCAGACTATTGAAAGAAGCAGCAGAAATCACACAGAAGTGACAAAGGTAGCAGTATGTGTACAGGCCTTGATATATTTGATTTCTAATATTGTAAATAATACCAATAAGATATACAAATGTGTAATTATGTGTCCTTTTTATAAATGTCACAAATGTTTAATGCTACTAAAGTGAATTGTGTTAATTAATATATCCATTAAAGATAACGGCCATATTTTAAAGTGTGAATCACTATTAAATTTTTTATATTAAATAAAAATACTGTCTGGAATACTGGAACAATCTATGTAAGTTTCATTTGTAACACATGTTAAGGGATTGAATACTTTTGCAACCCCCCCCCCTCTCTCTTTCTCTCTCTCTCTCTCTCTCTCTCTCTCTCTCTCTCTCTATATATATATATATATATATATATATATATATATACATATACACACAGTGGATGAAGTAGACTGGTATACGGGGTTATGCTATACCACCACTTCTGCCATTGCTTTCACTGTAAAACCAGCAAATTCCAAACAGGGACAAAAACTGGCACAAGTGATGAAAAACAAAAACTGAAAAAATATAAAGATTTATTTATACACATAACCATACCTACTGAGCGTTACGGAGACAGAAACCCAACGACTGTTTCAGTCAGGTATACTGACATTCCTTAGGGGTAAGTCAGTATACCTGCAACGGTCCGAGCCCCTGAGGAAAGCCCCTGAAACAGTTGTTGGTAATAGTGATTTGTCTCCCTCTTTGGACATATGGATGTTTTGCATTATCACCATGGATAATGGGACTGACCACTAGGACTGATCTACTGATCTAAGTATTGAGTGCCACCTCCATTTTTTATTTTGTTATATATGTATATGTATATACATATATGTATATATATCACATATATATATATATATATATATATATATATATATATATATACATATATGTATATATATTATATATATATATATATATATATATATATATATCTAATATATAAATGCTTAGTGGCGTCTGTGTGTGGAAAAAAAAAACCAAGTTGCAGCGCCACCTGCTGTGCAGAGTTATACACTGACCTACTAAATTCTTAGTGTGTGTGGGGAAAAAAATTCAAAAAGGGCTGAAATTTGGTAGGGCTCAAACTCATTTTCATGAGGTAATTTTACCTCATGAACACACATGTGTAGAGGCGTGCGTTAGTGTGTGTGTGTGTGTGTGGAAAAAACTATTTTCTCAGAAAGGGCTCATCCAATTGACCTGAAATTTGGTATACTGACATTATTTGACAAAAAAATGAGAATAGTCAAGTCAGTTAACTTCCATCATCCCCCCTTCCCCCCGTGGGAGGGGTAGTAAAGGCTAAATTTACGAGTTGAGGGGTCAAACTCATTTTCGTGAGGTAATTTTACCTCATGAACACACATTAAAAAGGCCGCTTGCGTCGGGAACTAACGCTCTTCCCCTGAGGAGGCCTGGGCTAGGCCCAAATGCATGACAAGAACCTTTTTAAGACCTTAAGTAGCTTGATTTGACTAGAATGCATGAGTATCATGCACGGGTCAACTTGTATATATATATATATATATATATATATATATATATATATATATATAAATAATAGGTGCTGGGGAGAACACTGGTTGATGTGTATATATATATATATATATATATATATATATATAAATGCTGTTTCTACTACACATTTATAGTTCAATTCTTAGCTGATTCCAGAACTTCACATTACAACACAGGTGGAATTCGCATGACTGCAGTGTCTGTTTTCTTTAATTTCTTAGATTAAAGTGAAGAGATATGTTTGTATATTGGAGACAAGGACATATGATACTCCATCTTACTGAAGGCAAGCAATCTGTCCAACTCAAATGCTGGTGGACCTGTTTCACATTTCACGCCTTGATCCCGTTATCACAGTGGTAGCTGTCTAAGGAAAAACAGCAATTTAATACCCCATTTATGTTTTGCTCTATAAAAAAGCTTTTGTTTCTCTGTATGATTATGTGTGTGTGTGTGTGTGTGTCTTGTCTCTCTCTTAAATTCAAAATTCTCAACATACGCACATTGACCCTGTATATCTGCTGTTTTGAATAATATTTAATATCTTAATTTAATTTGTGCCTATATCAGTTAGAGATATATAAACCTCTGACCTGGATGTTGATGTAATCATGTGCCGTCAATATACAACAGTATCTGTCTATGGCTTGGTCATTTATTTGTTAATTAGTTTGCATGGTGTTGGCAACATCAAAGTGAAGTTATTTGAAATACTCTGTAGGTGCAGTTCACAATAAACTGAAAGGTTCTTTTAAAGATCTATAATATTTAAGATCAGGAATAGCCAATGCAAGATCACTTTCATGGTGGTGATGACATTTTTTCGCTTTGGTGCATATTTCAAAGTCTTCTTGCTGGAATCCTCCAAATTATCTATACTGTATTAGTGATATCTAAACTCTAAAAGATAAATAGTGTCACTTTCACCCTTATTTGATTCAAAACTGTAAAATTGCTAATTTAGACATTTACAGCAAGGACATTTGCATTTCTATATATTGCTCCCACCCAGCCAAAGCTGTATAATTTTCCTCACAATAGGCACTTTCCTCACTATATGTCCTACATTCACACTGTGAGCACACTAGTAAGTGTGCTCACAGTAGGATAACAATTTATTTTTGTAGTGAGATGTATCTGTATATTTTTACAAGACTGTTTAATAAATTGGCCACACATGCAATGAGGGCACTCTGTGCCATGTGTGGTGGCATTGTCCCAAAATAGTTTCTTTATGGAAAGAGGTCCACAGTCAAATTATAAAAAATTACTGTAGTTATCTTACCTGACTCTCTCTCCCACTCACTACTTCCCCACAACCTTCCACATATTCCAAGGTATATGCTAAAACTAATAACACATATACTAAGTGCCACAAAATGTCACATTGCATTTGGTTGGTAAAACCCAGAAACACCCTCCTTCTCTCTATATCAACACGACCTTGCAGGTTTACTTATGGAATCCATTTCTAGCACCATTCATAACACCAAACAAATTTTCATCCCCCTGGACAGAACATTACAGGGCTGCTCCTCCGCTACAAGACTAAATGAACCTTTATTACCAAAAATGAAATTATTCCAGTATTGACTCCTTCTTCCTCTATCTTGACCTCTCTCTAAGTTCTCCACTTATTCCACTCTCCCCCTAGAATACACAAAGCCCCGTATAAGATTTTAGAATTTCACTTTATATTCTTAATCCTTTATTCTTATAGATCGTAAATATATTGCAAGCTAAAATTCTACTTTTACTAGACAAGTTTTTATACTTTTTCCCTATCACTTTCATTTGCTGTACACCCCTTCCTTGCTCATTGTTAACCTTGTTGAAAACCTAATAAAGAAAATGTATTAAAAAAAGGACTCACACTGTAATGATCAGCTAGGGGTCGCTGATTAGTTACTGAGGAATAATTAAATGAAATTATAGGAACTAACATAAATGGCCAGGATGGGTAGCTCGAGAGACTTTGAAAACAGGGCTTAGAACTTAACGACATAGCAAGACTGATATAGGAGCCAAGGGAAGATGTCATAACAAGCTAATAGTTAGGCTGGGTACACACTACAGTGTTTAAAACCGATTATCGAGCCAATCAAACGATAAACAACCGTTCAGCCTGATGTCGCATTAGTGTGTAAGCTGCAGTGAAGAAGATTATCATTACAAAGCACATTGTATCATTTCATTTGATTTTTAAACCGGACTAAAAATGTTGTTCCATGATTGAACAATGTCATTCCAATTCTCCTGTATGTATGCACTCATTACCGGCAGTGTCCATAGATCTGTATGGAGTGTACAGAGTCACAATCTTTTCAGCCGATGGCTATGACACATGAAAAGCACACATCTGAAGGTAAATCATGTAAAATGTGTTTAGTGTGTACACATGAATCGGCATACTGATCAGGCCTCTTTTTTTTTATCGTTAGGTTATCGAATCGGGAAAATTTTTATATAGAGTGCATCCAGCCTTAGGGGCACATTTATCATTCATCGGCAGAAATGAGAAATAGTTATCAATCCTTATCGCATGGATAAGGATTGAACTATTTCTCAAATTTATTAAAAATGAATCACAGAAACAGCAGTTCCGAAAAACTGCTGTTTCTGTGATAAAAAAAAATCTTACTTACCTCCCTCTTCGGGACGCGCTGTCTCTAGGATCTGCGCATGTGCAGTTCCACAAAGATCCCCGTCTGTCTGCAATTCTGCGAGCGGTGAGTGACAGGGAGGGATCATGTGATCCCTCCACACATGCGCTGTCCAGCTCTGCTCTTCGGAGCAGAGCTGACAGCATTGGGTTTTTTCATTTCTGATAATGTACGCCAGACAAGTTTCCGAAAAAAATGTTTTTTCGGAACTTGTTAGATTACAGTTGGGAGCAGTCACCATACTGTTGAATGGTGACTGCTCCCAAAAACGAAGAGGAGTGCAAAGCAGCAGATATCCATGATATCTGGTGCGATGCACCCTTAATAAATTTGCGGAGGACACGGAGGCACCTTAATTACCCGGTAAAAGCACTATCGTGCTTTCTTAAATATGCCCCTTAGACAGGCAAGCGTCAGGAGGCTGGAGTAAGCAGGAAATATTAAAGGGTCAAAGGAGATGAAACAAGAATGAGGCAGGGAAAACATAAAATGGGGAATTGCAACAACATTTCATCCAAACCATGTTTCTGGTCATAGAGTGCTCCTGGGTGTACAGAAGATAACTTCCCCTTGTGACTGCTGTCTGGTACTCAGATGCATCAGGATCACTGTCTAATTTAGCAACACACATGAGTAGTCAAATCAGATGACCTTTGGCTATTTGGCATTTGGGTTGAGCAGATGCATCACTGCAGACGTCATAAGAATAGCTTGATGTCCATAGGACTGATATACTGGAAGTTGGATGTGCTTTAAGTATTCATCATTCGAATATGCATTTGGATACTTATGTGTCCTAACGGTTATACGTTAACACGAAGATATAGAATCCTATTACTGGAATTTGTGGATGAATCGTTTTTGCTTTAGATAAAGCTTTATTTGTGATCACAGGAGATCTACCAATGGATTTAAATATGTTATGCGCATAAGCAACATACCAGAATTTGCATGTATCTAATAGGCTATTCAGTAATTTAGTAATCAGTTCATGGTCTGGACGTTGATCAGCCTGATTATAATCCTGTTAAATGGGTTACTCTAAGCTGTGGGTCAACTGAATATGAATGAATGTATTCCTGGACCTATATAGGTTTTTAATGTGATATAATATTTTAATAAATTTTATTACTGCTATTTTTTCAGCGCTTCCCTATTTGTTTTAATTTTGGATTTCTGAATGGGCAACTTCAGCAGGTTGCCTAGAGGAAGCTGCAGGAAATTAGCTGTATCGGATAATTTTGATCCTATTAGTGCCCTCTTTTGAGTATTTTATTAGACGTCATAGGGGTCGTTGTTAGGATCATCGGATGATGACCCCTCACTGGCTCATAGCAGTCATCTTCTAATTGCATTTATCCCCATCACATCCTTGATAATGAGCACAATGATTTCAATTGGATCGAGTATTGCTGTCATTCTGGGGTTAAAAACATTGAAATATTGGGCCAAGTTTGTGGCCAGCATAAAGCTAGACACATGTGCAGATCTATTCAGTTCCACTCAATCTGTGACAAATTTTGGAGTGCCAAATTAGACTAAAGCCAACAGGCTTATAATCAGGAGGTACACTTTTATTTTATACACTTAACACAATTTGGATTTATAATAAAATAAATAAATATGCTCAGTTAAGTTAAGTTATTTTTCTTACAATATATTAAAAATGTTATAGTGCTTTAACTTTTTAAGTACTGTTCTTGCTTGCTTTAGTCTTATTACAAAAGACTTAACTTTTTTAAGATTTTGAAAGGATTAATAGAACTATGACATATCACTTAGTACCCCAGCCACATAGAGTTCGTGAATGAAATTATCACTGCATGGAGGTAGTTGGTTTCATGCCGGGATTTATCAATAATTTGTCTGGACTGCAGCCCAGAGCAATGGAGTTAAACATAGCTTTCCTTCTCTGCACACCTGTGCCTTTGCCAAACATGTAAGAGCATTAAGATAACATCTGATTGGCCCAGCTTCCATAAAAAAACACATTACACTATGAATAATGATGTCTTGAAATGAATTAGCATGCTACATATTGACAATTACTATTACTAACACAACCTCCACATTACTGTACTACTACAACAGCTTTTTACAGGGTAAGAGGATAAGAACTATCAGTAACATTATGCAATTAGTCAAAGCTTACACTATATTGATGCAACTTATTATAGTTTTCAATCATTACCTTTGCATGAAAGGTTAAAGTGAACAAATAGATATGTGTTTATTAGGGATGACCTAAATTTTCAAAACTATTCTGCACAACTTTTTAAGTGTACACAGACCTACAGTACTTCAACCACACTGCCCAGCAGAATTGGTTGACTGTCCTCACTGCAGCTCTATTCATAGCAAAATACATGTAGTAAATCCATACTTGCCAACTCTCCCGGAATGTCCCGGAGACTCCCGAAATTCGGTTCAGTCTCCCGGGCTCGTTGGCATTTCTCCCGCATCCTGGATTTCACCGAGAATCGCGTCAAATGACGCGATTCTCTGTGATTGATGCCATTTTGGAGGGCAGAAGGGGGCGGGACGAGGCCAATTGCGTCATTTTGGCCCCGCCCCCCGCGACGTAAATTACGTTTTCGCGGGGTGGGCGGGACCAAAATGACACGTTTGGCCTCATCCCGCCCCCTCCCTCCCTCCAGTCACGCCCCCTCTCCCGGAAACTTGTTTCCGAGAGTTGGCAAGTATGAGTAAATCAGGCGGTCTCTAAAGGCCAGACCGCCAGAAAACTGCCAGAAAACCAAAGTTTCACAAAGCACCACATTACAAATCGCCAGATCCATTTTAACATGATACAAATACAAGCCATCAGATTTACTAAGAAGCAGATTGCTCAAACTGCATGCTTGCCACTCAGCACATATGAGAAGGCACCACTGGCTTATGATTTATGGGGCAATCATTATTTATTGATTAGGAGGACAAAATGAATTTATAATTAATTATCAGGCAAATTTCAATTTTCATTATTAGAAATATAATATATTATGTGAAATAAATATATATTGTGCAATATTATTGTAGTACTATATTCTCAGGTAATATGAATTTATAATTATATTAAGGGACAATAATATTTGCTAGCAGGGGCAATAATTAATTATGATGGGGCCAACACTTCTTGTTTCATGACGGTGGCACCATTTATACTGTACACAGCATGCTGACTGTTGTAACATAATATCTGCCATATATAACATTCACATATTACATATGTTAAATAAACATAAATAATATATTATAAGCCATATAGTATATATTGAAGCATTGACCTCATGGACTGCACTGAATGCGTACCGCACATTGCCTTGTTTTAGCACCGCTTTGCCTAGATAATCCGTCCAGCTAACTTTAAGCTGCATGACTACTGCAATCTAGAAGTGCACCTAGGTTTGCGGAGATACGGACAATACTAAGACTGTACAAAAGTGTAACCATCACATCAAAGTCCAACCTCCTATAATCTTAGACTTTTCCAATCTTTTTCTTAAAGTGCTGCTTAGTGTAGCCTCATGTGTGGCTTACATTAACCTCAAGTGAGGGAACTTTAATACTGTCTTTATTACATGCTTTTGTGTGTTTGAAACTTTTTTTATTGAGCAAAGTGCACCTGGAACTGGGCTTCTCAGCCAATGTGCATCTGCATGATGCAATATGCGTCCCGTTAAAACAGGCCTGGCCATCCTGTGGCTCTCCAGGTGTTGTGAAACTACAACTCCCAGCATGCCCTGCAAGCTATTAGCTGGCTTGCTAATGACAAAGCATGCTGGGGTTTGTAGTTTCACAAACAGCTGGAGAGCCACAGGTTGGCCAGGCCTGCGTTAAAAGTATAGGACAAAGCCAGTTCAAAGATGGTGCAAAGGGATTTGAAGAGTGCAAATAGCTGTCTTCCTTAAAGGTACACTCCTAAAAGTATGCCTTCTCCACCACATAATGGCATTTCTAATGAATACTATGGTAAAACAAAATGTCTTGTTATTATAGCTCAATTCTACTTTTACCCAATTGTAAATAAAGTTTCACCCTTGATATTATATGAATACATAGGTCTATGAAGACCGATCTAGTCCTTCTGCAAGGCATCTTCTGGAAATAAAAAACGTCCATGTTAACATGCTTTTCTGTTCATCCATCCATATTGTTTTGCAGTTTATCACTGTTTAGAAAGCTAACATCATTTCTGAAAACTCACTGAAAATAAATGGCATAAAACTAGATGTATTGTGATTATTATTTGGCGACTATTTAAGTAATAATCCCCTTATGCCTTGGCTGGAGAAGTTGAAGGCCTTTCCACCCCATTATGTAATTTCAATAAACTTGCTGTGCCTATCCATACTTTTTAAAACAATGCCCCGGTTTTTCGATCACTGCCATCTAAAACATGAGCTCTTAAGCTCAATTGCAGCAACTGTTATGAAGGCAGCACGCTTTGGGCTGGTTGGTGGCATTTCCAAGCATTATTCTACTTGTAGTACCTGGAAATCAGCCAATCAGCTTAGAGATCTGCATGCATATATTTAATTTAACCTATCATTTACAAGAAACAATTGTTTGTGGTAAATTGTAAATTAGTTTAAACAAAACCACGTAATTTCCATTGTTTTCCTATTCAAATTCTCAACTGGGAGATGGTAGCCCTGTATTATGGTTGTGAATGGGATTAAGCGTTACTGACAAACTGTTGGCACTCAGTTCATGCTTGTAATTGTCATGCTGATGGCTGAGCATCAGCTACTCCTATTGTGACTGACTATATATCTACAACATCAAAATCAAAGGGAAGTGTGGTCTCTGTGTGGTGCATAAGTGATAATGATGACAATATAGCATCTGCCGCAGCAGTAACCTGCACAGCGCTGATGATGATTATTACTGAGCTTACACTGTGATGGTGTTGGAGGCTTGTTATGAAATCTCAGACGGGATTTGTTGTGGGGCACAAGATATCTGCTTCAATACATTGGCAACTGGCTACATCTGCTTAATGCTCACTATACTGTATCATATAATGTACATGCATAAGAGAACTGATATCTAATTTTAGCAAAATTGCAAGCAGCAACAGCACCAACCTCTCACTTGCTCTGGCACTGTATGTTACATTTTAAAAAGTACAGTTTATTGCTTTAAAATTTCTTTTTTAAAAGTTTAATAAAAAGCAAAATTGGGTGACTTAATCTTTATACAATTATTATTATTATTATTATTATTATTATTATTATTACTATTATTGACATTATTGCAGGACAAGTACAGGGGATCTTCATCTATGTGTCATGACTAGAGATGAAACAATGATTCTCAGGTTTAAGGATGATTTTGAGTCTGTATTTTGATTTTCAAAAAATCTTTTATTCCTGTTTAAAACAGGAAATGTCATCTACAAATATATTTTGAAAGAGAAAGGGATCATTTTTAAAGTAAATGGGACTGAGTCATTAAGGAGAGCAAAGCAAAAAAAAAAGGAGCAAGTTTGCTCCTAGACAAACCATGTTACAATGCAAGGGGTGCAAATTAATTTATTATTTTGCACATCAGTTAAATACTGGTTGTTTTTTCATTTAGCAGACTTGATAGCTTTATTTTTACACTGCTATGTAAAGTTAATCTGGGACATGTCCTACCCCAACTAAAAATCTGACCCCACATTTTAAATTTACCTCTCCCTCCATGGTTTTGCCCAGGTGCAAAGTTACTCCTTTTTCATGCTTTACTCTCCTTAATGACTTAGGCCCAATGTGTTCAATATGATATCATTGTTTTTTTTTTGTACAATCTCTAAAATACAGTTTTAAGTACAATGTTTATCAATTTTACTTTTACACACAGCTTGATTTGATCATTTGCCCATGTCTTACCATAATTTGGATCCCCATGCTGCACATGCATACTGTGCCATAGAATGCTTAATTTATTGATAACATAACCATAGACCTTTAGTCTTAACCTTACCAATTATCTGTGTATAAAAGACACAAAACTGACTTATTGGCAATTAACTTTT
The DNA here is from genome assembly GCF_038048845.1 of Mixophyes fleayi. NCBI lineage: Eukaryota > Metazoa > Chordata > Amphibia > Anura > Limnodynastidae > Mixophyes > Mixophyes fleayi. Next base: position 96,269,408 of record NC_134406.1, read on the forward strand.
CTTTATTGAAATAATCAGATATGGTGGCAGGAGAACACTGTACTCAGCCTTGTCTATTACTTAAGTGCACCCTTTGTATTTATCCTTAAACTGGGACAACAATCCCTGAGGAATTTCAGAACCCGAACGCTTCTGGGCTAATCGTAACGCACCACAAGTCAGCCCAAAGTGGCTGTACTTGCACCGAAACTAAGCCGTCTATTGGAAGGGTATGGATACCAAACGTTTCACTACCATCAATGTGCACTTCACCAACCTTGCTTATCCTGTATTTTGTTCTCCTGCCTCACTAAAGGCTGCACCAACCGCAGGACCCAATTCCAGCATCGAGCCCGAGCACCAAGTGGCCCATCATACCTCCGGGGCTGAACCAGCATCCATATCACAGCACGGCCTACACACCACATGGCACATTATATCTCTGGGGCTGAACCAGCACACCCATACCATACCACGGCCTGCACACCAGGTGGCCTAACACTCCTGTACTCTACCACAAGTCTACACACCAAGTGGCCCATAATACCTCCGGGCCTGTAAAACTACCCATACTTAGAGAACCGTGTCCACATACCAAGGTTGTACAATGCAAGCAGCTAACGAATACTGCATCCAGGAGTTAGGAATAGGAGAGAGGAATGCTTTCCTGTAAGCAAAAGAGCTGAATGATTCCTCCTTGCTCTTCTATAACCTGCTCCCTTGCTCCTGTACTGCCATTCTGACTAACATGGCATCACCACACCTTCCTGCTCTGTTAACCCTTAATGAGCCAAATAGTTATGTATATAAACCTCAGCTTATAATCTCCCTTGGGCTTATTCCAACTCTCAGTTCTAATTGCCCTCTTTTTTGCATAGCAATTATCCCCTAATACTCAAATATTTATTTTCTCTGAAATCAAAGTTTTTATGAAATTTAGTGTAATATAAACAGAGTTTATTACCTTCCCTCCTGTTAGAGTCACCACCTGCCCTTAAATCTACCTCACGGTCAATAACATCGCAATTTCCTCAGTTTCCCAAGCCTGCTGCCTTGGTGTCATACTTGACTCCACCCTCTGCTTTATTCCTCACATCCAGACTCCATCTTAAAAACATTGCCAAAATATGCCCTTTCTTACTCAACATGCTACTAAAACTCTTATCCATTCTCTCATCATCTCCCGTCTTGACTATTGCAACCTCCTGCTATTTGGAATTCCTGACACTCATATATCCATACTTCAATCCATCCTAAATGCTGCTGCAAGACTGATCTTCCTCCCTCACAGCTCCACATCTGCTGCACCACTTTGCAAATCCCTACACTGGCTCCCTATGTTCTGTAGAATCAAATTCAAATTACTTACCCTTACCTACAAAGCTCCCAACAACACTACCCCTGCATACATCTCAAATCTCATATCAAAATAGTCTCCCACCTGCCCTCTTAGATCTCTGACCTTGTCTCTTCTCTGGTAGCCACCTCTCACTCTCACCTACAAGACATCTCCCGTGCTGCTCCCTACTTATGGAAGTCCCTACCACACTCAATCAGACTTTCCCACAGCTTTCAAATCTTTAGACAATCTTTGAAAGCCCATCTCTTTTTTCAAGGTGACTTTATCCCTGATAACACTGTTCACACTAATGCACCCTCACAACTGTCCCAATCTACACTCTGCTACATTTCTACATTTGCTCCTCTTGTTTCGGCTGTGCCCACTTCCACTTAGAATATAAGCTCACTAATGAGCAGGGTCCTTCATACCTTTTGTTTTCATGTCTGTGTTTATTTTGTCTACCTTCTATGTCCCTGTTTTATGTATTTACTGTTTTTCCTACTGTACGGCACTGTGGAGCACTGTGACACCTTACAAATCTATAATATTATTGATAATAATAATAACAATAATAACAATAATAATAATAATAATAATAATAAAAAGATAGATATACAGTGATCACCCTTTATAATGCCCCCATATTTAATACAAAGCATATTCTCCGCACAAAATAACATTGAAATGTAGTTATTCCTTTAAATGTTGCAGTCTTTATGATGTCCTCCTTGCTATAATTCCATATATAATATATATATATATATATATATATATATATATATATAAAGTAATTTAGTAATGAGTGATTAGAATTTAGTAATGAGTAATAGTGCTCCTGATTTCCCTATCTTAATGTCCAGTTTTTGCTTCATCTAAGGTAAGAGGAGGTCTGATCTTGGAGATTTTGCTAAAGTGAAAGTGGCAGGAGTAGGAGAAGGACTGAATGTGGGGAGTATGTGAGAGGGAGGAGTTGAGGATGACAACCGGGCAGCAGATTAAGGAATGGAGGACAGGGTGGCATTGTCAATGGATAGGGAGAGGAGGGGAGGGGTCCCTGGAGGGAGGGAACACAATGAGTTCCATTTTGGACATGTTAGGTTAGAGAAAGAGCTGGGATATCCAAGAGGAGATATTAGCTAGACATCTGGAAACACGAGATAGGAGGTAAGAGGCGAAGTCAAAAGAGGAAAGGTAGAGGTGGTATTGGGGTCTGAAGGTGCTAATAAGTTCAACAAGGGAGGAAATGCAGAGAGAGAAGAGAAGGGGACCAAGAAGAGACCCTTGAGGTATGCTGACAGGTAGAGGAAGAGGTGGTAAACCAGGAGCGGATGGTGTCACCAAGGCCAATGAAGTGGCGGATTTGCAGGATGAGACGATGGTCCATTGTGTTGAAAGCTACAGAGAGGTCCAGAAGGATGACCTTAGAATTTACCCTTAGATTTGGCAGCGACAGGATGATTTATGACCTTGGTAAGGGTAGTTTATGCAGTGGAGGAAGCATAAGGCAGATTGAAGCTAGTTGAGGATGGAGTGAGAGGAGGGAAAGCTGGTGAGTGACTTGTTGAAAAATCATTAGAAAAGCTTGAACGAGAAGTGGAGAAGATAGATTGACAATAGTTGGAGAGAGAGTCAGGGTCCAGGATGGGTTTTTTGAGATTGGGTGAGACAAGGGCACATTTGAAGGAGGAGGGGATGGTACTAGCGGAGAGGGACAGTTTAAAAAGATTGAGTATTATACATATTAATTGTGTGGGAAATCTGCATGCCATAGATCAAAACATACAGTTGAAAATATGTATTTATACAGGTTGTTAAGCTACAGAAAATAGTCAAATGCATGTTGTTTGAGCTGAAATGTAATTGCTCTGGTCTCAAATATTGCATTTTTCTGGCATATTATGCTACCTTTCATAATCATATAGCTATTTTATTCTAAGAGAGATTCTATTTTTGCAAAAGTAATACAACAAAGCAATGCCCACCCTCAGGTGCCTGATCCAAGTCATCTCAAAGTCTAAAAATGGCAGTCACATCATGTCTTCCACATTCTAGTCCATGGATCTTTCATTACGTGCATTTCAAATAGGAATCCAGAAGGCAATTTCACAGGTAACTTATTTTCAGAAAAATATGGCATTATGTACTGGTTTGTGGCTGCCAGCCTATTTGAGAGAATTAAGTATTCTGGCTGTGGAACTTGATCTGCATAATAGCATAGGATGGAGAAGTGAAAGTGGCGTTTATTATCCTTTCCTGAAACAATAACACTTGGTAACAGCAATCAGCTTTTCTGATTTAAACATATTTCCACTTGTATGTCAAGGACAGAACATGGAGCTGGAGATAAACAATTATCTACAGATAACTTTATCAATATACATGGTTCAGTGGGCTCTCCAACTAAATTAGTAATTGTCTCTTTCTCCACCTTCTTATGACCCCAGTAATTATTATTTTGTCATTTGTACTTACCATGGTAGTGATTCTTGCACTATTTGAGTAGCATGTAGACAATGCACACTCTTACTGCACATGCCTACATGAAAACGAAATTACAGATTTGAAGGTCAATGTATCAATGTAGCTCACCTGCCTAGCTGCCACTGTAAAACAGTATAAGTGACTATACATTATTGTGAAAAGTAGTTCTGCAGCATTCTATAGAATGCAGCACACTGCATGGAAGGAAAGAAATAGACTTACATGGTAATGCTAGTCTGCAAGACCAACATTTTGTCTTAATGCAGCCTAGGACAGTGATGCCTAACCTGTGACACTCCAGGTGTTGTGAAACTACAAGCCCCAGCATGCTTTGCCAGTTATCAGCTAGTTATCTACTGGCAAAGCATGCTGGGGCTTGTAGTTTCACAACACCTGGAGTGTCACAGGTTACCCATCACTGGCCTAGGAGGAAGGAAATGAAAGATGTGTTATGTTGGCACAAAACTGAATTGGTGCTGGAATGACTGACTTGGTAACAGCAAATTTAAAAAATAATCATCATTATGGGGACAAAGGTCAACTATTAATTTGGCTAGAGAAACCTGTACTATGGATCATAGGGTGCACATGATAGGTCAGAACCGGTAGGATGCATTGAGCATCCTAGCCTCGTCAACAGAGATTTCTCAGCTTCCTCTACAAGTTAATTATTATTATAATTATGCTTCTTCAATAACCTGTTTATCATCACCACTAGATTTAATCATCTGAAATATTTATTTTCAGTTTTGGGGTTTATTTTTACCTAGCTGTTAGGATCTCCAGTATGCCCTATACCCCCCTCCCCTTATTTCTAACAATGGCCTTTCACAGATCTAAATGTAACATTTATGAATTTGTAAAGACCACAATACACATGGAACAGTATTGCACCCAAAGGATGCGTAGTGTAAACTCAATGACATAATGTAAGGCAAAATATAGCTATGTTGTAAGGGTGAATAGCAATGCAATCAAGATGAAGTATAATAAGTGCAGTATCTTCTCTATTTTCATTTTAGATAGTCCTATGAAGTTTTTTCCTTTCAAAACACAAACTCATGCAGCTTCAGACTGACCCTAACAAAAGCACAATTCTTTACTCTACAAAGAAGCCTACTCCTTCCCTCTTACACAGGATTCATGACCTGTGCTGGAGAAAAAGTTATGTGCTTCACATTAAAAAGGAAAATTCAAAAGGTCCACTGAAAGAAGGAAAAGTGTTCAAAGAATGTAGTTATCTCCTAAGGAAAAGAAAAAAACAAATCCCCACTGTGTACAATAGAGGCCCATTAGTTGGACATCAAGCTATCTATAACAGTTCTTCCTGAAAGGCAAACTGATAATTCATTTTTTATTTTATTTTGTTTCGTTTTTTGTCAAGGATGAGCATCGATATAAATTCAGAGATTATGACAGCCATTTTTGGTGCTTTTTCATATGTGTTTAAAAATACGCTTCATTAACAGGACTTGCTATAGAGTGTCATATGGGTCTCATAGTATTTTGAATAATGTTGTTCAAATGCATTTGGTTCTTTTTAGAAAGACTTAAAAATTACCTAGATGCTCCATTTGGAAAAATAAAAACTCACCAAAATGTTATTAAGAAAGTAAGCCTACAATGTTCTAAGACTAGCTCATATGAGATAGAGAGCTAGAAAGAGTGTACATATTTCTAGTGGCCATATAGTACAGACCCCAGAAACCTGGTGATTGCACATTTTTTAAAAGAACAGCACAATATGTTTGTTTTGCGTGCCTTAATGAATCAGGCCCAGCTTTCATATGACTATCTAAGGCAGAACCCCAGACCTTTGGAGGTGGTACAAAGCAGACCCCAGTTCTCTGGTAGTAGCACAATGCAAAGCCAATAATCTCTGGTGGCTTTACTATGTAGATACTATATCTCTGGCATCCATACAATGCTAATGCCAGATAAGACCCCAGTCTTTTGGTAGTGACCCTTACAGTGAATATATCCCATCTTTGCTTCCAAACTGTGTTTCTGTGGGTTGATGGAGAGAAAGAACCAATCAGAGTACTGGGAGCCATCCATTGAGTATCAAGGAATCAGACTGGTGAATGCCCTATGTTATCCACAAATCAGAATGCTGGATAACTACTAGAGTGTTGGAAGCTTCTAGACTGGTTAGATATCAATATAAAAGCTAAAAGCAAACGTGCTCCAATCAAACTATTTTATTTATTGTTTTCTTCTTGTATATGACTTTTCTGTAAGGAACAAAACAGATTCAGAAAGCAGAAAATAACCTAAAAAGAAATAACCATTGTAGCTGTTTGTAAAATGAATGAAAAGAAGCACCATGTGGCTTTATTGCACACAGGTTTGCTCTCTATTTTAACACAATCCACTATTGGGATCCATATCTATAGTGTGATTTAAGGACACCAATGTAGTTATATGTGGCTGTCAAATCCAAGGTATGCTATCCTTGAATTGATGCCGAGCTTATACACAATCAAAGGAAATCTTCCTGCATGTATGCATTACGATCGATTGGAGAACAGAATATACACAACACCATCTCTTTTGTATAGAATCTGCTCTGTTTAATGCATACCAGGTCATATTTTTATAGTACTTCTGAAGAACTTGTTGATATGCAAAAACAGTTGATGAATCACAAGATTAGTTTCCTGACAAGCCTGAGGTTGTACTTGTTCTAGCGTTATGGTGCAATTTTCCAAGAAGCCTTAAGGTAGTACGTTATTTGTAATCAGCTACTTCTGCAGATGCCATCTTTACTTCTGCTTCTAACATCCTATGCAAAACTTCTTACAATTTCTAAAATATATACATATATCCCTGAGCATATTAAATTAAAATGTGAAGCATTCTTTAAGGTACACTACATTTCATATAAAATACATTATCATGGCAATGAGTTTTCCACCTTAATCTTAATTTATTAATGAAAACACATTGTTAATATATATTATCACATGGTAAATGTTACTCATATTTGCCAACCTTATGTTGGCCGGGTCCGGGAGATCCTGGAGGGCAGGAAGGGTGTATGGGTGAAGGGGGCGGGGCTTCACAATTTGCGTCATTTTGGCCCCGTTTTTGGCTGTTTTGGGTCTTGACCCCAAACAAGCATTACATCACTGGGGGCGGGGCCAAAATGACGCAAATAGAGAATCCCGCCCCTCCACCCGTACATTACGGCTTTAATTATATTGAAGTGGGCAGGTGGGCCAGATGTGGGAGAATCACCAGCTCTCCCGGGAGTCCGTGAGACTGACCCGAATTTCGGGACTCTCCCTGACATTCCGGAAGAGTTGGCAAGTAAGATGTTACTGCTTTATCTTTCTTGTGTTGTCAGAACAAGTTGTTATAATAGCCACATTTACTGAGAATGTCTTTCACAAGTCAAAGGCTCATTTATGACCATATAAAAGTAGAAAGCAAATGTTCTTTTGTAACACAAGCCTACTTTATTGCAAAATTACACAAAACAGAAGCGGAAGTTGCTCAATCAATTTAAAGGTTCATAGAAGGTGCTTGAAAGGGTGGGGTTATCCTGAAAGGAACAAACACATAGAAAAATCCCCCAGTACACTGTTATAACCAGCAAAGAAGCTGCTATTTCTTTTTGTGCATAAAAATGTAGAGATCTCAGTTGCCCACATTTGCAAGTGCACAAGTAAAATGAGCAAGTCAGTAAAGTATGTACACTTTTTGAGGTCATAAATTATCCTTTAACGGTTTAGCAGATAAACTGTCTTGTTAGCAACTGTGTATGGTAAATTGAAATATTTTCATCCGCTTTAACATTTTTGCATCTCCCATTTTAGTTAGGCAATCAGAACAGAGTGTTTGAGCTTGCATAACATTGTCTTGCTTATAGGACACGGTATTGTCAAACAAAAGAATGAGTATAAATAAAGACCTAGATTGTATTCATCTGTATTATACAATGGAATGTATGTAACATCCTGCTGTTTAAAAAGTGCAGATAAGCTTCTTCCAGTAGTTACCCTGCAGTAGTAGCTAAACATCTGTTCATTTTCATTAGTTGTGGGCAATGGCTGGTGTCTGACAGGGCAGCCAAACTCATACTTCCTTTTTAGCACTGTATATGTGAATTCAGTACAGTGATGAGATGAAAACACATTTTTTTTAAAAACTAGCTCTACATCAATGTATGTTGTGCGAAATGCAGATGTTATTCTTGTGAGGAGTCTCGGTTTCTATGCTTGTGAGGTTGCAGAGAAATGAAGTACAGACAATGTGGTCTATTTAACAAGTGGTGACAAGCTAGCATCTCAGTATAAACCCCGACAAAAGGCACTATCACCACTTTTTCTTATTTATCAAAGGGTTAACCCTGAAGAAATCATGGCATTAAGCTGATTACCGACACTCAATGATGTCTCCATAGACCTCTATGGCGACAGCAACATTAGGTAATTTATTAAGCTGCATAAGGCTTTGTAATGCCATCTCAGGAAGACGGTACTGGTCTATTTCAGTAGTATCCAGCTGAAGCCTCTGCGGATTCTCTGCATCCCTATTGGGAGAAAGCGCTATGCACATGCACATAGCACTTTCTCCATTCACTGGCAGCGCTGAGGAGGGTGTCGATGCTGGGGCTCCTAGAGCTGCCCTGGCATAGTAAATTGCAGCAATGCTTCTTTATGTACCACTGTGATTTACAGAGATACATATTGATGGCTATCTTGCTGGAACCATAAATATACCCCAATGTCTGTCAATAAGCATCTAAATAAGCAAGTTTTCATTTCTAAGAACAGTTTACAACTATGTGTAAATGGTGCTATAATACTTGTAAAGGAAAAACAGATTTGCAATTAGTCACTAGGAATGAGCGTTAACGGCATTGCTTTATTTACACTGATGAGCCCCATAAACAACCCTAACTGTTTGAATCAGTAATAAAATAGTTATGAATCGATAATCAGAAAATCAAACTATTGTCCAAATATTGCAAAGTCTTCCCGATACAAAATTTGGGAATTTTGTAAAACTAGCCTACCAGAAAGGAATTTGTTAGGATACCGGGTTAATGGTTAGCTCTTTTGCAGCACTGGTTTGCCCAGTCTGGCACACCCAGTACACCTTGTGGATATAAAATCACCTGTGCAAATTGTGGGTAAATGTACATTATGGGTTCACTGCACCAAACCTAGCATACAGCCCGTAACTTAAAATTTAAGCACCTGGGGCAAGAAGGAAAACTTTCCCAGCCTTAAATTTTATCCAAATGAACCTAAAAAAACTCATAAACTGCACCCCCCTTCAGCATTGTGCCCTGGGCGGTCATCCCTCTCGGATGGCCCTAGTTACGGCCCTGCTAAAAGGAGTTATTATTAATGTTCTTCCAAAGAACAGCTTCTGCTTCTGAGCCACAATCTTCACTCCTATACCAGCAAAGTAAGGACCATGTCACTGTCTTCAGGGTCACAAAGTGACAAAGTCTTACACAATGAAATCACTGCAAAGTTCTGTACCAGCAGTTGGTGCTAATAATCTGGGTGCCTCGGGTCGGCTGAATACCTTAAGTGACAGTAGCTCCTTTAGGGGACATCCTAAAGATTTTGGTAGTTCAAAGTGAACCCACCTGGTGACATTTGAGAACTGGGCAACATGAAACAGTAAAACACATATAGTAATATACACATGTACAGGTGATACAGCATCATGCAAAAATAATTGATGACGGGATAACAAGGGGGCTTAACTTTTATTTTTAAGTAGCTTGACACCCTGCTCTTGCCACAACATTGAACACAGGTAGTCAATAAAGAATGTCAAGTGTAAGCGAAAAAATGGAAACAGAATCATCTTTATGGGAAAATTTACACTATTCTGCTACCAGACACTAGTTATATAAAACTAGGTGTTTAAAAGATATATTGGCACCAAAGTGTTTAGCTGGATACTCCTTGGTTTTAGAAGTTGTCCATACTCATAGCTGGGATCATCTGACCTGAGTAGTCAATAGGATACTAATTTGAATGCTAAGGAAAAATCACCACTAAATTGGAGTATGAAATGAGACTATGGAGTATATTTACTAAACTGCGGGTTCGAAAAAGTGGAGATGTTGCCTGTAGCAACATATCAGATTCTAGCTGTTATTTTGTAGAATGCACTAAATAAAGGAAAGCTAGAATCTGATTGGTTGCTATAGGCAACATCTCCACTTTTCCAAACCCGCAGATTAGTAAATCTAGCCCTATATGTAATATTGGGAAATATTCTGTAAAGTTAATTTGCCATTTTAACTGTTTAGCGGCATATAGGGAATACTGCTGTAGTAGTCTTATGTAATCTTTGGAAACAACTCAAGGGTTAATTTTTAAAGAAGGTTTCAAAAATATGAATTCTGCAATTAGAATGGGATGTTTCATCATGACATCCACTCATTATTGGATAACTACAGCATCTGTTCAACCATGTGCTTCCATTTCAGCGATTATCTCAACCCGCCTTTAAAACTTCTCCTGTTTCTCCTGTGCCTAATACAATACATGGGTGGTTAAACAGATATTCAGTATGACAATAGCTGTTTCAGAAGTTTCAGGTGAAATTCAAAAATAAAACAATACAGGTCTCTATCTATGGATATGTGTTTAATTATAATGTAACATTAATAGACACCTATTTTTTTCAGATGGTCAATAATCCCTTAGCAAATCAGGCAGCGGCAGCAGCAGCAGCAGCAGCTGCTATGAGCTCGATAGCAAGTTCACAGGCCTTTGGGAATGCACTCTCCAGTCTGCAAGGCGTTACTGGTCAACTAGTCACAAATGCACAAGGACAGGTAACAAATTTAATTTAATATTATATTATGTATTTGCTATAAATTGAGTTTATTTTGTAGTATAACATATTTTGTAGTATAACAAATACATGTAAATACATGTAAATTCATGATAACAGAATAAGTGGCTAGAGTAGCAAATATAATTATCTTGTTTTGTAAAAGCCTACGAATCTCTATGTGCACTATCATACAAATTAGTCTATTGTCAAAATGGGTTAGAATAGCAGACTTATATACTAGCTCATATTATCAACACTACATCAAATATCTATGCATGCACAGCTGCATGGGACAATGTCACAGCTCCCACAGTCGTTCTTTATGTGCTAATAATATAACGGAACTGAAATACAAGTGTGCTTAAACATGATGTAAAAGTAATAACATCATAGTGTACTATATATGTATATATATATATATATATATATATATATATATATATATATATATACATTTGGCATAACTACCAATAGTGCAGCAGGTGCAGTGCACCGGGGCCCATGGAGATAATGGGGCCTGCTGCATGGTAGATGGAGAGTTTCAGGCACCCGGTTCCCTCCTCCCCACCTGCCAGCACCAGGGCGCACAGCTCGCTAGTTCCGCCTCTGTGTATGTATATATATAAATATATATATATATATATATATATATATATACACACACATACTCACACACACACACACAATTCCTATACTATTTTGTTATTTTCTTAAGTAATGGAGCAGAAAGCAGTATTTTGTATAATCACACACTCTCTGCAAAACTCAGCACTGTGGAGCAGGCAACATAGCACTCAGAATGCATGCAGTGCCTGATACATCAGTGGCTTCTGAGCACTTTTTTTATGTGGCACTTCAGAATGCACTACTCTATGCAGTGACAGGGACATCACAGCCCTTTACCTTGAGCACTGTCACGGAGAGAAAGGAAAGGACATCAGTTCAGAATTGATTTTCGCCTTAAGTAGCACACTAATATTACTTAAAGATTTCTACACATGCAGCAGAACTGACTAAGTAATGTCAATGTGCTTCTGAAATAATCAGTTCTGCGCATGTGAAGCAGTTGCTAAGTAAAGGCAGTGTCTTTGTTAAACACATTAGGCAACATTTAAGCATTACTCCTAGAGATGTTACCGAGGGAAGCAAATTTACATAGAACATAGCTACTTACGTTTTTTAACATCTCTTACGTTATTAAATAAGGTGCCCCAAATTCCAAAATCCAAATTGATTACCATTTACTGCCTGACTTACCTGTGATGCTGTGTAGACAACCCCACTTCTATTCTGATGTATTGTTTTGTAAAGACTCACAGACTTCAGCTTGTCTCCACTGCACTGAACAATGTTTATTCTATCTCATACATGCCTACTTTTTAAATCCGTACTCCGGAAGATTGGAGTACAGATCATGTGACAGAGGGTAGGAGGGGGCGTGATGACATCATTACGTCACTATAGCGCCGCCCATACCATAAAATACAGAAATTCAAGGTATTGAATGTGGGGGGGAGGCTCAATCGCTATTCAATGCCGTGAATTTTGGCATTTTACAGGGTCCGGGAGGTCTGCCTACTCTTCCGGGAGTCCGGGAGGACTCCCCAAAATTCGGGAGCCTTCCGGAAATTCCGGGATAGTAGGCAAGTATGTATCTGCATTATATCAATGTTTCTTTGTCAGACATCCATAATAAAGCCTGCACTGGCAAACAAAATGGTTGTTTGCATATACTGCACAAATCCATGGGAGATCCAAAGACTGAAATATAAAAGTAAAGTTTACATGCTATATTAGCTGTGGAGAAACAAACAAGTTAACAGGTACCTGAACCTCCTTGATAAATATATCAGCTCAGTACAAGTGGGGATCCAGTGCCATTTTATTGGATATATACTATACAGTTCCAGTTATTTCCTAAAGACCCCAGAAGGGTTATGGTGGGACAGCCCTGCTTAAGATGTTAGCAGTGACACAATCCATTTGGATCAAAACAAGGGGTAACTATATTGGACATGAAGTCAACCCAAGGGGAGCACAAAGATTTTATCAGAGGCAAAAAACATCTTGAGATTAATTTGGACAGCAAGAAGCACCATCCATGCATAAACCAGTACTAAGGCAGTTTTCTCTCTGTAGTTCCTAGGCACCCTTTTCTGTCTTGCACTAGGACAGACATATGTCATTGTCAATCATGTATTATGTCCCACTTCATTGTTTAATATAGTATATACATATTTTTACAATTTATGATATTCAGGCTCAAAGACATCACTGCAGTGCAACCACTGGGTCAGAGATTCAAATTTGAAATATATACAAGTTACTTAACATAGTCTCACTAAGTTTGAGAGAGTTCTATCCCTGGTAATGGTGATCTGAACCAGGACTGCAGCATACTATAATGCAGGGAGAGTTGGTAGAGTGATACTATGAGCCCATTACAATATATTTATATATTTTCAAAGCTTGTAAGGTGCTTAATACAGTATTAGCACTTTCGACAGATATTCTGCTGTTCTTTAACCCTTTAACTTGTTAAAAAAAAAATATATATATCTACTATATAAAAGCCTAGTGGCGTGTGTCTGTGTGTGGGAAAAAAAACCCTAAGCTGCAGCGCCACCTGCTGGGCGAAATTATACACTGAACTACTAAATTCTTAGTGTGTGTGAAGAAAAACTCAGAAAGGGCTGAAATTTGATATACTAAGATGTTTTTAATGTGTTAATTTAATTTGTTAATTGTTAAAAGTGTTTATAAAGATTTTAAAAAAATATATATATATATTTCTTGAAGGAGAAGTGACAGTTGGGAGTGGTTGGTGGTTGCCGGGGGTGACAGTTGGGAGTGGTTGGTGGTTGCCAGGGGGTGACAGAGCGATAGGAGTTTGATACTCAGGACCGCTGAGAGAGATCCCTGTGTCTGGATAGACATCTGGATAGATGTGGCGATAAAGATGAAGGATGAGGTGATGGAGAAGAATGATGAGGTGGGGACATGTGGACAAAACCACGTTAAAAAAGGGCGCTTGCATCGGGAAGTAACGCTCTTCCCCTGAGGAGGCCTGGGCTAGCCCCAAATGCATGACAAGAACCTTTTTAACACCTTAAGTATCTTTATTTGACTAGAATGCATGAGTATCATGCACGGGTTAACTTGTATATATATATATATATATATATATATATATATGGGACCTGTTGCATATATTTAATAAAGACAATTCCAAGTACAGTATTTATAAATAATAATAGTCATTGATTATAGTGAATATATTTAAAACATACCTGTACTTGTGCAAACTTTGCAATTTGCAATTTGCAATTACGCTCCGTGTGCTTGTACTGGGCGGATATTTACATTCAAACCAGCGGAATACACGAGCTGACAGTGTGGCGACTGCAGACACCAGAGACCCGTCGCTGTAACCAGCAGAACTGTGACTAAGGAAGCAACGTGTTTTATGGTAACCTATGGGATAACCTAAGGTGGCTGAAGATTGAATACATCCTCACAGTCTACGGGATATCCTGCAGATAAGCCATTAAACTATTGGCTTCTGGTACGCATACATCTTCATTGGTGTGACCTGTTTATACCTTTTTGAACGTCATCTGGCTGTGTATGATTTTCTATCCTATGAGCTATACATATCTATTTTAGACACTGTTGATACCCACATGGTGGGAAGCTCTGGCTCACTCATTTCTGGTGGTTTGGTTCCTTTTTTGGATTTTTCACTTGGCTCCATTAACTTGCCATACTACACTATTGTGCGCCTCCTCTCATTTACTTTATATATATATATATATATATATATATATATATATATATATATATATATATATATGGGACCTGTTGCATATATTTAATAAAGACAATTCCAAATACAGTATTTATAAATAATAATAGTCATTGATTATAGTGAATATATTGAAAACATACCTGTACTTGTGCAAACTTTGCAATTTGCAATACTTTGCAAAGTATTGATTATTCTGAAATTATTTAGTAAATTGAACACATTTCTCCTCAGTTTCATTTTTACTGCAAACAAAGATACATCTAAAGCTTTCCTACCTCCCATTCAAGATCTAGAAAAGATGCTGACCTTGTCATATTTACAGGGTGGGTGCAGAATTGTTCCATCACCATCCTGGGTGTTGAACGATGGAGCTTGTCAAAGTGAGACCATATCTAATGAATCATCTTATCGCAGGTGCACACTGCACATATTAAAAGAGGATTGTATGAACAATGTGCCCTCTACAATAACCTTTCAATGTCTACTTTAACCCGTCTTTCAATCCCTTTCATCAAACGATCATCTCGTACAGCAGATCTTAAAAAGAGTATCTTCAAATCCTTCTATGATTTCTGGTCAGGTTGCGCATTAGGTAGAAAAAAAATGCTGTTTGAGACTTGTAACTAGTTGTCATCTGAGCTGTTTATATGAGAACATTACTTTCCAAAAGAATATTTCGTTTAAACATTGCTATTTTTCTTTCATAAATTGAAGTTTCTCTACAATGCTTAATCACAACACATCCACAATTAATAATAAAAATGCCAGCAAAAGTATTCAGTCTTCCGTCCTTCGGGATGGTGTATGAGGTTCAGGCACCTTAAATTAGCCCTTATTAGCTTATAGATTTTACTATAGGTAGTGATAGACCAAAATAATAAAAAAAAAAAAGACAACTTAATAAAATTAATAAATATAGTATTGTTTTCTTCTGCTTCATAAATATGTCTATCGGTAGTCTGGGTGAATTTAAAGTTTCATGCATAGTGCATTGTCCATTTATCGCTAATCATTTTGTATCCACATTTAGAACAATGCTTGGATAATTTGGTTAATATAGCCAAACTGCCCAATAAAATCACTCTATGTGTGGGCAGTTTAAAGGTGTTAATCCATGATCCCAAACACAAAACATATGTAGCACCCTCATGACTTTTGCAATAAGAGTAAATTACTAATCCAACACATAACTGGTACATTCATTGTGGCATGTTCAATCCACAAAAGCCACTTATTTTTTGTTGTATTAGGAATCAGAAGGACTCCCGAGTTTAAGATTTCTAGGTGCATATTCAATTAAGCGCGAAGTGTCTCCAGAACGGACCCAGAGGCACTTTGTGTTTCCGCAACATTCTGTACCGTATTGTACCGTATTGACACTTTATATGTGCAGCCACGATGTGCCGACTTAATTGAATATGCCCCCTAGTGGCAAAAAACAGAAGAAATAAGAAATCCTGCTCACATGGAAACCCTTCAAGAATGCAAGATCAATGTAGCAGAATACAGGCAGCTGACACTGGCACTTCTCTACCACTTGTACAAAGTAAAGAAGAATGAGTGCAGGCAGGACAAATGAAAACTATAATATTATTAATGTGTATAAAAAAGCTCCATCACATTTAAATTATTATATTCATTTTTGAGCTATGCTTTTCATGTTATTATGTTTAGATAACTCGTTCGTAGTGTAGCTCATGCTGTGCTTGACAACTTGAACTGCAAGGTTTGGGGTATTATCAATTTTTTATGTGTATTACTTAAAAGGTTCTTTGACTAGAGTAAGTGTACTCACGCTAAGCATTCTGTTATAGGTGGTAGTGTGAAGTTAGTTCAATGATATGGAATAAAGTCCAGAGTTCTTGACATGTTAAATCAGCAATGTTAA
Source organism: Mixophyes fleayi (assembly GCF_038048845.1). NCBI lineage: Eukaryota > Metazoa > Chordata > Amphibia > Anura > Limnodynastidae > Mixophyes > Mixophyes fleayi. The sequence goes on from NC_134406.1 coordinate 96,285,722, forward strand.
ACTTGAGGAGCAGTATCTAACCTTTAACAGTTTCTTTTATTTAAACAGTTCCCATTTCTTGTCGTGGATGAGTTACTATAGAGAACTCCTACTGTTAAGGATTCCTGAATAGTGACAATGAATACTGCAATGAAAGGACAGTTTGGGATTTTATATTGATGTTATCTACATTTAGTAAAATCTAACTATGCACAAATCTAAAGTGATACATTCCTTTACACATAATCACTTGCTACAGTATTTGCTGAAAATTTTAACTCAGCGTTAACCCAAATCCAGTTCTCAGGGACCCCTAACAGTGTATGTTTTCCATGTATCCTAACTGGAGCACAGGTGTAGTAATTAGTGATTGACACATTGTAAAACATTGTGGTATTAATTATTTCCTTGTGATACCCTGGTAATCTGGAAAACATACTCTATTCGGTGCCCCTGAGGACTGTGGAACACTGGTTAAACTGAGCCATATGGAAGTAACCTATATAGGTGGTACTCCCTAAGTATTGACATGTCTTTTACTGGAGGTAGGGATCTAAATGTGGGGGGACTAGATCAGAAGCCGAGCTTGGGCCTTCCATTTGCTTTGATTAAAATGGAAAACTGGTTAGAAAGAAACTTTCATTTATGAACACATCTCAACTGAAAATGGGGCAAATTAATGTTATAAAACAGTGATGGGCAATATGCAGCCCTATGGCTGAATGCGGTCCTCCAAGCCTTCATCTGCAATCCCCAATCCTTCCTGATTTATTGAAAGATGTGTATGTAACGCATACATGCCAACTCTCCCGGAAAGTCCGGGAGACTCCCGAAATTCGGGTCAGTCTCCCGGGCTCCCGGGCAAGCTGGCATTTCTCCTGCATCCCAATCTCACACCGAGAATCGCGTCATTTTGGAGGGTGGGAGGGGGCGGGACGAGGCCAATTGCGTCATTTTGGCCCCGCCCCCCGCGGCACAAATTATGTTTTCGCCAAAATGGCGCAATTGGCCTCGTCCCGCCCCCTCCCGACCTCCAGTCACGCCCCCTCGGGAGATGGTAAGTATGATGTAACGCTTGTTTAAGATGCCTGCTGCTATGCTATTACAGATACTTGTCACTTTCTTTGATTAACTGAATTGTGTTAACTAACTGAGATCAAGAGTAATATGAGATCCTTTTGAACATTAGAAGGGCACACACTGCAGCCCCCAAAGTGTTTCAGGTTGCCGTCCACTGCTATAAAACCAGCTGTGCCTGACTATAACCTGACTGAGATATAGTTCAATAACAACCTCATTTTGCCGAAGCCCAGCTTATATGTAATGTTTTTGCAACACTAACTTTATGTGTAAACTCCAACTATAGAAAGTTTGTATGCAACAGCTGTAATTGATCTGTTTTGCTAATTGTGCTTTGTTGATTATACTACCCACAGGAGAGGAAAAGATAAAATGAGAAGTTGCACCTACTTGCTTTAAGCTGGTATAATAAATTGAAGAAAAACAATTTTGTTTAGACATAATATATTCATATTGGCAATGAAAAGATTATCAGCATAAATTAAATGCATTTATAATTTGATGTTTTTTTTACCAGGTATAACAATATATAAATTGTATTACCAATTCAGTAGACAGCAAACTGAAACTAAACTTCCCTCCCTTTTGAATGATCAAGACTTGGATTCAATATGCAAAATTAAACCCAGGCCAAGGTGGGTTCTGTGCTCAATATTTTAAAGTGCATCTGTATTATACACACAGACCTTTAAGACCAGTCTCCCTCTCTCCTCCTTATCAACACCCATTAATGAATCTAAATATTTACCCCTTTCTGTACAGTTGCTAAATGCAACTACTCCACTTTTCCTAATTACTTACTGCTACCCTATATAATATCTTACTGTAACTATGATTTTTTTTCTAAAAATATGGTATTTCCCTAAGCTTATTTTTCATGGGGCAGTCCTGATTCTTAGAACCCCAGAAGGGGAGTCGCCTATTAGAAAGGGACATCATTTTGGTGAAAGGGTGGTATGCCATATGCAAATCAGGGGAAGATCTTAATTTGCCCCATTTTCTCTTTTCGGATGTTGGAATGGTTGCTAAAATACATTATGCCAACAACTTTAGGTTGTTCCTTCCCAGAACAATTCACCTAGGACAGGTGGAATTTGCTATACGCTGTTATGGTAAAGACACAATTTAATCTCATCTCTGTCAGTCATAGAATTATCCCATATTCTTTTATCCTATTATGCCTAAAATCTATTGCTAATCGGCTCTGTTTCCATATTATCTCAATCATTGTGCATGTCAATATTGTCTTCTGCCCCATTATTTTAATTTTGTTCATTGTCTGGCATTCATTATACATTCCTATAAGCTACTTGCATGGTTATTAATTAGTACAGTGTCCATTATCACGTGTGTATTCATAAGCAAAAAGTAATATAAACAGGGGCAGAACACAAAATTTCTGGGTATCATTGCATTATTTGTCTTATATCTTTCTGAGCATCCATGGGGGCCTGGTATGGGCAGGGAACACCCTTTTGGGCTTCACTGTGCATGCTAGTGAGATGGTGGTAGGTGTAGACAATGGCTAAACCAAGATTAAATCATTGCAACATGTCACCACTTCATGGTATACATACTAGTAGCTGGGTAGCCACACAAGCATTTAAACTTCATATAGTATATTATTTTCAGGTAATGTGATATGGTCTCACAGGCAATGCATTAACATACCTGTCAACAGTCCTTGATTTGTGACACCTTAAAGTGCCTTGGCCTGCCAGGAAAGGGACATAACTTGGGTGGATCTAGGCGTTATATATATATAATTTAAAGATACATGTTGGATAGGTACCTGTGAGTAGGTTTTACAGCATATGAGATGCTTGCTATGGAGAGGGGCAGTAGCTTATACAGTTTGCCATAAATTCTGGCAAATCGCATGCTTTATTCCCTTTAGGTCTCACTATATATTCTATCAGGACTTTAACATATTTTTTGTCCTCAGCTTTCCACCTATTACTAGACTTAGTATAATGAGATCAACAGCTTAAATTCATTTAATTTTATCTTGATTTGGGGTATCACAATTGCCCACTGGCTATTAGTGATTAACACACCTATTTATCACTGTGTGAGAATTGCCCTGTCCTGTTTCATTTAGTAATTGTCTTTTAAATGTGTGTCTGTGACCTGTCACAATTCCAATTTGCTGGTGAAACATTCTCCCTTTCTCAGTTTCAGGCTGTGTAAGGCCAACTTAGTGCTTCCAGTGAAGGACAGCTGAAATTCAAAGAACAAGAAGGGGCAGAGAGATTTTACTTATATTTAATATAGCTATAAATGCCTATGCGGAATGTGGGGTGGTGATGGTGATAATTGATCAATTAGTTTGCAATTTTCTTCCCAGTCATTATCTGCAAAGCTGACATCTGCCACCATTCCTACAGTATACAGTACTTCTCATATGCAAATTGTTTTTGTTGCTGCTTGTAAATATGCTTTCACTTTAATCAATTCTACACAGCCTGGAATATGTTATGTACACTTCAGCTAATGAACAAATTGTCATTAAATACGTTGTAAATCGAAGTCTCCAACAGATTCAATAACAGTTCTAATGTGTTATGTTTTGTGTCTTGATTAGCAACAAAAAGCCATAGGGCTAGATTTACTAAGCTGCGGGTTTGAAAAAGTGGGGATGTTGCCTATAGCAACCAATCAGATTCTAGCTTTCATTTATTTAGTACTTTCTACAAAATGAAAGCTAGAATCTGATTGGTTGCTATAGGCAACATCCCCACTTTTTCAAACCCACAGTTTAGTAAATCTAGCCCATAATCTGTTATATCATGGAGTATTGCAGGCTGGTGAATGGAGGCAATTGTCATCCTAGACAATTAAAAGTCTTTGTGGGATTTATGCACTCTACTTGCACCCTCTGAGGAAATGCTACAGTATTATATGTGTGCAATGAATAAAGAATGTGCTGTAGTTTATAGCCTTCAAAGTCAAACCCATGACCAAATAAACAGGGACCCACAGGTTTGAACAATCTGCTCAGGTCAAATAAACCACAAATATTAAATTTGGGTCTGATTGCCACCAAAGCTATGGCTTCACAAAATCTCATTTACTTTTGACTTGTGCTTGCATTTGCAAATAAATACTGTTGAATTTTACATTTGTTTATGTGAGTTAGCTGCCAGCTGCCAATTAAAAAAAATATGCAGGTTTGAATTCTTAAATTAATAATATTATATAATGATCACTGTGAGGTTACCGGGTTTAACGTAACCTTCTGTGCTGCACAGCTGGCTTACCCGGTACCTATTCTTCAAAAGAAAAAAGGGGGGAGGTTACTGTCGCACTGATTAGGGAATGACCCTCCAATATAAAAATCTTATGAAAATTCCTATCTCATCTGGAGGGGTGCTACCAATAACATATTTATTATAGTTCAAACAAAAAGGAAAGCTAAAGGTTATTTATGGTGCACAAAGTTTCCCATATTTCATTTATTATGACACAACATTGATTAAAATATAACCTTTATTAATATTTTATATAAAATAGTCTTCTTAAAATAGCGCGAAATTGAAAGTGATTTAGTGAATATGTGAGTTAAAACTCTGGGTGCGCTAAAACTTCTCTGAGTTAATTAATGACCTATGCAGTTTTGTAAATATAGTAAGTATATAATTCATCCAAATTAGGCTGTGTTTACTGTATCCCTCACCAATTCAGTATTAATGACAGGGATTTCTTGTAACATCTATAGAGAGTCAGAAGAATAATTCTCTGAGACTCTTAATGATAATAGCTTATAAATTGGGAATACTTAATACCTTTATATGTACCTTAATGACATTACTAACAACTGAATATAGGATCTCCTATGGAGAGTGAAAGGTTCTACCTATATAGAGTCCATTCAGATAACATTTGTTTTATAGCTGTGCTATCGTTGCAGTGCTTATCTCCTTATTTTGACCCCTCGGATCTATAATTCCCTGCACTCTAGGATGCTAATATTTCTAATAGCCCTGCATAACTAAGGTCATATTGTATTTTTAGAGAAGTACAAGCAAGCACACAGAGAAACACCCGACGCGCGTTTCGCTTAGCTTTATCAAGGACTAACTCACATATTCACTAAATCACTTTCAATTTCGCGCTATTTTAAGAAGACTATTTTATATAAAATATTAATAAAGGTTATATTACCCGGTACCTATCCAAGGTTCAAAATCACCCAGGCAAATATCCCAAATAACACAAATAAGTTTATTTAACAAAATGGTAGCACAAAACAGCAATAAGCAGATGTAAATAATAACTTGCAACAAATAACACTACAGTCTGGCATAGACAACATACAGGGTATAATAAAAACACCTCACCAGTATGCTTGTTACTTTCAGATACTGCTGCCTCTCTCCTTTAAGACTACCAGCAAACTTAGCGGCCCTAATTAACTGTCACTCCACTTTCGGCGGACACACAGCTCCCCAAGACCTGGAAAGATAGATCGGGGCAACGGTAGTACTCCAGGGACCTATTGTCCCTTTCCTGTCAGGGGCAGAGATTAATATATCTCAAAGCCAACCTGACCTCAGCTATCACTTTGTAGTGAATGCCAATTTGCTGTCCTCTCTAGGTGTCTTTTAAGCCCAGAAATGACCTCATCAGCAATTCCAGGACCAGCCTGATTGGTCCTTTTTGTGTGTTTACCTTTACACAGATAAACATACAGACAAGGAGGTAGCAGATGAGTCACTCCTGATTTAATTAGGAACAGGTATTGTTATGTGGCTATACAGGAAAGATCCCACTCCAGACACACTTACAGTTAAATACACTTTGCCTTCCTCTGTAATTAAACATAGAGCTCTGTCTGTAGACCTGTTTCCTATGCTAGCACACACAGATCAAAGCTAAAGGAAGACAGGAGACCCAATGGTGCGAAGTACATTCATACAGGACTGGTGGACAATAAACCCTTTTGCCCAGACTGAAACAATGGACTAGTCTGCATGACAAGGTCCTGAAAGGCATCCTTTCAGGACCTTGAGGTCCTCAAAGGATTGACAAGGTCCTGAAAGGACATCCGGACATCGCAGAGAGGACCTTAATCGGGTTTCCAGCTTCAGGATCAGACAGAGAGAAGACTTTACCAGACAGAGGAATCATCTGACAGGGTAAGTCAGAATTCACTATAGCGTAGTCTCTCCACTGTATAAGCTGCACAAATACTCTGTGAAAAAATTGAGGATAATGTTTATCCTCAATTTTTTCACATGATTTATATAGGTGCGTCTTATACAGTGGAGCGTCCTATACATGGGGAAATACGGTAAGTGCTAATTGTAAACAAGGCCCCACAATTAAATCCCCACTATCAAGAGGGAATATACAGACGTCCTTGTCGAAGGGACATGTGAAACTAAAACCAAATATGTATATGTGTGTTTGCCATCACTCCTTGTTAAGCATTCAACACTTTAAATATTAGCTCTGTCATACAGGCTAGCAAAGCTGAGGGGCAGATAAGTTGAGTAAAAAACATAGTTGTTCCAATATAAGCCTGTAGAATATCATTTCTTTTGACTAATGAATGGGTTAAATATAGTAAGTAGTATAGAATAGAGCAATCAATTCAGTTCTTGGGGACACATGTCTAGAATAAGAAGATCAACATATATTTGCTTCAAGAAATTGAACTTGTGGTCAAGACCTAGACCGTTAAGCAACTTACAGAGCATTTTAATTCACAATTAGCTGGCATTGCTAAGTAGAAGAAAAGCCTGGGTTGATCCAATTACATAATATAATGAGTGCAGTTGTTCTCATTATTGTGATGAAGGGGACACAGATTTCCTATCTGTTCTCCTTGAAGGTAAATGGTGCTAATGAGGCCTGATAGATTTTGTGCTTCTAACAAGACTCACAGTAGAGAGTGATTGCAGCGGAAATAGATTTGATGGGATGCTATGCCCTTTGTAGTGTCTCTGGTACTGACACTCTGTGACATAATCAGGTCAAAAAGCCGGTCAGAGCCATCAAAGAAAGCTATCTCATCCTTCCTCATTATTAACGTACATTATTTATTTCTACTGGCCCTAAAAACTGCCGTGGGCTGTTTGCACTTATTTCTGAACCATCAACTATTATACACATGGGTTAATGAAACATAAACTCTGCTTTTTCAACGAGGCTGTAATTAGAGAAAAATATAAAGAAGCCTATTCAAAATCAGCGGAGGGTTACAATAAGACTAATGTGTTCAACAAAGTAATATATAAAGTAAAGCAATAAAAACAAGTAGACTAAACATACTAATGTAAGGTTAATGTATGTCCCTGATATCCTCTGGACAAATATTCTGTAAAATGTAATTCTAATGCATTTTATTTATTTTTGACCAGTCTCTAGTTGATTAGAATTTAAGAATACTTGGTTTATTACAGAAGAGTAGATCCACAGGAATGATTCATTTTAAAGCAAATAAATTTCTTTCCATGTACCATACGAGCAAAAGCTTAGAATGAATATATATATAAAATGCATATGCATATATTATTATATTGTAGAGAAGGGGTGTGAAATAGTGCAGTTGATTACTTTTATTCTGGATTCTTACAGGATTAAGACAATCAGAAGCATATCACAAATGTGTCTCAGAGCGATAATGTGTTATCATCAGTGGGAATAAGTCTTGCTTTGAATAAAAAGCGTTTGGAATCTGAATACTTATGATCTCAACCTTATTACCTTGTTATGTTTTTATTTTAATTTTATATATAGAGAGAGCATGATTTATTTAGTTAAATGGCACGATTACGCAGCTGTCACTCATCAATCACACCGCTTACTTCTAACCTTGCCACATCACCAGTGTAATACATTGCAGCTGGCAGAGTTAGTGTAGCCCAGTGCATCCTCAGAAGTTCAGAAGCATGACTAATGGGAATGGGATTTTTCTCTAAAATATTAGTTAAATTTAAAATACCCTTGTCTTTCCCCTTACTGTTTTTTGGGACTTTCTGGACAATGGTTTTCTGTTTGCAATATGCCAAGCCTGTACAGAATGCATTAATTGTTCCAGCAGCATTTTCGTAGAGATAAACATAATAGCTGTCATTTATGGATGTTTTAAAGTGCAGATACACAGAGCAAGTGCTGGTTTGTGATGTGCCTATTTTTGTGTTAATGCACCCACTTTTAGAGGGAAGTGCATGAGTTTGCAGGCTGAGATGGCAGCATTTGCTGCAGTGACACTTCTCATAAGAGGAGATTTGCGCAGACCCTCCAACGTGACCACTTCCACTGGTACAAAATGCTTAGCTCCCAAACTTTCCATTTAATTTATTGCCCCAGTTACCTGGGAATTAACCTTACTGCAAAAGGACGAGATTTTTTTCACACCTACAGATATAACTATACTTCTCATGGGAAGCCTTTTGCATCTTCCAGGTGCGGCTTATATTGTAAAGCCATTTCTAGACACATTTCGACCAATGTAATACGAACATGAAAACACATAAGACACATGTACACTCCTAATTTCCTGTCACTATTATAATTGAAGTTCAATTGAAGGGTTCCTACTAAAGCAGTGCCTAATATACTTCAGGTGTAACATGGTGCATCCCTTTAACCTTCATAAGGGCCGCACACCACCGTTGTTGGTGTTCGGCTCACATACCGCCCAAGTGTTACAAGCTATAACAAAACTAAAGCAAGAAGGAGCTAGGAAGGCTCGGAGGGCTGCTTGTTGCCCCTCGCTTTCCTAAAGTGTTAGTAGGGTGGGCTTTGAAGTGATATTTTTACTCTTTCTTCCATGTGCATTTTAAGGCAGATCCACAAACCCAGTAAAGGTCACTCAGAGCGCATTTACAGTGGCAGTTCCAAAATCTAAAATGAAGTAGTGCCAAGGGCATGTTCCTTATTATACACGAGGCAGATAACTAAGCGCACATAGAAATATTTTCTATTTTGCTTTATTAAATGACCTTTATTGTCTGTCATGAACTGAACGTAAGTGGAAAACTTTTATTTGAGAATCATGTTTGTTTTCTAAATAAAAGTGTTTTCATTATAACTATGGAAAAGTTATGATAGCCCGTTCTTTTATTATGTTAGTTGTATGCAGTGTTTCATTAAAACTTACAAGTGTCACTTTTGCTTTTATTATCATGAAGAGGTTTATCATTTCGTGAACAGCTCTTCATTGATAGTGACATTCAAAACATGAGGGCCAACATGACCAACTAGTGCATGTAACTATACTTATACTTCCAATAATAAATTAAATTGTACATTTCCATCATAAAACCACTCAAAATCTGTTTAATCCCAAACTAATAAAAAACTAAAGTAATTACATGTTTTCCAATGAGGCACAGGTATGTGAACATTACTTTTATCCTCTGTGGATTCCTGAATAAATCAGTAAGTAGTCAGACCAAGGGGCCCATAGATGTTTCTTAGGGTACAGGAAATGATTTGCTGCCGACCCTATGACAGCCACACTGACTACTCTGGCTGTAGTTAAGCTATTGTCAGTTAATGTTGCAGAGTTTATTCCAGATATTCTAACTATAGGCCTCATGCTGAGTTGGTTGCAATTTGGGAGTAATTTATGCTAAATAGTAACCTGTAAAAATACCATATTTATGCCCAAATGCTGAGTTGGAGGCATCTTAAGATTTGTCCAGCTCTGCACCCATGGCACATATGCCAGGTTTATGTCTAGCTAGTGCTGACACCTATTATTATCATAATCAGCATATTGTATTTGTAGTTGCCCTCTAGCATGTACAAAAGATGTGTCTTTGCTCTGGTCTGCACCAGCCACATTTGAGTGAATAGACCCTTACTGTACTTGACCTTCATTAGAACGCCTCGTCCCTCCCCGTTGTACATCTCCAGTAGTAATAAGCTAAAAATGTCACATGTATGCAACCCTGCATATATATGTTTAAAGTTGAAGCTTGACTTTTTTGGGTGTCACTTACAAACTATATTTGTGCAAAACATTTAGACAGACCTGAGGAGAGAGTGTTTTTATTGTGGGTATAGAAGAAGAAAATTTTGTCATACATTTGGTTATCTAGAAATGTCAATTGCATGCCAAATAAAATTTTAAGTGTACAGTCATCGCCAACAGTTTTGAGAATTATTATTATTATAATTATTATTGTTATTAATATCGCAGATTTGTAAGGCTCCACAGTGCTCTGCAGCGCTGTACAGTAGGGAAGACAAGGACATACATAAAACAGTACATACGTAAAACAAGAACAGACAAGGCAGACAAAATGAATAATCACATGAAAACAAAGGGTAGGGAGTACCCTGCTCATTAGAGAGCTTACATCCTAAAGGGAAAAGGGCGCAGCTGAAACAAGAGGAGCGAGTGTGGTTCAGAGTGGAGATTGGGTTAGTGGTGAGGGTGCATTAGTGTGAATAGTGTTATCGAGGGTAAGAGTCTGGTTCAGCATGGTAGCGAATTCCATAAGTGGGGAGCAGCACGGGAGAAGTCTTGTAGGAGGGAGTGAGAGGTAGTTATCAGAGATGACACAAGGCGCAGGTCAGAGGTAGAGTTACCAGGACAGAAGGGAGAGTATTTTGATATGAGATTTGATATGTATTCAGGGGTGTTGTTGTTGAGGGCTTTGTAGGTAAGGGTGAGTAATTTGAATTTGATTCTGGAGAACACAGGGAGCCAATGTAGGGATTTGCAAAGTGGTGCAGCAGATGTGGAGCGGTGGGAGAGGAAGATCAGTTTTGCAGCAGCATTTAGGATGGATTGAAGTGTGGCTATATGGGTGTCAGGAATGCCATATAGCAGGAGGTTGCAAAAGTCAAGACAGGAGAATGGATAAGAGTTTTGGTAGCATTCAGTGGCGGATCCAGGGAGGGGGGTGATCAGGGCATTCGCCCCCCTAGCAGCAAAAAGCTAGGTCCCAGCCGCCGATCAAAACGGGAGGGGTGGGGCTAAGCGAGCGGGGGTCGGGGCTAAATGTGGGCCAGCCAATCAGAGTGGTCCCAGCCGGCGATCACAACAGGAGGGGCGGGGCCAATCGCGGGCAGAAGGCGGGGTTTAACGCGAGCCAGCCAATCAGAGGGGAGTGATTATGCGAAATCGCCCCTCCTAAACATAAAGTCTAGATCCGCCCCTGGTAGCATTGAGTAAGAAAAGGTCATTTTCTGGCAATGTTTTTAAGGTGGAGTCGACAGGACTGGGAGAGGATCTGCATGTGAAAAAGAAAGACGAGGGTGGAGTCAAGTGTGACACCAAGGCAGCGGGCTTGGGAAACTGAGGAAATTGTGGTGTTATTGAAAGTGAGCGCTGGGACATCCATGTGGAGATAGCAGAAAGACAGTTGGTTACATGAGATAGTATAGAAGGAGAGAGATCAGGGGAGGAGATATAGATTTGGGTGTCATCAGCGTAGAGGTGGTATTGGAGGCCGAATGAGTGCATTAGTGCCCCAAGAGAAGAGGTGTACAATGAAAAAAGTAAAGGGCCAAGTACAGAATCTTGTGGGAGTGGAGGGGAGGATGTGCCAGAGGTAGAAACACTAAAGGAGCAGTTTGATAGGTTAAAAGTGAGCCAGGAAAGGACTGTGTCACGAAGGCCAATGGAGTAAAGGGTGTGTAGGAGAAGAGAGTGATGAACATTATCAAAAGCAGCAGAGAGGTCTAGGAGAATGAGTATGGAGAAAAAACATTCGATTTTGCAGTAAGTAGATCATTGGTCACTTTTGTGAGAACAGTTTCAGTGGAATTTTGGGGGCGGAAGCCTGATTGCAGAGAGTCGAGAATGGAATGAGTGGAGAGAAAGTGACAGACATTTGTACACTAATCGCTCAAGCAGTTTAGAGGTAAAGAGGAGGGAGAAATAGGTTGGTAGTTGGAGAGAGAGGCTGGATCGAGAGATTTGTTTTTTAGAATAAGTGAAATGAGCGCATGTTTAAAGGAGGATGGAAATTTGCCAGTGGAGAGAGACAGGTTGAAGAGGTGAGTTAGAGGTGGGCATGCAGTGGAGAACAGGTAGCGGAGTAGATGGGAGGGAATAGGGTTGAGTGGACAGGTTGTAGGGTGAGATGAAAAGATGAGTGCAGAGACTTCGTCTTCAGTTACTGGAGAGAATGAATTAAAGGTGGATTGGAGAGTGTAGGTAAAGGTGGGTAGAGTGAGTAGAGTGAGTGGAATTTGGCATGGGGAAATATCTTGTCGAATGATATCAATTTTGTCTTTGAAATAGGTGACAAAATAATGGGCAGTGAGGGAGGAAGGAGGAGGAGGTGCAGGTGGGCAGAGAAGTGAGTTGAATGTGGGAAAGAGGCGTCGTGGGTTAGAAGACTGTGTGGATATTAGAGATTTGAATAATGTTTGTTTGGCAATTGAGAGGGAAGTGCTGTAAGATGAAATGATGAATTTATAATGGATCTCTGCAGTGCTGGAGCACTTTTGCAGGTAGCGGGTCTGTTTGTTGTGCATGGCTGGGGTTTGGATCGTCGGAGACTATATGTAATAGCTGGAGCTGCATTTTCTAGGGCTGAAGTGAGTGTTTTGTTATAGAAAGGGGCAGCCTGATTATGACAGGACATGCAGTCATTGGAGAGACTAGTTGTTTTAGTGAAAATGAGAATTGGATTGGGTTAAGAGTACTTAGGTCTTGTTGTGTACGTGTGTATTTGGGTGCAGGGGGAAGGGCATGAGGTAAGGTGAGGCTGAAGGAAAACAGGTTGTGGTCAGAGAGTAGGAAGGCCAAACTGGAGAAACTAGAGATGGAGCAGTAGCGTAAAAAGACAAGGTCAAGGGAGTCCTATCACAGTGGGAGGGAGATGAAGTCCACTGGGAGAGACCAAAGGAGGAAGTAAGTGAAAGAAGTTTAGTGGCAGAAAAGCCAGAGGGATTATCAATGGGAATGTTGAAATCACCTAGTATGAGTGTAAGCAGGTCAAAGTATTAGAAATAAGTGAGTCAGGTTGTAAAGTTGTCAAGGAATTGGGAAACCGGACCTGTGGGGTGATAAATTACAGCAACACAAAGATTTATTCATCTTCTGACCCAAATACTTTCTCGGATTAGTTTACTTTCTAGTATATTGAGAGACTTGCCTACATTCCTTTCCTCACATAACCAATGCTACCCTCTTTAGTCAGGCGTTCATCCCCAAAATTCCACAGAGACTGCACTGACTCAGATGCTTGATGATTTCATTACTGCTTTAATTCTTAAAACTGTCAACCACTCACTTATCATACAAATGCTGCCATCCATGGATCGTCAGGATACTGTCTTATGCTGGTTCTCATTCCACTTATTAGATTGCTTCTCAGTGTTAAATTCTCTAGATCCACATCTTCTCCACTTTCTCCTACATCTGTAGTACCACAGGGTTCAGTCTTATGCCCTCTCATTTTCTCTATTTACAGGAATTTTCTTGCAAAAACTAATAGCTTATTTGTATTGAAGCATTATCTCTGTGACACCTAAAATCATCTCTTCTGTCTGGAACTCTCAACTTCTGTGTTACCTGAAGTTACTGAATATCTTTCCACTTTTTTATGTTGAATGTCTTCTCACCAGCTCAAACTTTAAACAAGCTAATCATTTTTCCACAAGTCAAGAGAAGCTACTACCTGGCATTTCTATTTCTGTTGAAAACACAGCAATAAACCCCCACATCTCAAGCTCACTGCCTAGGTGTAATCCTTAACTCAGGGCTGTTCTTTGTTCCCCATATAAAATCTCTATTCAATTCATGTTACAAATATCTTAGAAACATTTCCTGAATCACAAACAAGACACTACAAATCCTTTACTCATAATCTACCAAATTACTGGCTCCTAAACCAACATTGCTGTGTGACTGGATCAAATAGCCCAATAAGCACTTTTTCTCATTTTCCTCCAAACTGTCTGTACCAATATGTAATGTGGCACTTAACCTCATATATCAAACTCCTATTTTCCTATATATTTTAAGCTAATCATTGTGCTTGTTCCCAATGGTAAAATGTTGCTAAGTAAACTGTAGCTATATAAATAAATGTTAATAATTTTCATAGGAACTATGGATAAACATTTTCATGACAGTGAATCCTGAAGCAAGAATGAATGATGGGCAGCTTAAATGCAATGCAGATCACTGTCTGATGCTAACATTACAGCCTACTACTCTACTTCCCCTCCTATCTCATCACAGTAGAGGACAAGATGGAACTTAACCAAAAGACAGGCACATGTTACACAATTTCACACAAGACAACTACCCCCTGACCAACATTGTTGTGTAAAAGGATCATTTAGCTTATGAGTCACTTTTACCTTTGCAGTCTGGCTGGGCGAAAATGCAAAATGTAGACTTAACCTCATGTGTCAATCTCCCATTGTCCCATAGATTGTAAGCTTGCGAGCAGGGCCTTCTCACCTCTTTGTCTGTTTCACCCAGTTTGTTTATTAGTTTATTATGTTTGTCCCCAATTGTAAAGCTCTACGGAATATGTTGGCGCTTTATAAATAAATGATGATGATGTTATTGGAATTTATTTTTAAGAAATAGAATGTTTCATTGGGACAGCATGGTGGTTCAGTGGTTAGCATTGCTGTATATCTAAATGGTATTAATAAATAATGATGTGGCCCTTGAGTGAATCAGTTTTAAACAATGTGTGGGTGGATTTGGGAGATCTGGAATGATTGTACCCTGGAGTAGCTAAGGGAGGAGAGACAAGTAAAATGACTCCTACAGTGTGTCAATAAAATACATACTGATATTAGATAAAATTTTGCATAGATTGGGTTGAGAGATTAATTTTCTTTTTCAGTTTAACTGGATACTACACATTTTACATACATGAGGGTTAGGGTTTTCCAGACAAGGGGCTAGATTTACTAAGCTGCGGGTTTGAAAAAGTGGGGATGTTGCCTATAGCAACCAATCAGATTCTAGCTTTCATTTATTTAGTACTTTCTACAAAATGACAGCTAGAATCTGATTGGTTTCTATAGGCAACATCCCCACTTTTTCCAACCCGCAGCTTAGTAAATCTATCCCAAGGTGTTTTTTTTTATTCAATTGGAGAATCATACCTAAAATATACAATATTACATTTAAAAATTATTCATCTTTACCACCCAGACCCTGGAATCATCACATTGTTTAACTCCATGTTATCCACCAATATGTATATCATACTAAACAGAAGCAACATTTTCTTTCTGGTTTTGAGATCTTTCCTATTAATAAGAGATCCCATGCAGGAGTGAAAACTAATGGCCATTGCAGGGATTGTGATGGCTATAGTGCCTGGAGGTGAGGAGGAACCTCTGCACTGCTCTTCTGAGGCTGACATATGTGCAGTGAATGCCAGTTTGGATTATAAATTCTAGAACAGATATTTTACACAGGGATTCAATGCACATGTGCCAGTCTGTGCACGTGGTCAAAGGAACAGAGCTGGAAGTCGACAGAGTGAATGGACATTTATCGCTGGTGCTCAGCAAATTTGTGTTATGTCCCTGATCCCATACCTGTACAGCAAACTGTAATCATGCATTAAGGGCCGGATTCATTGAGAAAAGTAGAGCAAAACAAATAAGTAACTTTGAACCTTGGCAAAACCATGTTGCATTGGAGAGGGAGGTAAATTTAAAATGCGGGGACAGATTCATTTAAATTTCAGTGTACAAATAAAGCTGTGAAGTATTCATTAGCTTCATGAAAAAGCAGCCTGTATTTAACTTATGTGGAAAAAAATAAGCTAATTAGCACCCCTGCACTGTAACATGGGTTTGTCCCGGGGAAAACCTTTTTTTTGCCTTACTTTACTTAATGAATAAGGCCCTAAATGTTTAACATAAGAAGCTTTGTTAACAAGTTTAGTTTCATACTACATATTGATATTGTATGCAGAAAATACATATTTCCTGAATTTCCTCTTAGAGGATGAAGACTGTCTCTCTGTGATATCGTGAAGTCATTTCCTCAATGGAGAAGACTCAATTAGCATAATTCCTGTGTTTAGGAATGTGATCTAAGGCTGTCAATCCATGTAACATTTTCTTAACTGAAAACAGGAAATTGGAAATAGTATCTCTATTCCAGAGAATGATAACTATTTTCTGATGAAACAAATAGAAAAATGTCACGCAGTCATGCAGAGCTACATCTAAATTCCCTCATAAGAAGTTTCTCTATAAATTACTTTGGAGACATAAAGCAATTTATGCATGGGGGGGGGGGGGGGTTTGTATGCCTTTGGGTATCTGGGTTTAAATTGTGGAAAAAAAGTTAAAAAACAAAACAAAAAAGGCTTGCGTTCTACTTTAGTCTTAACTTTCCAAGGGAAGTATTGTTTTCTTTTCTTTTCTTTAAAAATAAATTGTAAATAACTGATTTTCAATGTCTACCTAGATACAAAGTTTAACATTTAAAATGTTACATTATCCTGGTATAAATAAATACATATACATATTTTTATTTGATTGACATTACTGGTCACATCAAAGTTAGCAAAAAAACAAATACATTTAAAATTGTGGTTACAAAAGAAAGGGGACTATTTAACAACACTTTCCCCCACACCCCAAATTTAAATATCTACTCTATTTATAGCTAGGGGAACGCAGCAGATATCGGAGTTACCTGCTGCCGTCCAACTGTTATAGTAAGCAATATCAGTCAGTCCCCATAGGTTTCTATGGGGGCTGCTATTTTTCAAATCAAAGATGTTCAGAACTCTGAAGATGACTTTAGCTATTGATGCCTATGGAGAGAGCATTGTAGAAGAGGGATCTTTGGATCCCTCTCCACATCTTACCTGCTCTCCCCTCTGAGAACCACTTTGCTATAGTGACCATTGAAGATATAGGAGATAGGTGTTTGCCGGGACAGCCATTTATCGTCACTTCTGTCCTGGCAGAAAACTTTTAATAAATGTTCACGATCCATCATTTATTATCATTGCGATAAGGAATGAAATTGACTGTGCCAAAAAAATACCGCTTATTGTTAAATAAGCCCTAAAATCTGAAAAAAATGAAATCCATATCCAGAAAAAATGACAGTTTCAGTTGTTTTGGGATTAGTCTTTAAGCACACTACCTTAAATCTCAGACTGCAGAATGGAAGACAATTTATTGTAATAAATATACTAGATGGAAAACAATAAAAAATAAAATTAAGCTGTACAGTATTTGTGTGTTACATGCAAGCTAGTAATTATCCTCCATGCAAAAAAAAAAGTAAAAAAAATAAATAAAATAATACATTTTTACCCCTTTCATTGCACCATGGTTTGTCCAGGAGCAAATTTTCACTTTTCTTGTTTCTTTGTTCCTAACTCTAAATGGGGCCCTGAATGAGTGACATTTTTTACACAATGAATTAAGGGCTTTTTCCTCCTCAAGTCTCATAGTCAACATAGCTTTTCTGCTAGTTTTCATGCTTAAAAGAAAAGCGATGGTGATATACCCTTTTTTAACAACAGGAGGATTAGCTATCATGATAGATTATACAATTTATATATTTACCAAGAAAAAAACATTTTCCTGCTGAAGGGATAGGTGAGAAGAAATATATACATTTCTGGTAATGATATAAAAATATAAATGGTGTTCTATCTGAGCATAGTAATTAAAATAAAAATAACAGCATATTTGGGGTCACCGATTTTAGAGACTACCATTTTTCCCATGAGGTCAATAAAGCTTATTTTAGTTTATCTGCCTTTTTTCTTACTTATGTTATGTTTGAATTGAAATTAAAGCAACATGTGTAATAATAAATAACAATAATCTGAAGAAAGCAAATAAACCGATCAAAGTATCATTTTATACTTATTAAAACTTAAATATGATTATCTCTGACAGAGGCACTGTGGCTAAGTGGTTAGCACTTCTGCCTCACAGCGCTGGGGTCATGAGTTCAATTCCCAACCATGGCCTTATCTGTGTGGAGTTTGTATGTTCTCCCCGTGTTTGCGTGGGTTTCCTCCTGGTGCTCCAGTTTCCTCCCACACTCCAAAAACATACTAGTAGGTTAGTTGGTTGATATGAAAAATTGACCCTAGTCTCTCTCTCTGTCTGTGTGTATATGTTAGGGAATTTAAACTGTAAGCTCCAATGGGGCAGGGACTGATGTGAATGAGTTCTCTGTACAGCGCTGTGAAATCAGTGGTGCTATATAAATAAATCATGATGGTGATGAGGGTCTCCTTCCTAGGTTTCACAATTGCATACTTATCATATCATACCTAATATTATATGTTAAACATCAATGTTGTGGTTATTTATAAACTGATATCATTTAACAAAAGCCCTCAAGACAATGTAAAGAAATCATGAACAAGTATTTTATACATCTCCTCATTTATTTAAGTAGACATAGCAGTTGAAATTTGGTAACTGTATGAGTCATACAGGAAGCCTTCAATTAACGTACTGCAATGTAACACAAGTATATAGAAATGCAGAAATATGTAATTTAGTAGTCCTATAATGATTTTTGCTTTCACGTCAATTTATATGCACTTGACTTGTAATGGAAATGCATTTTTAACATCAATGTGTACATAGCTTAATGCTGCCACTTAGTATTGCTCATTGTGAGAACTTTGGTGTTAGTTTTCTGTTAAATTGTTAAATTACAATATGCCTACTAGTGCATTTATTATAGAGTAAAACCAGGGCTGTTGAATTAGTGAAATGTGTCCCTTTGAGATTTTCCTTTTGTCTTGCATCCCTGTTTGCATAGTTTCTTTAGTGCAGAATGATATATTTTAGGGCTACATGGGGCAAAATGGTTTTCATTGTTGCCTCATTAACCTACGACATTGTATGCACCACTAGGGCTGTGACTGACGTGAATGATTGAAAAACATTCTCAGTAAAAAGTGTTGCGTAAGAAGTTGGTACAATGCAAATATAAGTTATTAACAATAATAATTTTTATCATGGACAGAATCTGTTCTCCAACTATTACACACTTTAACATTCATGTTGTCCTCCGTGTGAAAGCCTTGAATAGCTCTGGTTTAGTTGTGATTAGTGCCTCTGCTCTCATGCTTATACATTCAATAATGCTTCTCCTATAATTTATGTGGTTTTATTTTATCATTATTATTATTATTATTTATATTTTTATGCATTATATATATATGTATTATGTACTAATGTGCTGTAATCAACAGAGACTTCTGAGATGTTACCTTTTATTTTCTAAACTGTGCTTGCACAATAACAAACTATAGTAGTAGTAGCTTTGGGTTACAGAACTTTTAAAGAGTCTCTTTCACTTCTGTGACAGGGTCTATTTTGTTAAGTGAACCCCTCAAAACACCAGGAGAAAACTATTGGTGTAACTTGTATACATGGGGACACCCAGCATTATGCTACAGAAAATACAGAGACCCCCTGTGGTTCAATTGTTGTTACTGTGAGAGTAATCCCTTTATGAATAGCATGCCTCAGAACAGTTCAAAGACTTTAGTAAAAGCTAGAGAAAATGTAAAGATAATTAATGGGAAGTCAGTAGAACCTAACAGTAGCCTTTCATACCCTCACATGGCAAAGCACCGGGATTTGTTGTACCAGATAACAAAAAATGAGGAAGACATTTTTGAGCATCTGATAGTTTCTAAGCCATATAAGAGAACAGCCTTAGACCTTGCTCATGGTCACATAAGCGCAGGACATTCAGGGGGAAGGGAAATCCATTGAGATCATTTTACAGCGTTTTTTCTGGCTAGGGGTCCAAAAAGATGTGTCTGAGTATTGTACTTCCCGCCAGTCAGTGCCTGTATCATGTCCCCAGACCACATTTTAACATAGAGACATACAGAAAACCAGAAACCAGAGGAGAGGCTGTTTCCAAGGAAATTTTAAAACAATTGGAGTTAGACATATTTGAGGAATCGCACAGTGAGTGGTCGAGCCCCAATATCCTAATCTCAAAACTAGATGGAAGCTTATGATTTTGTAATGATTTTAAGAACCTGAACACAGTTTTCAAGTTTGATGCCTACCCTATGCCCCATGTAGATAAGCTTATTAAACTTAAACTTGACTCAACATAGGGGCACTGGCACATTCCATTATCCTACAAGGCAAAAGAAAAAACAGCCTTCTCCTCTCCAAAAGGACTGTTTCTGTTTGGAAACCAGAAGAGTAATGAATTATGTTGTAGTTACAAACAATACAGAGTTTATGGAAGAGACAAGAAACAAATACAATCTCTGAAGAAATGGTAATATGACAATAAGGCACAAGGATACATAGGAATCATGCAGTCATATGAAGTAGAACACTGTAGTATATCTGGTGCAAGGTTACCTGGTCTCATGCAATGCAAGGTAGTAACTAATGTTTCTTTTAACAAGGCTGGTGCAAATATTTACAGAGTCCAATATTAACTGTGAAGCCAAATTACAGCAAATTACAGCAAATTACAATTACCACAGTCCATGTCTGGGGATCCTGGGGAAGTTAATGCAGCACTGAAGACAGGAGACAGCAGAAGCAATGCCAAGAAGAAACAATCTCAATAAAGCAACCAGGTTTCAGGTGTCTAATATGGGTTACATGGGGCCCAAGATAAATTTCAACAGATCATGAATAGAATATTAATACCTCATAGAAAATTGCTGCTACCTATTCCAATGAAGTAGTCATCCACAGTCCAGACTGGCAATCATACTTTTACCCAGAGTACAAGCACTCTTAATATCAATCTGCAAGGCCGGGTTTGCATATGATTGTTACCCTTACAAAACTTTAATTTTTAGTTGAGCATAGGCTAGAAAACCAACTGGCAAATTCTGATGCTCTTTCCTGTGTCTGATGTTTAATGGCTGCAAGTGTACAGCAACCTAGATTGAAACATTAGGGAGGGATAAGTGACAGAAATGTTGGAAAAGTCATGGATGGACTGCATGTAAGTCCCAGGTTTCTAACTTAACTTATGTTTTAAACTCTAGGAAAAATAGTATTAGAAAGAGAGCTTTCCAAAAGCTGGATCAAAAGGTTTACTAGAGTGAATGAAGAGAGATGGAGGGTCTCCATTCATTATGTCCATCACGGGTCTTCTGACCTGCCAATCAGACAGAAGACTAATTAATAGTTGCACCTGCAAGGTGTAGTTTAATAGGTTGTCATTTTACTCAGTCAATCTCTTTCATTACCTTATGAAAGAGGCTGGAATCCTCCAAAAAGAGATAAAACTGCTATTTGTTCGTAAGTGAATTAAACTGGACATCTGTTGTTTGTTTCTGAGCTGGACATTAGGACCTTCAACACTTCTCTTATGTTGTAGCTAGAGCCAGACAGGTTAGGATTTATTTTGTTGTTTGATTTTGTTTTCCATCTTAAATAATAACTAGACTAGTTATACCTGAACATTGTATTGCCTTTACTTTTTAAGGCAGCAGTGTGAAAAATGCCCTGTCTACCCCAAAAGACAATTTCTGTACCCTGAACTTGTAACTATATATATATATATATATATATATATATATATATATATATATATATACTTAATCATTAATTAAAATTTAGCTAAATATGGGCATATTAATTTATTAAAAATAATATTTAAGGCTTTATATACAAGTTTATGTGTTTCATTATTTTCTTGTCAGGCAAACATGCTGGAGTTAATTCGGGCCACTGCCAACAATCATGTAACATTCAATAGTCAGATACTGAAGTCAATATATCTGTTTAAAACTTTTATTTCTTGAGAGATTTGAAATACTGAATTTCAATAGTGCTGATAACACTTAAGTCCCTGTAAATGTCAGCATACCATTAAAACTAAATTACAATCAATGAGGTTTGAATGTGAAAACTAATTTAGTCACTTCATTTCTGCAGAAGTAAAAACTAAATGTATTCTTACAAGTAACTTAAATGCTTATATTACTTATGCAATAAAATAGACTAGGTTTCTTTAATGGCCACATCTGCTGAAATCTGGCAACCATGTGTGTGGCCAAATTGCACATTGGTTCTCATTACTCAAATCAAGCACAAGACCAACCCAGTCTAAGGCAACCTACTGGCTATTAAGCATAACCTACCTGCCATTAGGTCAACTCATTTACAGATTGGTCTACAAGGCTCTTGGTCATGTTTTCAGAGTTTTAATTAAACAACAATATAAGTTACTTACCCCAGATCCACAATGTAGGTTTTCATGCTGGAAAATGTGATTCAGTAAATGTGCTACTATAACAGAGGTATACAATGATATCAGGGCCAGACTAACAGTGAAACAGTACGCCCAAAAACAGTAAGACAGCATCCACCTAAAATGTGAAATAGCTTCAAACAGTCTGCACATCCCAAGCATTAAAGCTTATTTATATAATTCCCAATGCACTTATTTTTGATATTGTGTATATATTGGTAAAGGAAATCCTTAATTTCTGAGACCAGGGGGAGAAATTTTTTCTGTTATAACCTTTCTAGAGGAAATGCCTTATTTCTGATGTATATATTTGATACAATAAGCCTTTGTTTAGAAAGCCTTTTGTATGTCTTGGTGTAAGGAAATGTCTTATTTGAGGTTTACTTGGGGAATTCTATTCTTTGGAGGAAATGTGTATTCTGCAACTGTTGGAAGAAAGGACTCATTCTAATCTCATGCTAAATAGACCTTTTGATGTGTGAGGGCCATAGGAAGATGTAATTAGACTTGCTGTCAGATGTTCACTGTGTCCAAATTAAGATGCAGGATATCACAGCAAGGTTTTAAGATATCACAGATAAGTGTAAATGTTGTTAGCTTTGCAATGCATGTAAATCTATGTTTTGATAAACAGCCTGATTCTAAAAATAGCCTGTAAGGCTGTGTCAAAAATAGTATAAAAAGGGAGCCCTTGTAAACTGAAATGTATCATTCTGATGTTCCATCTGACCTGACCACTGATACCTTTAATCAGTGGAACTGTCCTTGTCAGGACATTTGAGCGAAAAATAAACATCACTCTTTGCTTCAAGACCCTGCTTGACAACTTCTTCAATATTGCTGTAATCCTGTGACCTGCTGATTAGACTCTAAATCTAATCCGTTCTCCGGCTGTTTCTGAGGTTTGAACCCAGCTCTCCTGAACCACCGCTCTGCCGCTATCCAACAGCTTTGGTCAGTGTGATAGGCCAGGGGAGATCCATCCACAGCATCCTGATCCATAATAATCGGTCAGGGGTACCAGCCCAAGCGTACCAACACAGGAGTACACTAGCAGCAACAGTTACCCAGAAGGAAAGTGGTTCTGGGCACCATAAAGGAGCCCAGTGGTGGCAGCAAGCGCCTCCTACTGCAGCAGGAGGGGCGTATTCAGAATAACGAAAGGGCTGCGGTGGCAAAGCAAGCCCAGCCAGTTCCCAGCAACAGCTGACATGATGGCATAAGCGGTCCATCCTGTCGCAGGGAGAAATCAATGATATAACCGTTACATGAATGTTTATTTAATGGTTCCTACTATATTCAAATAAAACCCCACAAACTGTTATCACCGTCTGAGCCTGCTTGTCTCTGTCACAGTGTACTTTTGAATAGCGGCACAGCTGGAAAATCATGCTTAATAAAAGTTTTCATAACAAAAGTGTATAAATTGTGTTTTAACTAAAAGAGTCTCCTAAAAAAACCATAAATCATAACATAACACTATTACCACTATTAACATACTGTACATTATTAAACAAAATCAACAATTGTGCTTACAGGGGAGCTTATTTCCCCCAAAGCAAAATTTGGGGTCAATGCTGGTCTATCCTCCAGAGGCTGCTTTTAGTTTCTCCAGTGCATGTGCAGTGGTTGGGAAATGCGCAGTAAAGCCCTTTTGGGCTTCCAATTTCCAGAGCTGGAAACCCAAACAGAGCTATACTGTGCATCGCCTGGTCCTCCTCACCTCCGGGCCTATAGCCACGGTGTCCCCTGCAATGCAGTATTTCCACAACTGGCTCTAATGAACATTTTGTCACTGCAGATAGCTTGTATGATCTTGTAGTATCCATTATACTTGCTCCTAATTCAGGAGAAACACTTAAAATCTGGTTCGCCTAAAGTGGACACTTATGGCCCTTACATTTGGTGGAAGCCATTGCACATCAGTGAGAAACAGTCAAGATGTAATCAGATAAAAGGGATGGGAAATGACTTGTGATGTCCAAATCAATCCCCTAAACTCCAAATTAAAGAGGAACTGCCAAGTTATACTATTCAATATACTGCATAAAATTAAGTACACTTAGGGGTCTTTTTATCATTGGTGGTTAGTGGGCAACAGTTACAAAATGTACGGCTACTGGTAATTAACAAGCCAAGGATCATTGGCAAACCCTGATGAACACCACCTCCTAATTCAACTAGAAACTCCTTTACTGAAATCCTAATGCTGTCAACTGCAGGAGGAAGTGACCGTTGTGTGGCTACTGCGCATGTGCGGCTAAGGTCATGCATGCTCGTAGTTAGTTATTGGTCCTGGTGATGGATTCAGAGAGGCTTCTCCATCAGCAATGAATGGTTGTGGACTCCATTGAGAATTTAAGCTAACACCATCATGAAAACCAGACAGTGTGGCTAATTCATTAAGGAAAGTAAAGCAAGAAAATGAGTAACTTTGAACCTTGGCAAAACCATGTTGCAATGCAAGGGGTGCAAATGCATTTATTATTTTGCACATAAGAAAAATACAGGCTGTTTTTTCCTGTAGGACACACATACTTGATAGCTTGTGCTGTACCCCAATTATAAATCAGTGCTCATATTTTAAATTTACCACCCCTCCAATACAACATGGTTTTGCCAAGGTCCAAAGTTACTCATTTTTTTGCTTTACTTTCCTTAATGAATCAGGCCCAATGTGTTTAGGGAGTAGCGCTCCTAAGGTGAATAAAGGGAGGGGATGCAGCCCTATTTCCCTTTGAAGGGATGCCTGATTCTTTCAGCAAATTAATGTAAAAAAGTAATTCTTAGTTTTGGGATTAAGGCGCAGATATCAAAGGATGTGGAGGGTATCGGTAAGCAGGGAATTGAATGGAAATCTTAGATCGCAAAGTAACAGTATTTTGCTAACACTATCTAAATCTAATAGCTTAGTCCTATGAATAACTAATTTGTACCTTTAGTTAATGAGAAAGAAGAGCTGTGATGGTCAGTATTTGGCTCATCGTAGTTTAATAAATAAATCCCTTAATCTTTTAACTATGTTACAGTAGCAAACATGTATTGTGTTTAATGTATGCATTTTATATCCTCCTCCCTTTAGTCTGTTTTTATGCTGGTAGTATCATAATTTCCTGCAATGATGATGAGCCAATGTATTTTTTTTAAGATATATATTTCATTAAACACCTATTTTATAAATGTATTGTTGAGGTTTCTTTTAACAATGTGCAACCTAGTGATTAAGTACCATCATATTAAAGCAAACATATTTTTGCAACTTTACAAATACTGTACTCACTCAAATGAAATGAAAATAAGCATCTACATCTTTGTTGAACTGAAACCATTTTTTGCTATCCTTGTACTTATTAATGCAATGATGAGTTACAGTAATATAACATGCGATATGCACTTCACAGTTTTATGCAGTGTTTTGCATTTTGAGAAATTGTATGATATTTTAGGAATTCCATAAAGTTTTATTGCAGTGTGAGCGGTTTTTATTATCAAAAGTTTTCTGATGGTGACAATAAGAAATCACACGACCAGTGCAGTATCTCCCATCATATCCAACAGATGGTGATCTTTAATATTCAATAATAACAGTAATTCAACATGCAAAAATACTTCTTGTGTTAGGAATGGAAAACTATTTTATTGTGCATATGATATAATTCCACTAAATTATGGTCCATCTTAACATTCATGTTTATTGGGACAAGTTTTTTTCCCCACCATGCAATAAAAATAATAATAAATGTTATTTTTTTTATTTCAGATTATTGGAACAATTCCACTCATGCCAAATCCAGTATCATCCAACCAAGCAGGTGGCGGAGCTCAGGGACTTCAAATGCAGCCCATTACGCCGCAACTACTAACCAATGCCCAGGGTCAGATCATTGCCACTGTAATAGGGAATCAGATTTTACCAGTGATCAATACCCAGGGTATAACACTATCACCACTCAAACCTGGACAACAGGTAATGTGCCCTTTCCCTGTAACATATATATTCTATGCAACCTAAAAATATTTTTTATACATAGATACCATTACTAAAAGCCAAAAAACTAGATTGTACATTTGGATAAAAGATATTTATTGACTGCATGACTTGCATATCTTAAAAAGCACTTGTTGACCACACAAAATAGGTCTCATTTACAAAGTGTACTCAATGCATAACGCAAAAGACCTTGGGTTTTCTGGCCACCTAGTGCACTCCAAGTGCATGCCCCCACAAAAGACATTGGGATTGTACTGTTATATTTGGCAATTCTTTGTGTGAAGCTTTGCATTTCACTGCTCGGAGTGTAACATAGAGGAGCAAATGGATTTCTCTAAAAGAAAAAACTTCCAGAGCGCTCCAATATAATTATGGCTGCCCTACTACACTAGAAAAGCTCCAACTAGTACAACAATGCAAAAAAATAAAAAGTGAATGTTCTAGGCACCATAATCTGTCATGTAATAAAATTCATACAATAATATTGTCCAGTGTCCAATACCTTACAGGTATTGTCTAATATGTAGACAATGGAATATTCTTCTTTCCTTCCAAATCAAAATGTGAACATATGTTATCAATGTTATTAATTGTTGCATTCTTCTTCTGTCCTCTATATACAAGCTCTGTATACAAGTTTTCTTATTATAGGCTCAAAACAGAGGAAAAATAGAAAAAAGCTCTGATCTAGGTGAATTAGCCTTATAAACTCTACAAGTTGTATTAAAATCATTAAAAACATACATAAGAGGATGACATTTTACTAACTAACGATTATAAGTGAGAAATACTAACACACTATAATAAAACACAGTCATTCATTTAATGTTTATACTGCAGAATTTATCCTAATGGGTCCAAAAGATAACACTTGGGTTCCCATGACAACTTTAGGCAGGATTGTATTATGCCCGTAGTAAGTATACTTTTGCTATGGGGATATTTAGATTTAGAAGAGCATGATGACGGCACCGGAAGGCGACATGGGGTCTTTTGAGAAGCACAGGATCACGCTCTATCAATTAAGTTATCTAAATAATTTATAACAAAGGATTGACAATATAGTTTAGTCAGGAGAATAGATTCTTTATCTGTGCCATTAAATGTGGATATTGGATTAGTGACTACATATGAATACATATACATTCTTGTTAACAAACAATTGCCATGGGAGCCACTATGGAGATTGTAGAATATATATGTTTAAATTGAAATATATATATGTAAATGTGTAAAATATATATATATATATATATATATATATATATATATATCGTACATATATATACATCTTACACATCTCTCTCTCTCTCTCTCTCTATATATATATATATATATATATATATATATATATATATATATATATATATGTTTGTATTATATATATATATATATATATATATATAAATATATATAAATGTAATATATATATGTACTTATGTATCTATACATGTGTGTGTGTGTGACTCCCTGTTTGTAGGTATAAACAATTTGTTTGTATAAATAACGAGATGAAATAAATAATCTTCTACAAAGCCACAAATTCACAAACTTAAAAAATTGTTAAACTATATAACTAATAAATATTGATCTTATAGATAAACTCCTTGCTATATATACAATTAATAAAAGTGAAAATGAACATTAGATACTGCATTGTTCATTCAATAACATTAAAATAAAAATTTTAAATATTTCTTTGAAAAACGTTATTATAAATATTACTGTGGATCTGGAAAATATTTGTTATGTTTTTACACTATATTGGTCACACCCACTTTTTTCTTTGTTTCGCAATACAGATGTTCGTAGTGATTAAAGTGGAGGTTTCTTTTTCAATGTTATGTTCTTTAAAAAAACATAACTAATAATTGAAAAATGCACAGTTTTTATGAATTACACATATAGAGTTCCATGTTAAAAAACAAAATAAAAGATAGTTTAATTGAAAATTTTTAAAGTTTGAGAAACTTTGTGTAACACAAGTAAATGAACACTAAAAAGTATTTGTACCAGAGAAAACCACTTTCCAACCAGGATATAAATTTCTAACACAAGGTGAGCTGTACTTTCCATACGGACCAACTAGGTACATGTTTAGGGCAGAAGCCAGCATAGAAATATAAATTACTAATTTTCTATTAATTTTACAATTAATCATTTTTGTGTACTCGCAATGTGTAATGCAGCATTTACAGTAAATAATGGCCTTGAACATAAGTTGTACATACTGTATATTTCAAAATAAACGTATCCATCTATTAAACCTACTCTTATTTATTATATTGACTTTATTTGATAAATGTTCTACTATTTATTTTAATTCTGCATCCCATTGTCGTATATTTTTTTAGGATGGTCAGTTCTCACTCCAGCATCAACTTTTTTAACTTGTGAAGTGCAATTTAATTTAAAGATAATTCATAGGCATGTACAAACCTTGATCACTGTAATAGGCATACGAATCAGCATATATGTTTAGTCTATGATTTCCATTTGCGTAAAAACCCTTCCAAGGATCATTAAGTAGGTGATGGGATTGGCTGCATCACATGTAGTGTCAGCCAATTGTGTGTGTTGAATGAGTCCAGATGTGAAAAGCTCTAGATAGCCCTTAGGCAGTCATGGAGATAGCTGTTTACAGATTATTGGCTTGGCATTTCATCATAAAAGAAATTAATTTTGTTCATGCTGAGTTCTGCTGAAAATACGTTGGCTCCCATTCATCAAAGTCCAGAAGAAGTCACACTGTATGCCTCTGCAACTCTTTTCAACAAAATCAGCCATTCTTAATAAGGGAAGTCCAACTTTTTCTAGTCAAACATGGAGCTAAATGTTTCCAGTCTATGTAAAGCTTACTTACAACAGAAAACAATTGAAAGAGAGCCATTATTATGTAGCAGGCTGAGAATGTTTCTTTTTTATTTTTTGTTATGTTTTTCAACTTTATAAAAAAATATGGGATTTTTTTTAGTAGACAGTATTATCCATTCTGATTGGTCAATACTAATACTAATAAACATGATTTCAAGCTGTGTGGCTGTCATTCACTGACTTGCAAAGTTTAAGTGTAGTTTAAGGCCCTTAAGCCATTGTTCAGTTTGCATATCTACATATGGGATACAAATCACTGCTATAACTGATGCTCAGAAGCATTAGGATACATATATACATATAGATGAGTGCAGGAGTGTATGCAATCATGTAGAAGAGTGAAAATGGATGTTTGCATCATATTGTGTGCTCTTTCATACTCCAACCTGGCCAATGTGTCAAAAAAAAAGCATTGGTAACCTACGTTTACAAATATGAAAATGGATTATGTAGTGTTTTTGCAATGACCAAGCTAGCAAGGCTAAACCAGAATTTTTCATTTGAAAAATTGCAATTAACAAGAAACCTTAATTGAATTCTGTAGCCAAAATGACTGTACTCTTTTGTTTTGTTTGCTGTATGTGATGAATCTGCATCTTGAAAGAGAAACTGGGTGAAGCAAAAGGAATGCACATTATTTAACGATCATTCAGTCTGAGTTATTTTCCCTCCATAAAAATTGTTTGTCGTGAAACTGCAATCAGTGCAGAAAGAGAACACAGCTTTTTATGTTTCTCTTGGTGTCTTGTAATATTGATTATAACTAACCCTTCTGAAAAATAAAGATTCTCTGGTGATATTTTACTTTATCGTAACATAACATTTAGGAAGTCTGTAAATGGCAAGCATTACTTTTTATAGAAATTCCCCATTGACTTTTTCAGCAGGTGGTCCTAGATGTGCCCCTTGTCAGCACGTTTCACCTCTTTGATTACCACTCAAGAGTGTAAACAAAGAGGTGTTGCTATGGCAACTATTCTTTTGACCCACTAAAAAAAGCAGTCGTGACAAAACAATATTTTCTGGATGGAATATTACTCATAATACAGTAGCCAAAGCATTGTATGCATTTTCTGCTGCAGCAAAGTATAGATATCAATTATGATAGCAAAGAGATGCAAACTGTAAAACAATGAAGATATTTTATGTAATGAGTAATAATACTTTAAATAATTATTCCTGCATTGGAGGTAATCCAGGCTATTCACATGGTGGCACAAATGTTTAATTTGAGGGAAGGAGTGAAGGAGAGACCAGCCTGGCAGGGAGAGATCAGAAAATCCCTCTCTAACTAGACTATTACTATAGAACTGCTAACGCCATCTTCAGATGACGTTAGCTAATAGAGACAAGTTTGTTAAATAGCCCTGATACTAAATTTAACTTAATTTAAGCAAAATATATGTTTGATAAATAGGTGCTGAACCTGCTTTTTCTCATTGCTGGATGCTCATTGAGAATACACTATTTCAATATACAATATCTTTCAATATATTTTGACATCTAGCCATTATTTCTGCAGGTTGATGTAGGTGTATTATTTGTCTCCCTTGCCCCTATAAAATCAGTTATTGGAACAACTTTTTTAATTATTTTGTCCTTATCAATGTAATACATTTGTGAAGATAAACTAAGGACTAAGAACATTGGTGCTCTGCACTCGCCAAATACACCATTAATGCTGTTCTAACTTCAGGCTGTACTCTGTTAAAAACTGGCAATGTTAGTACCACATATTGCAATACATGTTTAGCTGACCAATTCATGTCAAAGTCTTCACCTTCTGGCCAGTCCTACACAAAATATAACCATGGATTAATTCTGCTCTTTAGCATGATCATGGAAAAGCTTTTTAGCTGGGTTAAGGCTTACCGGCACACAGCTTTAAAAGGTATACACTCCCCCAAGCATTAGCAGCTATTAAACACCTAAGGAATCACCTTACACAAATTGTGTTTAATGTATAAAACTAGAGATGGGGTGTGTCAGGATGAGAGCATAAATCTGATATGCTGAAATAGAATATTAAATGTCAGGGCCCAAATAAATCTCTGCATGAATACATAAATTAACCTGATCTTCAACTCAGATAAATGTGTGACCAAATGAGCCCAGTAGGAGGTAATTGAGTTAGGCAAACCCTTTGCAAACCCTTTTCACATTGATAAGCTGTCCATCTTCCTAGCCAAATTTCCCTTGGCCAGAATACAATTCATGTAAGTGCAAATCTGAATGTAACCCTTTTTATTTTAAACTGTTTTTGCTTGTTATGTCAATATATTAATTGTTTATTCATTATTTTTATTTTTATCTGAATGCCCTGTACTTTTTGTATATTAAATCTATAATTTAATAAGTTGCGTCCTTGATACTCTAAAGCAGGGGTCCTCAAACTTTTTAAACAGGGGGCCAGTTCACTGTCCCTGAGACCTTTGGAGGGCCGGACTATAGTAAAAAAAACTAGCAATGATACCGCACTTTAAAAATAAAATTTATAATGCACATTAAAACTAGCAATGATACCGCAAATTAAAATACCATTGATAATGCATCATTGGGCATGGCCAGGCCACCCTCCTACAGACAAAAAAAACTGCATTGTTGTGTACACCATTGAACGGTCACCAAAAATTGGGATTATCCCACTAGAATCACAACATTTCACAGACTTTACTGCTCTCTCCTACCTGTTCTTCTCACTTTCACCACCTGTGCTGCAGGTTTCTTTAGTTGCGGCTTGTCTGGATCCTGAAATGTTAGGGGCCCTATTTGGAAAGAAAAATGGGTACATTTAGAAAATTACAGCCACTCCCGGCGTTAAATCAGTACCACCCATGATTAATAATTAGGCCTTCCTCCAGCCCCAACATTAAAATAATAGTATTTACATTTAATAAATAAACCTATTTCCCTCCCTACAAACAGCCCCAGCAATAAATTAATAGTATTTACATTTCAGAAATATACCTATTTCCCGCAACCGTCACTGCCATTAAATAATTCATAGGCACATTTAATAAAGGGACCTCATTCTCCCCAAACCACCCCATCTTAAATTAATTAATTGTCCCCACTATTGTGTCTCTCTCCCCCCTTTTTCCTCATGCTGTTTCTCTCACCTTTTTTTTGTTATACTGTGCATTTCTCCCCCCTTTTTCCCATGCTGTGCCTCTCCCCCGTTTTCCTTACTGTGCCTCTCTTCTCCCCCTTTTTCCTCCATAGTGTGCCTCTCTTCTCCCCCTTTTTCCTCCATACTGTGCCTCTTTTCTCCCCCTTTTTCCTCCATACTGTGTCTCTTTTCTCCCCCTTTTTCCTCCATACTGTGCCTCTTCTGCCCCTTTTTCCTCCATACTGTGCCTCTTCTACCCCTTTTCCTCCATACTGTGCCTCTTCTGCCCCTTTTTCCTCCATACTGTGCCTCTTCTGCCCCTTTTTCCTCCATACTGTGCCTCTTCTACCCCTTTTCCTCCATACTGTGCCTCTTCTACCCCTTTTCCTCCATACTGTGCCTCTTCTACCCCTTTTCCTCCATACTGTGCCTCTTCTACCCTTTTTCCTCCATACTGTGCCTCTTCTACCCTTTTTCCTCCATACTGTGCCTTTTTGCGTTATTCCCTTTTTTTTACTTACCTTTCTATTAGCTTTTCTTTTCTTCTCCTCTCTTCTGTCTTCTCTCTTCTTGCTTCCTCTCCGCGCTGCTCCTCACTGAATGACAGGCGTGACTTGATGACGTCATGCCTGTCATTCAGTATCAACAGTGCAGAGAGGAAGGAGGAGGAGGGACGCCAGTGCCGCGGTGAGGTGAGTAGTGTACCTTTTTTTTTTTTACTACCCGGCTCCCCCCACCAACGAAGGGAGCCCCGAAACCCCCCTCCCCGCTAATGCCGCGGCGGGCCGGATAAATGGCCTCAGCTGGCCGCATGTGGCCCGCGGACCGTAGTTTGAGGACTTCTGCTCTAAAGAGTCCATTGCCTGTTTAGAAGAGAGATTGCTCGACCAGGTTAACCCTTGAAATGCCAGTGTGTGATTTGTTGATACATTTGATTAACAAGCTGTGTGTGCTTGTATTTACATTTGTGTAACAGTCTGGAGGTGTGAAGAGTTAACCCTGTGTGTGCTGGTGTGGGTCTTGTAAGTTTGTGGATAACTAGAAGCCTGTGTGCCAGTGTGGGACAGTATATTGGGGTCCTATTGCCCGTACCCAATAGGTGGTGGCTGAACCTTGAAGTGTCTGGGGGTGTGAGAGCGCTGTGTTTGGGGGCGATTCCGTAGGTCTAGAACCTGTGTGATAGGTGAGAGAGACTGCGGGCTGAAATCATGTGTGACCTCATACAGCAAACACCCCAAAGTCACGGCAGCTGGGAGCGTGTTCGTGACAGAGTGCAAGATAGTTGGGGGCCACATTGTATAAACAGACATTGAGCTCTGCACTTCCCAAGTACAAACTGGGGTGCAATGAAGGGGGGGGTACAAATTCTATAAATAAAAATACATTGATGCTCTGTGCTCACCAAATACACAATTTATTCTGTTCTAACTACTTCTAGCTGTACTCTGTATTAAACACAGTGAATGTTAGTTAATTCTACTTATGGCAATATATTTTAAGCTGACCAACTCATACTAAAGTGTTCCCCTTCTAGCCACAAATTTATGGATGTATTTCATTTTCTACCATACAGTTGGTAACAATATTAGGACCAATATGTGGCAGTGATATGTAATTCAGTTGGTATACATAAGTGGCTATGTTATCTTTTTGCTATTTGATCTGTATTGTCTATTGTCACCTATATCATGTTTATACATGTTCTACATTTAATTAATTAATTTATGGCATCAATAAATGAATTGATATAATGTTATAGTAAGCTAATTTAAAGTGCTATATTCATTCTGCTTTCTTTCTTTGTTCTTCACATATCTCACTATGTAGATAATAGGATTCATAGATGTTATTAAACTATGTTTTTCTCTCTACTTTATCTTTCCCGGATATTATACTGCTTATAATAGACCCAGCAGCAGTGTCACTCCAGCCATGCCCCCATACAGAAACTTATTATAGAATCACTTCACAAAAAGCAATTAAGTGACAAGTTGAATGATTTCCTTTTCGTCTCTTTAAAAACAATGAAAATGTAACTTAAAACTAAACAAAAAGTAGTAAAATAAATATTGACATGTTTAATTTGTTTGTTAAAAAATACCCCTTATATATTAAAGGGAATATCTCAACTTACCTTATGAGCTATAAGGATACTAAAAGTCACTCAGTTCTATGATTGTGGCTCCATACTTTTATATGTACACAGAATGCCTCCATGACTTCCAATATTTTTAACTTTCACAGTATATCGTGTGTATTGTGTATATTGTGTATATTGTGTATATTGATCATAGCTAAAATATTTTTTTCATGCTAAACTGTTAGGTACAGTATGAAATATATAGTAGATTTACCCCCCACAACACATATAAAAAAACATTTGGGCTGAGCGCTGCAAGAACATACTTCACATACTTTTATTATTCACCTCTATAAGGATTTCTCAGGCAACTGCAAAGTCATTTATTTTTAGCCAGTTGGTTGATCACAATAAAAGTCAGTGGCCCAAAAATACAGAAAAAGAATATTCTGCCATTCTGTGACCATTTAACCAAGAAAACTATTTATGGTAATTTTTTCCCCACATTAGACACGTATAAATATATTCTTCATAGCAGTAAAACACATTTCAATTAGTTCAAATTTAAAATCCCCTACTTTTTACAATTAAAGTCTTGACTATACATTGTTCGTGGGTTGTCAGAGTTTGCACCAGATTTCCAGGTGCCTGTCCTCTATTAGTCATTGTGACTTACACTTTCAACTATCAGTAGCACTCACTAATCAATTGCGTGAGTGTTGCAGCTGAAGAACTGTGGAGTGTGTAGACTTAATGCTTTCTACATTGTTCTCTGCCCACCAAGGATAGTATTTAAACATAAACAGAAGTGAGGAACTGTTACTGGCCACAGAAGTGCACTAAAATACATTACAAAACATGCACATAACATGTAATGTTAAAGCAAGCAATATTTTCCCTGTGTCTACCACAACATAGTTTGACCATATGCACGCTTTACAATGCCGGTGCAAGCCCTGGGGATGTATTAGGAAAGCACTGCACCTCACCCCCTTCCAAGCAGTAGCGCCCCCACTCCTGCTGCTTCTTACCTAGGTAGACAGGTGCAGCATTTCCGGCTCCTCAGACTAGGAGTGTGGTGCTTGACTGTGACATCATATTCAACTCCTGATGTAACACTGACATTGAGGAGCAGCAGCCAGCAGCCTCATATGTAAGAAACTTCTGTTTGCTTCTCCTTCTTGCCAGCGTTCAGCACTGTGTGTGGGGCACTGTGGGGCATCCAAAACACTGGATGAGTGACATAATGGGCCTGATTCATCAAGCCTCGTATATGCCAACCTTGTGCGTATCATATGCAAAAATCACTCCGGGCATGCCCAGAACGGGTGGGGTATGTCATTACGATGGTGGTTATACCGACAAGCAATATATAGGCAAAATAATTCTGAATACTATCATTTTAACATAAATAAAATATAGACTTACTATTACAAAGACACAGAAGATCTTCGATGTGCTCTCATTAAATCCAAATACACAAAATCCCGGCACTTCACATTGACATCACATAATAGCATATTAGAGATTACCACCGGCCCAGAACGGGGACATACACAAATGAATGTAGCCGTGTTCCCTGCCTCTATATACGCAAAGGACATTTACTACAGTCTATGATTTCTGGGAGTGAAAGGGGCGGGATAGGGTCGTTTGCCTGTAGTCAATGTACAGTAAGGACGTGACAAACTCGAGCACACTCTGCATCATCTGAATCAAGCTTTGGGCATCTCAAAGTGTTTTTCTGCCATATCTCTTGCTCCAGCTACATGTCTCGTATTCATGCTATAACATGTATTTGTAATCAGGAGCAACTGTAAAAAGGAATTTTATGTTCAGTAGGCATTAAGATCATCCTAATAAATGTATTTCATGAAAAAAATATATAAAACATTTTTTTTCTTTTTAACTGTTTTATAATTAATGCCTATAGTGTTAAAAGGTAAAAAAATTTGTTATTCTTCTTTGTGCTTCTTTTGCAAATGTATATTCCAAATAGGCATTGGACGTATCCTGCACTGTCTTATGTATTACAGCAGAGCAGACCTACACCCGAATTCATAAGCTCACGTATCTTCAGATCCGTTCCTTGTTGAATTTGGGAGTATGCAGAGCCGATTTATGCGCATTCTTAAACAAATGCATGTTGCGCTCATGATGCATATCTTGATTAATTGGGCCCAATGTGTTTTAGGCACCTAAGCACTGGCGTCCAAGTCAACCACCTAAGTTCCTCTAATTGTAGTATCACCCCTGACACTTTAGCTGAATTTGCTTCTACCACAAAATGAGACTGCTAGTGGCTTAATGTTTAATCATGTTTGAGCCAATGTATATTGAGGTTTCCATTTTAGAGTTTGGAGCAAATACAAAAGGAAGATACAATTTTGAACATTGGTAAAACCATGTTGCTCTGGGGGAGAGTGGGCACGTTTCAAATATGCTGACAGATTAAGAGCTTGAAAGAGGCACATTCTAGCTCTAAATTGCTGCATTCCAATAAAATTGAGCATTATTTGTGTCCTACATGCAAAAGCAGGCAGTAATTTCTCTGCATGCAAAACAATTGCACTTGCACCCCTTGCATTGCAACATGTTTTCCCTGATGCAAATTCAGCATTTGATTTAAAAACAACAGCACAGAGCTCTATCTAACTCACGTTTGCAGGCCTACAACTTTAGAAGTGGCTGGTTTAATGTGTCTCTGAACACAGCCCATTGCAAAAAACATACATTTTATTTTTATACTAGTATAAACAATGTTCAGCTGGTTGGCGGACTACTTTTTACATAAAACAAAAGAAAAATGTTGTTTAAGAAACTCAACATCTAGACAAATAAACTGAAAGGCAATTTATACCAAATTGAACTGAAGAGTCTACCAAACAAAGTGACATAATACATGCATTTATTTAATTGATGAATATATTTTATAACATTACTCCTAAAAGTTCCACCCACTCGTTTGAGTCAGTGTGCAGGAATTCCACCAGTATTTAATTTATTATAGCAAATTCTCCCAGCCTGAACCTTGTGAATTCCAATTGTATTCTTGAAAATTACTACTTGCCTAGCTATAGTGTTTACTTGCTTTACAGTTGTCTGAAATAATAACCTTCAAGATCCTTTGCACAATGCAGTTAGAGCTCATTTAAGGAAGAGAACTTGGACTACATTTAGAGTTTGTGGTACAGATTTTTTCTAAGGGTAGGTTTCACGCTATGGTGATGCTAAGGTAGGGCCTGACTTTGTGCAATTTAGGTGCAACTTTGTTTTGTCATTTTTGGCAGTTATTGTACCGTGAAGGCACATATGTAGGTATTGGAGAGAGCTTGACAAAAATTATAAAACAAAGCAATTTTGATTTATTAAAAATACACTTACAGGATGAAAAACATATAAATTGATTCTAAGCAGTGTTGGACTTGGGCATGAAGGGCCCACCAGGGGACTGCAATGGTAGGGACCCATCAGAGGGCGTGTGGGCAGCCACCATAGAGGTGAGACCAGACACTAGAGAGGGAGTGGTCAGCCCATGAAGGTCATGGCTATCGGCATAGTGTTTTATATAAAGGATGTAGTGTATATAAAGAGTGCATTGTCCAGGCCCCACCCCTTAGATCGGGACTCTTGCCCCACTAGAATCAAAATGTCCTGCTCTTGCAACTTTCACTACCTGGTGCTGCTGATGTCTTAAGTTCATTTGCTGTCTTGATCTTGGAATGTTGGGGTCCTGTTTGGAAAAAGGGTTAGGTATATTAAATATGGAAAGTCTAGCAATGAGGGCACAGACTAGCCCCTTTCCCCAACCAGTGTTAATGTTAGGTTAATAGTATTCACACTTACTAAATAAACAGACATTAAATTAATAGTATTTACATTTAATAAATACACATTCACACCCCCCAGCAGCCCAGACATTAAACCTATTATCCTCCCTAAAAAGTCCCAAAACTAAATAACTAGTATTCACACTAAATAAAAAGCTACCATTCTCCCCAGACTCCGACACACATTAAATTGTTAGACCCCAAACCACCCCAGGTTTAAAATATCCCATAGACAGGCCCATCAAATCACCAATAAATTGATATGTTCTGCACACTATTAATTAAATAGCCCACGCCCCCACCTAAATTACATTGAAATCACCTCCGCCCCTACAATTACCTGCTTTCATTCCAGCACTGCAGGGTCTTCGGTCTTCTTCTCTTGCTGCCGACACACGTGGGACAGCTCGCATGTCCTGTGGTACATGCCCAATGTGGGATGAGGTCAGCAGGGGAGGAGAGGAAGGGAGGAACAGATCATTATGATCCATGGCCACAGGCAATAGAATGGCTGTATATAGCAGGGTATATTTCCTGATTTGTATGGTTTAAGCTTTAACTAGCATAATGATGGGCTTTATAGCTGCTTTATAGCTCATTACTAATCATCTTTTCTCCATTATTTGTTCTCTCCAAAACAACCTCCCTCACATTTTCTTGACCTAATTATAGAACATACAAAATCTAAAGTAAAATAAAAAAAAAATAGCATGTTTACTTCTCATTGTGTTACCTCCTATTCATGACATACAACCAAATAGATCACATATTAATCTAGTGAAATGTAACTTTGATAGAATGATAGATAAATTTAATAGAATCTATCTGTGTCCACCACTGGTGATTGCATTCCAAGGACACATGTGCTTTTACAAACAGGGCTGCCAAAAGCAAATTTGGGCCCCGCTACAGCAATTCTTGGGGCGCCCTTCATAGTTGACCATAATAAAGACTTGTGAGCACCCGGACAAAGAGCGTGGCTGTACCTAGAGTGTGAAAAACACTAAGCCCCCTTCTAAAAAAATGCATTGCTGAGTGCACCATTGGCAGAAGTGTACAGTGCCTGCTCACAAAAGTGTGACATATCTCCCGGCAGGCAGAACAGAAGTTCTGAGTTTCAGGACAGCAAGACAGTGCCCAAAAAGCAATACATACCAGTGGAAGGTATGTAGATGTTATAATGAAACAGACAAATATGAAAGAATTATGTTTCAAAGAAACACAAGAAATAAAGGCA
The DNA here is from genome assembly GCF_038048845.1 of Mixophyes fleayi. NCBI lineage: Eukaryota > Metazoa > Chordata > Amphibia > Anura > Limnodynastidae > Mixophyes > Mixophyes fleayi. The sequence goes on from NC_134406.1 coordinate 96,325,047, forward strand.
CACACAAAACATATATATAGAAGCAGAGGGGCACCTTGTCTCAGAATAGTTACAATTAACCTGTCCAGACACATGCTATTATTACCCTTAGTGAGAACATTCAGTGCCACCTCCTGACCTTGGCTCCATGGGAATTACCTTTATTGCAGATCCCCAATTCATAGGATGACACAGATTAATGTCCCCAATCCACATTATGCCAAAGATTACTGTCCCCAATTCACAGTATGCCACAGATTAATGTTCACAATTCACATTATGCCATGAACATTGCATGCTCCCCACCCCCAGGGAAAAAAGGGAACAAAGTTCAAAGTGTCAAGTTAAAAGAGCAATAAAATAAAAAGGGATCCAGTGCGGGCCCAGATCCCAATGTCGTGAACTATGTGACTCAAAGGCAGATTTTCAGTTAAAGGTGCAGGTGCCACCTTTTACATAGGACCCGAGGGTTTAAACACTATTGGCCCCAGATGCACTCCACCTATATGTTAATGATGGTGTGGTTTTAAGGCAGCGGGGCCCACCAGGGATTTCCCCGATGTCCCGGTGAGCCAGTCTGACACTGCTTCTAAGCACTACTCTGCTCCTCACCAATAGTAGCACATTTGGATGAACCAATATTGCGTACACTGAATACACATTTCAAATAAATCCATTTCATGAACACAAGAGTATGCATAAAAAATGTAGGCATAAAGAAAGTAGTGTGGAGGTCCAACATTTATAGTGTCCACAGTCAATAATTAACCAAATTAGGTGCACAACAATAGTTCATTGATTGATTCACAAAGTGCATGTATTAGATTATAAGTAATACAGTCAATAAATACATAAGCACATTTGTAATAAAAACACAATAATAAATCGTTCCAGTAGTACACCAATGTTAATAAAAAAATAAATGTCGATTACAAAAGGGTGATAAGGTCATAGTTTTTCATTAAAGCCCAAAGGTGTGTAGGCAAATCATACTGTATCTTCTCAAAACCAAATTGGGTACAGCTTTTCTGGAGCCATCACTAAACCCAGAAATGCAACAGCCCATGGTAATGTCTGCATTATAATCCAGTTGTCAGGTGTAGCATTTCAGAAACATAACCTACGCAATTTGGTTTGCTCACTAATCAGCATTAGCATTGTATTTGCTAACTGTTTTTAAAACTTTAGCTATGACCTGGGAAGTTTTAGAATGAACATTGTCAAGCAACTTAAAGACTTATAGCTTGGTTTTACAGAGGAAACATTTGGGGTACCTGATAAAGGCTGTTGTAGAGCTTTTCCCAATGTGTGCTTTATAACTTAAAAGACTAAGCAGTACTAAAATAAATTGCTTTCATGGTTGATTCACTGTTGAATCAAAAAATGTTAATTAAAGGTGACACTTTTACTCTTATTTAGATCATGGGCATAATCTAAATAACATGTTATTTCTACAGTGCTGTAGTTCATTGTACCCTACAGATGTGATCTATTTACATATTTTTACATTTCAACATATAGCTCCATCAACCAGCACAGCCACCGGTGGGTCCAGCAACATCACAGGCCAATCTTCTGCACTTGGCTCACAATCAGGCATCAATGGCTCAAAGTCCAGTTCGCCAAACTTCCTCTTCTTCCTCTTCATCTTCCTCTTCTTCAGCTTTGAGTGTTGGCCAGTTAGTCAGCAGTAAGTATTTCTCTTCTAAATATCATATCCTAATGTGTATGCTGTGTACATTGCTTCCTCCATAAAGTATTCTTTGTCTATCATCTTCCTACTTTTTCTTTCTATTAGGTGCAGATTTTCTTTTTGTACACATTTTACAATTCAGAGCTGCTGCATGTTACAGCTCAATTTCTTAATAGGCAAAATTGAAGATGCCTCTAACAAACCCTAAGCAGACATCTGTATAACAGAGAAATAATTTATAAAGTGCTATGTATACCTCCATGTATATATATATAGATATATAGATAGATAGATAGATAGATAGATAGATTTGTGTATGTATATGGCCTGACTCGCCACCCAGATTACATTAAACAGGTGGCAGGTCCGTCCATTGCCACTACAGAATTATCACCACCACCGACGCTTGGCATTTACACCTTGCTGGGCTTGCTGGGAAAATGTACCCCACCCCCAAGTGTAATATGCAATACTACATGAAGATGTATCTCATGTCAGTGCTGTGAAACTGCCCTAATTTACCAGAGACACCTATTCTCTTGGAGAACACAGATATCTGTATAATAGACACAATATCAATCGCTGGGAATGTAAATGTTAAAAAGCTACTTTTTCTTGTTTCAGCTTTTACTAATACAATGACATTAGCTAAATCAAGATGACCACAATTGTATTGCTGTAATGTCTACAATAGCAGTGATTCATATCAAAGTGTATTTCTAGAACTGTATTCACATGACTGCCATCAATGAAGATCTGAAAAGAGCTACAATCAAAAATGATATTCACTGTGTGGCTCTATAGTGATTCACGTGTGATATAGTTTAATTATCTTTATTCTGTGTCATACCTGGCAAAAAAATGTTTGATTAGGAATATAATATAATAATAATAATAATAATATAATATATTATTCCACTTATGATCTAATCTTGGTAAAAACTTGTACTGTAATGTGGAAAAACACAAGTGCAATTATTTACATTGGATAAAGATAGTTGGGGTTGGAGAAGGTGCAGACTTCATGTCTCTTAATAATTGCATTTTATGTTTAAATAACATTTGGAATAAACATCAAATGTTGACATTACCACCCAAATCCATACTGTTATGGCCACTCATGAAAAATTAAAGGTTCTAACTTGTCACAGGTTGTCAGGTACATTAAAGGCTGTGACATTTATAAGACCATGCTTTCATCCTATTGTTTGTGTGTTTACATCCACTTTTTGATCTAGAATATATATATATGATATTCAGTATATATGATATTGTTTCTGGTCCTGATGATGAATGAATGTTACAAAGTGACAGGCATCTTGAAACAATAAAGGGCATTATGTAATGTGCATGACTGTAAAAACAGCACAAGGAGCAGTGGGGAACATTTGCCTGTAAAAGAGAAGCATGTCAGAGTTTATGATGAGTGTAAGTTGTCATTTGGTGTGACTTATCCAGCCCTGCAACTGATGCTGCAGTTAGAGGCTCTCTGTCTATTATGAGCAATGTAACTGAGCAACAGTAGGTCAGAGGCAGATGCAAAGCATCATGGGAAATGTAGTTCAGTACCAGAACTCAAACTGTTTGATCAATGCCTACATGGGCCCTATGGTATGCCCGAGAAATGGTAAAAGTGACACTTTTCTATAGTCTGTCCTCCAAAACATCAGCCAAATATTCCTATATTGTATATTATTGGTATTTGCTAAGTAAAGCATTCTTTTCTAATTTAATTTAATTTCTGAGCATGTATAGAGTCCCATAATAGCTAAGAACAATACTTGCTCAAGTAATGGCAATCACTGTATATTAGTACAATCTAAGAAATATCCAAAATGTGATATAAATAACCTTACAAATGTTATGATAATTATTGTTTATTCGCAATTCCCAGAACATTTTGTTTATTTGATGATGTCTAAGTAAAAATATTGCACTACAGCAATTCATTATCGAGGACCATGAAATATTTCTATAATGTGTCATTTAGATTGCTGTATGTTTTTTTGATATATTGAAATTGTAGGTTGGTTCCATTGCTTTTCAATAATTACATTGATACATAGATAAACAGTATAAAATGATGACAATAGACAATGTTTTGGATGAATATTAGTGTGGTATGTTTCGACAATTACATTTTGAAATTGAGTTAAAAAACAAACAAGAATTAATTTTGTAGAATAAAGATAGGTGATAAATAATATTCCTGGTAATTATAACAATATAAATATGAATACAGGTGTGCGTTACGTTAATTACATGCAATGAATAACTGTTTCTGCTGCTGGGTGTGCGAACCTGCAATATTTTAGTATTTTGGCATTTTTTAACGTTTGAATAAATAAATTTGCTATCATTAACTTGTTCTGTTCCATTTGAAGATTGTATACTACGTACGTTTTACACAGCTACTTGAAACACTTTCAAATTTATAGACCTATGCAAAGTCAATAACTTTTATATAGAGCACATAAAAACATTTGATGGATTTAGTTAGTCAAGTCATCTCAGCATAGCTGCATCTTCTATCTCCCTGTATCGACGAGCAGTGTCTGTGGTAATAATGAAAGTCAATTGACACATCAGGGCTTGCATGGGAAGGAGAGTTAAGTGAGGAATTAGTGAATGTGGTTTGTGTGTGGTAAGAAAATGCACAAAATAACATACTTATTGCAGTTCACTATAATAGTAATAATAATAATAATAATAAAAATAATATTAGTACATACATAGAATTAAATTATACTTATGCATTACTTATTAAAAAAAATAATCTCTGCGAGTAATTGCTTGTTAAATCCAGAGGAAGAATCCTCCTACTTGCTTTACATATATACCAAGTGGCAGAACTATCGCCCCTGGCAATGCCCACTTGGAGTTTCACTGCACATGTACTGGCCTCCATGCATGCTTAGAAGGGCAGAGTGGGGAACCAGGAGACGCCATACTGCATCACAAGATAAATAAAGTGCCATTATGTATTCCAACTGAACAATGCCCTAATAGTATATGCAGACTTAGAACACCACATGGACAGTCCACGTAGCAAGATTTGGGGACTGGCTATGTGGTGTTCTAAGTCTGCATATACCATTAGGGTATTCTTCAATTGGAATACATGAAGGCACTTCATTTATCTTGTGATTCAGTATGGCATCTCCCATTTGAATTAATTGGTGCAAAAATGTATGAATGTATGGTTTATGTAAAGTGGGTTCTCAGTGCTGATTAACCCACATGTTTTAATAAATTTTAACGTTAAATAACGGAAAAAGAAACCATTCTTTGAAGTAGTGTAATTTTAGCTAAAATGCTTTTTAAACAAGTATTGATAAAATAAATCTCAATTGGTGCTGTTTGGTTATCTAACTTGCATATCTCTTTTTAAATCTAAACATGCCATCCAATCTCACTCTATGGAGAGAAATCAGTTAGTCGTGAGGTGCCATCATAGCTCTCCGGTACAGTCCGCAGACACCACGTTTTTACTCAGATCTCCGCTCATTTTCCCTCTCATCCAATAGAAATCCAAGGAGAAAAGAAGCAGACATTTGATAATGTATTGGCCGGCAATGTGCACAGCCAAGGAAATGTCCGGTGGCAACTTGTGGCTAATTTAACCCCCCCCCCTTTAATCCCTGACAATACCTTTGCAGTCAGTTATCTCCTATATTGTTCCTTTTTCCACTTATGTGCTACAGATCAGGATGAGCAGTCGACTAAAAGGGTAAGATTCTCTCTCTCTCTCTCTCTCTCTCTCTCTCTCTCTCTCTCGAAGTGAGAGAGAGAGAGAGAGAGAGAGAGTATATATTTCATCTTAGTAGGTGAAATCTGTGAATTTTTTGTCACATTTTTTTATAGCCTCAGACAGATTTTCATCTAGTGCAGAGAGTACAGCAGTGCTGTATTGATTTCAAGACCAACAAAAATAATATATTTGCCTGATTGTGTAAATACCTGACTTACGATCAGAAAAAGCAATGTATAAAGTAAACATTTGTACAAGCCAATAAATAAAAGTTATTTTGAGGTGGGTAACTCTTTTAGTATATATAGTTTGTTTAAGTACAAAAGTTAGTGGTGAAAGTGGAAATTTAGAGGTGGTGGTATGGAAAATGGAAGTAAATGTAATTTGATAGTGTTATAATCAGAGCAGTTCAAAGCATTAGCAGAAGTCCCTTTCGACCACTGCCCATATGGAAACTCTAAATATACAAGACAGCAATCACTATACAGTCTGTAAATCTGACAATGGTATTCTGTCATTAGGCACATGCATAACCCTGGATATTCCCAGAAGTCTCTAATACCACTAGAAAACTCTGTCCCTCTTTGTTATATGTCCTCCCTGCTTTTACCCAAAGATTATTATTATTATTATGACATGTAAACAAATTGATAATATAGGAAACAGACATATCATAGACATGAACAGGAGTGTATTACGGGTGCCCGATATTGTCCTGATTCCTTTGTGCAGGGCAGTGTTATTTGTAAGCTTGTTCATAATGGAATATATATATATATAATATTTGTTATATGCTTGGTATGTATTATTTGAATATGAATTAATTGAGTATGTTTATACATTGGTATATAAACATTTTATTGAAAGAGAAAGTAACAATATACCTTACAAAAATCTTAATTTGACCTACATAATATCATAAATCACCAAATAAAACATGACACCCAAATAAACACAATTAAAATAAATTAATTTATTAAATAAAATAATCCAGAGATCCCAATTATTCTATGAGTCATATATCTTTCAGAAACTCCCCATCAGCAATGCATGCTATGTCACAAAAAATATTTACTCCGATACAATACAATAATTAATTGTGACAATCAAATCCTCCTACGTTCTAACCTAGGATGAGCCTGTATGCTTCCAGTCATCTAAATATACTGTGTCTCTAGGTAGTAATTCAATACCATTTCTAATAGCCCTACAATATTTAATCACCTGAACATAATTTAGATAGAAAACACATAAGTGGAAGCATGATATAGTTTACAACATTGTCTTGTCATTCATTCTAAGATTCTGGGGTAGATACATTGATTATGTGATCATGATATGTGATGGAGATATGTCTTTTCTGATGCATTTGTGTAGTATACTGCTTGCAATTCTATGAATAGTGACAACTGAGATATGGTGAATGAGGTGGGTGATGATGGATTTTTAATGACAAGACTAGAAGATCCATAGCATTGAATTCATTACTGAATAAAGAGAGTTGCCATCCACTACAAGCAGAAAAGGAATCCCACAACATTACTGCAGTTGCATATAGTAGGAATTGGAGCGCACATTGGAGTTAATTAAGCACCTATGATTCCTGGCAGTTCAAGATGAGTCATAAGCAAATTAATCAATGAATGTAGATAAAATGTAAGAGTACAATGTAATTGGACTATGTCCTATTGGATTTGTCAAACCCTTTTGTGTAAAATATATTCTTTGCCACAATTAGGCCCAGTCCTGCCAGTAAGTTGTTATAGAAATATGGTGACACCTCAGGATTCGCCAACACAAAAGATATTCTGGGTCTTTAGTACTTAGTGTAAGAAGCTTACCTGTTCCACGTTCCCGTTCCCTTTTTGCTGCAGATCGGGCTACCCAACTTCCGGATATTATCATTCGGCAGTGTGATCATGTGACTGTCAAGGCTGGGAATTCAAATCCCCTTGCAATTTAGCCCATCTCTGACACTGGAACTGAGTCAGAGCAACAGTTCCTGTCAGCATCTGACTCAGCTCTCTGTTCCCAGCGTTCAGTCTGCTCCTTGTGTATTCTGTACTTGTGCTTCACCCCTCTAGTGTTGATCAGGCTTCCTGACTATGTTTTTGGATCTCCCTTCGGTACCTGTATTTTGTGGACTTCTCTCCTGACTCTGGCTGCTCCATTCTCCCTTGTACCGCGCAGCCCAATTGTTTACCTGACCCCCGGCTACCCTGATATTGACTTGAATCCTCTCTCTGACCTGCATTACCTGTTGTGCTCTGTCCTCTGGCGACCGGCTCTGTTTCCTACCGCAACCTCTCTAGCTTCTCTCCTCTCACGGCAGGGGTCTCCCCTAGGGAACGCGACCTGCGAACCTCGAGCAGCAAAGCCCACATTACCTTGCAGAGATTCTTGGTGAAGAAATTGGGGTTCTTTACACTCCGCACCCTTGACAAAGCCTGTGTAAATCCTGACTGATTAGGTTGTTACTCCCGTGTGCTTAAGTCTTAGGTAAATTATAAAATAATATGAATATATCTGTTTTTATGAGTGAGAGGTGAAAATGTTGTGTAACATTATAACTGAAGATGACAGAAAACTACACCTAATAAAGAACTGGAAGTTGCTCAATCAATTTATAGGCTATAGCAGGTGCTTGAAAGGGTGGGGTTATCCTAAAAGGAACAAACACACAGAGAGATCCCCCAACACTACACCTCCCCATTTTAATATGTTTTATGTCAGCTTCCAGTTTAATCTGAACTTTCTATTGTTCCAAATAAAGGAGAAAAAGTAGACATATATTTTGTTATTGATGAGAATTAAACACAGGACACTGCTGAACAGCACTCAAAATGTTTGCGAAGTGTACCATCTTAACTAGATTCACTCTATCAAGTATAAATAGTGACAATTTTTTTTTAAAATCAAGTTTTTTTATTGCTATTTCAAGGTACAAACATACAGAACAAAAAATAACATAAAGAAAAAGAAAAACAATTGCAAGTATAACACAATCAGTGTTAGGAGAATTATCTATATTAGAACATTGCAAAAAAAATATCATATGTGCTAATCTCATTAAGGAACATGAACCATATATGCCCATACTTGAGTATTTATCGAGATATAAGATTTGACATTTAGCATTTGACATTTAGCATTAGACATGGGGACCCGAAGACTCATGCGTTCGGGACCCATTGGCTCAGGGAAGCTAGTGCAAAGGAAAACTCAAGCCACCTATACCATATGTCCTCAAATTTTTTTAGGGCCTGTCTCCTGGTAAGCACAAACCTCTCATGCCCTATAGTAGTGTCGACCAATGCTTTCCAATTTTTAATCACGGAACTTGCCGGGGCTAACCTTAGCCACCAATGTAAAGTTGCATTAGCTCATTGACCTTATCCTTCAGGCGGAGCCCAAAGAGACAGGCGGCCGGTGACCGAAAGGGCACCTCAATTCCAGTTTTTTAAATACAGTGAGTTACTGTAAGCCAATAGGTTTGTATGCGAGGTCACTCCCAAAGAAGGTGCCAAAGATTACCATTTTCTGAATTACATTTCTGGCACTTGGGAGTGTTATCAGGGCGGGAATTTTGCCAAACTAATAGGGATCAAGTAAGCCCTATGCAAAATGAAAACTTGTATTTGTTGGAACTTTAAGGACGCTGTGTAACCGCTAGTGCTGTCCAGTACCATCCCCCAGTCCTTATCTATTAAAGGCCCTAGATCTATTTCCCACTGATTTCTCAGGCCATTCAAATCCTCCACTGTGGATTCATATAAGAGATACGAGTACATATGTGAAATCAAGCCCTTGTGACCAAGGACCTGTATGTGCTTCCTCAGTGGGGCCATAACAATTACCGGTGGTTCCCCCTTATATTATGTGGTTATAGCATGTCGTAAATTGGAGGTAGGAGAAGAAAATTGTTCTGGGTATGGAGAATTCTCTGGATAACTGTTCAAAAAATTTGAGAACATTTGTGTCATATAATTAACTTAGAACCACTGCACCATATTGGGACCACTGCCTGGACTCCTCCACTGTGTCCAATTCCTTTAATTTCTTTGTCCCCCAAATAGGTGTGCATGGGTCAGTATCAGTATAACCTACCATTTTATTACTAATTGTCCAAATCCTAATTGCTTGTATCAGAAGCGGGGAAGACCATGAATTAAGTCGTCCTGAAAGGCAGGGCTGCCATCAGGGGGGTACGGGGGGTACTGTTGAATCGGGCCCGTGCTCACCAGGAGGCCTGGCGGCGGCGCAAACCAAACTTACCACGGGGCCCACTGTCTTCCAGGCTCCGTTTGTCTTCACTGCGTCTCCGCTGGTCTGCGCTGCTTTCCGCTACTGTCTGTTGCTGTCTTCAGCCTGGCTGTCAGCGTGACAGCCAGGCAGCAGAATGCGATCGCAGGGGTGGAGGAATCATTCCCCTGCGATCATGTGATCTTGTGATTATTACAGCCAGGCAGCTGCCAATCATGATCGCAAGGGAATCATTGTTCCGCCCCTGTGATCATGTGATCTTCCCTTCTCACTGATTGTGTGGTGTGACCTGAAGTCACACCACTGTTCCCGCCGCTGCAGAAGAAGAAGGAGCAGCGAGCAGTAGCTGCAACATCTCAAACTGTAAGTATATTTTAAAGATTTTTTTTTCAGGTTTTTCTGTTTGGGGGGGTTGCTTATTGGGGGGAGGGGGCACTCATCGGGGCTCGTCATTTGTACTGGGCCCCATTATTTCTGATGGCGGCCCTGCTGACAGGAGTGACTATAAAGGTGCATGGTTTGCATTAAATTGGCACACTAATTCCCAATGTAGATCATGATATTCAGGATCAAAAACCCATGCACTGAGATGGGTCAACTGAGAGGCAATATAATACAATGTCAAGTTAGGAAGCGCAAGGTCACCAGAGGATCTGGACCTGAATAGCGAGCTAAGCTTAACCCTCGCCCTCCCTCCCTTTCCAAAACAGAGAGACCAAATATTGGTCAATGCTACGAAAAATGGAAGGTGGGATATATATGACTGCTGAAGTATATATAAAATTTATGGCTGTAGCACCATCAAATTCATCCTGCCAGAGATCGAAAGCAGGAGCTTCCTCCAAGCATGAATTTTCAATTTAAGATACTCAATTTGAGATTGTAAGTTCAGCTCTACATATTATGAATGGGAATTAGTAATCCATATTCCCGGATATTTGAATTTGGGTGTCCATTTTAATTGGAGAACTTTCAATGGTGTCACGGGACATTCTTAGCCCAAAGGAAGCACGCTAAATTTGTCCCAATTGATTTTCAATCTGGAAAAACACCCACATTTGTCAGCTACCCGCAAGAAAGATATTAGGGAGGCATCATGGTCCAAAAGAAACAGCAACATATCGTCGGCGTATAATGCCACCTTATCCTCCCTATGTGCTGCTTTAAGTTCTTTAATTTGTTTATCATGATGGATCAGACAAGCAAAAGGGCTCTATTACATGTGCAAACAGAGCCGGGGACAGTGGGCATCCAATTGGAATGGCTGAGAAAGATATTAACGCATATGCGTGCTACTTGGTGAGAGTACAGGAGCTTAACCCAAGTTATAAATTTAGGACCCAACCCAAAGCAGGATAGCACCTCCCACAGATGCGGCCACTTTGCCGATTCAAACGCTTTGGCTGCGTCCAAGAACACCACAACTTTAGTCTGTGAGGGAGGTCACCACACAGCCTCCTAAGATTATTAGATGTGGACTTGCCTGGCATGAATCCCGTTTGATCAGGATGTATCAGTTCCAATACCACCGTGTTCAACCTCAAAGCCAGTAGTTTAGCCAAAATTTTTACATCAGTTGTCAAAAGTGAACTCGGTGATAGGACTTGGGATATAATGGATCTTTCCCTGATTTAGACAGCAAAACCACTATTGCTTCCACCATGAAAGGGGAGAGGGTGCCGGCCTCGCAAAGTTTGCTGAATTCTCCAATAACTTACATAAAAAGACCAATGTTTTTTATACAGTTCTATAGGTATGCCATCCACTCCAGGGGCTTTACCATTAAGGAACGACATGATAGCCATGTCAATTTCTAAGATAGGGACAATTTAAAGAAATAATACTCAAATATATTAAATCTGTAAAAGATCAATACATATGGATGCCCAGATATGTTACATTTGTGTACTATCATTGATGGTACTGTAGAGTGTGCAGAGAAAACAACTGTTAATGTTTGGGTCTTATCCCAGCTAATTTTCAATCCAGAACAGGTACCGAAACTCACTTAATGAAGGATAGATCATTAAAGAAGAACAGTATCTGAATAAAGGCTAACAGTTTTTGCATAAATGCTAACAGTAACTGCATAAAGATGTTAAGGCTCACGACCACCAAGATGAGCTTTTAGATCAGATAGTGTAGATGTCTTCTTCTTTAGCAGCCACTTTTCCCGTAGAGCTTTATGTGCTCACAGGTACGTGGATGCCCCCAGGTCTTAAGCTCAGTGTAGCAAAGGCTCATCTATGATGGCCGTAGTGCAGATGGAACCAGAGGCTCCAGCCCAAGCTGGAGAAGGGTGGTCAGTGGCAGACCAAACAGGTAAATTAAACAATTAGTGCAGCTGTGTGTACAATGTTAAATTAACTGCTGCGGTACGGGAAAAGCAAGAAAGGAGTGAATTGATAGTTATGGATACAAAAGATATTTATAGATAAATAAAATATTGTTATGATTTATCTCTATAATAAAATAAACAACATCAAAGCAAGATACATACATTCAAAAGGTGATCAGCTTATATCAGTGATGGCTAACCTTTTCAGCTTGGTGTGGTGAAAATCGTAAAAAAGTGTAGCCTTCCTTGGGTCGCGTGTCATTTCAAGAAATATCCATAATTTGGTGATATTTGCAGCCCTAATAAAGAAAGAGTTATATTTTTAACTGGAATTTATCTTACTCTGCCCTGCAGATATTTACATTACCCCATCCTACATTCATAGTCCCCCCTGCAGGTATTTCTTTACCCCCCCCCCCACAGCCAGTTTTAGTTGCTCCCCTTTCAGATATTTTCTTCCCCCCCTCCTACAGCCATGAACCCCCCTCCTACAGTCTTTGCCCCATATGCAGTAATTTTTACTTATCCCCCACATGTATTTTCTTTTCTCCTCCCTCCTACAGCCATTGCCCAGTATTCTTTACTCATTGACACACCCCCCCTGCAGGTATTACCTTAACTGGTATTTGCTAAGGCTGCCGGCATTCACTCTGCGCCTCCAGAAGAAAGACTGTGCACCGCGTCACATCGGGAGCGCTGGGAGCCAGAAGTAGAGGGAAAGTGCCAGGGGCAGCTTAGAGCTGGGAGCCGGAAGCACCGGGGGCAGGTGGGAGTCGGGAGCCGGACCGGCCCATCTAGCCATTGCCCCTTTTGGCAAATGTCAGAAGTGCCAGATGGCCAGTCCAGCCCTGCGTGTCAGTCAAATTGACTCAGCGTGTCCAGAGTGACACGCATGTCATAGGTTCGCCATCACGGCCTTATATGATTAATCCTGGCCAAAACCAAAGTTCATATGAAGCGAGCAATGGTCCTTACCAATAGGACAATAGTCCAGTATTATATTTAAATGTGCACCAATGGTATGTCTACGGAGTTCAAAAGACAAATGTCATCACAAACTTCCGTTAGAATAATCAAAGGAACTTTCTATATGAGTTACTGAACTTCATTATATAGAAAGTAGCTCTAACTCACGTTTCCTGATCCACGCAGTTTCAAAATGAAGGCTTCGAAGAGAAAGCATTTCCTTCAATATTGATCCTTTAGTTACCTCCCCATAGTCCGGGTGGCAGATGAAAACCTGGGTCCAATACTGAGAAGGTTGAATTCTGAGTGCACATATACAGTTACAAGTTTGGCTTCCGACTTAAGTATTTTTTTAGGGATGGAAATTAAGTGCCCCACCCCCTTATTCTCTCCTAGCAGCAGCGGGCTGCCTGTGGCAGTACACTATATACATATGCTTGTCAACAGAGAAAGCCAGGTAGGGGAGGCTGGCTGGACACTTTGAATGTATTTAAAACACAATCAGCCTGGCTTGGCAGGATTCTCTGCCAGCCTCTCAGCCAACATACACATGTATTTAGTGTGCGGCCTCAGGTACCTCGTCCCTGATGGAGGGGATTTGGGGGGATTGCCCCGAGCCTCCCCTGTCTGAATCTGCCACTGCCACAAAGTGTCAAAACTCTTGGCTATTTTGAGGGTCACCAAAACAATTGGCAGGGCTCTTATCTTGCCTCCACAAATTTAGTAAGAACCCATTTAATAGGGCAGTTTGTATCAAACACATTTTGTGACTTGTATTGCTCACTTGGTACATTCTAATTTTGGGAAACAAGTTACCCCTCGGTTATTGCATTGGGGAATGGAGACCCTCTAATCTGATTTGACAAAAGATGCCCTGACTACATTCTTTCACCTTGGTAATAAGAGTTTAACCATACATATGATAAAAACTAGTGAGTAGGAACTGTTTAATCCTAAAGGTTTTCCATTTAGGATGATCGTTTTAGACTATAATTCCATATAGCTTCAAAATGTCATTTTAATTCTAACATTATTTTCATATATTTTTTTAATGCATAAGTTACTGGATCTTAAATATGAATTTTAAAGAAATAGAATAGAATAACCTTATTTTGGACTGTGTGATATCTTGTAGACATTGTTAACAGTAAATGTATACAGTAGACACTTCCACTTGCCCGTAGACCTGTTATCAGAGTCATCTGTGCAAGCACTAACATTTATACCCAAGCTGAGTGACATCACAGAAGCTATTTATGTTGTAGATCACTGAAATGATCAGTGTGGTCTCATCCTACCTGAATTGTTTAATTGAATGGAGGGAAACTACTTGTTTCTTTACATTTTTGTTATGGGTACAAAAACTGATACACTAGTTTAGGAATATAGTTTCAAAATTGTATTGGGATGTTTTGAATATAGGAGAGGGGTGCCCTACTGAGATATTTGCTTTGGATCCATTAACATCTTATTGACAATGTCCAGTGACATATTTTTATTAAATCCTAAGACTGTCCTTGAAAATCAGGGACAGTTGTTAACTATATATGTTTTACAATAAATAACCAGAGTTATAGCTATTAGCCAACGCTAGATTTATTAAGATTGTTAAATTATATTAAAAAAAGTTTTATGATACTATTTATGATTCCTCTACAACTATGGTACATTTATATTGGCACACATCAATTTAACACTTGAATTTTTATGAAATTTATAAGTGAGATTTATTTTCTCTAGTACCTCTCTTTAGCCAACAATTGGTAACTGAAAAAAAGTTTTGGCCTCCAGCAGTTATGTCATTTCCCTTCATAAGTCTAAAATTGACTGCATTATCTGGCACCAAAGGAATCTTCCTCGCCCAGTGTGTGTCTACAATTAGATACCCTTTTGAGAAGAAAAAGCTTGGCTACAAGCTTTGATATAATAAGTAAACATTGGGCTTGTCTGTGCGCACTGCTTTTTTATTTGTAACATGACAATGTTAAAGAAGAGCTAAAGGCTAAAAAAATTCAGGTGAAGGTGATTTTAATTTATTGGCTTGTACATGTTCTCCTGCAACTTTTACAAAATACATTAAATAATCTTTCCAGGGTCCTTGTTTGCATTTCAGCTATGCCTTTATATAATCATATGTATTTGTTATTACATTGCCCATCACAAAACTAGGCTCTACATGCATTGGTATCAATTACTGCAGTTCTAGCTATGCATATCAATAGCATCTCTGATTGATAAGCCAGACAGTCAAACAGTCCCATTTTTTTTACGATGACTCCCTTCCCTACCTTTCTTTCTAAATTGTCCTGAATTTTTAGCCGTTGACCTATATGGATTATTTCCTTCAAGTGTCTCTCTTGTTACTAAATTCACGTCTACGAATCCATAATGTGCATTCTTGTGTTAGTAAGAAATGTTTTATGCCCTTTATATCCGAAGGTGTATTGAAGTATCTATGTTTGTCTATGAATATAAACAGAAGACCCTCACTTTGCATTAATATATTATGTTGTACCCATGTCTATTGTTGGGAGCTATTATTCTTTTTTATAACTGATTTCATACATTTTTACTTTTACTAAGCAATGTGAAATGTTATCACTTTAACTTATTCACACATATAAAACATGGTGCTCTCTTACCATTTTTTCCACAGATCCACAAACTGCCAGTGGTGAGGTTGATGGAGTAAATCTGGAAGAAATAAGAGAGTTTGCTAAAGCTTTTAAAATCCGACGCCTTTCACTTGGTCTGACTCAAACACAAGTGGGACAGGCCTTAAGTGCAACAGAAGGCCCAGCTTACAGCCAGTCTGCCATCTGCAGGTAAGGTGTCATACAACACTCTTGGGTCACCCTACATTAATTGTGCATGAATTGCATGAGTATCTGCTAGTACAGTGTTGGCTAACCTGTGACACTCCAGGTGTTGTGAAACTACAGGTCCCAGCATGCTTTGCCAATATATAGCAGCTTATTGCTGGAAGTGTATGCTGGGACTTGTAGTTTCACAACACCTGGAGTGTCACAGGTTAGCCAACACTGTGCTAGTACCATATATTTTACCTTCCTTAAAAAAACTCAATTTATTTTGATGGAAAGCTGTAAAAAAATACCCCTCAATTATTAATAAGACAATTGTTATTAACTTTTCTGCTACCTTCTGGTGGAGTAATACGCATACATTAAAGCATTTCCTGATCATTCTGCTTCTGACCTGGATGGTTTCACTACCATGTATCAATCCAGTTTGAAAACATAGTAGTAAGTACTTACTCTTGCTCCCTTTCCCTTACTCTTACTCTCTGCTTACTCTTACACCCTATTCATTACAATAAATCTTGGCAGACAACAAAGATGATTGTTACTTTGTTACATTGTTGCAACAATGTTGTAGTTCTCCAAAAAACAGTTAACTCTTACTGTTGCATAGAACGTAATTATTGTGGGCGTGATTCATTAAGACATGTAAAACAAATGTACTGTGTGTTTTTTTAACGCATGTAATTAGGGCTTTCGCATGTCTTTATTCAACTACAAGCAGATCTGAAGAAATGTCTCTTTTTGATTACAGGCCTAGTTGCACTCTTCTTTGACAGACACAATACACTGCAGGATACGTCCAATACATATGTGTAAAAATAAAGTCCCAAAAGAATGCAAAGAAATTTTTTTAATTATTATCACCTGTTAATTGTATAAAATGAATGAAAAAACATTTTAAATTTTTTTTTTTTAAAGTATTTTTTTCTCCATGCCTTCCCCCCATAAAATACATTTATCAGGATGGTATTAATTTATACTGTAATATCTTTACGGATGCTCCTGATTGCAAACACATGTTCTAGCATGCATACACGCTCAATGGGCAGTTACACATGACCTGTAGCTGGTGCAAGTGATATGACAGAAAAGCACATACCTTTAAGATGTCAGCAAATTCTGTATTTATAATTGGGATATGACCATTCCCCTCCCCGTTCCGCCTATGAAATCATAGGCTATCATAAGTGTACTTTGCAACGCAGGGAATTGAATCTGCCTTAAACAGTGGCCAAAAAAAACCATAGACATACATATCAACAATGCGAGTTCGCTGTGGTTTTGAAATTTGCTCCTACTTTATTTAATGTTTTACATTGCACCATAAATTAAAAGTTATATATAATTCTGTGTATTATATTGTGCAGTGTTCCATACTCTTTCCATCCAACTTGTTTTACAGCTCTCTCTCTCTCTCTCTCTCTCTGTCTCTCTCTCTCTTTCTGTTTGTTTATTATATATATATATATATATATATATATATATATATATATACATTTTATTTTGGTCATATTTGCATTGTTTTTTTAGCGCATCAACTTCTATTTGCTCTTCTAAAGCATATTCTGTACATGCATACACACTGTTAGTTTAAACTTGATAAATAAAGCGACAAATACTTAGACAAGAGTTTTCTATTGTTCCCAAGGACCTTGGAGTCTGTCACAAAAAAGCCAACCAAATCTCCACTCATTTAAGTGGATTTTGTTCTTGGTGATCCATGAAATTCTCTGTCTCTTTATCCGCTCTTTATATTTTTAATGTATTCCCTGTAGAACAGAAGTGTACTTTTCCCGCAGTTTAAGACTAAGGTTATAAATAACATCAGTATGGGGTAGTGAGCTTGCAGCTCACATTTTGCTCAATGATTTTCCATAAAACCCATTGATTGTTGTTAAATACAAAAAGCTCCATAGGATCCTTTCACTTGTATGGCATCCCCTACTGTTTTTTCTTATAAGATACCTCCCTGTAGAAAATAACCTTTATTCAGTCTATACAAGGATACTGCTGGGAAATTTGTTTCATGACTTGTATATTGTTATACAAAATATCATGTAGTGACTAATCAACACAGACAAGAAACAGCAATGATCTAAATACTACCTCCCTTTCTGTAGGGTAATGAGTTAGCACTTCCTTTCCTATATGAAGTAACATAATTCATAAAACATGAACACAATGTTATTATTTTTTTTGCCTGAAGAATATTATTTATGATGTTAATATTATTTATATCTGGTATGTGTAATACATTGAAAAGTATACACTATATATACATTTTGCAGATGCACATAGACAACAGTTTTGGGTGCTCACTGCCTTCTTTTTATGCACATAGACAAGTAAATTACAATGGAATAAGCAAAAATAATTTGGGATGGGAACTAGTTTTGACATTAATCTATGATATTCTATGCAACCAGCATATATGGACGGGACATAAACTAAATTAAATGTAAGCTACATACCTAGCTGGTGGTATCCCTAAAACAAATACACATAAGTGAAATAAAACAAAACTTTGATATTTTTTTTTTACTGCTTACAGCTACATAAAGTATTATAAAGTTAAATTAAAGGGGTGTGTAAGTAAAATCTACAATAACATCAATATCATAGTAAACAGTCATAGTTAATGATTGAGAACTCAATGTTCAGCTGATATATCCAAAATCAGCCTATAATTTCAAGTGGACCCTTTTTGTACCCTCCAGGTCCAATTTATTTAGCTAAATACTGCAACAGATAAACAAATACAAATGTAATGAATACAATATACAATCATCACCCATAAAATAATAACAGTCCCAATGTCCCATTACTCTATATCTTATGTAAAATATGAGTAAGATGCTCCAATAAGCACTATTTTGGGAGAAACATGTAAAAGTTGAAAATTAATTGAGATGATATTACAAAAGTTATAGTAAGTAGGACTCTAGTCTGTATGGATGTTTTTACTTTTGCCGTCATGCACATTACTATATGCAACTCCACAAATGTGGGAAACTTCTGAAAAGCAGAAAGTTGACATCTGTATATATGCAAAGCATTTAATTAGGTACAATTCCACAAAAATCATCCTCTGCACATCTGTAGATGTTGGACCGATGATGTATTCAATATTCACGGCTGAGCATTTTCTTTAGCTCTTACAAAGCACATGTTAAAGCAATGTTAATAGCCACTATGATTTAAATGTTAGCCAGAAAATGTGCACTGAAAATCTCTCAACAGCATAAGAAGTATACCTTATTTACAAAAGAAATTACATTCACCAAAACTTTATTAAATGTTGGATTATTGTTCTAGGATTTATTTTAATAAAAAAGCAATACCCAATAGGGCACAACATTTGTAGGTTGGTTTATATTGTCTGTTTACATATTTATGACATAATGTAGTGTTGGATGCAATTTAAGCGTAAACTGTGTCCCGCACTGTACTCGCTCTGCAGGTATCGTATGCAAAGGCCCGTAATGCTGATAAATAAGTAATAAAAAAACATTGCGCCCCCCCCCTAAAAATGTTAACCAGCCTTACTGCTGCTAGCAATAAGTCCGTACAGGCTGAATTGAGTGGGAAAAATTTGACAGACCAAGCTGATGGCAATAAAACAGGGAAACCCACAGCATAGGGTCCCTCTGCCATAATGCCAGACCAACCCTAGGCCTGTCGGTAAGGGGCTGGATTCCCTAGGGAAACTGGATCTTAAAAAAAAACAAGCTAAACATTTCAAATAATAAAAGTTAAGGACATCATATCACCTTTGTTCGCAAACATATGCTACTGGAAATGGCAGATGTATAGAAATAAAATATAAATGAAAAACCCATTCATATGCAAGTTTTAAAATTCAGTATGAAATATGCAAAGGAGTATTACACACATGAATGCTGTTACTATTTCTATAGAATAGAATGTTTCTTTTTAAACATCTATCAGTTGGCTGTTTACTGAACGATCTACACAAGGCTGCAGATAGTGATGATAAAAAACACATGTCTACAAAATCACCACTAGACAGAGTATGGAAACCTTCTGTACACTGTATTAATATGTTACATTTTTTTCCTTTTTTTATTTAAACTGTAAGTTATCCTTTTTTATATTGCTATTGAATGTTTAAAATTTTGCATGTGTGTTTAGTATTGTTTTGTTATGCAGCATATTGTCCTTGTTAACTACCTCTGCCAGTCCATTAGTTAGGCAGGCAGGAAGTCCCACCCTGGCAGAGCATCAGTGTAAGACTCTTCTTTTTCAATTTTCCCCTCAGACACACCATCCTGAGAAGCCACTTTTTCCTACCACAGGAAGCCCAAGAGAACACTATAGCTAGCAGTCTGACAGCCAAACTGAACCCTGGCCTTTTGTATCCTGCCAGGTTTGAAAAGCTGGACATCACCCCTAAAAGTGCCCAGAAGATAAAGCCTGTCCTTGAGAGGTGGATGGCCGAGGCTGAGGCCCGCCACCGAGCAGGTATGCAGAATCTGACGGAATTTATCGGCAGCGAGCCTTCAAAAAAACGGAAGAGGCGCACTTCTTTCACTCCGCAGGCACTAGAGATCTTGAATGCCCATTTTGAGAAGAACACGCACCCTTCTGGGCAGGAAATGACAGAAATCGCAGAGAAGCTGAACTATGACCGAGAAGTTGTCCGGGTTTGGTTCTGCAACAAGCGACAAGCTCTCAAGAACACAATAAAACGTTTAAAACAACCCGAGTCGGGCACAGGAGTCCCTATGGAGTTATTAACGGACTCAATGGAAGAAAATTCCTAAAATTTTGAGATTGAACTCTGTGAAATGCCTGTTCATCAACCTTGTAAGTAAAAAGACTGAAAAACACAGGTGGACAGAACAATTTATTAATGTATTTTTGAGTTTTCCAAATATAATGCACAGCACTTAGTGTTTGTGTATGTGATAGTAGTCCTAAGGAAAAAAATGACAAAAAAAAAACATTTTTTGCTATGGACTTCACAAAAAAACCAAATAACTGCGTACACATTTTTCTGTATATTATGACAATGAGAACAGTGTTTGAGAAACAAGAGAATCTTTTATCTATTTAAAAAGAAAACAAGACTGCCACCTGGAGGATCAATTGTAGACTTTTAGGTTTTAAGTGCTCATTCACTAGCAAATCTTCACTATTAACCAAAGCCAGAAAAATGGTGTTGCAAAACTAGATTGTTGGACTACTCTATAATTAGCGTAATGTTGTTACACATTTCAATTTGTTGTTACTTTATGTTGGGGCTCAAATGATATTTTACCACTATGAGGCACTTATTATTTGTATAAAACATTTGTTGAATATTTTAGGGAACTGCAGTATCATTACATGGTCCCTGTTATACACAGATTCTGTGATTACACATCTAGAGAATGAATTATTATTTGGTTTGCAGTACAAATGAATTATTATCCTTTTGGTGCATGTAGTTTCCATACGCCACAAGGAAAATTCTAAGAGAAGAAATAGGTTTCTACAACTGCGTTCTGCAGCCATTTTCTGTATTTTCTCTCCAAAGTCTCTTAGCCAAAGAAATGTATTGAGATTCTAATGAAACCAAATGAAAGAGGAGGATTGTTAAAGTGTTTATCGCAGCTGCGTAAATATTTGTGCATTGCATAGAGTGACCAGGCTGCCAATGCCTCTGTGATCCACTTTTTTTTTTACATAATTTGAAAATTTCAAGTTTGATGTGTAATGTTTTTGTAGAGAACTTGTATCAATGAAAGATCATTAAGTGATAAGTTGCTTAGATGAAGGTTCATAGACATTTTTTTTTTCAAATTAATGCTCATTTGCATTCACAGCATTTAATCAATGTCTCTTGAATGCACTCACATACACATTAATGGACTCAGAGTATACTTACTATTTCTTGCTTCTGAGGTCAGTCACGATGAGCAGTTTTCATTTAATGTTCAACGTTAATTTAAGAAAGCATTTATGCTTATATAAATCATATTATCTTCTTGATTTAGAGACAAAAATGACCTCCCCATAAGCTAGCAACTGAGACGTAAACATGACATTTTAAAACCTAGCTTCTAAGGCTAATGTGGTATATTCTGTATTTATAGGCCACAAATACATTAAGACAGGTAAAAATGCACAATTCTGTTTACCTCACAAATATACACACCAAAGGATCAACCTCGTTGAACATTTCTGTGCTTTTGTATGTTTCCATACTAATCACAAATGTCTCAAACAGTTACAAGTGAAATCCAAGTGCACTGTTCAAGTATACTGAAAACCAAAATGGCATGGGGAACTGTGCACTTTGTAACCAAAAACTGTTGCATTTGAAGTTCAACTGTTGTCAGAGACTACTGACCTTTTCAATATGGAAGAAAAGTCAGAACCGAACCGATCTATGTTGCTCACATAGGTAATCTGACACAATCCAACAAGTGAATCATTGGGGAGGGATTTAATTCAGAGCGATGTGGAGCGGTGTGCATCTGGAATGGTCTGTGAAGGGACTCCATGATGATGTATCACCACTCATTTTTTCTCGCCCCACATAGAGGTGCGCAGGAAAATGAGCAGAGATTCCTTACCGTAATAAACGGTAATATGCACAGTCAGACATCATAGTAAGGTCATGTGGCACATCGTTCCGAATTGAATTCCCCCATTCTAACCACATTTGGCAAAAATAATTCTGACTGCCGGTGATATAGTTTAAAATTCAATTCATGCAAATTCAATTTTTTTAAGCACTGTATCCGGAAAATTTAGTAATACACTATATACTGTATATCAAATTAATTATATTGTCTAAAACATCCCAAGGGCAAAACTACAACATAGCAAAAAATTAGCTAACAAAACAAATAATCCCTTCAGCATTAGGTCCACTGATTTAGCTCTTACAACCACTGGCATACTGAAACATTTTTTACCGTTTTATAATTTTCTATTATGTTTTTGTATTCTTGAAAATGTGCTGTATTGCTTCCTATATTCATTATAGTAATTCTGAAGGCCTAGCAAGAACTCAACAAAATCATCTGAAAGGTGTAAATATGTAAACCATAAATATTTGTAGCCATTTTTTCCCCCTTTTAACTTATTGCATAAAAACAGACCACAACACTTTTGTAGAAAAACAAAAAACTGAAAAAAAAACACTCTTTTGTAAACTTCTTTTGTTCAACGCTCTTAGTGCTCTGTTGTTGAATACTTAGATTGAATAGATACAAGAGTATTGTTATTGTATAGCTGTATTTTATTTTATTTTGAGAAAGAAATTTAACCCTTTTTTGCCAGAAGGGACCTGCAATGCATTGCAACTACTGATATCTTAATCTGTTGATGCCCACTCTTGTGGTGAAGGAAATTTAAGTAGCAGTTCCACTTATTTGCTTAGAAAATGTGCAGTTCTATGAAACAACAACACATGTGAACAATTGTATAGCCTTCTCGTTTATCCATGACCTCAGTGTTTTTAACTGCATCCAATGACCAAGGCTGGGAACTTCAGAGAACTGGCAGGAATCCTACTCCCATTCAGTCAAGCATCAGACCTTCTTGATGCCCAATTTCTTCTACAACACATGGGAACTGATCTCCATGAGATAAATCACCTCTGGCTGAAAATTATCAGCATACAATCCTGTTGACTGTAAAATAACATAACATCAGACCAAAGCTGTCAGCAAGCACCTTAACATTGCTTGATTAAAAAACAGATTAAAAAAGCCTACAACTACTGGGCAGAACACATTTTGTAGCCACACAGGCACTTTTGTTGCATATCAGTTTTAATGCTTTTCCCATATGTAGCATAGGGCTATTTCTTGCCACAAAGATTCAGTTCCATGATAAGCAATCTAATACACCATGTATTGTACATATATGTAGAGATTTAGAAATTGCACACACTGGTACATTACCAATATTTCCTGACAATTTAATTTGCATGTAATGCAAATTTAATTTGAAGCATCAGCAAAAAATTCATGTTAACAGTTTACAGTGTACTAAGTTCAAATATTTTATAATAGATTGGGTTAAAGTCTAGTAGCAGACATCAGAAATTAGCTGTTATAAACATACAACACAAACACAACAGAACAGTTAAACACAACAGACACATAAATAACCTGGAGTTGTACAAGAAAATGGGTCACAAAATTGAATCTAATTGTTCATTGTTTGCTATCTAAATGCTCATTTCATATTATACCAATACAAATAGTACAATAGAACTATGGTAGATAAAATAACAAACAACACTTAAAAAGTTAATTCCAATGCAAATGTTTCCAAATCCACAACTACAAAGTCAGCCACCATAATGTTATCTAAAGTTAATAATAAAATAAAGGGTGGCTTACAATACGATCAGTGCTCCCTCTCTATAATACCAGCTTCAAACACCGTCTGACAATGGAGTTATAGCATTGGTTGTGTTATAATAATGGTGATACATAATTGAATGAATACATTTTAATGTATTTATTGTGCATAAAATATACCTGGAGGTATTCAAGAGTCACCATGTAAAATGGGTGGTATGAAGTGGGAACACTCTATAAAGAATGACCACATGATTTATGTATGGGATTGCAGTTGGTGGTTTAGAGGAGAAATAGGCAATCTGCAGCTCTCTAGCTGTTGTAGGATTACAAGTTGTATAATGTCTTGGCATCTCAGGACTTGTAGCTCTGCCATAGCTGGAAAAATGCTAGCTGCTTAAAGCTTGGTTTAGAGAAAATCCCTTTTTATTGCCCCATCTGCAAGTTATGTTGTTGGAAAGATTTCCCCCTTTATCCATTAGTGAAAAGTAAAAGTCAGTTAGGGTTATTTGCTAACATTATTCAAAGTTGCCAAAGTGCAATGAGACCATAAAACCATAGCAACCAATCAAAAGTTTGCATTTTATCTCACAAGTTAGACAATGAAAGCAAAGGTCTGATTAATTGAAATGTTCTAGTACAAATCTGCACCTTTGATCAATGTTAGTAAATATGTCTTTGCTATAGACGAACCTAGAAGTACATTTTATGGGAGGCAAATATACTCAGCTTCTCAGGCTAAATATATCAATTTCATTAGGAGTCATCTAATTCTGTAAAATATAAAAATGTTAGCCTAGCATTACAATAAGTATGTATCTGTAACATACTTGCATATCTTTAGAGTTATTTTCTTCTCAAAAATGTGGATCTGCTGCTTGACAAAAATAGATAGATGCTTTTGTTTCTCAAAATGCAATGCTAGAAACAAGGGAGAGCATCAATGAAGAAGTAGAGGCGTATAGAAATACTCAAGCTATAACCAAGCTATAACCAAAAAGAAACATGTAAAAATGCCTTTGCTCGTCTTAATGCTGGACCAAAGCTCAATGTATGTAGGTATATGCACATTGTAAAAATATGGCTAAATGTTGCTGACAATCTTGCAATATTAAAGTGTCACATGGAAAAGCAGAACATACATGTTTGTCATTGTTTCACAACACTGCTCTGCAGGACTCTAACAGCGTAATCAATGCATACAAAGCCAACATGGTGTAAATCCTGAAATCAAATTTACATAATAATGTTTTCACTTCTGCAAAGGTTTTATTATTCACTGTTACTATACATATATTTTTCTGTGCGTGTAATTCATTTGTAGCGCCACTGTGAGACGCCAAAGGTTCTTCTCATTCGACAAGCTTAATACCTACAAAAATGTTTGAACAGGTTGGAATAACATACTGCTTTAGTTTCTCATTTTCAGCAATGAACTTAACAATGAAAGACAACACTGAGGAAGATATTCTGTTTCCATGGGAGAGGAGTTTTAATGTGGTGGACTTATGACTGGATAATAAGCAAACACTATACTGGAAGCTCCTTACTGCTCTGACACTGAAACCAAAGCTGATTTAACTGCACAGGTTGCTTTACATTTTATAAACTGGAATAAACTAAAACTGTAATTAATCTAGAGCAATATCTGTATGGTCAGTAAAGCTGCACTTTGTGTATTTCTTAAAAGCTTCACTTTTAATTTGTACCATATGAATAAAGAATTGTTTGACATGAAGTTGTGCTATGGAATTTACTGAGCTTTATTCATATTTAGATGATCTAATTATTAATTATGTTAATGTGGATTCATGGCAAATTGCACATACAAAACACACATTCCAACAACACTTTTTCTAATTTTGTCTTGTCATTGTCTCATTTTTAAGACGTTACACAGTGAATTGTACAGAAGAAAATAGATATTTTTTTCACGTAAGGTAGAGTAGCAGGAAATTCTAGCTTATACCAAATGGTACAATAAGGACCTCATTTACAAAGTGCAAAATGGTTGAAGTGCAGCAAAAACTCTTCTTTATGGGGTTACTGTGCACCTCCATCTGCATAGATGAACCTATATTTTTGCCAAAATGCAAGATGTTGGAGCAAAATGGCATTACATGTGCAGGAGCTGAAGTTTGCACTGGTTGATCGGAGGAACAAGGGTGCTCCTAGTGTGAAGGAGGCACCCTGATGAGCCAAGTTTTGCGGAAAAGTGAAAGGACAAGATATTATTTAAATCATTAATCATCTAAATCATAGATCATTAAAATGAGATCTAAGTGTGTGAAGGCACCAGGATTGGTATCCTCTAATGCTTCCCTTGATACATGTATGCAAATGGTGCACACAAATGTAATTTATTATGGCAGTTTACAAGGTTGTGTAAGATCATAGCAATTTTACAGTCCGATGAATGCCCAGAAACTCAGCAACAGAGTCCACACTATACTTTTCAGAATTAGGTAAAAGATATTGGAAGCAGCTGCTGATGATAGCGCATAACTTTTTCAAGCAAAGGTACATATTGCAGGGAATAGTTCTGTGTCTCCTTGCATAGTGTACAAGCTCATGTGGCTGATTATTCTTACATCCGGGTCCAGGCTGATAGAGCAGTAGTTCCTTCTCAGCCTGATATGCCCCATTGCTCTTGCATCCTTCTTTTTATCCTCCATCTCTCAATAATTGTCAATGAGGGGCTAGTTGGCCCAAGTAAGTCTGGGATTGGGAGCAGAGCAAAGATATCCCAGTTCTTGTGTATCAAATGCTGATAAGGCAGTTAACTTAATTATTGCTGTCCATCTGCGCATTACTCCTACTGATTTAATTACATATTATTAAGCAAAGCCACCCACTTGGTGCTCAAGACAACATACTAACAATGGGGTTGTCCATATCGCTTTAAATAATTACATGAAATACTGCATGTATTCCCATGTATTGTTCCGTATTTATGCAGTGGTGGGTATGAAAAACACAAGGTGCCAGCTATCAACCATGGTAACCGATTGTGGCCATGTTGAAACATCCACAGGTGTGTACACAGGATTTTAAGGGGAGTAACTTGCTTTGCTTAAACACTTCAGATGAAAAGATCCTCTCTAGGTGGAATTTGTCCAATGTAAAAAAAAACTTTCATACACACAAAAGTGTAAAAAAGACAGTTCAGATGTCCCATCTATCTCATGGATAATTTAAGCCATAAATTAAGCTAAGCAAGTTTAATTTAATGAAAGGGTGGTTCTAAAGTGGTAGGCGGTTGGGATTTTTTGTGACATTTACTATTATTAGCCTCATCAAATTTTTCTGCCTCCCCATATACCTAGTCAGCGCCTGTTGTAAATACAGATGCTCAAGCTTGGTTCCCGAGAACCGAACACACTCGAACTTAGCAGACCCGAGTACCGAGCCCAGCTGGTACTTTTAAGCATCCTCAGAATTGAAAATGAGGCAAAACGTCATTGTTACGTTGTCGGATGTCAAGAGTTTCGAATTCTATAAGTACCGCCCTCCATGGCAATCCAGCGCCACTTCACAGAGGGACACAGAAGGGATAGCACGGTTCTTGGTAGTCTCTAGTGCAGTTGGGCAGCGTCATAGATAGAAAAGAAAGAGGAGGGGTAGCAGTGTTCTTCAAAGTCTCCAGTGACATTCAGGAGAGCTCCATAGCTAATTGTAATTGCTGAAATAGAAATAAAAGGGCTGGCAGGCTTGGTCTCCTAAATCTGCAGTCACATTGTACTGTGTTATATAAGTAACACACAAAGAGGAGAGCTCCATTGCTAATTGTCATTGCTAAAATAGAAATAATAGGGCTGGCAGGCTTGGTCTTATAAATCTGCAGTCACATTGTACTGTGTTATATAGGTAATGCACAAACAGGAGAGCTCCATTGCTAATTGTCATTTCTGAAATAGAATTATAGGGCTGGCAGACTTGGTCTTATAAATCTGCAATCACATTGTACTTTGTTATATAGGTAACACACAAAGAGGAGAGCTCCATTGCTAATTGTCATTGCTGAAATATAAATAATAGGGCTGGCAGGCTTGGCCTAAATCTGGAGTCAAATTGTACGGTGTTATATAGCTTAAACACAAACAGGAGAGCTCCATTGCTAATTGTCATTGCTGAAATAGAAATAATAGCGTTGGCAGTGTACTTCAAAATCTGCAGTTAAATTGTACTGTGCCATAGCTCTCCCAGAAATAGGAGAGATGGCAGTGTTTAGTGCTAAAACAGAAATTCAAATAATAGGACTGGCAGTGTTATTAAAAACTCCAGTCACATTTTACTGTGCCATAGTTCATGCAGAAACAGGAGTGGTGGCAGTGTCCTTGTCACTCTCCAGTCTTCAGTCACATTGTTCTTGTCACTCTCCAGTCTCAGTCATGATGATACTTATCCCACTACCTCATGTGCTAAATCCTGTGTTTAAGGGCATAGTGGTTTAAGTCAGGGAAACCAAAATGTAAATAAAAACTTGTACCTTTTTAAAGAAAAAAACAGCTCTCCAATAAAGGTGAAAGTTTACTGTAGAAAAATATACAATTGTCAACATGCCATTCTGCCCCCAAAAATTACCAAGCATACCAGCATCAGCTAGCTCCCTTCTCTCAGCTAGATCTTAGCACCTGCAATCTACATTGTCATTATATTCACCCTAATCAGTTTGTATATCATCCTCCAAACAATACGAATTCATCCCCACTGAAATCCACCATCACAAAGTCTGTGTACTTTGATGTAATTGCTGGTAATGGCATTCCTCATGGAATGTGCAGCTTATTTTACGGAAGAGCTGTCACGATTTTTGGGCAATTCTTTTAGACCAGACCAAATGTCAAAATGTTGTGCAGACTCATCTGCAGTAACACTGGGTGTCTTGGGAAAGTTAAGTTTTTTTCCTAGCTGCAATTTCCAGAGAAACTGATGGAGGAGACCAGGAGCTCATTGCATCTCCCGAGATGTGGGTCAGTTGGAAAAAAAAGAGAAGATAAAGCTCTTAAACCTAGGATCAAGCACAGTTGCCAAAATGTAATGCTCCGATTTCAAGATGTTGATAACTCTTGAATCCTTGCGAAGCGAATAAAGTACTTAATCTACAAGTCCAACATAATTAGCAGAATTGCTTTATTTCATTTCCTTCTTTAATTTCTCTTGCTGCTTTTCAAACAGTCTAATTAGGGGTATCACTTAACTCAAGCTAACAATGTCTGCACTCTCTTCACAGGTGACTACTTCGAGTGGTTTCAGCACCATGCACAACACGGAACGTATTCTCCACTGCGCTGGACTAAAGTACATTCCCCCTAAATTATATTTTTCTTGCAGCTGCTGCATTCTTCTACATGCTGTTGCAGAATACCGAAAATGACCCTAAATATTTCGGGACACAGACAGCATCTCTCATGTCATTGTCATTTTTTAAAAAGTTCTGTACCACTAAGTTGATTGTGTGAGCAAAACAGGGAATGTGATGGAATTCTCCCCACTGTAATGCTCTAACAATATTGGTGGCATTATCAGAAATCACATATCTTCAGGAGAGTCCAAGCAGGATAAGCCATGTTGCAATGACATCCCTTAGTTTTTCAAACAGGTTGTCAGCGGTATTATCTCTGACCTGCGCCTTGTCTAATAACCACCTCTCACTCCTGCCTCCAAGCCTTTTCCCTTGCTGCTCCCCACTTATGGAATTTCCTACCATGCTCAATTAGACTTTCTCACAGCCTTTAAATATTTAGATCCTCTTTGAAAACTCATCTCGTTTTTAGAGGTGACTTTATCCTCAAAAACACTATTCACACTAATGCACCCTCACAACTACCAGCCGTGCTTTCTTCCATTTAAAATGTAAGCTCTCTAATGAGCAGGGTCCTCTATACCCTTTTTTTAATGTCTCCATTCATTTTGTCTGCATTGTCTGTTCTTGTTTTACGTATGTCCTGTTTTATGTATGCCCTTATCTTCCCTACTGTACGGCGCTGTGGAGCACTGTGGTGCCTTACAAATCTACAATAATAATAATAATAATAATATGCCTCTTAATGAAGCAGATGATACACAGAGTAGCCTGCCTCTGAAAAATGTGACGTTCTTGGGTACATGCTGCTGCAGTGGGCTGTCACAATCATAAAATCCTTAGTCTGCCCATTTCCGCTTGTCCACATATCTGTGGTTAAGTGTACAGTGAGTAGATTGGCATTTTGTAGCCCAATAATTAAATATTTACGAACCTTCTGTTAGAGATGGGGAATAGTTTTTCTAGTAAAATGGTGCCGTGATGGAATTTGGTAACGGGGACAGAAGACCTCAAGTAACTGTCTAAAACCAGCTGCATAGTGGATATTGGATGCAGATCTAATACAAGCATAGTCGCCATGACATCTGTGATCCGCTTTATGACTGGGTGACAGCTTTCATACTTGCTTCCTCTTGCAAAAGATTGTTTAACAGTCAATTTTTGTAAACTACTAGTAGTCTTCTTCTTGGTCTGCTTCTGGGTTGAAGATCCACCCCCAGCAGCAGGAGCAGCAGCATTAGGCCTAACGATCAAGGGTTCTTCTGAGGAGTCCTGGATAAAGGAGGAGTCATCTCGCCTTAGAAACATGGATGCAGGACTAACTCCGATCACTTGTGAGGATATTTATGATGAAGGTGTTGGGGGTGTTTATTGCAGGTACTGGGATCTAGCTGAGAGAAGAGAGGTAGCTGATCCTGGACTGCTTTTTGCTATTTTTTTGCATAAATTTCTGATTTTCACAAAAGCTTTCCATGACACGGATGGATGAGATTCCTAGATGGTTAAGGTTCCTAACTCTACTGACTGTGGCCTTACAATGCTAGACAACTGTTGTCAGGATTTGTGTAAAAATAATTCCACATATAAAAGTGGATTTTTTGGTCTTATGCCCAGGCATGACAATAGACTTCTTGTTATCACTGGCAAGAATTGCTTCCACTGGTGCATGACTTGCCACAGTAAAGGTCGTTAACAGCACTGTTTGCTTAGGTGCCTTAAGCCCATTGCTAGCTTGTTTTGTGGGGGCCCAAACAAACCAAACACTTCAGCCACAAAAGTGGCACTGTTTGTCGCTGGAATGCTTGCTTTGTTAAACTGTACATGTCCTTTTCAATATCTTATATAAGGGTGGATGTGAGGGTCCAAGGACAATTCCATCTTGCACCACTTTTCTGTTTTGCCACTGCTTTGTGGAAATGTTTCCTAGATGTGCTATGAACTGCCGTGTGTTTGTATTATTGCTCTGTTGCTTAGCATCCAGCCAGGTCACTGCAGTTTGTTTGAAAGTGTATAAAAATAATATTGTGACCTGTGAGGTGGTCAAAATTGACTGCAAATTACTGGAAATTAGTGTTATTGAGGTTAATAATGGTGTAGTGGAACAAAATGCAAAATTATGTGATTTTAGAAAAAAATTAGGGATTTTAGAAAAAAATAGTGATCCAAAAAAAAAAAAAAACATGCAAGGGCAGTTTTGCCAAAACCAAAACCAAAGCCAAAACACAAACTTAATCAAGAAACAAAAACCAAAGTCAAAACCAGAACACGGTTGTCAGTGAACATCTCTAGTTGTAAAATCACAGAAGTACATTGTATAAAGCACACAATCTTGAAACCCTTGTGACACAACATTATTTGTTAGCAATCTGCACAGAAACCATTGAATATAGTTGAAAGACATGCCCAAATTGCAAACTTTATTACATTTTCAAATTTCAATATTAATTCCCATGGTATTTATATTACAGACAGAGGATGGTTAGAAAGTAGAGAGCTGCATATGATCTTAATCTCAAATAAACTGCCTATGATGTTTACATTGATAATAATCACATGGTAAGAGAGGCTAGAATTGTATCATACCTCCCAACTGTCCCTATTTTGGTGGGGCATCCGGACTCGCGGCCCAAAAAATGAGCAGGACTTAATGGGAAATTGGGTGGGTTTTTTTTTTTATCAAATATGACCATTTATGGACGGAGTTTGGGTGTAACAGGGAGGAGTTTGGTCGGATAGGGGTGGGTTTATTTTGTCCTGCTTTCGGGACTCTGAATGTGGGGAACTATGTGACATGATCATAACTAAGTCATAAAACTACTAAGTCGTATACTTTATTTCTAACACATATGATTATCTATACAGTTTGTTAGTCTGAATATACTCCTACAAAGACAACAAATGACATAGAAAATTGTTATAATATGCTTGTTGCACAGTCCCAAACACACTAAACAACAGATGATTAGGGTAAACAGTTCTGTTATTACATATACCGATGAATGTGGTCATCTTTTAATCTTTATATTTTAAAATCTCCGAATTAAAATAACATCTGACTAACTAAATTATAACTTTCTCACTGATACTACTGAATAGTATATATTCAGGATAATTATTGTGGTTACTACACACACACACACACAGATGTTATCTTGAATTGTTATATAGTAAACATCAAAGTTAAATTTAAATTCTGACAATACATTTTCTCACATCATAACAATATTTTTTCTTGGATGTCCCAATGCTTCCTTAAACTCAATATTTCCAAAACTGAACTTATCGTCTTTCCCTCTTCCAGGACTCTCCCACCTCCTCCCCACTCTATTTCTGTTAATAACACTACCTTCGTTTCTGTCCCTCAAGTCCGATGCCTTGGGGTCATCCTTGATTCCTCCCTCACCTTCAAATCTCACATTATGTCCCTCTGAAAATCCTGCTCCTTCCACCTTCGGAATATATCAAAGATACGCCCCTTTCTCACCACGGAAACCACGAAAACCCTTGTTCACTCACTTATAATCTCTCACCTTGAGTACTGTAACCGCCTTATCTCTGGCCTACCTGATTCTCACCTTGACCCTCTTTAGTCTATCCTCAATGCTGCTGCCCGCCTCATTTTTCTCTCCCGCCGCTCTATCTCTGCTGTCCCCCTACAACAGTCATTACATTGGCTCCCCATGGCCTAAAGAATTACATTTAAACTCTTCACCCTCACCTTTAAAGCTCTTAATCAATCCTCCCCTCCCTACATCTCCAGTCCTACTCTCCTAGCCGCCCCCTCCGATCTGCCTGTGACTGCCGCCTCACTACTTCACTGATCACCTCTTCCCATTCCCGTCTCCAGGACTTTGCATGGATTGCTCCACAGCTGTGGAATGATCTTCCACGTTCCATCAGTTTAGCATCTACTCTCAAAGGCTTCAAGAGTGGCCTTAAGACTCACTACTTTATTCAAGTCTATCAGTCCTCCTCCTAACTCCCTTGTACCGGCTCTCTCCCCCAGTTAATAACACCCTATTTGTGTCTCCCCTTTCCTTTAGGATGTAAGCTCTAAGGAGCAGGGCCCTCTTTCCTTGTGTGATTCTTCTACTATTCCATCACCCTCTGTACTTCTTGGCCTGCTTCCCTAGCCCTGTTTTCTTAAGCTTTGGCCTACTTCTCGCTGATTTCTAGCATCACTTTCACTCATTGTTTGATTTGCATTACCATGTTACCTGTGTATGTGTGTGTGTATATATATATATATTGTTCTTCATATTTTGTTCTTTATGTATCATGTTGTGTCAAGGGTCACTGTTTTCTGTATATGTCTTGTACAGCGCTGTGGTCCCTTTGTCGCGCTTTATAAATTAAAGATAATAATAATAATAACTTTTGTTCTTATTATACAAAATCCAATATGTAACAGTTTTTATGATCCTATTATAAACTTTTATCTTAATCTCATTTTATCAACAGGATGCATAATCTAGTTCAAAAAGGCAGAAGAAGTAAATGGCAAAATAATCAAAAGCTTTCCAATAAGCCTCGTTAAAACACTGAATTGAAGCAATTGATCAGTGTTCTTAATGGTATTTATTAACAGTTTATATAGTGCCTACATATTATGCAGTTCTCTACAGAGAAATTATCATTCATAGCAGTCACTGCCCCAATAGAGTTTACAATCTATAATCCCTACAACCAGGGCTGGATTGGGGCTAAACATCGGCACTGGCATTTAAACAAACAGGCCCACCTCTGTTGGGTGTGGCCACATTGTGTAGGGGGTGTGGTCAACATGGAGTGTGGTCAACATTATAATAATAAAGTGAATTTACTATGCTCTCCCCAGCCACATCATACTACCCCCACAGGCACATTATGACACCCCCAGTCCACTGTATTTATATTTGCTCCTGGTGCTGCTGACATCCATCAGGGTGGAAACTTCCTGTAGAGTGAGCAGGGAAGCTCTTAGTCTCACAAGATTACCAAATCTCATGAGATTTAGAGCTCCTTGGCTTGCTCTGCAGGCTGTGTCTTGTCCTGGGACTGGGAGCAGCTATCCTCCTCCTCTTTTAGACAAATTTTAGACAAATACACAGGCAATACTGTGCGCACTACTGTTAGGTGCATGCAGCACTACCTTCACACGCAATACAGTGTGAAGCAGAACATTCCTTCCAATTATCCTTGTAGTCAGACCAAATTCTGACTAAGCGAGAAAGTCATCCAAACTCAGGACTGCCCCACCAAATTCAGGACAGTTGGCAGACTGTCCTGCTATCTCCTACCTGTTCCTGTAACTTTCACCACCTGTGGCTGCTGGTGTCTTTAGCTCATTGCTACTTGTCTGGATCCTGGAAGTCCCTATTTGGAAAATAAATGAGTACATGAAATGTAGAAATCTCCAACCATCCGTGGCATTAAATCAATAACACCCAAGTTTAATAAAGCCTCTGTCCAGCCTCAACATTAAAATAATAATATTCACATATGATAAATAGATCTATTTCCCTCCAACCAGCCCTGCATTAAATAATTCATATTCACATTTAATAAATACCCCTCAGTCCCACATTCAATCAATAGCCACAAATCACCCCAACTTTAAATCAAAGGTCCCATCACTTCATCTTAAATTAACACGCCCCACTATGAAATTAAATTGCCCCACCAAAAAATTAAATTGCCCCACCATCATCCGACAAATAAAATAGCACCCATTATAGAATTAGCCCCACCTACACTCCATTAAATTAATAGCCTACCTCCCACCAACATTATATTAAGACCCCCACTCGCTTTCATCCCACATTATATTAAGACCTTCCCTCGCTTGTTATATTAACACGCCTCCCTGCACACCAGCGTTCCCCTCACACGCCTCCCAGTTTACCAGAGTCCCCCTGACATGCCCCCAGCTTACAAGCTTTCCCCTCACATGCCGCCCCCTGCACATCAGCGTTCCCCTAACATGCCTCCCCTGCACACCAGCATTCCCCTCTCATTCCCCCCCTGCACATTATATATCCTTGTGTCTCCCTTATTATATATCTTTGTGACTCGTCTCCCTTTAATAAACTCGTGTCTCCCCTCCATTATATATCCTTGTGTCTGATTCAAAATAAGTAGAGAGTCAAAACATAATTTAGACAAATAGCGCTCTAAAAATAAAAATCTATAGATGTAAAGATTGACATTGAGCACAATAGCAAAAATAATATCTAACTCCTATGTACTCTACCTACCTGATGTGGAATTGTGTACTTCTAGGATGCAAGTATTACCTCATTCTGACAAAAGCACTTTACATGATGCCCAAGTGATTGGCTAATTAAATGAAGAACAATTTGTACCACAAGCTCTTTGACCTTAAAATATTTCTAAGAGTAAAATCAATACAATATGTTGTTAGTATTGACTGACTCAGGATCCAAGTAAATAATGAAAATCATATCTGTTGAAGAGGGCAACTAAACAATGTGTTAAGAAAGTATGAAAGTAATGAACTTGCTGAGTAACAAGTTAGAAACAATTTATTTTTCTATATAACTTTTAACTGCCTATAAAAATATGTAATATGTAATTGCTATTAATGGCATATTATTAATTTTATTCCTTGATCATTTCAATTGGTGTGATATTAAAGCCAACATTAAGTCACATGTAAATTGTCGAAGTAATAATTAACAAAAACCCTATATTACCAATTAGTTCAATAGAATGAACAAATGAACTTGAATTTTGTTTCTGTGTGTCTTTAAGAGAACGTGTTGCTCAATACAGAATTGCATAACAAGAGACCTGCTTTTAGTAATTTTCCATTACTGCACAATTCATGAGAAAAACAGATTAGATCATGGTCATATGATTGTATTTAGCAATCATCACCGGATATGTCCAAAAGAAATATTGGCACCGTTAAAGGTCAAGTTGACCACCCAATAGAACATGTTATTTTAATGATAAAGTGCTAGCAGTGATGTAAGCTGGGAAGGTGTGTTTTGAAGTAAGAAGGAGTTTCATATTCTAGAATAAGTTAATCAAATATAGGGTGTCAATTAGCATTTGAGACCCTGGGCGTATGTCTGCTTCGTCCAGTATGGCTGTATCTATGTATAATACCTTTTTAATAAATTATAGAAATATTATATTTTGGAAACCTGCTCATCTCATTTATTATTTAAAGAGACGGAAAGGAAATAACTTGTACAAAATACATATGTGTTGTACTTGTAATATATATATTTAAAGTCAACAAAAGGAGATTTATAAAGCAACAATCCAAATTTATTCTTGTGAGTAGAGGTGGCATTAGGTTGGCAGAATGTGATATTGTTTTCAATCGATATAGGATCCAAGTTGCCCTATTACTGGACATCTAGCGAATATGAAACAGTAAGCTAGGACATTATTCGACAAAAGACCTTTGTACCCGAATTCATTCATTTGCTGTATTTGGGTTCATTATGATGAGAACTTTCTACAATATGCACTGTAATAAATGTGTCTATATGTTTTAGGATGCAAATACTTTTTTTATATATTAAATTTGAATAAGATTTTCAGGCCCCAAAGAACGTTTTATCTTGTTCACACTAGGAGGGTGGGATCCCCCTCTATATTCACTGTCCCTTATTTGGCAGCCACGTACATAGATCCCTATAAGTGCACAGTTCCAATTGTAAATCTTGAGGTACAATTGACCTTAAGCTTGGTGACTATAGTTGAGTAAATAGGGTCATAAAGCTTATGATAGTGTAGTGATGTATTTACCTACAAATTTACATTTGAATCTGCCATTTAAAATGAGTAAAGCTGTTCTGTTTTGTCTTGTCTGTGCTAATTCCTGTTATATTTAGGTTACTGCAAATTTTAATGCAAGGGGCTCAATAATTAATGCTAAATTCATAGTTAGGAGGGGACAGCCTTATCTCATGCAATTGGAGAGTCTATATGTAGCAGATTCAATGTCTCTCACTGACATTGTCACAGAGGAGTTATAAAATAGGATGGTATTGCTCATAAAAATTTGTTTAAGAGACCCATTGAAGTCAAGGTGTGGAACATGAATGTCCACGCAATATGATCAAATGCCTTTTTGGCAACAAGAAGTCTGCATGAAAGCCGGATATTTTTTGTTGCAAATATTGTTGCATCTATCGCCCACTTTGCGTTATCCGATTCTTCTATACAGGTACAAATTCGACTAAACAAAGTAAGGTGTGTTTCCTGCATGAAAACAATATAAACTCTTTCTCTTTTGCATGCCACCAAGGCAAAGGTACTTTTTAGAGAGATTAAAACGCTTAGGTTAATGGATAAAAATTTCAGATCCATGATGATATAATCACAATACACAATAAATATCGGACCCAATAATGGCTAGAATGTTGACTCACTCCTGGAGCTAGGAAATTTGGCTAAAAATTAGAAGGAAGAGGGGATGTATTAAAAAAAGTGGAGAAATAAGGTGCACTTTCAGGCTATAAAATTTATTTTTCTAGCTCAGAAGTCATGCTTCTAATTAACGAAACATATGTCAGGTGTTGTTTTTAGAAGGAGTCTGTGAGTCAGGTCAAGCAGGGAGTCCAGCATCTAGCTGGTTATAAGAAGATTCATAGATATATCAGAATATGATTTTTGTTCTACAAAGGAACTCCTCTATATGAATCTAGTGGTAGACAACTAAAGATGTTATTAACAGAAATGGAAACAGATATACTGTGATGAAGTTTTTTTTTATGATAAATCAACCCAATTAGGTCTCTATTATTTGTGTCAGAATTAGAGATGGTCACTGACCCCCGTGTTTTGGTTTTATTTTTGGTTTTGAAAAACCGCCATTGCGTGTTTTGGTTTTGGTTTTGTTTGGTTTTGTTTTGCCATTTTTGTAAAAAGTACAATGTTTTTGGTCTAAAATAACCTAATTTAGTGCTCAACAAGTTTCTTGGATAAGTGAGGTAATACTAAAGCTAATAAATTATCCAAAAAACAGTTTAATCCCTGGTAGGCCGTCCTTAATGCGAACACTTGCCTGCAAATTATACAGACAAACCTGGTTGTCTACCTCCTCCATCTTTGATTATTTGCAATCTAGCCATCGTCTTTGGGTCCACTTGTAGTTGAATCGAAAAAAAACCAGCCTGCATAGACTGTGGAATTAGAAAGTAAAAATAAATGGACCACGGTAGTTTGGTATCTGTCTGCATCAGACCCTCTCTCCACTAGGAGTAAAATAGAAAACTATTCAGCCTATTAAAGTTATTGTATCATTTTCAAATAAGCATTGCCCAAGTGATTGTATTGTGTTTCTAATGCACAAAGTGATTTATTTTAGCAGATGTAAATAGTTTAACAGTTCAATACATTATTATATTAAGATACAGTACAGTACAGCCAAATCCAAAAGATAAATACATACTGCTGCGCTAACCAGGGGCACCAGTAAACAGTAATTCACCCTTGAATACTGTGATCAGAGTAGACTGAACACTACATGAGAGCTACTGCTTATATGCAAACAGAGATACAGTGAAACAATGTAGGTGGAATAGATTGCTTCTATTGGTCCAGGCATCAGGAGGGTGCAGGGGGTTACACATCATAGGCTGATTCAATCTAAGGAATCCAAAGGTGGGGGTCTCTCCAGGGGATGAGCTCTGTTCTTCCCGCCAAACTGCTCTGTTCTTCCCGCCAAACTCCAATTACAATCAGTCCATTAGCATTTGACAGTTAATATCATATTAAAGGTTTATTCCCTAACATCAATAACTAGAGTATGCAATGTGCGATCTCTTCGCCGAATGCACTGAACAGCTGCTGATGTAAAGGGGATTAATATGATATTAGACATGACATCTTTCCTATAAGCTGAACCTTAAATATCACTGAAGTGTACATATAATCATATTATATAAACTAATAATAAACCAAATACTATCTGCTCATAAATTACAGTGTAACGGACTAGCATGAATATGAATTATATAAATAACTAAATGTTGTAATGCGAGTGTGTACGTGCGTATTTTACAGTGAGATCGCACCATGCACTGTGTTAGGTGGCGTACGGATCTGTGTTACGTGGCGTACGAATCGCAATCGCACGGCAAAACAATATTAACCAATATACTGTCGTTCATCCAATTATAAGACTTCAACAGTTCCACCCTTTGATAGTATAATAAACTATCACCTTAAAGATGTTATATGCAAGATCTCAGTACCACGTTTCATTGTTATGTAATGCAAGTCCCCCTTGGGGTATGACCACGCTGTTTGTAGATCTAAACAAGTTATCATAAAAGAGAGTC
The DNA here is from genome assembly GCF_038048845.1 of Mixophyes fleayi. Classification (NCBI taxonomy): domain Eukaryota; kingdom Metazoa; phylum Chordata; class Amphibia; order Anura; family Limnodynastidae; genus Mixophyes; species Mixophyes fleayi. The sequence goes on from NC_134406.1 coordinate 96,364,792, forward strand.
TTAATCTTCAAAACAATTTCTTCTTTTACTATAGACCATACACTTCTGGAGCTTGGAGATAACATTTTGTATGCCCTTCAAGGGTGCAGTAAAACACGTAATACATTATTTGGAAAGGAACAGAGTACAATAGAACATGTATCAGCTATACAGAATACTCTACTACAGTTCTTCAAGTTTTACAGGTTCATTTGTCCTACGCATGTCCTTAAGCTCAGAATACATTTAAACACTTCATGTTCATCAATAGCATCATCCTATGTCTATCAATAAATGCCATTTACAATCTCCTTCAGCTTGCGTTAATATACACACTTCTAATAATGTCATCAGTTCTTTTCATCAACACTTGTGGGCGGGCTATTGTCTGTTCATTTTTCCCAGTCTCCCAATACTCAGGTTTAATATTGGGAGACTCCAGACTAAGGGACCTAGGTGTTGTACTTTTCCCCTAGTGACCTCCCACCCATAATTCGGGTACCTCAAGAATATTTAGTGGAAAGAGAACTAATCCTACTTAATATAATCACTGAGGCTCCTGAGAGCACGCCCAGCATCTTGATTGGTCTAAAACCTTACCCTCCCAAGAATGATAATCATTCTCAAGGATGCCTGCTCAAGTCTGAATATTACTGGACTAGCATCGCTGGGTGTACCTCTTTTTTTTTAACTATGGGGTCAACGTACTTGCGGACGTAATGCTACTCAGACAATAGCCCCTCGCACTTTCTCCAAGCTCCAAGGTTTCCAAATTTTCCTTTACCCCTGAATTGAATAGAGTAATTGGCTGGACCGATTATGCTACTAACTTCTCCTTTATCCCCAATACCTCATTATCATTACCTGAACCAGTCTCTGTCACCTGCCAATAATTAAAAGAATTGACCGTCCTGTGAAGAGAAAGAAATGAAAGAAACACAGAATAGGGAAACTACAACTTCATGATGGACAACTGTCTTAGCCTTTGGCTCAGGTGCTATTAACTGCCTTCGAGACCTTCCAGAACAGATTCATGAGTGCCCTTGGACCCTTCTCTGACTGTTGGCTCCTCTGCAGTGGGTGGAATGGGCACCAGTGTGTCTCTGCTACCCTTGAAACCGTGATGCTGGTAGCCTACACCTGGTACCTGTCTGTCAAATAACCTGAGCCTAAGAAATTACTGTTCCACAACTTACTCTCCCGATCCAACATCCTGACAGTTAGTGTGACTTTTCAGGAAACAGTGTTTTGGACATTCTCGGTTGCTGTCTCACCATTTACCTTCCCTCTCAAGGTCTAAACTAGTCTCTCAGTTACAATCTCATCTCAAGAGGGGTCAATAACATCTCAAAAATCGACAGGTTAAGAGGCTGCCCAGGAGTGACCTTTTAGTAGCGGGGAAGGACTAGTGGCCTGAAGCTGTCAGTCACTTCAATCAAGTTCCAACTCTTATTCTATTCAATTCGTTCTACCGCGTACCGTTACTTTATGTTCACACTGGTTTGTGGCTAATCGAAAATATGTGATTTGTTACCACTACTCATACATTATACATTTATTATCAATAACATGAATACCCCTATCACCTATTATAACTCTAGGGCTATCACATTGAATAACAAAAGCTTTGAGTATGACACAGTAATACATTAGACACATTTCAATACACCTTTACCCAGACATATTTCATTGGTAAACCAGTGTGTACTTGAGGATCCTGCATGGTGGTAATTGGATGACGTGGATTTGTTTCACCTGGAGAAATTCTTCAGGTAACCCAAATCTTCATATATTAACTAATATGTGTATGTGTGCATGCTTGTGTGTGTGTTCACATTTTAAAACTAAATCAATACAACGAAAAACAAAACAAAACATAGATTTGTTAGCTGTCACATAAAACCCTGCTGTCTATTTGACAGCTATGTTCGCGCTGGTGTGACAGCCATGTATAGTCGTGTGTGTAAATGTGGACTTCACTAGCAGCTACTTTAGTTGGTAACTGTGTCACTGTATAAAGTCCTCTATGTAGTGTCTTACTCATGTGCTGGTATTGCTATAAAAAGATTTTTCAGTCATTTCAACATCGCCCCCTTGACTAGAAAAATGCTGAAGGCCAATGTATATCAATCGATTTTCCCTCTGCCAACTCACATGCCCTTCTCAGTACCTCACATTCAGCTACTTGACTAAGTGAGAAAGACAAAGGGGACTATTTCTATAACACTTTCTTCAAATATACCAGTACCCAGTACATGTCTGTCTAACAGTGAAAAATATAAAACACGAAAATTCTACATTTTCTAGGGTTTCACATTATGTCGTATGTTGTGGTAAAAATCCTACTTCAATGTTCTACACAGAGATGCATATCTGTATGCCTATCCTCTAGCAATCTCCTGTCTCCACCCTTTGTGCATCCATATAAAGGCACATTTTTGTACAGGAGGCATGAACCACAAAAACAAAAAAAACAAAACAGATATGCAATCTATAAAACATGAATCGTATTTCCACAACAGAACCTTTCTGCTTAAAATCAGCAGTTTCTATACACATGAAAACAAAACCCCTGACTGTTTCTGTAACTCATGTCAATCTAGTGTGTGTATCCCTGAATTTGTCTTATGTAGAAAAAAAAATATGTCTTATCCCCATTGATGAGACTGTGTCTGTTTTTATCTCTACCAGAGCAGAGAGAGAGAGAGAGAGAGACTAGAGAGATACTAGCATAGATGTAAAGAATGAGAAATAAGAAAGCCATGAATAATAGGAATACAAAGATTTGAATACAAGGGTTTGAAAACAAACATACATGCAGAAAGGGAGATCTTTACAGCAAAAATGACAGCTGGATTGGACTCTATGGGAAAATGGCTGTATTCATTTCACTAATCCCTTTAGCTATTCACCAAACTATAATCCCTCCCCCTACTTGACTAGGGGGTCTGAAATCAACCATGCAATCCAGTGTAGTCCGTCATTTGTTCATTAAGAACTCTGTATCACATTGACTACATACCTTCTCAACAGACTTTCTGACTTATGACAGAGAAATATAGAAATTAACTCTTGATGACTCATCTGAGATACATAAAACGATATTTTGGAGCAAAGTCTGTACATACTTAATTTTTGGATAATGATTCTCAGCCAAACAAATTATCGTGAGTCACTGCAGCCTAAAACAAAGAGTGTTCCAATGGTCTATTGTTAATTTGTCTTTCAAGAGTGATTTTTCTATTTCTCTATCCCACCCCTGTAAACACTAAGTCTATATTTCTTTTGTGTACCCTTTATCTGTGAGAAGAAAAACAAGATAGTTATATTTAAACAACAAACAAACCAAACATTTTCATTCTTTACCATCGGCCAGCGATCAGAAAAGCAAACATGACGACATAAAACAAGCACGCAAAATCAACAAAGTATTACTTTTAAAACAGTTTCTTTCTAAAGCCTGGATACCCACCATCCTTAGCCTATTACTCTGCGCTTTCTCCTTTTTACATATTTTTTATCATGTTCTACGGCATGTTCTTTAATTGCATTTACCGTGAGACCCCTCCAATTAGGAAACGAGGTTTGTATCCAGGTCCTTAGATCCTCCCGGAGACCGTCCATTAGTACTGCAACAACTACCTTCCTTATATTTGGTATCCCTGTGTACTTAGTCATGGCTGCTAAAGCCCTGATAAAATAGGTACTTGTAATCTCACTATCTTTTTGTTTGATGGTGAAAATCTGTCACGGGCACTAGGAGTCTTTACCCAGGGATCACCAGGTGATAGGCTTACCAGAGCAGTATAGGTGGTAATATGGTACTCTGGTAGCAGGGTGATCACGGAACAGGAAATAGCAGAAGATGAGATGCTCAGGAAAGTCTATGACTAGCAGCACTGGCAATATGGAGGTAGTAATACACGAGGAACTGTATGGACAAAGGACACGTGAAGGAGTCAGTGGTCTGCGGTAGCAAGTTGTACCACTGCTATAGTGAGGAGGAATGTCCAACAGAAACGAGGAGGTGAAGAGAGTCAGCGGTCTGCGGATAGCAAGTTGTACCGCTGTCTGAGTAAAGGAATGGAATCCAAGTGGAGGTATCCGGGGAGTCAGTGGTCTGCGTTAGCAAGTTGTACCACTGCTATGTGAGAGGATACTGGAACAGGTGAAACTGGAAACAGGGGTCAGTGGTCTGCCACTAGCAAGTTGTACCACTGAATATATATGTGAGGAGGTGCACGGGGAGAGACTGCAACACAAGATATACACGGGCACCTTGACTTTGATCCACAGTAATATGCACAGTATAAATGTATATATGACTGAACAACACTGCCAATATAGAAAGTCTCTAAAAGGAATCCAGCACGAGATAACACAGTCAATGATGGCAATAGACTCAGCGGATAGCACACTCCAGAGGAGAACCAACACAGTCCAGCAAGGTATGCAATACACAGCACAGTCAATGGGAAGTATGCATACCGTGGTTCAGGAGAAGGCAGTCAGACAGGAGTGCAGAGATACCTGAACGGCAGGAGGCCGGCAGGATGCAAAGTCCCTGGATGGGTGAAGCGGTGGTCTAGCAGGTGCAGCGCACAGGTAGGTAGACCAGCAGGGAACACAGGAAAGCGTGGAGAGCGGATCAGCAGTAGATGGATGAGTAGCGCTGAGGAGTAACAGCAGCGGGTCTCTGCGGGAACACGGAGGTAGCCAATAGCAACCAGCAGGTGCAGTAACGATGGGACACGGGAGAGCAGAGTTGAACTGGAACTGTTGATCACGGAGAATAGCGGGTAGCAATAGTAGCAGCAGACTCAAGGAAACACGGGAGAGTTGACAAGGACTGAAGACTGAAGCGCACAGAGGCAGCAGATAGGAATCAGCCAAACAGTCACGATGAAACACAGACGGGTTGCAGGTTGAAGACTGTAGTGCACGGAGGCAGCGGATAGGAATCAGCTAACAGTCACGATGATGAAACACAGACGAGTTGCAGGTTGAAGACTGTAGTGCACGGAGGCAGCGGATAGGAATCAGCTGGCAGTCACAATCATGAACAGGTGAGTGGATGTGAATGAAAGACTGTAGTGCACGGAGGCAGCGGATAGGCATCAGCTAACAGTCCCAATAATACATGGTAGAGTTGAAGTGGTTAGAAGACTGTAGTGCACGGAGGCAGCGGATAGGAATCAGCTCACAGTCACGATGATACAGTAGATGGTAGAAGTGGTATGGGAACCACAGTAGTAGAAGTGGTTTGGAAACCACAAAGGTAGAAGTGGTTTGGAAACCACAGGAATCAGCTGGGCTGAATAAACGAGGAAACACAGGAACACCTTCAGAGACTCATGGGGAATGAGACTCCAAGATCAGGCAACGTGGTGTTGACCACAGGTGCTTAATATAGGGAGGTTGCCTGATCTGCCAATTAAGTTAAAGGAACATACACTGAAGGTTTAGAAAGGGCTGCGCATGCGCAGTCCCTCAGGATGGAGGACGGCCACGGTTCCTAAATGTCCGGGAAGAAGCACTCACAGTCCGGTGAGTGACAAAATCTTTTTCCATTCCCCTATCACTGGAAGATATATGGCCAACTGTGTGATTATACGTCTAATATTGTCCTGATTATCATCCTCGGTTAAGGATTTATCCTCCTCCAACATACAATCCTTAATGAACTTTTGTATGTCAGTATTGAGAGGAAGACAAGCTCTCAATATTACTCGCCAATCGCTATTAGTTGGCTCGTACACATTACCATAATATCTAATAAACTTCTGACATTTGGTCAAACCTTTCCTAGGATCAGGGAAATCAGACAAAATTGAAAATATTTTAGACCTAGTCCATGGATCATGCTTTGCTACATGTTTTAAGGGAACCTCACCATCTCTGTCTGCTTTCCCATTGGGAACTGCTGTTGTGCAGACAGGATGTAAGTCTACCAAATCACTATGTTCTGAACTAGTTGCTGGAATTGCTGCTACAGTACAATGGATGTCTCCCCCTGTGTTAACCTTTACATTATTCTCACCACTTTCAACCGCTGCCCCTGCTGGTGGGATCGTTCCTTTTCTTTGTCCTGAAACATTACTTTTAACATTACTTAAAACAACATACAAGCTACTAGTTACAGTTTTTACATTATTATATTGGCTGTACTTTCCGCACCGACCGAATTTGTCTGGGGTGTGCTTGCGCTCAGTTCTCCACGCTTTGCAACGCACACTTCCAGAATGCTAACTTCTGGTACGCTCATTTCCGCTGTGCACGCACTTTTCGCCACACTTACTTCTGCTATGCATTCGCTGCTCTGCCACGTGTTACCTTACATTTGCCACAATTTTAAACAGTCATCATGTTTAATTCTCGTTTTTGTTGATGTAATCAACCGCACTTTATTTCTAACATTACTTAACACCTATGATTCAAAACTACCTATGTTTGGGAAAGGTCTCTCACAATCCTTGGTCATCTTGACCCACTTGTCGCAATATGCCGTTGCGTATGCACCATATTTATTATGCATAACATACCTTGCCGAACTAACCGGCCGTTCATTAGGCAGCACAACACGAACTATCTCTAGCGTTTGCTTTGCATCCATTGTGAAAACAACCTATTTCTCAACGCTACGCAAAAAAAAGACTTTTTACCTGTTCTCCTTTCAAACAGAACCTACTAAAGATTTTTATCCGTGGATGGTTTGACAGGCTACGCCCACACACCTCCTAACACAGAAATATCACTGCGGACTACAGAAATATCAGCTCCTCGATATCCTGGCTCTCCACAAAATCAGTTTTCACCGTATACCCTGTATAATACTTATTCAAATCACGTACTTCTTCAATACACTGTATGCTACTCAAAATACCACATTCCTCCATAAAACCCACACCAAATGCAGCTTAGAATACTGTATATTATTTATAACACCGTATGCTACATAAAAATCCACATACTACCAAATCAATCACCGTATACCCTGTATACTACCTATTCCCACACCATATACAGCTTAGAATACTGTATATTACCTATAACACCGTATGCTACATAAAAATCCACATACTACCATATCACCGTATACCCTGTATGCTACCTATTCCCACACCATATACAGCTTAGAATACTGTATATTACCTATAACACCGTATGCTACATAAAAATCCACATACTACCATATCACCGTGTACCCTGTATACTACCTATAAAACTGCACCGTATGCTACATAAAAATCCACATACTACTTATTCAAATACACCGTGTGCTACATAAAAATCCACATACTACTTAGAATAGTGTTCTTATTTCAAACACAACCTTGCCCATGCAGTCCCCCTGGTCAGGCAGCAACCGATATCCCTGTCTTTTCAATAGTAAATCACCTCTTTGTCTGTCTTCAACAGTATGCAAATTCTTCTCTTATCTTTATGCATACCATTCGCATACAACCTTTTGTTTTCTGCACAGAAAATAGATTTCCCAATCAATGGTAGTTTTACAGAGGTTTCAACAAATGCTTATATAACAGACTATGAACATATTAACACATATGTAGACTATGTTACATATATAACAGACTATGAACATGATTTTTTAAACACGTGGTAACAATACCAGAAGTTCATACACGTTAAACAGAAAATACACATACACTAGGCAATGCAATACCTTTTAAAACGCAAAACAACAATAAAAAGAAACATTTTTCTTTCTTGTCCCTAGATTCTAGTTAGCATTCCTTCAGATTATGCAACTGCGGACATTCGGCTTCTCAACACAGAATGGACAACAGGTTTTGAACACATTGCGTTCTTTCCCGTATGAGACGCATCCGTCAATATCCACCCTTTGTTGAGGAACCAAAATTCCATCAGCGTTACATACCTTCCGGCAACGTAACCTCCAAACTCAAGAGCCCCCAAATTATTAAAGTAATTGTATCATTTTCAAATAAGCATTGCCCAAGCGATTGTATTGTGTTTCTAACGCACAAAGTGATTTATTTTAGCAGATGTAAATAGTTTAACAGTTCAATACATTATTATATTAGGATACAATACAGTACAGCCAATACCAAAAGATAAATACATACCGCTGCGCTAACCACGGGCACTAGTGAACAGTAATTCACCCTTGAATACTGTGATCAGAGTAGACTGAACACTATATGAGAGCTACTGCTTATATGCAAACAGAGATACAGTGAAACAATGTAGGTGGAATAGATTGCTTCTATTGTTCCAGGCATCAGGAGGGTGCAGGGGGTTACACATCATAGGCTGATTCAATCTAAGGAATCCAAAGGTGGGGGTCTCTCCAGGGGATGAGCTCTGTTCTTCCCGCCAAACTGCTCTTTTCCTTCCGCCAAACTCCAATTACAATCAGTCCATTAGCATTTGACAGTTAATATCATATTAAAGGTTTATTCCCTAACATCAATAACTAGAGTATGCAATGTGCGATCTCTTCACCGAATGCACCGAACAGCTGCTGATGTAAAGGGGATTAATATGATATTAGACATGACATCTTTCCTATAAGCTGAACCTTAAATATCACTGAAGTGTACATATAATCATATTATATAAACTAATAATAAACCAAATACTATATGCTCATAAATTACAGTGTAACGGACTAGCATGAATATGAATTATATAAATAACTAAATGTTGTAATGCGAGTGTGTACGTGCGTATTTTACTGTGCGATCGCACCACGCGCTGTGTTAGATGGCGTACAGATCTGTGTTACGTGGCGTACGAATCGCAATCGTACGGCAAAACAATATTAACCAATATACTTTCGTTCATCCAATTATACGACTTCGACAAGCGTTATAGAGTCTTGAATATAAATAGAAATTGAGAAAGGCAATTTGGTATCTGTCTGCATCATCCTCATCAACATCATCATTAGTGCCCTGGTCGCCTACACAAATCTCCCCCGCATCCTCTTCTAATTCAAAAGTGTCATCCTCACTTGGTGTATCACCGGCTACAATCGGGCTGTTCAGGCACACATCAGCAGAACTGCTGAAAGGGCCCTTCTTTATGGGTACACTAACAGAATGCTCACGATTAGACATCCCACTGTTGGATGGACTCTCCACAGAGATTGGTGTCATTTCTGATTCAGAGCAAACATTATCCTCTAATGCCTTACTGTTATCTTGCAGTTCGGCTTTGACGTGTAACAGTAGTTGTGCACCACTTGTAGGCTCTGTAACATTTTTGGATCTGCCACTAATAGAGAAAGGCGAAGGCCTCATTCTCTCTTTGCCACTGCGTGTGTAGAATGGCATGTTGGCAATTTTATTCTTATCGGCACTTAACTTTTCCTCAGTTACACTTCTTTTTCGCTACAACACAGTAAAAAAAAATTTGGGGTGTGTTTTTTGGACTGATTTGAAAACACTGTGTACTTTGACATTGGCTTGCCCAGATGACGTACTGGGAACACTACCATCTGGACTGGTGACAGAACCTGGTTGCTCATTCTGCTCATATGTGGACTGCTTTGAATCCATTCTGAGCCCAAAGCACTTGCAGTGCTAAAAATTGTTTGGTAGATACTGCTGAGAAATATGACTTTTGACAGCCAGAAATATTTATGCACAATTATGGGGGACACCCCCAAAGCACTGGGGAGAGCTAAAAATTATATGGTAGATACTGCTGACAAATATGACTTTTGACAGCAAAAATAATTATGCACAATTATGGGGGACAACCCAAAAGCACTGGGGAGTGCTAAAATTTATTTGGTAGATACTGCTGATAGATAGTAATTTTGACAGCCAGAAATATTTATGCACAATTATGGGGGACACCCCAAAAGCACTGGGGAGCGCTAAAAATTATTTGGTAGATACTGCTGACAGATAGTAATTTTGACAGCCAGAAATATTTATGCACAATTATGGGGAAACCCCAAAAGCACTGGGGAGTGCTAAAAATTATTTGGTAGATACTGCTGACAGATAGTAATTTTGACAGCCAGAAATATTTATGCACAATTATGGGGGACACCGCAAAACCACTGGGGAGTGCTAAAAAAAATTTGGTAGATACTGCTGACAGATAGTAATTTTGACAGACAGAAATATTTATGCACAATTATGGGGGACACCCCAAAAGCACTGGGGAGTGCTAAAAATTATTTGGTAGATACTGCTGACAAATAGTAATTTTGACAGCCAGAAATATTTATGCACAATTATGGGGGACACCCCAAAAGCACTTTGAGTGCTAAATATTGAAAAAAAAAAAATCTCCTCTATCCTCCTCTCTTCTCTAGCGATTTTTGTTAGCACAATTGTAATCAAAATATTGTATTCTCTGTCCCTGCTCTAATCAGCCTGTGACTACACCCTGCTCTCTCCCTCTGTCAAATGGCGATGGATTGCTGTGGAGGCGTGTTTTTATAATCTTCAAGTATCGCGAGAACCGAGCCCTGACGACGTCACGATGACGTTCGGCCTCGATTTGGATTCTGAGCAGGCGGGGCCTGCTCGGCTCGGTACTCGGATACCCAAAGTTCGGGTGGGTTCGGTTCTCGGGGAACCGAGCCCGCCCATCTCTAGTCAGAATACTAGAAACCCAAAACAAATTGTGTCCGTATAAAAAATACTTCATAAAAATCATAGGAAAAATATATGAAAATACTCATACAATTTAAAATGTATCTATCTATCAGTCCTGGCTGCTAAGCATCTTAGAAATAGCATTGGAACTGTGATTTGTATAACTAATTAACCAGTTGTGGTGAATATCAGTTGTAGAAAAAGTCTGTGTGTCTGACTGAATATATACCAAACGGAATAGGGAACATGTAGCTATGATAGTTTTGTCATTAATATACTAAACATGAACTTTGTTTTACTAAAATATTTTGCTACACTATCCCTTTCCTGACAGGCACTTATTTATATATATATATATATATATATATATATATATATATATATATATATATTATGATTAAGAAAGCATAATTGATATACTATAATCACATTTTTATAAATTCTTCAGTTATTAACAAACGTTTTGAATTTCAGTTATGCATGTCAGAACACAAGAGGCTTTACCCAATTTGTGGCCACATAATAATAAGAATTAATGTGGGATATATAGCAATACCTACATAAAGTAAGACTCTCACATGGATTAGGTTTTCACACAAGGAATACCAGCAATTCAAGATCTTTATTAATATAGATAATAATTGACTGCCAGCGGGAGAAACAGCAGGTAAAAAGCATATATATATATAGGTATCCAATTAACAAGAAAAGGAGACATACTTGCCGTGTATCGCTTCAGTATAATAGGTGCATACATGGTACAATCCTAACAGAAGAATATATGCACAATATCTTTAACTGACACTATATATATTTAGGCATACACCATTGAAATACTGAATAGCAAGGCCACTTTACATGAATGAAACACGGTGACATTATGTCCATTACAATCATTTAATTATGTATAATTATTACTAGAGATGAGCGGGCTCGGATTATCGCAATCCGAGCCCACCCGAACAGTGCGGATCCGATGGCGATCCGAGCACTGTTCGGGTATTTCCGGCGGGGAGAAACACTGAAAGCGAGGCTCTGACTCCAATTCCTGCCGTCGGATCTCGCGAGACTCGGATTCTATAAATTCCCCGCTTGCCGCTGCCATCTTCAGTTGGGCTAAGATCAGGGAAGAGGGAGGTTGGTTTTTTTAGTGCTGCTGTGTCCTATCACTCTGTCCTGCTGAGTCCAGTGGTGCTTTGTCCTGTGCTCTGTCCTGCTGAGTCCAGTGGTGCTGTGTCCTGTGCTCTGTCCTGCTGAGTCCAGTGGTGCTTTGTCCAGTGCTCTGTCCTGCTGAGTCCAGTGGTGCTGTGTCCTGTGCTCTGTCCTGCTGAGTCCAGTGGTGCTGTGTCCTGTACTTTGTCCTGCTAAGTCCATTGTTATTAAAAATTTATAAAAAAATTATAAAAAAAAATAAAAAAAATAATAAAAAAATTATAAAAAAAACTCTAAAAAATTTTCTACTGCAATATATAAATACGTTCACTGTTCCTGCAGTCCAGAAATATTAGTACTGCAATATTAAACTACGGTCACTGTTCCTGCAGTCCAGAAATATTATTACTGCAATATTTAACTACGTTCACTGTTCCTGCAGTCCAGAAATATTATTACTGCAATATATAAATACGTTCACTCTTCCCGCCGTCCAGAAATATTAGTACTGCAATATTTAACTACGTTCACTGTTCCTGCAGTCCAGAAATATTAGTACCAGAGATTAAACTACGTTCACTGTTCCTGCAGTCCAGAAATATTAGTCCAGAGATTAAACTACGTTCACTGTTTCTGCAGTCCAGAAATATTAGTACCAGAGATTAAACTACGTTCACGGTTCCTGCAGTCCAGAAATATTAGTACCAGAGATTAAACTACGTTCACTGTTCCTGCAGTCCAGAAATATTAGTACCAGAGATTACACTACGTTCACTGTTCCTGATTGGTTTGTTAAAGTGTGAATGTTCTATTTCAACAACATCAGGGTGGGTGGGAGGGCCCAAGGACAATTCCATCTTGCACCTCTAGCAAACTCTTGCAAACTGCATCCTGTCTGCCACTGCAGTGCCACTCCTAGATGGGCCACATGTTTTTGTGCCGCCCACTTGTGTCACTGTCACTCACCGGACTGTGAGTGCTTCTTCCCGGACATTTAGGAACCGTGGCCGTCCTCCATCCTGAGGGACTGCGCATGCGCAGCCCTTTCTAAACCTTCAGTGTATGTTCCTTTAACTTAATTGGCAGATCAGGCAACCTCCCTATATTAAGCACCTGTGGTCAACACCACGTTGCCTGATCTTGGAGTCTCATTCCCCATGAGTCTCTGAAGGTGTTCCTGTGTTTCCTCGTTTATTCAGCCCAGCTGATTCCTGTGGTTTCCAAACCACTTCTACCTCTGTGGTTTCCAAACCACTTCTACTACTGTGGTTCCCATACCACTTCTACCATCCACTGTATCATCGTGACTGTGAGCTGATTCCTATCCGCTGCCTCCGTGCACTACAGTCTTCTAACCACTTCAACTCTACCATGTATTATTGGGACTGTTAGCTGATGCCTATCCGCTGCCTCCGTGCACTACAGTCTTTCATTCACATCCACTCACCTGTTCAGGATTGTGACTGCTAGCTGATTCCTATCCGCTGCCTCCGTGCACTACAGTCTTCAACCTGCAACTCGTCTGTGTTTCATCATCGTGACTGCTAGCTGATTCCTATCCGCTGCCTCCGTGCACTACAGTCTTCAACCTGCAACTCGTCTGTGTTTCATCATCGTGACTGTTAGCTGATTCCTATCCGCTGCCTCCGTGCACTACAGTCTTCAACCTGCAACCCGTCTGTGTTTCATCGTGACTGTTTGGCTGATTCCTATCCGCTGCCTCTGTGCGCTTCAGTCTTCAGTCCTTGTCAACTCTCCCGTGTTTCCTTGAGTCTGCTGCCACTATTGCTACCCGCTACTCTCCGTGATCAACAGTTCCAGTTCAACTCTGCTCTCCCGTGTCCCATCGTTACTGCACCTGCTGGTTGCTATTGGCTACCTCCGTGTTCCCGCAGAGACCCGCTGCTGCTACTCCTCAGCGCTACTCATCCATCTACTGCTGATCCGCTCTCCACGCTTTCCTGTGTTCCCTGCTGGTCTACCTACCTGTGCGCTGCACCTACTAGACCACCGCTTCACCCATCTGGGGACTTTGCATCCTGCCGGCCTCCTGCCGTTCAGGTATCTCTGCACTCCTGTCTGACTGCCTTCTCCTGAACCACGGTATGCATACTTCTCATTGACTGTGCTGTGTATTGCATACCTTGCTGGACTGTGTTGGTTCTCCTCTGGAGTGTGCTATCCGCTGAGTCTATTGCCATCATTGACTGTGTTATCTCGTGCTGGATTACTTCAAGAGACTTTCTATATTGGCAGTGTTGTTCAGTCATCTATACATTTATATTGTGCATATTACTGTGGATCAAAGTCAAGGTGCCCGTGTATATCTTGTGTTGCAGTCTCTCCCCGTGCACCTCCACACATATATATTCAGTGGTACAACTTGCTAGTGGCAGACCACTGACCCCTGTTTCCAGTTTCACCTGTTTCAGTATCCTCTCACATAGCAGTGGTACAACTTGCTAACGCAGACCACTGACTCCCCGGATACCTCCATTTGGATTCTATTCCTTCACTCAGACAGCGGTACAACTTGCTATCCGCAGACCGCTGACTCTCATCACCTCCTCGTTTCTGTTGGACATTCCTCCTCACTATAGCAGTGGTACAACTTGCTACCGCAGACCACTGACTACCTTCACGTGTCCTTTGTCCATACAGTTCCTCGTGTATTACTACCTCCATATTGCCAGTGCTGCTAGTCATAGACTTTCCTGAGCATCTCATCATCTGCTATTTCCTGTTCCGTGATCACCCTGCTACCAGAGTACCATATTACCACCTATACTGCTCTGGTAAGCCTATCACCTGGTGATCCCTGGGTAAAGACTCCTAGTGCCCGTGACAGTCGCTTAGCTTAGACATCCAGCTACCTCGGTGCAACCTTTTGGACTAAAAACAATATTGTGAGGTGTTCAGAATATACTGAAAATTAGTGGAAATTAATGTTATTGAGATTAATAATAGTGTAGGAGTGAAAAAAAAATAAAAATGGATTTTTGCACTTTTTATGCTTTTTTAAAAAAAAAATCAGAACCCAAAACCCAAAATCAGAACCAAAACCTTTAGTGGGGTGTTTTGGCAAAACCAATCAGAACCCAAAACCTCAAGCTAATCAGAACCCAAAACCCAAAACCCAAAACACGAAAAGTGGCCGGTGCACACCCCTAATTATTACGAAGAATTTTAAAACTGAGATACACAAGTGATAAGATACTAGAGCAGTGGTTCCCAAACTTTTGCAGTTCGCGGCACCCTTAGAGTCTCCAAATTTTTTCAAGGCACCCCTCCAAAATAATTATTGAGCAGTCCTGTTTTAGAAGTAGTTGGGTCAAAAAAATGTAATAAGTATTTAGGTCAGGACAGAAATACTTATTTAGTTGTATGCAAAAATGCCCCCTCTGCATCCAGACACTCTGCCCTCAGGTACTCTGCCCCTCTGTATCCAGACACTCTGCCCTCAGGCACACTGCCCCCTCTGCATCCAGACACACTGCCCCCTCTGCATCCAGACACACTGCCCCCTCTGTCATGCTGTCCCCCCTCCTCTGCTCTCTGTCACGCTGTCCCCCCTCCTCTGCTCTCTCTCATGATGTCCCCCTCCTCTGCCATCTCTCACGATGTCCCCCCTCCTCTGCCCTCTCTCACGATGTCCCCCCTTCCTCTGCCCTCTCTCACGATGTCCCCCCTCCTCTGCACTCTGTTACACTGTCCCCTCCTCTGCCCTCTCTCACACTGTCCCCTCCTCTGTCCTCTCTCACGCTGTTCCCCCCTCTGCCCTCTCTCACGCTGTCCCCCTCCTCTGCTACTCTCACGCTGTGTCCCCTTCCACTGCCCATCTCAGGCTGTGTCCCCCACCACTGCCCCTTTCAGGCTGTGTCCCCCTCCACTGCCCCTCTCAGGCTGTGTCCCCCTCCACTGCCCCTCTCACGCTGTGTCCCCCTCCACTGCCCCTCTCACGCTGTGTCCCCCTCCACTGCCCCTCTAACACTGTACTCCTCCTCTGTCCCTCTCACACTGAGTCCCCCTCCACTGCCCCTCTCACGATGTACCCCCTCCACTGCCCCTCTCATGATGTCCCCCTCCTCTGCCCCGCTGTCACCCTCTTCTGCTCCGCTGTCTGCCCTGCTGTCACCCTCCTTTGCCCCTCTGTCTGCCCGCTGTCTGCCCCTCTGTCACACTCCTCTGCCCGCTGTCTGCCCCGCTGTCACACTCCTCTGCTCCTCTGTCTGCCCCTCTGTCACATTCCTCTGCCCCTCTGTCACACTCCTCTGCCCCTCTGTCACACTCCTCTGCCCCGCTGTCTGCCCCGCTGTCTGCCCCTCTGTCACCCTCCTTTGCCCCTCTGTCTGCCCGCTGTCTGCCCCGTTGTCTGCCCCGCTGTCACCCTCCTTTGCCCCTCTGTCTGCCCGCTGTCTGCCTCGCTATCTGCCCCGCTGTCTGCCCCTCTGTCTGCCCCTCTGTCACCCTCCTTTGCCCCTCTGTCTGCCCACTGTCACGCTCCCTCTCACTCCTCTGCCGTGAGCCAGCTATAGGAAAAAACAAAGAGCACATAAACTTACCAATCCACGCGGCGCCTGGACCCAGCAGACTCCTCTCTCCCGCAGCTGTCACTGACGTCGATATTCAGTGACAGCTGCGGGAGAGAGGAGCGCAGTACTAGAGTTTTGGGACTTTTAATTGTATTGCCTAGCTGGTGGTAGCAGTGCGGTTTTTTTAGATAAATCCCGCACACCGTAAAATGAGGAATGACAATTATGTGGCTTACCAAATATTATTGCAGATAAATTAGAAATAAGTAACACTCAGCCTTTCTTATGCGAATGTGGCAATCTATGCGATCTGATGGTTCGCACAGCAATATATTCACTAGGATTATATTCACTTTATATTTACAACTGACCGCTAGCGGGAGAAGCGGTGAGCAGAAAGCATATACATAGGCATTAAACTACCAAGAAAAGGAGATATATTAGCCTTGTACTGCTTCAGCAGCACAGGTGTACATATGGTACCATTCGTATACAAGATCACATGTAGAATGTCCTTGACTGATGCTATGCGTATTTAAACTCCAAGGAAAGGAGATATACTAGCCTTGCACTGGTACAGCAGAACAGGTGTACAAGCTATAATTCTCATATAAGAATATATGTGCTATATCCCATTTGATGCCATATATATTTAAACACCATATCTTTGAAATATCTAATAGCGGGATTATGTCACATGAATAAAATACAGTGATTTAATCTTCACCACGATCAGATCAAATCACATATAACCATTATGAAGAATTGCAAAACTCAAGTGCATAAATGATAGGACACTAGAGAGTTTTTGGGACCTCTACCTGTATTACCCAGCTGGTGGTATCCGTGCGGTTCTCGAGATAAGCTCTGCATACCATAAGATTAAGAGTGAAAATGATATGGCTTATTCACAATTATTGTAGAATAATTAAAAACATGAAATAACCTACCATCTTTATACCAACGTGGCAATTCATGTGATCTGATGATTAGCACAGTAATATACTTACCAGGACTATATTTATTCCTTATTATTGGGGATCTCTCGGTCTATACTGACATATTATAGTGACATACTTACCAGAGTGACACTTACCTTATACCTCATTTGTGTAAACCACACATGACTGTATGATCTTCACGTCCATATGATGGAAACACAATACACTCACCTTATATGATCACAATTGTTGGTATTCTCAAGACCACATCATAAGACATCTGTACAATATAACTACCATAGATAGAGACTCCCGGTATATATCTACGGAACTAAATAAAGTGTATTTATCTTCTGAATATACGTACCCGACCAAGACTCCAAAATTTTATTATTTCGCTTTTTAACCGAAATTTAGTTTTATTTGTATGACTAATAAATAGTAGTTTTAAAGTGTAGTGTCAATTTATTTGCTCATTTCTATCCACGTTTGTTATCCACAATGAAGTGTCCCTTCAACAATACAGGATTTTCTCCATGAGTGTGCCTTCCATATAAGTAGTACTTCTCTTTCTCTTCTATTATATTCTATATGTTCCATCGCAACTTAAGACAGCCATCAAATTGGCTCGCAATCTAAATCGGCAGACCCAAAATAAATAGTATTTTGGAGTCTTCAGTACCTCTTCATATGAATTAAGGAAATGAATTCCAGGAAAACTTCCCACTTATACTGACAAAACTTAAATCAGTTTTGTTATCCTGCAAAAAACATAATCTCGTTGCTTGGCAGGATCATAGATCTCAAAATGAACTTAGTTCAAAAGTGATTGTACCTCTTTCAACTTACCTCTTACCTCCCAGCTTTCTAAATCTGGATTTTAGAGACCTTCAGACAGCATTCTTAAGTTCATATGGAATGACAAATGCCCAAGAACAAGCCTTTCCATACTCAAGAAGCCAACGAACAGAGGTGGGAGATGATGCCCTGACTTTCCTGTAGAACCACGCCTCAACTTGCCAGACCACTTCTCAGGAGACCGTAGATATTCCGGAACTTCAAGGAGGGTTGCAAGTTGTACTTTAAACTTAGACCTACCTCTTCAAGATCTGAGATTCAACGCATGGGTATTATTATATACCTTCTCCAGAGAGTTCTGCAGTCCTGGACCTTCAGCCTCAAACCAGTGCATTCCTGTCTTACTTCAGTGGATCTGTTTTTTGAGGCTCTGGGGCTTTTGTACGATGACCCTGACCGAGTGACATCAGCAGAAGCACACCTACGGTCATTAAGACAAGGGGCTCGGCTGGCTGAGATATATTGTGCTGAATTTCGTTGTAGAACGATTCGGCACTCAGACACCAGTTTCGGTTAGGCCTGTCAAACCCTCTCAAGGACTCACTTGTCCATTATCCTGTCCCAGAGATTCTTGAGGACTTCATGAGGGTGGCCATCAGGAGCGACCGACGCTTAAGAGAAAGACATATGGACAAGGATCGCAGGCCCTTCGCTTCCTCAGATATATTTTTTTTTTTCCAGAACTCCAGATCTAACAGAATCTATGCAAATTGGTACCCTTCGTTTGTCTCACGAGGAAAGATCTAGAAGACAGAGGCAGGGTCTCTGTATCTATTATGGTCTCAAAGGACACTTGATTTAGACCTGCCCAAGCAAGTCGGGAAAAGACCAGGCCTAAACAAGACTGAAGAGGTGCGTTTAGGTATCCGGCTGGTCTCTTCACAAAATTCTATTTTAGTTCCTGCTACTCTGATATTTCAGAATAAAAGTATCCCACTGAAGGCTTTTCTGGACAACGGTGCAGCAGGAGAATTTACAAAAAGGCTTTATTAGGTCATCCAAGTCACCCTTGGGAACGGGATTCTTTTATGTAGCCAAAAAGGGATGGTACCCTACGGCCATGCATAGATTACAGAGGGTTAAATGCCATTACTATCAAGAACTTGTACTCACTCCCCCCAATTTCCGGGTTATTCAATCAAGTACGAGAAGCTCAGATATTTGCCAAAATCGATTTAAGAGGTGCTTATAACTTGATCCGTATATGTCCTAGAGAAGAATGAAAGACAGCTTTCAATACTCTTGCTGGTCACTATGAATATTGCGTCATGCCTTTTGGGTTTATAATGCCCCAGCAGTCTTCCAATACCTTATCAATGGTGTGCTCCGAGAATTCCTGGGGAAGTTCGTGGTTGTCTACCTGGATGACACCCTTGTGTATTCCTCTTACCGTGAAGAGCACATCATCCACATTTAGAAGGTTCTTCAGCGATTGTGAGAAAATCAACTCTTTGCAAAACTAAATAAGTGTGAGTTCCGTGTCACAACGATCGCCTTCCTGGGTTATGTTATATTATATCTCCCTCGAGCTTCGCTATGGATCCCAGTAAGATGCAAGCTGTTTTAGAGTGAGTTCAACCTTCAAGTCTAAAAGCAGTCCAACGCTTTCTAGGTTTTGCAAAATAGTATAGGCATTTATTAATTCTTTTGGAGACACTAGCTTGAGGTTTCCACCCACCGGATCACTGTATACACAGACCACAAAAACCTCATTTACATCCAATCTGCTAAAAGACTGAATTCCAGGCAAGCCCGATGGGCCCTGTTCTTCACCCGATTCCAATTTCTGATCACGTATGGACCTGGCTCAAAAAATATCAAAACGGATGCGTTTTCATGCAGCTTCCAATCACTACAAGAGAGTCCCTCTGTTCCCATGCCTATCATTCCGGATCAAAACATCATTGTTGGAATCACTCAGGACCTTCAGTCTTCACTCCATTGTTTCCAGAATCAAGCCCCCGCAAATACTCTGGCACACCTCTTATTTGTTCCGTTGTCCCTCAGGAAAGCAGTCTTGACTGTGTGTCATACTTCTAAAGTATCAGGACATCCTGGAATCCTGAAAACCTTTGAATTACTTAGATGTTCTGTAGGGTGGCCTGGAATGAAGAAGGATGTGGTTTATATAATTTCTGCTTGTGTGGTCTGTGCCCAGACCAAAGTTCCTAGAACCCAATCCATGGGGGAACTCCTGCCACTGTCACTTCCTCAGAAGCCTTGGTCTCACATTTCAATGGATTTTGTGGTGGACCTCCCCGAGTCTCGTGGATACAACACAATATGGATAATTGTCGACCGATTCAGCAAACAAGCCCACTTTGTTCCACACTCTCGGCTTCCCGATGCCAAAGCTCTTTCGAATCTATTTGTGAGGCACATCATCATATTGCATGGTCTTCCAGAGGACATTATTTCCAATAGAGGCCTACAGTTCATCGCTGCCTGCTGGAAAATTTTTTGCCTTTCTCTTGGCATTAATGTCAGTTTGTCCTCTGGATATCATCCTCAATCTGATGGTCAGATGGAAAGGGTTAATCAGTCCATGGAACAATATTTGCATTGCTATATCTCTAAAATGCACAACAACTGGACGGAATGTTTACCTTGGGCAGAATTTGCTTACAAGAACACTTGTCATTCTGCTTCCGGTGTTTAGCCTTTCTACTGCAATATGGGGTTCCATTCTCATTGCAATTCGATTTCTCAAGTTCCAAGTTCAGATACACCTAACCCTAGATCTCCTGCCCATCATCTCAGGGCAATCTGGAGAAATGTCCATTCTGTTCTTCACGCTGCCTCCATTACCTCCAAACGATTCGCTGACCGACACCGTATCCCGAGCTCATTTAAAGTCAGAGATCGAGTTTGGTTATATACCAAAAACATCAAATTAAGACAGCCATCTCGAAAATTCGGGCCTCGGTACATTGGGCAATTCAAGATCATCAAAAGAATCAATCAAGTAGCTTTTCGATTGGAGTTACCCAAATCCTTGAGGATTCCGTCAACATTTCATTGTTCTCTGTTCAAACCGGTTATATTTTCCTCCAGATTCTCACCCTGTGTCCATACCAAACCTCCCCCGATTATGGTCGAAGGAGAACCTGATTTCAAAATAGAGAAAATCCTTCACTCTATGCTTAGGAGAGGTCAGCTCCATTTCCTTGTCCACTGGAAAGGTTTTGGCCCAGAAGAAAGATCCTGAGTTCCTAGTGCTGATATCCATGCGGATAGGCCTAAGTTTGACTTTTTTAAATAGTTTCCCTAGAAACCAGGTTTTAGGGGTTTCCTAACCCCTCATCAAGGGGGGGGTACTGTTATGACTCATCGGGCTCTCTGTCAGAGTAACTAGATAGATAGATAGATAGTTAGGGATAGATAGATAGTTAGGGATAGATAGGTAGGAGGTAGGTAGTTAGGTAAGTTAGATAGCCACTGCTTGTTTAGATAGGTAGTTAGTTTAGTTCTTAGATAGATTAGATAGATTAGTTTAGGTAGATTAGATAAGCAGATATATTAGCTAGATAGATTAGATAGGTATTAGATAGGGTCAGTTTCCCAGGCATGGCTCCGGCATGATCTGCAGCTCCTCTGCTTATCCTACCTTATACGGAGATGCATCCCCTGCAGCATCTCTGCGCTCTGATTTCAACAATCTTCCATTGGCTTTGGACTCAACCTTGCCACAGGTACTATTGACTGTTTACATATATCACCGTGTGCCTATAATTGTAGTTACCCCTGGCAACCGCCAAGGAAATGTTTCCCTCCAATCTCCGGACTCTCACCGGTACTGTGGGTTGTAGTAACCCCTGGCAACTGCCTAAGAACTGTTACCCCTAAATCTCCGGACTCTCACCGGTACTGTGGGTTGCAGTTACCCCTGGCAACTGCCTAAGAACTATTTCCCTAAAATCTCCGGACTCTCATCGGTACTGTGGGTTGTAGTTACCCTTGGCTACTGCCTATGTTCAGTTTCCTCATATTTACCTATCAATGCAAGTACCGGTTCAGAAGTCACTGTGGATCGGGGGACTTCTCTATCAACTATTCCTTATTAATTCCAGTGGCTATGAGTGATATATCAGTCTTGACACTATCCACTCGATGTCTCACGGGACTCCCTCCTGCACTTCCTACCAAACGGCCTCAGTAACTCTATTCCTGGGTTCTCCCCAGCCAGTGCACATCTCACGACCCTCTGTTTGTCTGCATCCAAGCCTTTCTCACCACTAGGGGCAACAGTGAACACCAGACATTTGGAGCAGACTCCGGGTTTTGCTGTACTGGTTGGAGGGGTTCCTAACATTCTCTCCCTTTGGTCCACTTATAAATTTCACTGGTGCCTCTTGTCTCTTAAATACTTGGGAATCCATATGCCCTCCCATCTAAGCTTGTCACCTTTTATCTTTAATGCAACCCGTTCGGACTTCTGCTTGTAACTATTCACCCTGTCTGCTACCCATACTGATCTGGGTTAGTTCCCATTTATCCTTGTTTGCCGATAGCTTAAATCCTGATTTGTGACACCTACAATTCTACTGCCTGCCCCAATTTTGGATTGCATCAGATTACTGTTGCCAGTTTATGGTACTGCTACTACTTCTAGTAGACTTAGTCATTAGCATTTATTTATGTGTTTTGGGGTTTGTCTCTTATATTCTCTGTATTTATCCATCCATATATAACCCTATGCTATTACACTAAAGGCATCTAGGCAACTGGATAACAATGAGCACATACAGTCATGGCCAAAATTTTGGAAAACTAGTAAAGTATTGATTTTCACAAACTTTGGGGCTTCAGTGTTTTTAGACCTTTTTGTCAGATGTGGTTATGGTATACTGAATTCAAATTACAAACATTTCATAAGTGTCAAAGGCTTTAATTTACAATTATGCAAAGAGTCAATATTTGCACTGTTCACCCTTTTTTTTGAAGACCTCTGCAATTCGCCCTGGAATTCTGTCAATCAACTTCTGGACCACATACTGATTGATGGTCGCCCATTCTTGCCTAATTAATGCTTGGAGTTTGTCAGAATTTCTGGGTTTTTGCTTGTCCCCCCGACTCTTGAGGATTGACCACAAGTTCTCAATGGAACTCAGGTCTGGGGAGTTACCTGGCCATGGATCCAAAATGTCGATATTTTGATCCCCAACCCACTTAGTTATCACTTTTGCCTTATGGCAAGGTGCTCCATCATGCTGCAATAGGCATTGTTTGTCACCAAACTGTTCTTGAATGGTTGGGAGAAGTTGCTCTTGGAGGATGTTTTGGTACCATTCTTTATTCATGGCTGTGTTCTTAGGCAAATTTGAAAATTTGTGAGTGAACCCACTCCCTTGGCTGAGAAGCAACCCCACACATTAATGGTCTCAGGATTCTTTACTGTTGACATGGCAATGTACTGATGGTAGCACTCACCTTTCCTTCTCCGGACAAGCGTTTTCCAGATGCCCCAAACAATCTGAAAGGGGATTCATCAGAGTAAATGACTTTACACCAGTCCTCAGCAGTCCAATCGCTGTATCTTTTGCAGAATATCAGTCTGTCCCAGATATTTTTCTTGGAGAGAAGTGGCTTCTTTGCTGGCCTTCTTGACACCAGGCCATCCTCTAAAAGTCTTCACTCACTGTGAGTGCAGCTGCACTCAAACCTGCCTGCTGCCATTCCTGAGCAAGCTCTGACTGATGGTGCCCCGATCCCACAACTGAATCAACTTTAGGAGACGGTCAGGGCACTTGCTAGACGTTCTTGGGTGCCCTAAAGTCTTCTTCACAACTATTGAACCTCTCTCCTTGAAGTTCTTGATGATCCGATAAATGGTTTATTTAGGTGCAATCTTACTAGCAGCAATATCCTTGCCTGTGAAGCCCTTTTTGTGCAAAACAATAATGACTGCATGTGTTTCCTTACAGATAACTGTGGTTAACAGAGGAAGAACAATGATTTCAGGCACCACCCTCCGTTTAAAGCTAACAGTCTGTTATTCTAACTCAATCAGCATGACAGAGTAATATCCAGCCTTGACCTCGTCAACACTCTCACCTGTGTTAATGAGAAAATCACTGACCTGATGTCAATTGGTCCTTTTGTGCCAGGGCTAAAATGCAGTGGAAATGTTGTTTTGGGGATAAAGCTCATTGTCATGGCAAAGAGGGACTGAAAAATTAATTGCAATTCAGTTGGTGACTCTTCATGACATTCTGAAGTATATACAAATTGTCATAATAAAAACAGGAGCAGCAGACAATATTTGTGTCATTCTCAAAATGTTTGGCCATGACTGTAGTGCTCTATGGGAAAAAGGCTCTTCTATATGTTACAGCTTGGCTGATTCTCCAGGCTGCATTCCACCAAATCTAGAGAAACTGCTCCTAAAGAGTGAGTACTCTGAAAATCCCTGCAATACCAGTTGCAAGTGAAAGGTGGCAATGCACTATCAACCCTGACAACTATAGTATCATCATGCTACATAATAAAAGTGTACTGGATGAAGCAACAGTCTCCTATAACACTTGCTGCACACTCAGCACTGCTGATAAAGATCAAGACCAAGACTAATATATACTAGATGCCAGGGTTGGACTGGGACTAAAAATCAGCCCTGACATTTAAAGTACATAGGCCCACCTCAGGTCCAGTAGGAAAGAAATTGTGTGCCGCCACGCAGCGGTGTGCGCCGAAAACGACGTGACCACATTGTGTTGTGGGTGTGCCAACATGGGGCATTGATACTTACATTATAATAAAACATTACATTTAACACGACCTTCCAGCCACATCCCGCCACCCCCTCAGGCACATTATGACACCCCCAGCCCACTGTACTTATCTATACTTCTGGTGCTGCTGACATCCATCAGGGTGGGAACTTTCTGTACAGTGAGCAGGGAAGCTCTTAGTCTCACGAGATTACAAAATCTTGTGAGACCTAGAGCTCCTCGACTTGCTCCAGGGACTGGAAGCAGCTATCCGCTCCCTCCTGCTAACCAGAGCTGGATTAACGCTCGAGGGCACGGGGTATTTAAGACAGGGGATCCCTATTATGTAACATGATTATCATATTAGACAAATGTTAGACAAATACACAGGTAATACTGTTGCACTACTGTTAGTAGCACGCAGCTCTGCCTTCACAAGCAGTAAAGTGTAAAGTGGGACTTACCTACCAACTGTCCTTGTAGTCGGACCAAATCTCATTAAACAAGACAGTCACCAAAAATTGGGACTTCCCCACTAGTGTTTTTGTCACTTTCACCACCTGTGGCTGCTGGTGTCTTTAGTTGCTTCTTGTCTTGATGCTCGAATGCTGGAGGCGCTATTTGGAAAAAAAAATGGGTACATGTAATTTAGAAACCTCCAACCAGCCATGGTGTTTAATCAATGCAACCCATGTTTTATAATTAGGCTTCCCTCCAGCCTAAACATTAAACTACTAGTATTCACATTTAATAAATAAACCTATATACCTCTCTCCAAACAACCCCAGCAATAAATTAAATAGCATTTACATTTAAGAAATATACCTATTTCCCGCAACCATCACTACCCACTGCATTAAATAATTCCTATTCACATTTAATAAATAGACGTTATTTTTTTCCTAAACAGCCCCACTTTCAATTACTAGCCCCCAAATCATATTATGCCACAATAGTGCTCCCAAATGATATTATACTAATATATTGCCGCCAGTTGATATTATGCCACAGTAGTGCCCCTAAATTGTATGCCATACAGTAGTACCCCAAATCATATTATGCCACAATAGTGCCCCCAAATCATATTATGCCATACAGTAGTGCCCCAAATCATATTATGCTATACAGTAGTGCCCAAAAATCATATTATGCCACAATAGTGCCCCAAATCATATTATACTATACAGTAGTGCCCAAAAATCATATTATGCCACAATATGTGCAACAATTCATATTATGCCACATAGTAAACATATTAACAACACTAAATTATATTTGTATAAACTGTGAGTTTATATAAATATCCAGTAGGAATAATTATGGACTATACAGCATCCCCCCCTCATGTGGCATCCTTTCTTTTCTCTCCCCCCCCTCTTGTTTGGCATCCTCTCCCCCCTTCCTGTGTGGCATCATCACTTTCCCCCTCATTTTCTGTGTGGCATTCTTTCCCCCCTTTCCCGTTTTCTGTGTGGCATTCTTTCCCCCCTTCCTCATTTTGTGTGGCATCCTTCCCCCCCTTTTCCTTTTTCTGTGTGGCATCCTACCCCCCTTTCTCGTTTTGTGTGGCATTCTTTCCTCCCCTTTCCTGTTTTCTGTGTGGCTTTCTTCACCCTTTATCCCCCCCCCTGTTTTAGTGTACTTACCTTTTCATCTTCTTTTCTCTTCTTCTTTCTGTCTTCTTTCTTCTTCTGTTCTCCGCTGCACATGTGATCTGGTGGCTGGTTCCTGGGGAGGAGCCAGCCATCAGGAAGCCTAGGCTTGCAGTTCCTTGTTGGCGCTTCAAAAAGTTTGGTTTGATTTCCTATTCATTGACTTCAGATTTGTCCTACATTAACCTATCAATTTCAGGTTTGTCCCTCATGAATCGTTCTCTTACAGCTCAGTAATTCGGCCAGATATGTTGTATCTCTGATAGATCCACCGGTCAAGTCTTCACCTTGGAGCAATCAGCACTGTGACAAGTGCCATTTTGTATTTCAAAGGATGGGGAGGAAAAACTGTTGGTTAGGATTGTGGGAGAGGGTCTATGGTACAGGGCACAAATTTTCTCAAGAAATTTAAATCCCATGTGATGTCTAATGCATTTAACATTGTAATACCCTGTCAAATGAATGTACAAGGCCAGGGAGAGTTAGTTGATCTTCTAATATTGTTCAATGCCTGTCACCGTCAATAAAACTGACCTGATAACAATAAGATGGACAGTTAGCTGCCACACACTGTAGGATCTCTGCCAGGCTTGAGAACAATTATAATCATTGCTCAAGTGGTGGCCGAGTAAAATTTAGACCCCTGTAAAATAGAATTAAAGAGTTCCACCAACATAGGGGAAATCCCCTGAAATTTCTTATAATAAACTTACATTAGGCCTTCAGGACTTGGTGCTGCTACTTTCTTAAGTTCCTTTATTATATGAGATTCCTCCTTTAAGAAGATATTAAGACATGTCATTGGGTATCTGAAATCCTAGATAAATGACAACATGCTTGGTTTTGATCAATATTTGAGTAAATCTAAGATGAATCCAATGACTATTATTAAATGGTAAAGTTTAATGTTTAAAGGAAAATAGGGTAAATTAAATATGTTATTATGTGCCTGCTATCTCCATACGCTATTACTATATATGCTTTTCACACTTTTCTTTATAAACCATACCTACCCCAGTCATTTTAATGACTTGTTTATAACATACAACTTTTAGAGATCTCTGTACAGTAGTAACTGTATCGATGTGGTGTAAAACCATATTCATATTGCAGACATACAGTATAAGTATAAAAAAGTGTAATTTTACTTGTAACAATGTTACAACATATATTTAATAACATAATCTTACACACTAAATATATCATAGTTCAACATAGATGATACAATATCTGTTTATAGGTAAATTAACTTCCATTACTCTTCTCTCATTGTATCTAAAAAATATTTATAAGTAGCTTGTGTGTGTGTATATATGTGAGTGCGTATCCCAGATTTAATTAACATTATCATATTAACAGCAATTGCTCAGCATGTGCTTAGTTGCAGCACTCACATCACAATCTAGCAGCAGTGTTCGACATCACTGGCCTGCACCAAACAATCAGCAGTCCACTAAATGCTGGCCTTACCAATTAGCATCCGTAACAGAACCCAGATGGGCACAGCCTCAGTCTAGAGATGACATAGCACCTCTTTCAGGTGTTACCACTAACCTCCAGTACTGATGACACATGCAAGGAATCATCAATCAACCAGCCACTATAAGACCTGCTCAGTGAACTACTCACTGCCTGAGTTTCAATTGTGTCCAACATTGATACTCCCGCTCCAGGACTATACTAGGAAGCATAGCAGCTCTTAGTTTTTATTCAACTCCTGTGCCCAGTCTCAGCAGCACACCCATATCTGCATTTCTATCTGTGGAGTTTTTGGCAGGAAATGAGTATCAAATGTTTACAATGAAAATGTTGACATTCAGAATGTTAACACCATACTGTTGACAGTGAGAATTTTGACACAGTTAAAAAGTCAACGTTAAGAATGTCGACATGTTCATTAGGTCAACAGGGTTAAAATGTTAAAATGTTAACAGATTTTAAAATCGACAGTCACAATGTGGACAGGGACTATTAATTTGAAACGGCAATACCGCCAGCAATACAGTACAAACCCCCCTTCAAAGGAAGTAAATAATTTTTTTTAAAAATAGTGTGCCAGCCCAACCCCCCCCCCCCCCCCCTCTATACAGCGTAGCCAGTCCTAGTTGTATATAACCCTAGTTGCTATACAACTGAATATCTAGATATCATTGAGTAGATTGAATTAGCTTAGATATTAAGGTCCAATAGAAAAACAATATAGTAGTGCCCAAGCACAGCTCAGACGTTAGGGGAATACCAGTCTGCATTATATGGCAACAAGAGGATATGACTCCAAAAGCATACTAGTAGGTTAATTGGCTGCTATCAAAATTAACCCTATTCTCGCTGTCTGTCTGTGTGTGTATGTTAGTGAAGTTAGACTGTAAGCTCCAATGGGGCAGGGATTGATGTGAATGAGTTCTCTGTACAGCGCTGCAGAATCAGTGGTGCTATATAAATAAATGATGATGATAATGATGATGAGAAGAAAAAAGACTAGCAAGCTCATGATAATATAATATGTACAAACGCATTTCTCCCTGTATGAAAAAGCAGCAAATCTGTAGATTCAGCTATAATAATAATAATAGTGGGAATGAATTATTAAGTCACACAAAACAGCCATAATTTGTGTTTGTTTGTTTTTTAAAGTCACGTAGTTTGGGCATACGCACGTCCCCATTCAACTACAGGTGGATCTGAAGATACATCTCATGTTGCATACACTGCAGAATATGTCCAATACATATGTGGAATATTAAGTTCCAGCAGAACTCACAGAAAATCCCCCCAAAGTATTCAACTATTGTCACCTGTTACTCATATAGTCATTAATGAATAAACAAAAGACAGTTGTTATCAATGCTTATCCCTAACACTGCATATTTGTGTGCATCTAGCAAAATGAAAACATGAAGTATTGGCTCAGATTTTGATCAAAACATTTAAGCCTGCATATCAGCGTCAAGGGCACCTGTCACGGGCACTAGGAGTCTTTACCCAGGGATCACCAGGTGGTAGGCTTACCAGAGCAATGTAGATGGTAATAGGGTACTCTGGTAGCAGGGTGATCACGGAACAGTAAATAGCAGATGATGAGATGCTCAGGAAAGTCTATGACTAGCAACACTGGTAATATGGAGGTAATAGTACACGAGGAACTGTATGGACAAGGACACGTGAAGGTAGACAGTGGTCTGCGATAGCAAGTTGTACCACTGCTATAGTGAGGAGGAATGTCCAACAGAAACGAGGAAGTGATGAGAGTCAGCGGTCTGCGGATAGCAAGTTGTACCGCTGTCTGGGTGAAGGAATGGAATCCAAGTGGAGGTATCCGGGGAGTCAGTGGTCTGCGATAGCAAGTTGTACCACTGCTATGTGAGAGGATACTGGAACAGGTGATACTGGAAACAGGGATCAGTGGTCTGCTACTAGCAAGTTGTACCACTGAATATATATGTGAGGAGGTGCACGGGGAGAGACTGCAACACAGGATAAACACGGCACCTTAACACGATCCACAGTAATATGCACAATATAGATATATATATATGAATGACTGAACAGCACTGCAAATATGGAAAGTCTCTTGAAGTAATCCGGCACAAGATAGTACAGTCAATGATGGTAATAGTCTCAGCGGATAGTAAACTCCAGAGGAGAACAAACTCAGTCCAGTAAGGTATGCAATACACCAGCACAGTCAATGAGAAGTATGCATACCGTGGTTCAGAAGCAGGCAGTCAGACAGGAGTGCAGCGATACCTGAGCGGCAGGAGGCCGGCAGGATGAGAAGTCCCTGGATAGATGAAGCAGAGGTCTAGTAGGTGCAGCGCACAGGTAAGTAAACCAACAGGGACACGAATCCACAGGAATCGGTAGAACGCGGACTGGACTCTTGGAGGACCCAGGAGAATGGTGATGATCTAGCAGCAGGATAGCGGATGAGACAGGAATCCAATGCTGACAGGCGGGTAGAGACCAGCGGAACACAGGAAGGCGTGGAGAGCGGATCAGCAGTAGATGGACGATTAGCGCTGGCAGCAGCAGCAGGACTCTGCGGATCCCCGGAGGTAACCAGTAGCAACCAGCAGGTGCAAATAGCGATGGAACACGGGTGAGCAGAGTAGACCAGGAGCTGTTGATCACGGAGAGTAGCAGATGGCAATAATAGCAGCAGTCTCGAGGAAGCACGGGAGAGATGAGATGAAGACTGCAGTGCACAGGGGCAGCGGATAGGAATCAGCTAACAGTCACAATGATGAAACACAGCCGAGTTGCAAGCTGGAGTCTGTAGTGCACGGAGGCAGCGGAATAGGAATCAGCTAACAGTCACGATGTTGAAGCACAGACGAGTTGTACGCTGGAGACTGTAGTGCACAGAGGCAGCGGATAGAAATCAGCTAACAGTCATGATGTTGGAACACAGACGAGTTGCAAGCTGGAGGCTGTAGTGCACGGAGGCAGCGGATAGGAATCAGCTCACAGTCTTGATGATGAACAGGTGAGAAGATGTGGAGAGTGGCTGAAGTGCACAGAGGCAGCGGATAGGAATCAGCAAACAGTCACAATGATATGAGATAGAGTTGAAGTGGTTTAGAAGACTGTAGTGCACGGAGGCAGCGGATAGGAATCAGCTAACAGTCACGATGATACAATTGATGGTAGAAGTGGTATGGGAACCACAGTAGTAGAAGTGGTTTGGAAACCACAGAGGTAGAAGTGGTTTGGAAACCACAGGAATCAGCAGCGCTGAACAAACGAGGAAACACCTTCAGAGACTCATGGGGAATGAGACTCCAAGATCAGGCAACGTGGTGTTGACCACAGGTGCTTAATATAGGGAGTGTTGCCTGATCTGCCAATTAAGTTAAAGGGACATACACTGAAGGGTAGGAAAGGGCTGCGCATGCGCAGACCCTCAAGATGGAGGACGGCCACGGTTCCTAAATGTCCGGGAAGAGACACTCACGGTCCGGTGAGTGACAGCACCTCTTTGCATTCAGGTCCTACACTGACCTATATGCTTTAGACACCATTAAAATGCAGTTAAAATCAGAAGCACTCACCTCCCAGGTATTTAACTGCATTTCAATGGTGTCTAAAGCATATAGCAGGAAAACCCAGCGTGGGGTCCCCCAGCCATAATGGCAGCCAGCACCAGGCTGGTCAGCACGGGGCTTTATTCTGTAGAGAGTTGGGAGCCGCAAGAAAAAAGTGGAGCACCCTTCTCCTCTGGGAACCCAGCCCCATGCTGAAAGCACTAGGGCTCTTCCCACACCCCTGGGCAGTAATGAAGTATATTTTTATAGTAAACACACCATGGGGCTGGTAGTCATTATGGCCCTGGAACCACACGCTGTGGGTTTCCCTGCTATAGTGTCACCAGTCCTGGCTGGCAAAGCCTAATCCTGATTCTAGTAAAATCGGGAGGATCCAACGCCATTTTACAGTATAAGGCAGCGTTTCCCAAAGTGTGCGCCGCATCTCCCAGGGGTGCTATGGTGCTGTCACAGGGGTGTCGTGGCCAGTGGACAAAAAAACAAAAAAACAACTTACCAATCTGGCGGCGCCCGGAGCCCAGCATCCTTCTTGCTCCTTGCCCATCACGCACAACCTATTCAGAGAAGTGGCAGGAGAGAGGAGGATGCTGGGTCCCGGGCGCCGCCGCATTGATAAGAAGATAGAAGAGAAGTCAGAAAAAATAGAAGAAATAAGGCCAAGTATGGTAAGTAAAGAAACGGAGGGGAAGGTGAAATGAAAAAGCAATGGAGGGGCAAAAGAATGAAGGTGGGGGCAGAGTGAGGATGAAGAGGAGCAGACAGTGAGGATGAAGAGGGGCAGACAGTGTGTGGATGAGGTGGGGCAGACAGTGTGAGGATGAAGAGGGTCAGACAGTGTGTGGATGAAGAGGGACAGACAATGTGTGGATGAAGAGGGGCAGACAGTGTGTGGATGAAGAGGGACAGACAATGTGTGGATGAAGAGGGGCAGACAGTGTGTGTGGATGAAGGGTCATAGTGTAAACATGATAGGGCACAGTGTGATGATTTTTGTACATGTTGTTGTTTTATTTTGTTTGATCTTATTCCTCTTAATATTAGCTGTAAATTATTCTTTGACAGAAATATAATTGAAATAAATATATAAAAATATTCTTTCCCCTTGGATTTATGTATATTATTTTTGCAAACAACTTACTAAGTATTTCTGTCCTGAGCTAAATACTTATTACGTTATTTTGACTCAGTAATTATTTTTGAGAGGTGCCTTGAAAAAATGATGGAGACTCTAAGGGTGCCGCGAACTGAAAAGGTTTGGGAACCACTGGTATAAGGGTTAATCTGCTTTCAGGGTAGGGGGGAGGGGTACATGCATTTTTTTAAATTGTATTTATGTCACTGTGTTTTACTGTACTGTATTGTGCAGGCAGCACTAGGGTTTATGCTGTTGAGAGGGAGGGGGTGCAGTTAATGAGTTTTTTTTTTTGTTTTTTTTTAACATTAACAATTTTGTAACGGACCTGCTGGTTGTATTGCCAGCGTGTCAGCCAGCTAGTCTGCCGGCTGCCGCTAGCATTTTTCTTTAAGTGTTGCCATTGTGACTATTGACGACAGTCACAATGTCACCATTTTAAACACCGTATCAAAATGAATCTGTCGACATTTACACTGTCACCATTTTGGTGTCAGCAGCATAAATGTAGACAGATTAACTGTAGCCAGATCGTGCCAAGTCTACTCAAAGGTGGACTCCTAAGAGTAATCAAATTCTTGATAAGGCTTGAGTTGACATACACTGCTGATTATTATTTGATAAATATTATTCTGGATCCAACCAGCAAAAATATATTAATAATAAAATTTACAATTACCAGCCTTTGATGTTTTATACACATATATTAAACCAAGCGCTTTAATATTTCACTTTTTACCCTTGTCCTTCAATGCTATTTCAATTCACTATTAATAGTTATTTAGAATTTTTACATGTCAGATTGTTTTTGGGGTTGGAGTATCCTATCACTTTTATTTATGAATTATAAAGAAATTGTATGCTCCGATTTTGGATTGATAAGTTAGGAAGTGGTCTCCTCTTAGTTCTTTTGGACTGATGACAGGTAAAATCTCTACATGGTTTTCACTCCACTGGTCCCAAGATTCCCCCTTATCCTGGTACAAAGTAATTGAATGGGGTACAAGGAATTCTTTGAGTGGAGGTCAGGGAGCGCACTGATTTTTTGCAGTCGCTCTACTATAGAGAGGGACTGACCAGCCTGGGAGTGATTCCCACTATTACAGGGAAGTCCCATGCTCTTGTCCCTCACTTTAGGGGGAAACAGCCAAGGCTTTTTAGCACTGGGGCTTGATGAGATATGTGGGTGGAGGGGGAAACAGGACATTTATTTAAAATGTTTAGTTATTTACTAACTCTATGGGGGGTATTCAATTGTTAGCGTTAACGCTAACAAACGAGCGCTCAAAATTTTTTACCGTTAATACGGTAATTACTCGCAGAATTTCAGCTCGCAGCCCCCTGAGCGGCTTTTCGCGTGCAATATAACCGTATAAACGGTAATATTTTTTGAGCGCTCGTTTTTCAGCGTTAACGCTGACAATTGAATACCCCCCTATGAACTCTACTCACTTTATGCACCATTAAAAGTAATGGCTATTAAAATCATGGGAAAAGTTTTTTGCATCAGGGTGCATTTGCAAATGCCTAGCCATTATCAACCATGGCTATACCAGCTGTGTAGACTATAACGTTTATATCCTTTTTTTGTTTTTATGAAAATACAATGTCAGTGATAGGAAAATATAATTATATTTTACGGGGAAAATGTTAGCTAAGTGTATTCATGTCTCATAAAACATGTGAGAAGGATATTATCATGACTAGCACAAATGTCACAGAAATATATAATATATAAAATGCAAACAGAATCACAAAATGTAACTCAAAGATACTACTATTTGTAAGAAACCAAATTTGCTATACATTTTGCTACACTAGATGTCTTATTGTGCTGGATGTGAAAGATGAATTTATAGAATCTGGCAAATTGCCAAAAGCTCTTAAAGTGACGTGTTGATAAATAGGCCCAGTGTTCTCCCTCTCTCCAGAGACCAATTTAGCTTTGTAACTGGCCATTTAGGCATTTTGGATAGAAAATGTTAGTGTAAGCTTAAAGCTGTTATCTGTGTTGCCAATAGTTAACCTAACTCTGAGTGCATGGGAAAATATATATCTAAAATGCTTAAGACAGCACAGTCTGCTAGAATGCAGCACATTGAGGTTGTAAATCTACATTATACCATACTGAGAGGCATCCGGCCAATCAAGAGCGAGAGCTGGACGACAGTAACATACAGCATTGTCTGCAGTTAATGCCCTCCGGAGATCTTTATGCCTACATGAGAAAAAGGAAGGAAAATAATATTTTCTAACTTCTCCTAGTTCAAGAGTCGTGAAGGATTTATTACTAAATTCAGCAAGCATCCAGTAAACATTGCTTTTGTTTGAGTGGTTTCTATAGTTTAGTACTGTGAAGATAAAATGGAGGAACTTAAGACAATTCCATTTAGACACAGTAAAAATTATTTTGAGAACAAAAACATTTATATTTTTGTTTCCATAATTTCATAGATTGGGCCTATTTACAATGTGCAAAATAGTAAGATTGTGACAATTGCCTAGGAGTAGGGGTACCAACTTATGGGAACAGTAGAGCTGAGCGATGATGTTGGAAATAAAGAGTAGACTAGTTTTGCAGAGCTGAGAAAAATTTAATTAAATTTGCGAAGCAAGATTTTTGATAGGAGATAAATCTGAGCTTGGGCTAGATTTACTAAAAATCTGTTTTTAAGGTGGTTTTAAACCATTGGTCTTCACTGGCAATTTAGTACTCAAATCTAAGTCGACCCATTTACTACAGGTACATGCTGTTCTTGGGAATTTTGGTTCGAAATTTAACCGGAAATTACGTTTTGCCCCATTTTGAAATTTCACTCGGAGCCCCAAAACTTGGATCTATCAGATTTCTCTAAATCAGAACTGCTCAGCTCTATTATATTTTAGATATATTATTAAAAACAGTGTTTGTATGAAACCACTGGTGGTTTCATGTAAATTGCTTTTGGGTTTTGAAACCGCCACACATCGCACTCTCCAAACTGCTGGATAGCAAATTGTGAACAGATACATACCAGGAAAAGTTGCAGATATGTATAACAAAGCCGTATTATTTGTGGGTGGTCCGGGACAAGCACCAATATCAGATGATGTTTATGACGTTCTCTAGTACTAGTGAACCACTTGTGATAGGCTGTTTGCGATTGCACCGCAGATGCTGATTGGTGCTTGCTTCATTGCATCTATTGTTAAGTATGTTTAAGCAAATGTTTCTTACACGAGGCAGGGTGTTTTCCACTATATTAAAGAAGTTTTTGAAAGTTGTAATGATGCCTAATAGCGAATGTTGAAAGAAATGGATTACGTCTCAAGAGAGACATAAGTGCAGCCTCGGACTGGCCTGCCGGCCAGCCGGGCTGTAGACCGGTAGGCCCGGCCGTGATTAAGCCCCGCCCCCTCCGACATTGGGGCGGAGCTTGCAGGGAGCACCTTGTAGACGGTCGTCTGCAGCAGCAGTGTAAGAAACACACTACCGCGCAGGCGCAGAGAGCCGTGCCTTGGCTCTCTGCGCCTGCGCGGTAGTGTTTTGTGAACTTCAGCAGGGGAAGAGGATGGAGTTTCTACCGCGGCTGTCTTCTTGTCACTAGCCGCGCCACCCAGAGGAGCAGGATGCCGGAGCTTTTCAAGGTAAGGTAAGTGGCAAAACGAGGGGTTACTATTACTACTCGTTTCCCACAGTGAATGAGGGATACTTTTCACCTCTTTTTTTGCCCCCTTGTCACTCACCGGACTGTGAGTGCTTCTTCCCGGACTATTAGGAACCGTGGACGTCCTCTATCCTGAGGGACTGCGCATGCGCAGCCCTTTCCAAACCTTCAGTGTATGTTCCTTTAACTTAATTGGCAGATCAGGCAACCTCCCTATATTAAGCACCTGTGGTCAACACCACGTTGCCTGATCTTGGAGTCTCATTCCCCATGAGTCTCTGAAGGTGTTCCTGTGTTTCCTTGTTCATTCAGCCCTGCTGATTCCTGTGGTTTCCAAACCACTTCTACCTCTGTGGTTTCCAAACCACTCCTGCTACTGTGGTTCCCATACCACTTCTACCATCTACTATATCATCGTGACTGTGAGCTGATTCCTATCCGCTGCCTCCGTGCACTACAGTCTTCTAATCACTTCAACTCTACCATGTATCATTGGGACTGTTAGCTGATGCCTATCCGCTGCCTCCGTGCATTACAGGCTTCAACCACATCCACTCACCTGTTCATGATTGTGACTGCCAGCTGATTCCTATCCGCTGCCTCCGTGCACTACAGGCTTCAACCTGCAACTCGTCTGTACTTCATCATCGTGACTGCTAGCTGATTCCTATCCGCTGCCTCCGTGCACTACAGTCTTCAACCTGCAACCCGTCTGTGTTTCATCGTGACTGTTTAGCTGATTCCTATCCGCTGCCTCTGTGCGCTTCAGTCTTCAGTCCTTGTCTACTCTACCGTGTTTCCTTGAGTCTGCTGCCACTATTGCTACCCGCTACTCTCCGTGATCATCTGTTCCAGTTCAACTCTGCTCCGGTGTCCCATCGTTACTGCACCTGCTGGTTGCTATTGGTTACCTCCGTGTTCCCGCAGAGACCCGCTGCTGTTACTTCTCAGCGCTACTCATCCATCTACTGCTGATCCGCTCTCCACGCCTTCCTGTGTTCCCTGCTGGTCTACCTACCTGTGCGCTGCACCTGCTAGACCCCTGCTTCACCCATCCAGGGACTTGTATCCTGCTGGCCTCCTGCCCTTCAGGTATCTCTGCACTCCTGTCTGACTGCCTTCTCCTGAACCACGGTATGCATACTTCCCATTGACTGTGCTGTGTATTGCATATCTTGCTGGACTGTGTTGGTTCTCCTCTGGAGTGTACTATCCGCTGAGTCTATTGCCATCATTGACTGTGTTATCTCATGCCGGATTACTTCAAGAGACTTTCTATATTGGCAGTGTTGTTCAGTCATTTATACATTTATATTGTGCATATTACTGTGGATCAAAGTCAAGGTGCCCGTGTATATATTGTGTTGCAGTCTCTCCCCGTGCACCTCCTCACATATATATTCAGTAGTACAACTTGCTAGTGGCAGACCACTGACTCCTGTTTACAGTTTCACCTGTTCCAGTATCCTCTCACATAGCAGTGGTACAACTTGCTAACGCAGACCACTGACTCCCCGGATACCTCCACTTGGATTCCATTCCTTCACTCAGACAGCGGTACAACTTGCTATCCGCAGACCGCTGACTCTCATCACCTCCTCGTTTCTGTTGGACATTCCTCCTCACTATAGCAGTGGTACAACTTGCTACCGCAGACCACTGACTACCTTCACGTGTCCTTTGTCCATACAGTTCCTCGTGTATTACTACCTCCATATTGCCAGTGCTGCTAGTCATAGACTTTCCTGAGCATCTCATCATCTGCTATTTCCTGTTCCGTGATCACCCTGCTACCAGAGTACCATATTACCACCTATACTGCTCTGGTAAGCCTATCACCTGGTGATCCCTGGGTAAAGACTCCTAGTGCCCGTGACAGTAAGATCAGGCCATGACAGACCCAGATACGGAACCTACTGCTAAAGAGATGCTGCAGCATCTGGTCAGCCGTGTGGAGCAACAGGATGCTCGCCAACAGCTGTTACTTCAATGTTACCAATCGTTAACCTCCCAAGGAACATCTGGACAGACTGTTACAGCTAGTATTGAAGCTCCTGTGCTTTCCTCCGTTTCCCCAGTGCCATCCCAGGTGTCTACAGCTCCTACGCTTCACCTGCCTACTCCGTCAAAATATGACGGGGACCCCAAAACTTGTAGAGGTTTCCTTAACCAATGTTCAGTCCATTTTGAACTCCAACCTCAAAATTTTTCTACCCATCGTTCCAGAGTGGCCTATCTTATCTCATTGTTTTCTGGACAAGCCCTGGCTTGGGCCTCCCCTCTGTGGGAAAGAAACGATCCAATTCTACAAGATAGTGCCAAATTCATTTCCACGTTCCGAAGTGTGTTCGATGAACCAGGTCGTGTGACCTCCGCTGCTTCCAGCATTCTTCGTTTGCGACAAGGCTCCCATACAGTAGGACAGTATGTCATTCAATTTAGGATCTTAGCCTCTGAACTTCAGTGGAACACTGAAGCATTAGTTGCCGCCTTCTGGCAGGGGCTCTCCGATAAAATTAAAGATGCACTGACTACCCAAGAGCTTCCTTCGTCACTAGAAGATTTGATCTCTCTTTGCCATCGTGTAGACATGAGATTTCGTGAAAGAGAATCTGAGAAAACAACTTCTGCTAAAGCACCTCTTCGTTTAAACCCTCAATTTCGTCCAGTTTCACCTTCTGTGATTCCCATGGAGATAGGACGTTCCAAATTATCTTTAGAAGAGAGGAAACGAAGAGTAAAGAATAGACTCTGTATCTATTGTGCTGATTCCACACATATGCTCAGTTCTTGCCCTAAGAAATCGGGAAATGCCAGGCCCTAACTAGTTCTGGAGAGGTGAAGTTAGGGTCCCTGGAGTCCTCTCCATTGTCTATGAAATCTAAAGTCTGCGCTTTCGATGTTACGATTTCCTTTGCTACCAAATCCTTTGAGTCACAGGCATTGATTGATTCCGGAGCAGCAGGAAATTTCATTTCTAAATCACTAGTGAATCAATGGTCCCTACCAGTGATCACTTTAAAAACACCCATTACTGTGACGGCTATAGATGGATCACGTCTCATCAATGGTCTCATCACCCAGAGTACGTCTCCAGTAACCCTTCAGATTGGTGTACTACACCATGAAGAAATTTCGTTTTTAATTCTTCCTGTTACGACAAGTCCGATTGTCTTAGGCCTTCCATGGCTTCAATGTCACTCTCCCCAGATTGACTGGCGCACCCCTCAAGTTACGTCTTGGGGGCCTGAATGTCACCATCGTTGTCTCTCTCAAGTTATTCCCCTTAAAGTACAGCAATCTTCCATCTCATCGTCCTCCCCGGGACTCCCTCCTCAGTATGCTTCATTTGCCGATGTGTTTGATAAAGCTCAGTCTGAACGTCTTCCTCCTCATCGTTCTTGGGATTGTCCGATCGACCTTCTACCTGGCAAGACTCCTCCCAGGGGTCGGGTCTATCCTCTCTCGTTACCTGAAACTCAAGCCACATCTGAGTACATACAGGAGAATCTCCAGCGTGGGTTCATTCGACCTTCCACCTCTCCCGCTGGAGCTGGGTTCTTCTTCGTCAAAAAGAAGGATGGATCATTACGCCCTTGTATAGATTTTCGTGGACTCAACGCCATTACTATCAAGAATCGGTATCCCATTCCGCTGATCACTGAGCTATTTGATCGCATCAAGGGAGCTCGGATATTTACTAAGTTGGATCTTCGTGGTGCCTACAATTTAATTAGAATCCGTTCCGGTGACGAATGGAAGACCGCGTTTAACACCAGAGATGGGCATTACGAATATTTAGTAATGCCCTTCGGGCTGTGTAATGCCCCCGCGGTTTTCCAGGGTTTCATCAATGAGATCTTTCGGGACTTATTATATGT
This sequence comes from Mixophyes fleayi, assembly GCF_038048845.1. NCBI lineage: Eukaryota > Metazoa > Chordata > Amphibia > Anura > Limnodynastidae > Mixophyes > Mixophyes fleayi. The sequence continues at coordinate 96,404,922 of NC_134406.1, forward strand.
ATGTGTCGTTGTCTACCTGGACGACATATTGATCTTCTCACAGGACCTGCCTTCTCATCACCAACATGTGGCAGAGGTCCTCTCCAGACTACGGAAAAACTCATTGTTCTGTAAATTGGAAAAATGTTCATTCGAGTTACCCCAGATTCCATTCTTGGGGTATATAGTTTCCGGAGTTGGCCTGAAGATGGATCCAGACAAAGTAAATGCTGTACTACATTGGCCTCAGCCAACTACTCTTCGTGCCATCCAGCGTTTTTTAGGTTTTGCCAATTACTATAGACGCTTCATTCAAGACTTCTCATCCATTGCATCTCCCATTGTGGCCTTAACTCGGAAAGGGGCTAATACTAAGCAATGGTCATCTGAGGCTCTCCAAGCCTTTCAAATCCTCAAAGAGTCCTTCTCGTCTGCTCCCATTCTGCGACAACCTGATGTGACACTCCCCTTCTTCCTAGAAGTAGATGCCTCTAATGTGGGCTTAGGAGCTATTCTCTCCCAACGCTCGGAGCAACAAAAATTACATCCTTGTGCCTTCTACTCTCGGGGTCTTCTGCCCGCAGAGAAAAACTATACTATCGGGGACAAGGAGTTGCTGGCCATCAAAGCTGCATTAGAGGAATGGAGATACTTGTTGGAAGGAGCTCGCCATCCTGTGACGATCTTCACGGATCATAAGAACTTGTCATATTTGCAATCTGCTCAATGCTTGAACCCTCGTCAAGCAAGATGGTCTCTTTTCTTTTCCCGTTTTGAATTAATTATAACCTTCAAACCAGCTGCTAAGAACAAGAAAGCTGACGCTCTATCTCGAGCCTTTGTGACGTCCTCTGATGTAGAAGAGGTTCCCAACCATGCTATTCTAGACCCCAAATGTATTTCTCTGGCTGCGTCATCCACCAAAATGCTACCATTTGGGAAGACCCTCGTGCCTCCTACTCTGAGGAGGAAAATCCTTTCGTGGTTCCATGCCTCTCGTTTTTCTGGACACGCCGGTGAACATAAGACCTTTGAGATTCTCTCTCGTAGTTACTGGTGGCCTTCAATGAGGAGAGACGTCAAAGAGTTTATTGCTTCCTGTGATTTATGTTCTCAGTTCAAATCCTCCCGCAGAACTCCAGCAGGGTTGCTGCGACCACTACCCATTCCGTCCAAGCCTTGGACCCATATTAGTATGGATTTCGTTACTGATTTGCCACCAAGTAAGAATCACAATACTATTTGGGTAGTGGTAGACAGATTTTCGAAGATGGCTCATTTCGTCCCTCTGTCCGGTTTACCTTCCTCGTCTACTCTGGCTGAACATTTCATTAAAGAAATCTTCCGCATCCATGGATGTCCGTCTGAGATTGTGTCAGATAGAGGAGTACAATTCGTTTCCAGATTCTGGCGGGCCCTTTGTAAAACCTTGGGCATACGATTAGCACTCTCATCGTCTTACCATCCGCAATCTAACGGACAAACGGAACGAGTCAATCAAGATCTTGAAACTTTTATTAGGATGTTCTCTTCAGCCAACCAAGACAACTGGGTAGAATTGCTCCCTTGGGCTGAATTCGCCCATAACAACATGTACCATGAGTCATCATCCAAAACTCCATTCTTTGTGGTCTACGGTCACCATCCGTCTTTTCCGGAATTTCCTGCCCTCCCGCCCACCCAAGTTCCTGCTGTGGAGACTGCTTGTCAAACCTTCAAAAATATCTGGTCTCAGGTCAAAACCTGTTTAAAGAAGACATCTAATAAATATAAGTCTTTCGCAGATAAGAAGAGGCGGGCTATTCCACCACTAAAAATTGGAGATCGTGTCTGGTTATCTACCAAAAATATTCGTTTGAAGGTTCCATCTATGAAATTCGCCCCTCGTTTTATTGGTCCATATAGGATCATTCAAGTTATCAATCCAGTATGTGTTAAACTTCTTCTTCCTAAGAATCTTCGGATTTCCAATGCCTTCCATGTGTCCTTGCTCAAACCTCTCATCATCAACCGTTTCTCGACTCCTCCCTCAGCACCGCAGCCAGTTCAAGTTCATCAGGAGGAGGATTTCGAGATTACTGAGGTATTGGATGCAAAAATTTCGCGAGGAGTCCTCCGTTTCCTCGTTCATTGGAAGGGCTTTGGTCCTGAAGAGCGTTCATGGATCAAAGCTGAAGATCTTAATGCTCCTGCCCTTCTGAAGAAGTTTTATTCCAAAAATCCGGACAAGCCCGGTTCCAGGCGTTCTGTGCCCACCTTTAAAAGGGGGGGTACTGTCACTCACCGGACTGTGAGTGCTTCTTCCCGGACTATTAGGAACCGTGGACGTCCTCTATCCTGAGGGACTGCGCATGCGCAGCCCTTTCCAAACCTTCAGTGTATGTTCCTTTAACTTAATTGGCAGATCAGGCAACCTCCCTATATTAAGCACCTGTGGTCAACACCACGTTGCCTGATCTTGGAGTCTCATTCCCCATGAGTCTCTGAAGGTGTTCCTGTGTTTCCTTGTTCATTCAGCCCTGCTGATTCCTGTGGTTTCCAAACCACTTCTACCTCTGTGGTTTCCAAACCACTCCTGCTACTGTGGTTCCCATACCACTTCTACCATCTACTATATCATCGTGACTGTGAGCTGATTCCTATCCGCTGCCTCCGTGCACTACAGTCTTCTAATCACTTCAACTCTACCATGTATCATTGGGACTGTTAGCTGATGCCTATCCGCTGCCTCCGTGCATTACAGGCTTCAACCACATCCACTCACCTGTTCATGATTGTGACTGCCAGCTGATTCCTATCCGCTGCCTCCGTGCACTACAGGCTTCAACCTGCAACTCGTCTGTACTTCATCATCGTGACTGCTAGCTGATTCCTATCCGCTGCCTCCGTGCACTACAGTCTTCAACCTGCAACCCGTCTGTGTTTCATCGTGACTGTTTAGCTGATTCCTATCCGCTGCCTCTGTGCGCTTCAGTCTTCAGTCCTTGTCTACTCTACCGTGTTTCCTTGAGTCTGCTGCCACTATTGCTACCCGCTACTCTCCGTGATCATCTGTTCCAGTTCAACTCTGCTCCGGTGTCCCATCGTTACTGCACCTGCTGGTTGCTATTGGTTACCTCCGTGTTCCCGCAGAGACCCGCTGCTGTTACTTCTCAGCGCTACTCATCCATCTACTGCTGATCCGCTCTCCACGCCTTCCTGTGTTCCCTGCTGGTCTACCTACCTGTGCGCTGCACCTGCTAGACCCCTGCTTCACCCATCCAGGGACTTGTATCCTGCTGGCCTCCTGCCCTTCAGGTATCTCTGCACTCCTGTCTGACTGCCTTCTCCTGAACCACGGTATGCATACTTCCCATTGACTGTGCTGTGTATTGCATATCTTGCTGGACTGTGTTGGTTCTCCTCTGGAGTGTACTATCCGCTGAGTCTATTGCCATCATTGACTGTGTTATCTCATGCCGGATTACTTCAAGAGACTTTCTATATTGGCAGTGTTGTTCAGTCATTTATACATTTATATTGTGCATATTACTGTGGATCAAAGTCAAGGTGCCCGTGTATATATTGTGTTGCAGTCTCTCCCCGTGCACCTCCTCACATATATATTCAGTAGTACAACTTGCTAGTGGCAGACCACTGACTCCTGTTTACAGTTTCACCTGTTCCAGTATCCTCTCACATAGCAGTGGTACAACTTGCTAACGCAGACCACTGACTCCCCGGATACCTCCACTTGGATTCCATTCCTTCACTCAGACAGCGGTACAACTTGCTATCCGCAGACCGCTGACTCTCATCACCTCCTCGTTTCTGTTGGACATTCCTCCTCACTATAGCAGTGGTACAACTTGCTACCGCAGACCACTGACTACCTTCACGTGTCCTTTGTCCATACAGTTCCTCGTGTATTACTACCTCCATATTGCCAGTGCTGCTAGTCATAGACTTTCCTGAGCATCTCATCATCTGCTATTTCCTGTTCCGTGATCACCCTGCTACCAGAGTACCATATTACCACCTATACTGCTCTGGTAAGCCTATCACCTGGTGATCCCTGGGTAAAGACTCCTAGTGCCCGTGACACCCCTCTTTGTACTGCAGGTACTGTTAAAATGCACACAGATAGCTGACTAGCATTCACCATAAGTGTGTACAATGCTCTGGATCTTATGAAAAAGCTATAAAGGGTTAAGTAAAATCAGCAGTGATTAGACTCCTTTGTTGACATTTATTGTGGGAGTCTATTACATTCAGAATTTATGGAGCAACAACCAATGTGAGGTCCAGAAGTAATGCGTAGCACCTCACTCCCTGCCAATCGAGGAGCCAGAATTGGGAGTGCCCAACCTGTACCCAGAAGCCTCCACAGGAGGGGGACCCAGGTTAACCAGTACTAGCAAGAGGTTACGACTCATAATGTACCAACAAGATGCAGAGGCTGCAAGGACCAGATATCTTTTTCCTCATTGCCTGTGAGCCTTGTATAAGCGTGTGCCCCAAAAACAGGCTGTCATTGGAGCAGGACTGCCTTGCTGGCTGTAAGAGGGGGAGAATGCTAGTTACCACAGGACTGTGCCCAGGGGTTGGCTAAAGAGAGACTGATAATTATAACGTATTCAGTTGTTATGGTATAATTGTTTAACCTTTTAATAAAAAGTACTATAGCTCCGTTGTGTTAAATAAACTTAAGTTTTTATTATTCAGATGTTTGCCTGGATGTGAAAATACCAGTGTACACAATTAATGAAAAACTTTTGTTTTATACATCACGGAAACATTATCATTGTAAAATTCTGTAGATGGTTTAGCCAAACGGTATTGTGACAAGGCTTAGCAAGAGAGTTCCCCTGCTTTGGTTCTATACACTGTTAAAAACACCACAACTCCTGGGAAACAATAAAGAATATATATATATATATATATATATATATATAAGTGTGAATTGAGAGTACTATAGCTGCACAGAGAACACTAAATGCTGAGTTGGTTTGGATCTATAGTTGAATGTGGGGCTGAGTGTGGGGAGGGGGGCTATCTATTAAATGTGAATATTAATTATTTAATGCTAGCAATGGTAGTGGGAAATGGCTGTATTAAACGTAAATGCTATTGATTTATTGCTGGGGCCGTTTGGAGGGAGGGTAATAGGTTTATTTATTAAATGGGAATACTATTAATTTAATGTTGGGGTTGGTTGGACGGAAATAGATCTATTTATCAAATGTGAGTGCTATTACTTTAATGTTGAGGCTGGAGAGAGGCCTAATTATTAAATGTGGGTGCTGTTGATTTAATGGCAGGGATGGTTGGCGTTTCTAAATGTACCCATTATTTTTTCCAAATAGGGCCCTCAACATTCCAGGATGCAGACAAGCCGCAACTAAAGAAACCAGCAGCCACAGGTGGTAAAAGTGACAACAACAGGTAGGACAGTCTGTCAAATGTTCTGAGTCTAGTGTAGGCTTGGCTAACCTGTGGTACTCTAGGTGTTGTGAAACTACAAGTCCCAGCATACCTTCCAGCAATAAGCTGCTATATATTGGCAAAGCATGCTGGGACATGTAGTTTCACAACACCTGGAGTGCCACAGGTTAGCCAAACCTGGTCTAGTGGGACAATCCTGATTTTTGGTGACTGTTCTGCCCAATCTAAGAGGCAGGTCAAGACTGTGTATTCTTTATACACACACTGCATTCTTTATATACTACACTAAGGTGCTAGCTGTCCTTTGTGGGCTGACCACTCCCCCTCTAGTGTCTGGTCCCACCTCTATGATGGCTGACCACACCACCTCTGGTGGGCCCCTAGTGTTGCATTCCCGGTGGGCCCTTCATGCCCCAGTCCGACACTGCATAAGTGTCTATGATATGCGCATGGTATAAACTAGGCACATATGTTACTGATGCTGACCTGCACATATTTTAAGATTAGTACGACTCAACATATGGGTATAGATACATTATTTTTATATCTGTTTCTTAGGCCCTTTATGTGCAGTCAGAGTAATATCAATCACACAACATACACACTGCATTTACTCAGAAAGGTTTTATGCACATTAGATTTCATATGTTCTAGAACATTGCAAGTTATGTAAAAACTATAATGCACTAAAATGCATACATGCATAGCTCACTCTACTTCACGTGACCGGAGAGTAACCTAAAGGTTTTCATACCAGGATGTCCTGATAACCTTGCTTTTATAGGAGTAAGTTGCATTTAATGATTTGTGAATGAGAAAACACACAATAATTACTGACTCATATTTCTGTGCAGCTTAAAGATCAAGATCATCAATAGACTACTTCACCATGTGAAATAGAATGTAACCATTCCCTTCTCCCTGAGCACTATAACATAGTGATATTGTTGATACATAAACAATTCTACACATGCAGCAGACCTGATAATTTAAGTAATGGTAGAGTGCTACTTAAATAATCTATTCTGTGGAAAGGTACAGCTTGCTGAGTAACAGCAATGCCTTACATAACATCTTAAGTATTAGATAAAGTTTAAGTAAGAGACATTATTTAGGGTAGCTAATTTGCATTCAACATAGATTATACTTGCCCACTTTTAAAATCTCCTATATGGAGGTCATTGCGTCATCCTGGCACCGCCCTTGCCATTGAAATTACAAAATTCACTGCATTTCATATGGGAGGGGGCTTGAAGATGCAAATCGTCCCATTAAGCTCCGTCACCCACCAAGACCTGGGAGGTTGCCTACTTTTCCGGAAATTCTGAGAGAGTAGGCAAGAATTATATAGATACTTACCCAAGTTTCTTTATTAGTTTTAATACTGTTTATTGAGAGCATTGAAAGCATAACAAGAAAGAGTTACAGTAGCATAGGAAAAAAGTTTAGTTAATACAAATAAACTGGAACATAAACTGGTGATGTACATTATTACAACGGTGGTAGTCACTAACGCGACTACCACTACACCGACAAAGACTTACCCGACTTCAGAAGGCAGAAGGTGGCAATGACGAAAAGATGTTAACAGCGAAGCTTTCAAATCACTACTTGCCAGCTGACACACAGAAAGTCATGTGACTTTCTGGGACTGTACTATTATTAGGGGTGTTAAATGAGTAATGCAGGGAGCCTCGGAATGTAAAATATTTTCCAGCAACCCTTCTACTTTGTACGTTTGGAGGCTCCATGCATTACTCATTTACCACCCCTAATAATAGTCCAGGAAAGTCACATAACTTTCTGTCAGTGCCTGCTGTGTCATTACAGCAGCCTGATCTGCCACCTCTCTAAAGTGTTTAAAAGTAGATTTAAAAAAAAAAAAAAAAAACTGCGCAGAAGCAGCTGGAGAAAGACTTCACTAGTAAAAGTATTAACTCTAGTGCTGCCAGGCTAGTGCTGGTTTGCAGCAGAATTGGGGGGGGGGGGAAATGTGTGAGATTCTCCTCGATTTTACCACAACCTGCACTAGGCCAACCAGCTGGGGTGGGTGGCACTATAACAGGGGCACAAGCGGCAGGGTTCCCCCTACCATAATGACAAACCAACCCCGACTGTTCAGCACAGGGCTGGATTCCTTAGGAAGTGGGGTCCGCAAAAAAATTGCACAGGCCCCTCCTGTAGGAAGAAACAGCCCCATGCTGAAAGCACCAGGGCTCTTCCTACAATCCTGGGGCAGTGGGTATAGGGTAATAAAGGGAGTGTAGTGTATGTATAAGTCAAAAACACCATTTTAGTTTGGTGAACTAGAAGTCCCAGCCAGCTTGGGCTTCCATTAACAGTCTGGGCATGCTAGTACTTGTAGAACCACAAGCACCAGCATACCCATAGCAGCCTCAGCATGCTGGCACTTGGAGAACCACAAATGCCACCATGCCCTGACACCCTGGGCCCACTGAGACCTGCAGTTCCACAAACTAAAATGTTAAATAAAACACAACTCTCTCTTTCACACCACATTAGTTTAATAAAAAAGAAAAAAGAAAAAAACTTTATAACCGCATATCTTTATTAAAAATAATAAAACCCCAAATACTTACTATCAGATGTCTTCATCTGTATAGGATCTAATCTTTTAAGCTTTCAATCCAATATGGCTTGTAACCATACCCTAACAAAACCAAATTATTCCCAAAAGTCCTGTAGCTGTCCAAAAAAATAACATTCCAGGTCCAGGAGTAGTTTAAAAAAATAAAGCAAAATAAAATTATATTCCAATAGTTCATGAAAACCATCTTCTTTCATCATCATTACCATCATCATCATCATCAACAACATTTATTTATATAGCACCAGCAAATTCCGTAGCGCTTTACAATTGGGAGCAAACATTAATAAGACAATACTGGATAATATATACAGACAGAGAGGTAAAAGAACCCTGATCGCAAGCTTACAATCTTTTTTTCGGCGGGTTTGAAAAACCAATCACATTCTAGCTATCATTTATTTAGTACATTCTACAAAATGATAGCTAGAATCTGATTGGTTGCTATAGGCAACATCTCCAAATTTCAAACCCGCCGGAAAACTCTCAGCTTGATACATTTACCCCCTGTTGTCCAAACTTCTGGACTCTGCATCGCCACCAGCCATTGGGGTCTATCATCCAGAGTATTAACTACAATGGTTATCTATGCACCAGTCGTGTTTTGTACAATTGTGGTTATAGATATGGAGTTCACAAATTTACCTTCACCTTCAAATCTGCCAGGGCAAACTTTTTGTCACTCACCGGACTGAGAGTGCCTCTTCTCCCGTTGTTAGGAACCGTGGCCACCCGCCATCCTGACGGTCTGCACATGCGCAGCCTCTATGAACTCTTCAGACCTGTTGCTTTTAGTTAATTGGCTGATCAGGCAACACGCCCTATTTAAAGCACCTGTGGTCAATACCTTGTTGCCTGATCTTGGAGTCTCATTCCCTGTGAGTCTCTGAAGGTGTTCCTGTGTTTCCTCGTGTCGTCAGCTCCAGCTGATTCCTCGGTACTGCATTACCGGTTTCCAGACAGCTTCAACTCTCCTGTGTTTCATCGTGTCTTCAGTTCCAGCTGATTCCTCGCTACGGCATTACTGGTTTCCAGACCGCTTCAACTCTCCTGTGTTTCATCGTGTCATCAGTTCCAGCTGATTCCTCGCTACGGCATTACTGGTTTTCAGACCGCTTCAACTCTCCTGTGTTTCATCGTGTCTTCAGTCCCAGCTGATTCCTCGCTACTGCATTACCGGTTTCCAGACCGCTTCAACTCTCCTGTGTTCATCATGTCTTCAGTCCTAGCTGATTCCTGACTACTGCATTGCCGGTTGCCAGACCGCTTCAACTCTCCTGTGTTTCATCGTGTCTACTATTCCTGCTGACCTCCGCAAGAATCATCATTGCTCCTCTCGTGTGATGTTCTCTGTCTGTGTGCTTCACAGACACGGATTACCGCTACCACTCTCCTGTGGTCTCTACTTGTGTCGGTGTTCAGCCGCTCAGCTATCCCTGTGTTTCTCTCGTGACAGCCTGCTCAACTGAACTGCGGTATGCTTATCTTTTATTGACTTTACCAGCTTATTGCATATCCGCTTGGACTGTGTTCTGCTCATCTACGGAGTCCTCTATCTCACGAAGTTATAGATGCTATTGACTTTGTCTCATATGTCCTGGATCTCAGTAGTGACTTTGTATCACCAAGCAGCGCTAGTCATTTGCTATTGTATTATATATACCATTGGAATCAAGTTCCTTGTGCTCTCCGTGTTACCTTTGATGCTCCATTCATCTACCCTAGTGCCTATCCTCACCTATATATGCAGTGGTACAACTTGCTGAACGCAGACCACTGACTCCCTGTTTCCTACTGGCACCAGTTACAAGTTTCCTCATTATAAGCAGTGGTACAACTTGCTATATGCAGACCACTGACTTCCCCGTTACCTACTTGCACCTGGAACCTGTCCCATCACTACAAGCAGTGGTACAACTTGCTGTACGCAGACCACTGACTTCACTACCTCCTATCTATCCCTGGACATTCCTCTCACTATAGCAGTGGTACAACTTGCTGTACGCAGACCACTGACTTTCCTACATCTTCACGTCCATCAAGATCCTCGTGTTCATATTGTTTAACTCATAACCTGTTACTGCTAGTCATAGACTTTCCTCGAGCATCCTCTCACCATCTGCTGATTCACCTGTTCCGCTAGTCCCCCTGCTACCAGAAGACCACTGTGTGCATACACTACTCTGGTGAGACTACATCTGGTGATATCCTGGGCAAAGACTCCTAGTGCCCGTGACACTTTTAATGCATTGCAAAATATATAATTTTGCTTTTCAAAAATAAGCACAATCTTGTTAATCAAAGCACAACTGATTCATGAAGTTACAACACAATTTTTGCAGAAAGCTCCTACGTGACATCGTGCTAAATTGAATTCCCCCCTTTCTGTCTATTGTGGACCTACAAGGGCCAGATTCAAGTCCAGCCATCAGGTACAACTGTGGGGGTCCCAGACAGACCAGGGGGCCCGGACAGAACCCTCTATCTGTTTGGGCCCCCTTGTCTGTCCAGGGCCCCCACAGCTGATACCGGCCTCCCCCTGTGATCTTGCGTGATGTGGCTGTCACTGACAGGCTGGGAGCACCCGTGCGGTGAAGTCATCACGGCGCGCACCTAGACATTCAGTGACTGGGAGCCGCCACATCGTGCAAACAACAAGGTAAGTGAATTAGATCTATTGTAATATGGGGAGGGGGGAGCAATGCAGCATCTATTGTAATATGGGGAGGGGGAGCAGCGCAGCATCTATGGTAATATGGGGAGGGAGCAGAGCAGCATCTATTGTGATATAGGGAGGAGGGGGCAGCGCAGCATCTATTGTGATATGGGGAAGGAGGAGCAGCGCAGTATCTATTGTGATATGGGGAGGGGGGAGCAGTGCAGCATCTGTTGTAATATTGGGAGAGGGAGCAGCGCAGCATCTATGTGATATGGGGAGGGGGAATTAGCGCAGCATCTATTGTGATATGGAGAGGGGGAGCAGCACAGCATCTATCGTGATATGGGGTTGGGGTAGCGGAGGATTTTCTGTGATGAGGGAGGGGAGTGCATGTACGGCGAAGAGGGGATGCACTACAAGATTAACAAGTACTGGGCCACATGGTTTCTGATGGCAGCCTTGCCAGCCATACTCTGTTTGCATAGCGTATCTTGCTTGATTTCACACTGTGCATGACCAGAAATCAAACTTATGCACACAATTGATATCCGCATACATCTAACACTTATAACCACTTCTGCCTTGAAAGGCAGAACAGGGGAGTGAAGGGGTGGGTAAAATAAGCCATGTACTGTAAGAGTGTGTTCATACAGATAGAGTTAATTCAAACCCTGTATTTAGCATAAGTGTGGCTGTTTTCAGCCAAATCTTTTGCACCTGCTACAGACCAGTTGTAAATGCTGGATATGCATTGTTTGTACTGTGCACATTGAAGATTTATTGTTAGCTATTTAAAAATAGCTGAAATTAAAAAACACTCAAGTATATGGATTATATTGAAAAAAAAATATATTTCACTTTGTTCTTTTTTTAGCTGGCCTGTTATTATTTTGTTACCAGTTGTTAATTTAGTTTATGATCATATAAAGGTTATGTACGTTCTCATGTGAATTAATTGTAAGGGGTGGATTCAATTAGCTGTGTTGTGAGCCACGAGCAAAAATCTGCAGAGAAATTACCGTAGTAACGGTAATAATATGCAGCCATTACTATAGCAACGATAATAATGCGCCTGCCATATTGTTCTAAAGAACAAAATGGCTAATTGAATCTACCCCTAAATGTGAATGTATGGGTGTTTACGCTTACAGAAAGTATGCACTATTATATTCATTGTAATGTATCTTAAGAAAAGTTTGAAATTGAAGACGGGCGGAAATACGCAAAAATTGCATACTTTTTTTTTAAACACAGAAGTTACACACCTTTTGCACTCTGACTTGACTCTGACCCCAAATGTCTATATTTTATGAATTAAGGGCCTGATTCATTAAGGATCTTAACTTGAGAAACTTCTTATTTCAGTCTCCTGGACAAAACCATGTTACAATGCAAGGGGTGCAAATTAGCATTCTGTTTTGCACATAAGTTAAATACTGACTGCTTTTATTTCTCATAGATTCAGAGATATTAATATTTAGAATCTTTTTTACTGAAGATATCATTCCATCCATGACTAAAACTAACTGTGCTAGTGATTTCTTTTCAAAATATCTGGACTTTGAAAAATTATGTCAGACAGAAACTAGACAATGGTGGGACATTATTACACTTACTAAGTAACTTGAGAAAGGCGATACCTAGATGACTTAAGATATCTTAGAATCTTACCTTTATTCCATTTCAAAAGGATTTTTTACCAAATGGAACACCATTTTAGATCATTGTTCTAGTCAATTAATGGAATTGATTGTATCAGACAGGTCACTCTCATTGGAATCATTGGAGATGGAAATTGACAGGTTAAATAAAGAATTTGAACCACTCAAAAGTATGGAAGATTTTCAGAAATTAACCATTATATTACATGATAAATTACAAAACTCAGAACAGGATATCCAAAATAGAAAACAAAGGAAATTTTTAAGGGATTTGGAAGATACAAAAAAGAATGATATTTCTGTTATGAGGCAAAAAATATCCCGTACTATATCACAGAGGCAACTACCTAGGACCTCACAGAGGCAACAGCCTAGGGCTTCATCAAGCAAATCAAGCAAAATACCATTAATTAAACATGCACCTAGTAAACCGAATACAGAGAGAGTTTACCAACCTTACAATAAAAAACATTTTAGCTTTACTCCTAAGGTTAATAGGAAGGAGAGGAACAATGCTGTAAGAGAATCATTCAGGCAGGGTGAGTCCTATGCTAAAAAAGAAATGGAGATGACTTCCTTATCCCTGATGCATAATATTGTTAAACATATACCTATAGTCAACAAAAAGATAGTTCTGTCAGAAGATTCTGAAGATTATTTAGAACTCCTCTTTGGGACAGAAAAACCACCTTTCCCATCCACAACTACTGCGTCACCACAAATAAAAAGAATCAAGAGCATACAATCATAAAAAGGGGAAAAAGAGGAGGCAAAAGTAAGAACACATCTATATATTCTGATACATCAGAAACATCTCTTGGAGGAATATATAATATCAATAGTAAAAATTTGTAAAAATTTGACTAACGATCAGATAAGGGTGCTCTAAAAAGGTATGAAGTTTGCACCGCAATCTCAACCTAATAAATTTGATGTGTACATTGATTTACATCGATTTATTCGCAAAATATATCTGAAGAATTATTTTCTTCAAAATTCAATAGAGAAAACTCTTCGCAATTCAGACCAATTTGTTCACACTAATTTTAAGATGCAGAGCTATCCGGGTTTCACCAAGGGTCCCTTAGTTGAAACCTTTCAACGGTTGGTTGAGAAAGATATAGAAAACCTCCCAGAAAAAATGAACATTAAACAGAATATCTCTAGACAAGAACATTTAGCCTTGAAGGAATTGAAGGAAGATATGGACATCATTATAAAACCTGCTGACAAAAGGGGGAGGAATTGTGATTATGGATAAAGAGAAATATATGGAAGAATTGCAACGACTATTGGCAGATAAGGAAACCTACCAACAGTTGTTAAAAGACCCGACACACCAATATCAAAATTAATTGAATGATTTACTAGAAGAGGGTCTGAATATTGGAATTTTATCTAAGAAAGAATTTGATTACCTACATATTGATAACTCTAAAGTTCCTGTGTTCTCTCATCTTTCAAAGATCCACAAAGACATTAAGAATCCCCCAGGTCAACCGATTGTATCGGGCATTGATTTGATTACTTCAAATCTTTCAGGCTATGTTGATTTTTATTTGCAAGATTTAGTTTACAAACAAATAAGTCACCTTAATGATACTACATCCATTCTTCAGATTTTGGGGAGCATGGAATGGAAGGATACTTACATCTTAGGTATATGTGACGTGAAGTCTCTATATACTTGTATCAATCATGCAGATCGTTGCTCACATGTCTATCATTATCTATGTAATGGAACTGACATGAAGAATGAACAAGTCAATTTCATTATGAGTGCCATTGAATACATACTTCAACATAATTTTTCTGGTATGATGGAAATTTTTACAATCAAATTTCAGGTACTGCGATGGGGACCCGTTTTGCCCCAATTTATGCCAACTTATTTATGGCAAAATGGGAGGATGACCATATATGGACTAAAAACCCCTTTTCTAACCATCTTATACAATGGTGGAGATATATAGATGATATATTCTTTGTGTGGGAAGGAAACAATGAAGGACTTACACAATTCCTAGAATATATCAACAGTAACACACTTAATATGGAATTTGTAGCAGATGTTAGCACCTATCAGGTCAATTTCATATAGTATTATCTAGTCATTGTGCTCTCTCATATATATATATATATATATATATATATATATATATACATATATATATATATATATATATATATATTTAACCCTTTAAGAGGTGCTGCATACTACAAGAGAGCGCTTTCCTAATTTTCTCACTCCGCCTCGTCTACTGCCTGGTACCTCACTTGCCCGCACGGTTTTGACTTCTGCCTATACGACCACGATTGTTCACCACTCACCTCGCTGGTAGCTTCCTGGGAGGGCCACGGCCTGCACACCTCTCGCGGCAAAACCCAAACTCTTTTGCAGGGGTCCCTGGTGAAGATCAGTGGCGTGTTAGACTCTGCGCCTCCCTGAGTAGCAGCGCCAATACCTGCAGGTATCTTCAGTCCGAAATACTAAATGACAGTATATAGTGGTGTTGGGATAAAAGGAAGCCCCCTCAAGCACTTCATTAAAGAATTGTCTTAGATGGGGACCTCAGCAAACTTTTTATAGTACTGAGGAGTCAGGCCATCAGGACTCGGAACCGACGAAGACTTCAAGGACCTAATAGCCACTATGATCTCAAGCAAGTTGATATCTGTGTTCAGCGAAGATTGCTGTGCTAGTTTAATTTTAGGAAGAGGAGTGCATGAGAGGTAGTCAGTCAAGGTGGGTGCCAGGAGGTCCCCACGAGGAAGAGGCACATTAAGATTGCAGAGAGAAGAATAAAACTCACTGAATTTCCCAACTATTGCTGATGGGTCATAAGTGATGTCACCTGAGGAAACTGTTGTATTTTATCAATATGATTCAGGGCTAATTTTTTGCAAAGTTTTCTAGCCAATACAAAGTCTGCTTTATCTGCTTTATCATAATAACCCTGTAGAAGTTTCTTCATGGTGATGGCCGCCCTACAGGAAAGGAGGGTGTTTAGTTGGCCCTTCAATGAGGCTATCTGAGGAAGTAGGGCTGAGTCATGGTGGGTTTGGTGCTGAGTGAGAAGCAAGGACAACTAAGTTCCAAAGAGGACATCTCCGCCGCTTTTTTCTTGATGGCCGCTGACTGACTAATCAATTGACCCTGAAAAGTAGCTTTATAGGCCTCCCAGATGATTCCTAGGGCCACATCAGGGGTTGAATTGTCCAGAAAGTAATTAGAAATGGAGGTCTTAATGTTGAGACAGGTGGATCTGTTAAGTAAAAGTGAGTCATCTAGACACCATCTACTGCGCTGTGCAAGCAGTTTAAGGAGATCTAGAAGAAAGAAAATACCCGAATGGTCAGTCCAGGTGAGGGGAGTGATACCTTCTTGTGTCACGTGACATGTGAGACATGTAACATATTCATACGCGTGTATAGTTGATGGGGGACAGAGAAGTGGGTATAATGAGTCATATAGACAGTGATGGGTAAGCAACATGAACAAGCAGGTGGAATCTGGGAAGGAGGGAGCACCCCGCCGAGAGGAAGGAGACCTGTCAAGGACAGGATCAAGAGTTACATTAAAATCACCACCAACAATAATATGACCATGCGCCTAAAAATTTTAGTGAAATAAGGCTTTTTTTTCTGGTCCGGATCATAGACTGAAATCAGAGGCTGAGGAGTCAAAGAGCAATGGGTGCAGATAAAACAACCAAACATCAAATAACATAGATGGTTATGAGGAGGCAGAAAATTATGAAGTAGTTAAAACATAACAAAGCTGAAAAACATTGTCCAAGAATAACAAACTAAGCAATATTTTATTATTATTATTGTTATTAATTTTTATTTATAGGGCGCCACAAAGTATCCGTAGCGCCGTACAAGGACAAACAATGGCACAGTACAAGGTGAAACAGTAACAGTAAGCACTATAACTCTGGGGGCTCAGGCACAGCATTAAAGAGAGGGAGGGAGGTGAAAAGTGAGTACAGGCAGGTAACTATGGCCCAAGAGGGTGGGCACGGATGACAGGTTGAGAGTCACTGAGGGGAGCGGAGAGAAGCGAGAGGAGACAGAGGGCAGAGGGACTGAGAGTAGGTGAGCTGAGTAGCTGGAGAGCGCAGTTAAAAGTGATGGAAACAGAAGGTAGGAGAGCCCTGCTCAAAGGAGCGAACAATCTAAAGGGAGGGGAAGACAGACAGACACATGGATGAGACGGAGAGACGGGAGGAAGGGGGAGAAGGGAAGAAGGGATGAGAAGAGAGGTAGCCGACCGGTGGGAGTTTAGGCATGAGACTGGAAGGCTTTAAGGAAAAGGTGGGTTTTTAATGTTTGTTTGAAAGAGGACAGATTAGGGGAAGTTCTGATGGAGCGGGGGAGCTTGTTCCAATGGAGGGGAGCGGTCTCTCAAAGCATCAATATACTTGATGCTTTGAGAGAACTGAAGAAACCAAAGATTGATAGGCAAGGTAATAAGCTCCAACAGGTGTTGAGAAGCCACCTGAAAAAAAAAAAACATTAAAGAGAAAAGCATACACTAGTACAGTCACATTATGGGGGTTCTACATCCCGGAGACGTCGTCGGGAAGTACGGAACCACTCAGGCTGGGGAAGTGCTGGGAATTGGGCCTGAGGAGGCGTAGACTGAGGGGCAGACGTCACTGGAAAGATGCCCAGCTTGGCCAAAAGGTTCTGACCTTGATCCAGCATTTTAACCAAGTGAGAGGAATTGGCAGCGGAGACTTGGAGCTGGAACGGAAAGCACCAGCGGTAATAGATATTGTGCTGGCGGAGAACCTACTGACTGGTTGAAGATCCCTTCATTTTTTGTATTGTAGAAGGAGCGAGGTCCTGGAATAATTGGATGTCCATGTTCTGAAAAGAGACCACAGATTGGTCTCTGGTAGCTGTGAGAGTTCCTTAACTAAAGCAGAGTGGGAGCGACGGGTATCATCTGTTTTTGATTCCAGGGTATCTCTCAATTTGGCCAAAGAGTTCAATTCGGATTTGAAGTCATTGACCGCTTTTGTCAGTTCTTGATGGAAAGCTGCCTTTACCCCTTCCAGGAGGTTAGTCATTACCGCTTGGATCTGAGGTTCGAGCTCCACTTCAGGAGACAACCAGGAGCCTGATGCCCGCTGGTGGTCAGATTGGGAAGAGGAGGGTTTAGATTTTGATCCGAAGAAACTTGCTGATGTTCATGATGTCACTTTCTTTGGTTTGCTAGACATGATGAGGTCTAACAGATTGGTCCAGCAGTAGGGTGAAGTAAGCAAGGCAGGATAAGGTGAGGAAAGGGAGTCGGGCTAGGTAGGAGTTTGCACTCTGATCTCAGCTTAGAAGAAAGGGGTTTTACCCAGGATCAGGCAGCATAGTAAAATTCACAAAGTCGCTGAAGACTTTATAATGGATGTCTGTGTCAAATCACCCAAAGGTCAGTTGTCTGAAATTAAGCGATCGCACCCAGGTGATATTAGTGGGGAGCGTTTTGCTTGTGCAGTGTTGAAATCCAGAAATGCAATCAGGCAATATAGCTGCCAAGTCACACCTCCTTTAGAATTTAGATCTCTCAGAAACATTCAGCGTGATTATGATCACATAAAGTCTTTATCCTCCAATGTCAGAGAAAATAGCAGGTGCAGTAGCAAAGACTAGTCCCTGAATGGCAGTAAAGTCCCGCTTTCAGTGTATAGTCTGACAGGCTAATGGAGAAGCTGCTTTTAGTGACTTAGTGACAAGTGGATTATGGTCTGTCTAGAAGCCCGAGACCTGACTGGATCCTGTGATTGGAGACAGCCAGAGCCTCAATACAATGCCTTGTTGCCCTGCGCGCTGGCCTGGAAATTAAACCAGATATGGCATCTGGCACTTCCGATTTCACGGAAGAACGGAGACCACAGCAGATAATCAAAAGGACAGGTAAGGAGGCTAGCAGCGTGAAGGCCGATTGCCGAGGAAGTCAGGCAGGCAAATCACTCACCAGAGCCCAACGGTGGTCACACTCCGGGCATCCGGTCCGATTCCTCTCTGTCGCGGACAATGAAGCAGGTAAGAAGGCAACCAGGATTGGTGGAGCCCAATGTCTGAGGCCCTTTAAAGGGGAGACTAGTAGGGCAAACAAGCAAGTGGTGAACTTTGGAGGGAGCCTCACTAGGGATTCCGCAGCGGGAGGTGTCTGCAGGAATCACTGGTGAACAGGCCCCGTTCCCACATATGTGCCAATCCTGTCCAAAAGTTGACACTAAAGTGCCCAGAGGTAAAGGTGGTGTGTACCGCAACCTGAGTAGCGGGTATCAGTCTTCAAGAGGTTTAATAGTAGGCGATGGACGGGGATATTTTCCGTTTAGGTAAGGAGCTTTAGGGAGATGCGTCCATCCTCAATAGGCCAAGCCCCCTCAATACAGGTTATTTATTAAATGTTTATGAACAGAACACTTAGAGTTTTTTTAAATAAACAAGTCAATCACTCTGTATTAAATCTATATTAAGGCAATCCATATTAAAGAAAATTTGGTAGTTATACAAAGACAATCTATCATTTCAAAAAGTTTCACAAGTTTAGAACAGATACCATGACTTCAAATGTAGCATGAAGGCTTTTGTGCAGAAGTTCATGGGGGTCAAAACACAGTCAATGCCCAACCAACAGAAGTCATGGGAGGGCAACTTTCCCCTTTGCCCCCCGGTTCCTACACCCCTGCATGTACTAAATAATATGATTACTGTGAGATAAAAGTGATGCAGTCACATGAGATGGTAATAGTGAAGGTCAAAATGTGTTTATTCTTTATAAATGGGTCATTCACAGAAATTTCACAATGCACAAATGGGTACACCTGATATAACTGAGACACATATGCTGCTGGTACAGAGCTGGTCACATCTTGAGATGCATCTGACTCACTTTTTTTTGGACGCATAAGTGTCCAACTCAGCATCAGCCATATAGTATTAGTATATTATAATAATGCTTTTTTCACATCCTAACCAACATTCCACTGTCACCTTCTGATTACAGTAGAGGTACCTGTCAACAATGGTTCACACACTAGGGGGTAAATGTATCAAGATGCAATTTTGCAAATCTAGCAGCGATTTTCTCGGGAGAGTTGAAACTCGCTGATGTATGAAGCTGAGATTTCATGTAAAATCGCCAGAGTTGTGTTTCTGTCAAAATCGCTATTTCCCAAATCGATAGAGATCAAAGTCCCGACTGTTTGCCACTCTAGCTATACAAGTCTCGAATACATGAAGCTGCGATTGAGCAAACTCTCCTGAGTTTGCTTTAAAAATCATCAGATACAACAAACTGCATCCTAGCAGCGTGATTAGTAAACACATCATTATTACACTGTTCTGTCAATACAGTCGCAGGTCCCCGCGGCTGTGAAAAGTTTAAAAATAGATTAAAGTGACTAAATAAAAAAGCGTTGGTTTCCCCCGCCCGGCCACTATTAACCCTAGTGCTGCCAGCCTACTGCTGGTTGCGTGAAAATCGGGAAAAAAAATTGTGTGCGGTCCCCCCGATTTTCATACAACCAGCACTAGGCAAACCAGCCTGGGGTGGGTGGCACTATAACAGGGATACACGCAGCAGGGATCCCACTGCCATAATGACAACCAACCCAACAAGTGTGGTCCACCTAAAAAAATATGAGTGGCCCCCCCACTAGGGATACCAAGCCTAGTGCTGAAAGCACTAGGGCTCTTCCTACACCACTTGGCGGTGGGTGTACCTTAATAACAGTGATAGAATGTTAAAAAACAAACAGACGTGATTTTGTTTTGTGGAACTACAAGTCTCAGCCAGCCCAGGCTGCCCTAAACAGTCTGGGCATGCTGATGCTTATATAACTACAAGCACCAGCATAGCCATGGCAGCCAGGGCATGCTGACACTTGGAGAAGCACATGGCTGACTGCGACCTGTAGTTCCACCAAAGAAAATGTTAAATAAACCAAAACACCCTCTTAACAACCACATACTTTTAATAAAAATAATAAAACCCCAATAAAGACACTAAACACTCTCATTCATATCACCTACATTTAATAAAAATAAGAAAATCCAAAAATACTCACCAATCAAATTTCTTCTTTCGTCAGCAGCTTTTAATCCAAAAATGCTTGAAAACCATGTCCATATAAATTTGTATCCAAAGTCCCTGTTTGAAATGTCCAAAAGTATTTGTAATTCCAAAGTCCTGCTTGTAAATGTCCCAATTATATTTGTAATTCCAAAGTCCTGCTTGTAAATGTCTTCTGTTCTTCTTGGGCAAAAAAAACCCTTGTTGCTTGCAGTCTTCAGTTGTTCTTGGCCACAAGTGCCCCCTAGTTGCTTGCAGTCTTCAGCCAGAAGGGCCCTATATTTGTAATCCAATCCGGAACATGCTTGGTTAAATAATTAAAAAAAGGTGACAGACGACCCTAAACAGCTTCTACAGTGTAAAAGCTCCGATACGCAATGAACTTTGCTCATGTGCGAGGTCTATTTATAGTATAAGGGGTTTCCCACGACAGGGTGTCAGGGCATGTTGGCACTTGTGGTTCTCCAAGTGCCAGCATGCCCTGGCTGCCATGGGTATGCTGGTGCTTTTAGTTATACAAGTATCAGCATGCCCACACTGTTTATGGCAGCCCGTAATGGCTGGGACTTGTAGTTCCAGAAAAAAAAATGGCGTCTGTTAATTTTTTTACATTACTTACGTTGTTACTACCCTACACCCACCGCCCAGGGGTGTAGGAAGAGGCCTAGTGCTTTCAGGACTGGGCTGGGTGTTCCTAGAGGGGGGGCCCACTCGTTTTTTTTGTCAGACCCCACTGAACAGCCTGGGGTTGGTTGTCATTATGGCAGGTAGACCACTGCCGTGTATCCCCCTGCTAAGGTGCCACCCAACCCAGGCTGGTTTGCCTAGTGTTGGTTGTATGAAAATTGGGGGGACCCCACGCAAAATTTTTCCCCGATTTTCACGCAACCAGCAGTAGGCTGGCAGCACTAGGGTTAATAGTGGCCGGGGGGGGACCCCACTTTTTTATTTTTAAACATTTGACAGCCGCCGGACCTCCAGCTGTATAAACAGAACAGTGTAGCAGTGATGTGTTTAGTAATCACGCAGGAAAGACAAGAGAGTTCGCTAAAGACAGGAGTGCTTGACATCGCAGCAAATCGCCAGAGATGACCAGTGATTTTTAAGATCAGAGTAAAAATCGCAGTTTAATACATCTGCCAACTTGGAGACTAAAATCGCGGGTTATCACCAGCGATTTGTCGCAAATTTAAAACCCTGAAAAAATCTGACCTTCACACATTTACCTCTAGATGTGTGTATGTAATTGAAATGCCTCCTAACACACCTATTCATGTACAACAGACAAGCCCCAACAGAGAAATGCAAAATCCAAACTTTGCTCATGCAAAGCTTAGTAGGAATGAGGGACTTATCAAGGCTACATACTGGCGAGGTTTCTTACTCATGATTGACTTGACCTTTAAAAGAAATGTTGAGTGCAGTAAATATTATATAACAGGGTGGCATCATCCAGGTGTGGTCTCCACTTGTTGTAGGATGCTGCAGGTGGGGTGTTTTAGTCCTGATTCTTTGTTTACCTGCACTATTACACAAGAGTGTTGCAATTGTCAGTTGTCAGCTACTCTGCTTTTTGGCTAAGACCAAGGTTGCTAGATTTACTAAGCTGCGGGTTTGAAAAAGTGGGGATGTTGCCTATAGCAACCAATCAGATTCTAGCTGTCATTTTGTAGAAGGTACTTAAAAAATGAAAGCTAGAATCTGATTGGTTGCTATAGGCAACATCCCCACTTTTTCAAACCCGCAGCTTAGTAAATCTAGCCCCAAGTGTAGATTTGCTTGTATTTTGTGAGGTTTAAAGTCGCCCTCAGTAGGTGATGCACATGTTGCTTTGAGCCTGAGGTGCTAGTATGATATGATACTCGAGGGTGAGAATTGGGTTAACCAGGTAGAAGGCGAGATGCCTAACCTCTTGGGCACATACACTAGTGCATATCAGGGATTTTAGCACTCCTTTTCTTTTGCCCTGACCATTTGGCTTTGCAGGAACACATTTTTAAGACAACAGCCAAAAGGCTGTGGCCTTATCAGGCACTAATTATCATCATCAATAACATTTATTTATATAGCTCCAGCAAATTCTGTAGCGCTTTACAATTGGGAGCAAATAGTAATGAAACACTCTGGGTAATACAGACAGACAGAGAGGTAAGAGGGCCCAGCTCGCAAGCTTACAATCTATGGGTTAGGGTTAGGGTGAGTTATTTAATTTATTCCGCTCAATTGTTTGTTACCCCACTTGCTTTTTTGTGGAACATTCTGTTTTGGTATCAGACTAGAGCCGCATTTGCCCCACTACCTTGTCCGAGGGAGGTGCGTATGGACATCAGGTTCCCACAACCTGAAGATGCTTTGGCTCGCTCTGGGGGAACTGATGTGGTATGGATTTCTTCAAAAAATTTCTGTGAAACCCAGGGATAAAGGGGCCTCCCCTATCCTTGCGATGAAGGGAGGCCTGAAGATGCTTGCAATCTAAGGGAACTTTTTCGTCTCAGGGGTTGAGGTTTAAAGGAGCTTTACTCCATTTGGAAAGACCCAAAGACCTGCTGATTCCTACAGCACTGCAATTTTTGTAGTGCACTTTGAGCACTACAAAACACTTAGACATTACTATATCTTGGACATTTCACCTGGACAAATGTATCTTGCACATTAAATAATTCTAGGACTTCACTGTAGCTACTGTGCTGTATCATGAACATTTTGAGCCTTATTCATATTCGCATGTAAGACCCATTACGAGCCGTGTCTTCCATGAAATTGCTCTGCACATGGAAATGGACTTTACTCCAGTGAACGCAATTGCATCCAATTCATGTCCAAACGTAAATGACACGTCCAATTGTCTATGACTTGAAGGGCTCATTGATGGCGGGAAGTGGTGGACGCATGTAGGCAATGTACAGTAAGGGCGTGTCGAGGTCGAGTACACACACATTTGCTCAATTCAAGCTTTGGGTCTGTGAATTTTAGGGCAGGTGTAAATGCCGACTGAAAGTGATGACAGACATGTGTGCATGCCAGAACATGTGTTTGCAAGTAAGATAAACTATAAAAATGCATGTAGTACGCGTTCTGAAGGGACTTTATATTGCACATATGCATGTGCGTTTAAACTTGTTCTGTCTGTCTATCTGCATACGGCAAGCAATGTTTAGTCAGAGCATACTTATACCCATATTCAAATTTCTTGAGATCCGCTTGTATTCGAATACAGGCATACGTGTGTGCAAGTTACATCTGATTTTTTTTAAATGTAAATTGCTTTCACATTGCGTTCAAAGATGAATCAGGCCCTCTGTGTTTAGGACTCTGCTCTTTAATGTCCAGAAAAAGTTTTTTCAGTATTACTGTGTTACTGTGGCTACTAAACAGTATTGTTTTAGTTTTATCGGCTTGCACCTGAACTTTTTCCTTAGACATTTGTTGGACATTGCTATATTTATATTTATTGAAATTCCTCTCTAATTTTACAGTAAGTATGTAGGACTTTAATGGACTTGCATTTACCTTTATTATTGTGTTGTACATTACTTTAAAGTAGTTGTTATTACAATACTTTGTGTTATTAAATTTGAACAGCATTACCATTTCAGTTTCATTAGCTTTCACTTTGATTTACTGTAACAATCAAAAATTACAAATTGCCCTGTAATTTGTAGATACTGTATATCAATAAAGACATGGTTCATATGGTTCACAATTTACCACTGTTTTAATTTTACAGGTAATTTGTGTTTTCTGGAAAATATAATGACCCTCATGTAGAAGTCTGAAAAATATTGTAAAAATAAATTCTACTAATTGCAGTAAAGTAACAGCATGTATTTCTAGGGGTGGGGTACGGTAGAACAGCGCTTTTAGCAGCGACATGGCTTTAAACGACAGGAGAATAACGATGGGTGTAATGCCGACAGTAATTAAATCACTACTTACTATATATCAGATATGAAGTTTGTCTGAAGGTTTAAATCAGCATCCTTTGAAAAATCGGAATATCCGCTACAGTACCAAACAGGCGCGGGCTGGCAACATGCAGCCCCGGGGGGGCGCACAGGCGGCCGCATCACATGACACGCGATCTGGCCGCCTGTGCGCTGATGTGGTTGCATTGCGTGTCCGTGGATGCAATATTGAGGTAATATTGCATCCACGGGGAGGGGGGGGGGTGGCCGGCCCGAACAGCGGTCACTTTGAGCGGCCCGGGGGACCGATGCCCCCCTGCCCCCCGGCCCAGCCCACCCCTGGTACCAAATTACATCATTTACTATGGACACAGTGAAAATGGCGGTTTTAAAGCAGCAATACCCAGAGTATTGCAGCTTTAAAAGTACCATTTTCACTGTGAAAATTTAAACCTTCAGATAAACTTCATGTTCGATATATGGTAGGTAGTGATTTAATTAACGCTGTGATTACACCCATCGTTATTCTCCTGTCATGTTGGGTTTGACAGCGCCGTGTTAATGAGCACCACCGATTTCTAGGGGTGTTCATTGATGTGTGGAGGGATACCTGGTCATTTTCACTTGAACTTATTTTGAGCACCAACATAGAACTGGCAGTTTCTGCAGCTCACCCTTACTTTTAATGTGGCACATTTTCCCCTTCATGTTGCACTTCGACTGAGAAACACAAGCTCCAAACAATGTAATAAAAAGCTTCACACACAAAAGTTACACATTTATTATAATCAATTCTGATGTCCACTCACTAACATGAACTAAATAAATGAATGAATGAATTAAATAAAACTAAAATATTTAATTTAATGAAAGAGATGGTTCTAAAGTAGTAGGATGTTGGACTTTTATGTTACACTTACACGTATGCACAATGCGCTTGTTCAGATTTTACTGCCTTTCCACACATCTAGGCGCACTTCAAGTTTGCGAAGGCCTCTCCCAAGAGAGTGAGTAGGTATGTACCTCGATGTTTGCTGGGCACCACTTCATAACAAATTACAGCTGCTAGCTCTATTTTTGACCTAGGTCTCCCTCTAACAGGAAAGTCATTTCTCCATTATGCGGCAGCAGCTTCTGAATACAGAAGCTAGTATGCATCGTCCTACAGGGTTTATTTTTTTTGCAAGCAAGTACCAGAGGAATATTTTGGTTGTTTCAAGCTGCCAGAAAAAAAGTTTTTTTTTAATCTCAATTGTAAAAATTTTAACTTTTTTTTTTATAAACAGCAATGGATCCTTGGATTACTTTTATGCTATAATGCTTGCAAGATTTGGATTGTTTATAGATGAAGAAGACAGATGTTGGTAAGTATTACTAGGGTTTTGTATTTTTAATAAAATGATTGATACAATGAGGAGTGTGGGATATTTAAATTTTGGGTTGGTGCACTGCAGGACACAGCGAGCCCTGGGCATGTTGTAATTTCTGGTTCCCTAAGTTTACCACCCAGTGGTGTGGGAAGAGCCCTAGTGCTTTCAGCATGGGGATGGGTACCCCTAGCAAGGGGGCTCCCCACCCCTAGGGCATACAGCCTCATGTTGACATGCTGTCACGGTCCGGAGACTGGATAGGAGCCCAGTGGCAGGGAGGAAGGCTGGCTAACAGGAGATAAGATGGAAGAAAGGTCAAACAAGCCGGGTTCAGTACACAGAGAGGCGTAGCGGTCCAAAGGTTGAGGCAGAAGCCTAGTGGAGGGCAAGCCGAGGTCGGTACACGTGTAGTAAATGCAGGTAGACAGGAACAGCAACAGTAGCAAGAGCTAGATCACAGGCACAGAGCACAATAATCAGGCACTGGAGACAGGAACTGGCCAGGCTTTTATAGGAAGTCAAGGGGTGGAGCTAAGGCATGCTGGAAGATCAGGAGATCACTGGAACTGATCTAGAACACTGAATAAAGACAAGGAACTGTCCAGCAGCCAGAATAGCTCAGTCAGCAGAGCAGCAGTCCACGGAGGCAGAAGCCCTGGGTTCGAATCCTGACAGTACTCCCCTCCTTCCAGTACGTCCTCTGGACGTCTCAGGAGCTGGCTTACCAGGATGTCTCTGGTGAAACAGTGCGGTCAATCTGGAGGCATGGACATTTCCTGCAGGCTCCCATGAATTTTCTTCTGGACCATATCCCCTCCATTTTACCAAATATTGTAATTTATTTCTGTGCATTCTGGAGTCCAGGATCTCTTCAACAATAAATTCTTCTTCTCCTTCCACCATGACTGGTGGTGGTGGGGCAGAAATCCGGCCAGGAAAGGGGTTGTCTCGAAAGGGTTTGAGCAGGGAAGTATGAAATACCGGATGTATTTTCATAGAGGTAGGAAGATCTAAGCGGAAGGCAACTTGACCAATTTGGGATAGAATTTTGAATGGCCCAATAAACTTTTGACCCAATTTTGGTGAGGGTATCCGTTGTTTAAGGTTTTTAGTGGATAGCCAGACCTTGTCTCCAACATGAAAATTGGGTGCAGCTCTACGGTGTCTGTTGGCAGCTTGTCTGTAATGTTCCTGGGCTTCTCTCAAATTTTCAATAAGCCTTTTTTGAACTTCTTGTAATGTTCTGATTCTATCAGTTACTGTTGGAATTGGTGTGGAAACCGGGAGATTTGGAATAAACGTTGGATGGAGTCCAAAGTTGGCAAAGAAAGGTGTCTGGGAAATTGAACTGTGTTCAGAGTTATTATAAGAAAATTCAGCAGTGGGAAGAAAATTCATCCAGTCATCTTGAAGGTAACTAATAAAACATCTCAAATATTGTTCAAGTGTCTGATTAGTCCTTTCAGTCTGTCCATTAGACTGTGGGTGGAAAGCGGAGGACAGATTAATTTTTATTCCCAAAGCAGTGCAAAAACTTTTCCAGAGCTTAGAAGTGAACTAAACCCCACGATCAGAGACTATGTCATCATGGATGCCATGAAGCTTAAATATTTCCTGAATTAGAAGCTCTGCAGTCTGTTCAGCAGTAGGTACTCCTCTAGCAGGAATAAAATGAGCCATCTTAGTTAGACGGTCCACTACCAGTAGAATTGTCATCATCCCTTTCGAAGGAGGTAGATCAACTATTAAATCTACCGAGATAGAGCTCCAGGGACGAGATGGAATTGGAAGAGGTTGTAGCAAACCTAGTGGTGAGGAGCGAGGAGTCTTGTTTCGGGCGCATGTCAGACACGATGAAACATATTTTTTAACATTGCTTTTACATTTTGGCCACCAGAAGGAACGTGTCAACAATTCTTGAGTCCTGTATACTCCTAAATGTCCAGCGGGTTTGGAATCATGGACTAATTTCAGTATTTCAATTCGTACTGACTCTGGTACATAAAGGCGATGAAGCTGAGTCCAGTAGCCATTATTAAAATTTAAATTAACATCTGAAGTAGGACTTCTGAGGAAAGGATCAGTGTCATAACCTTTCTTCAAAAGAGAGAGTAAATCCATAGGAACAGTTGCCTCTAAGAAGTTGTGCTTAGGTAGGATAGTCTTTCCAGAATCCTTTTCTAGATGCGGATCGGAGAACATTCTTGAGAGTGCATCAGCTTTGCCATTTCTGGATCCGGGTCGGTAAGAAATTATGAAGTTAAAGCGAGAGAAGAATAAAGTCCATCTGGCTTGTCTAGGAGACAATTGTTTAGCGGTGCGTAAAAATTCAAGATTTCTGTGATCAGTAAGGACTGTCACAGGGTGGACAGAACCCTCAAGAAGGTGTCTCCATTCTGAGAAAGCACACTTAATGGCCAGTAATTCCTTGTTCCCAATATCATAGTTTTTCTCAGCGGATGTCATCTGGCGAGAAAAATAAGAACAAGGATGCAACAACATCTTCTCGCCGGCACGTTGAGAAAGAATTGCTCCCACTGCAGAATCAGAGGCATCAACTTCCACAATAAAGGGTAATTCAGGATTTGGATGTATCAGGATTGGTGCTGATGTGAAAAGAGTCTTAAGTTGGGTAAAGGCTTCTTGAGCTTCAGGTGACCATTCAAAAGGAACGCCCTTCTTTGTAAGTTGCGTAATAGGAGAAACGATTCCAGAAAAGTTTCTTATGAATTTTCGGTAAAAATTGGCAAAACCAATAAACCGTTGTACTCGTTTTTCGTTCTTAGGTACAGGCCAGTTAATGACTGCATCGATCTTACTGGGATCCATGCTCAGACCATCAGGGGAAATTATGTATCCTAAGAATTGAATCTTGACTTGTTCAAATTCACACTTTTCCAATTTGATATACAATTGGTTCCTCCAAAGTCTTTCGAATACAGTACAGACATGTTTGCGATGTTCCTCCAGATTATCAGAGAATATAAGAATGTCGTCCAGATAGGCAACAACAAATTGATCTACTAAGTCTTTTAAGACATCATTGATGAAATGCTGAAAAGTTGCAAGGGCATTACATAGGCCAAAAGGCATGACCAAAGACTCAAAATGTCCATATCTTGTCCGGAAGGCGGTTTTCCACTCATCCCTGGGTCGAATACGAACAAGATTGTATGCCCCACGCAAATCAAGCTTTGTAAAGATCTTTGCCTTCTGTAGCCTCTCCAACAATTCAGGAATTAAGGGGAGTGGATAACGATTCTTAACAGTAATCTTATTGAGTTCCCTATAATCGATACAGGGGCATAAGGTAGAATCTTTCTTTTCAACAAAGAATAAGGCGGCATCAGCAGGTGAAGTAGAATGGCGAATGAAGCCTTTGTTTAAGTTTTCATCCAGAAATTCCCGAAGGAATTTTAACTCCGGTTCGGATAGAGAGTAAAGTCGTCCAAAAGGTATGGTAGATCCTGGTAGCAGCTCAATAGGACAGTCATAAGGGTGATGTGGAGGTAATATATCTGCATTCTTTTCATCGCAGACATCTGAAAATTCACTGTATTGCAGAGGCAATTTCAAATCTTTAGAAGGAAGTTCGGTGACCTGTTGGTCTACAGATACCACAGTTCTAGATGGGCAATTTAGTTTGCAGTGCTCAGAAGGAAAGGATAAAGTGCAAGTATCCCAGTTGACAGAAGGATTATGGGTAGACAGCCAGGGGATTCCCAGTATTATGGGAAATTTAGGTGAAGCAATCAAATGAAAGCTTATAGCCTCCTGATGCCCTAGTTCAATAGTCATTTGTAGCTGGATTGTTTCGTGAGTTACTGGCCCAGAAGACAAAGGGGATCCATCTACAGTCTCCAAATTTACAGGAGCTTGTGTACTCTTTGATTCAATGCAGTTTTCCTGTGCAAAGGTAAAATCCATGAAATTGCCACCAGCACCCGAGTCAAGCATAGCCAAACTGCAAATTAAAAGAGACCCGGATGAAAGTGTTATTGGGATAACAAAATGTGATTGTTGAGGCAGAGGATCTCTGTTTTCATGAGCCAAGGGGTTAAGTGATTGCGAAATGGAACTGGATTGACTAGACTCTTTGGAGTCCATTTGCTTTAAGTCAGTCATAACGATGGTCTGGCGAATCTTATTTGGGCAAATGAAGGCATAGTGTCCTTGATCACCACAATATAAACAAAGATTCTCCCCCCGACGTCTCTGTTTCTCATTAAATCCGAGTGGTTTCCTAATTGCATCAATTTGCATTAGTTCGGGAGAGATGCTTAGATTGTCTGATGGTGCAGCTTTGAACACTGTAGGTCTATTAAACTGATGCAAATTACTGCTCATACCGAAGGCTCTTAATCTTTAATTTTTCCTCTCACTTAGCCTTTGATCAATACGAATGCACAGCTGGATAAAATCATCCAGATCATCAGGGGTGTCTACTCTGGCCAGTTCATCCTTTACTTGCTCAGAAAGGCCGCGACGGAACTGACTGTTTTTTGCAGAATCGTTCCATGTAGTGTCTGCAACCAAGCATCGGAATTCAGCGGTATACTCAGCCACCGAGCGTCTTCCTTGTCGCAGTCTATGGAGTTTAGCTTCAGCGTGGCACATCGGTTAGGATCAACAAAGACTTGCCCCATGGCGGACGTAAACACATCCAGATCTTGCAGAATAGCACTGTCTTGTTCAATGTAAGGAGAGACCCAGGCTAGGGCTTCCCCTATCAGGAGATTGATTATGAAGAAGATCTTCATCTTATCATCTTTGAACTGTGTAGGTAACATGTGAAAATAAATGTTGCACTGATTTAAGAAGCCTCTGTATAACCGACGATCGCCACAGAATTTAGTAGGCATTGGTGGACGCGAAACTTGTGCAGCAGTGGCGTCATAATCTTTTAATTCTTTCTGCAATTGAGCTATTTGTTTCTGCTGAGCTTCAACAAGGACTTCTAGTTCTCTCATCTTGTTCTGAGAAATGCAGGCAAACTCTTGCAACTCCTTTATTTGGTTTTTCAGAGTATTTAGCACAGCTACTCCCGCGGGATCCATTTTTGGGCCTGATTATTCTGTCACGGTCCGGAGACTGGATAGGAGCCCAGTGGCAGGGAGGAAGGCTGGCTAACAGGAGATAAGATGGAAGAAAGGTCAAACAAGCCGGGTTCAATACACAAGAGGCGTAGCGGTCCAAAGGTTGAGGCAGAAGCGTAGTGGAGGGCAAGCCGAGGTCGGTACACGTGTAGTAAATGCAGGTAGACAGGAACAGCAACAGGAGCAGGAGCTAGATCACAGGCACAGAGCACAATAATCAGGCACTGGAGACAGGAACTGGCCAGGCTTTTATAGGAAGTCAAGGGGTGGAGCTAAGGCATGCTGGAAGATCAGGGGATCACTGGAACTGATCTAGAACACTGAATAAAGACAAGGAACTGTCCAGCAGCCAGAATAGCTCAGTCAGCAGAGCAGCAGTCCACGGAGGCAGAAGACCTGGGTTTGAATCCTGACACATGCATGGGGCTGGTTGTCATTATGGTAGGGGGACCCCATGCTATGGGTTCCCCTAAGTCTTGTGCTGGTTGTAGTAAAATTGGGGGGGGGGGCACACTATCTGTACCCACGATTTTGTTAGTACCAGGACTAGGCTGACAGCACTAAGGTTAATCTGTGAATGTTGACACTAGCTATGTAGACAGCATAGATGTGTCGACATTTAACCTGTCGACAGAATAAGTGTCGCCATTTCCGTTCCCGGGGATTCAAACACAACTTGATGAAACATCTCCTTTCAAAAACAATAATTCCTTGGGTGCACTCCATGTTAAAATGTGCTGTGCACACTTTTGAGTACATATTACATATGTACTCAAAAGTGTATTACATATACTGTTTTCTTTAATGTGCATGCATATAATATATTATGAGGTGAAAAAATGCAAACGTGGGAAGCAATGCTGTTTGTGCGCCAAGTGACATTGTATTTCTTTGATGCACCATCTGGTATCTATGATTATTATTGCATTTGTTAATGTCACGGATACACTCAGAGTGGAATTAGCACTATGCAACCTAAACCAAGTTGCATAATAGGTCTGAAGTGTATTCCATTTGTATGTAGTCTGCAATGAGTTAAAACCCACAATGTAAATCAGTGGTGCATGGTTGGGTATTAACATTTGTAGTCTGGGTGAATAGTAATAAGATTTTATGCACACTCAAAAGAAAAAAAAAAGATAGCAATCAGTGTCGAGAGAAGGAATTGGCAATAGAGACAGCTATCATGAGCAAAACAAGACTTGAAGACACAGGTTCAGCAATGTATACAATAATTTAGTGTCTGCTTTGGAGTATTACCAGGAAAATTATGTCTTAAATTAATCACCATCAGCAAAGTGATTCCTTGCGTTTTCATGGATTTCTAGCTTGATTTAAATCCATATGCACACACAGAAGGATATAATTTCTGCTCTAAGATATTACTAAGCAGCGACTGTGGAATTACACCATGGTTATGTGTGATAGCCTACAGGGATGAGTGTTGTTTGATATCATTGTCTTGTCAAAATACCACTGCTATCAATTTCCTTTGAAATCTTTTGTATAGACTTACAAACATTATAAGAGGATATTAAAATTACTACAGTTTAAAGTACACATACCAGTGTAGCAACAATCTGCCCTATCCTTAATACCATTGCATTCACAATGCAACAATACTGGCACCTTGCCCAGCTTTTGAATTTATGTATTTCTTCTTGTTTAGAAGATTGAGCTTTAACTTCTCAAGTACATACTACCCAGTTATTTTTCTATTATGTAGCTGCAAAACCTTTCAAAAACCCATTGTATTTCTGATTATATCTTCCCATGTGGTCAGCAAATACATCTTCTTTCTATAAATTATGGATCTCCAATATTTCTATGCCTTTTCTAGTCTACATAAAATCTTTTAGTAACAAGGTCCTTTGTCTGCCCCTCAAATCTGCAAACACACTAGTACCATAAATCAGTTTGTATGCCAACTGAGTATGCAGTTATTGTGTAATAATTTTTCTTTGATAAAATAACCTTCTGCACAGTATAATAAAAATAATCAAACATTTTGATATTTTAATTTTCAGTTTATTTTACTTTCAATACACGCCAAGGTAGGAATGGCAGGCAAAAATAAAAGTCAGAATAAAATTATGATGAAATGTGTAAGGTTATTATAATTTTTTCTATTTATTTAAATTCCATTATGCTAATTATACTAATTAAAATATGTGGAATTTGAGGAACCTCCAATGTTAGAATCGCAGCCCCATTTCTGGGAGCTTACACAAAATAATATATGCTATATATATATATATTACCTTATTATTTTTATTTCTATTGTGCAGTCCTTTACAAAGAATACTTAATCATCTGCATCATTCCCTGCGCCATTGGAGCTTACAGTTTAAATTCTCTACCACAGCACTCGCACTCAAGGGTATTTTTTTTTTCAGCAGCAAATTAGCATACAAGTATGTTTATGGACTGTTTCTGAAATCAAATCAATGACCCCAAAGCTTTATTAAATTTAATTTTATATATATATATATATATATATATATATATATATATATATATATATATTGTGGCAAGAGCCCGCTACTGCAGAAGCACACGCGTACAACTTCTTCCTTTTTATGGTTCTTTATTGTCAGGATGGTAATAATGTTTTGACACCGTATACTTGCACAGCAATTATGGAGACCATCAATGCTTACTATACATAGTCCAGCTCTCTGTCCAGATCATCCAGCTAGCCCAGCGTTGATCTTCCTGAACAATGAAACAAGCAGGGTTTTATACCTGACATTCCTCCCACAGTCCTAGCTTGATGGACAGGTGACACACCCACCTTCTCTTTAAAAGGAAACGCCCATCCCTGGCTCTGTGTAGACTATCAGACCCACCCTGTCTGTTTGCTGAGAGGAAGCAGCTTTTAAATCATGTAAGTAAACCAATTTTAAACCACACATATGTTTTTACCTGGTTTAATCTCCACCTAGGTACATAACTGTGCCAATGTTTTACTCTACTTCCCTATATATATATATATATATATATATATATATATATATATATATAGTGGCAAAGAGTGAGGTAGGCTGCCATATTTCAAGAGGGATTGTAAGGGTTTAACTAACAATGCACTGGATAAGGTGGCAGAGTAAAATTCTTGCAGAGTGAGACTCCTAGGTTGAACATACACAAGTGGAAGACAGGGTCTAAAGAAGTAATTCTACTAAGGAGAGGGGTTGTTTGTATTTAAACCTATATTGTTCTATTGTGCGGTGTGACTGATGCTGATCTAGTTGACCAGTGACTAGGCAGAAGATCTATGTCTGGCCAGAGCTAGGGTCGCCCGGTGTCACCCTGACAAAAGTGCGCTGTCTACAATAGAAGCACTGTTTTCATAAGAGAAGGCATTGTGACTGTTTAACACAAATTGAGACTGTTTTGGATATCTATGAAGTTCTGGGAGAGCACCAGTTGATAAATTATATAATGTGGATAGTTACAAACATCAAATACAGGCAGGTCCATTTATGTTTCCTGTGCGGATGATCAATCCGTAGTTAGTAGGGAGCTGCGTTTGACTGTGAGCAGCATTCCCCAACAATAAACAAAGTATTTATTGATTTTAAAAATGATGTGTTTGAATCTGAAGGCTACTGTGTTAGGGACATTATCAAGTGGCCAAAAAAGCATAACCCAGAGAGAACAAACAATTATTTTTAACAAACCAATTGTTTTAATTTGACTAATATTGTGGACTACTGTCTGAAAAGTAAGGTAGTAGTCCCTCCTTTCCCTATCACATTGGGTGTTTGCTTAGTGTGGTGGCAGCTCCAAGTAGCTCAAACTTCAAACAGTTTTGATCCTGTCGTCAATCATGAATCAGCATATAGATCAGGAACATGCCATTACTAGTACTGGCAGTAGTAGTACTTTTTCAACCTATACTGGTTAAAAAAAGATCTTGTATGAAGAAAGTGTAAGAAAGGCACTCCAAACCCAAACAATGTTTGTCAATCTCAAAGAAAACACCAGCTCTTGATGTATGAATTAAGGGAAAAGTTACTTATGAATGTAATGATTTGTCTAAAAAAGGGAAATAGCTAACATATCACCTGCAGTGGCTAGGAAAGACTCAAATCCTGTGGACTTTTTGATAGTAGTGGTCGTCCTACTACTGCTCTTGCACATACAAAAATGCAGACGTGAGTGCCCAAAATGGTCAGGCATCTTCTGGAACCCATGCACCACATTCTGTCTCTGAGTATATGTCTGTCACTTCCAAAACAGTCATATCAGTGCATGGAACAAATAAAAAACAGGTAAATCATGTATAGTAACAAGCAATCCAGCATTATCCACCAGCAGAATATATAGATACCTCATGCAATCTTCACTGTCAACACCTTCATCATCAAGCTCCTCTGCTTTAGAGACTAGAGGAACAGCAGCAAGCCATCAAGACCTACACATCAAGCCATGATATTGGGAGAGAAGGGATATGTTGCCTTACTGCAGCACACTGGAGCATCCTTTCAGTTTTATGCAAGCTACTCAAACCATTTGAAATTGTAACAAATTAAGTAATCTTTTTTTGAATTTTATTGCACATTTGAAACATTGGATTGATGTTATTGTTTTTATCTGTACATTTTTATCTGTGTATTTTAATTTGTTTGAGATTCTGGTTGTCAACCAACTTTCGATTGTTTGGATTGAATCTATACATTTATAAAAATATAGTTATCAGTCCAGATATCTTATTAAAAGTATTTGTTTTAATGAATGTGATACCAAAGGGTTAAGGTCAAATACCTGCTCAGCTTTTCTTGGTACACTAATTAATGCACTAGGATTTGATAGGCTAATGATTTTAAACATGTATGTTAAATAGGATCTCCAAGCAACATGGAGCCATTCTTATTTCCCTCTGATGAAATTACAGATCGTAATGAAACGCGTCAGCGTATCATTTAACAGATTCTATTTGAAATTTGGTCAAGTGACTTTGTCTTCATATTGAACACGCTTACAAGCAGCAGTGATTATAGCAGCAGTGCACTGTTCGCTAAAGGAGAATCGCTACAGGATATACACTCGCTATACTCCATCAACATTTATCCAAGATGCCTTCGGCCACACAGTTTGGAACCCCTACCTAAGGTACAGCAGACAGTTTTGCATAACCAAGTGCCACAGCCCACCTAACTGTTATGGTTCATTTCAGATTCGATACACTATCGGAACGGAGCTGCCAGCTGGAAATAGTACTCATTGGGTGTCGGAGTGTTACATCAGACACAGACATCCATAAGCGATCATTCTATACATCTACTCTGAGTAAGCTATCAGCTGGACAGGTGAGCACCTCCAATAAACTGACATTTTCTTATAAGTTATAAGATCTAACTTCCATCTGAAATATCAGTTATTACCAAGTTATCGCTTGTCTGTAATTTTTATTAATATGGATTTATTTTTGAACATCATAATTGGCTTGCCGAACCAATTAATTTTCAACAGCTGATGGGTTAATTCCAGATCGTAATTTATATAAAATTGGAATCTATTTTTTTACACTTATTCTTCTGGACCTAACAACATATTCGACCTCTCTGGTTTCTCCTAATATGTTCAGATTTGTTCATATAACTTCCTTTTTTTTTGTGTCGGCCCACATATTAACCATTTATTTTAGATTCTGGAATACAAAACTGTGAATATAAAACAAATCTTCTTCTGAACCTGTTGGTTACTGTGATTAACTCCTTCAGATGGTCAGAATGTGAATTAACCTGTTGATTATTTGCACTGCTGATATTGGTTGGGGTTATTCAGACCCATATTGATATGTATATCATCACTAGAACAAGTTTTATATTTTTTATGAGTTTAATTTTATAAGTATTAAATAAGATTTTTTTAATCTATCTGGTAACCTAGAGCTTGTTATTTTGACATTGCATATGTAATTCATCTATTTAGTGCTGCAGATAGTTGGTTTATTAGTGAAATTAAGTGAGTTCAGACAATGCCAGCCTGAGTCAAATCAAACCCCTAATCAAACTACTTAAAAAACAGCTAGAGAAGGTGAAGGAGGATATGAAAGTAAGTGATTCTGCTAAGTATGTTGGCCATGTAATCATATTCTTTATTCGCTTTGCCGGGACCCAAGAGATGTAGCATCTTGAAATTGAAGCATTATATTTTGGCAACCATGCTTGATCCTCAGCTTAAATCATATGGAATAATGAGTAAATGGTCAACTCAAGTCGACACTAGACACATCTCCTGTTTCAGCTTCTCCTAAAAATGTTACTGCCAGGAAAAAACTTACGTTCTTTTAAGAGTCACACTAACAATTAGTCAACACAGCACATCAATGTTAAAGATTATTATGTCATCTGGTCAGGCTTAAAAGATATGCCAAAATATATTGGCATCTCTACCACATCTCAATCTTATACAATTTGTATTAGTAGAATGGTGGAGGATTACTTTAATGGTAATGTACAAATTAGCATCTCAGACAGTCACTTTGAATTCTTGGACCAAAACAGGCAATTTGAAGCCCCTTGTGCAAACTAGCTATGATGTACTTAAGCTGCCCACTCTTCAGTGTGTACTCTGTAATATTGTTTAGCATTGTGTGTGATCGTCTTAGAAGGCTAGTTCTAATTTTTTTTAGAAAAACTGGTGTTCATCAAAATGAACGACATTTTGTGAGGAATATCATTGTGGCTGCCAAATACAAACAAAATCTCTAACGCTGGATTCCAGTGGAGAGGAATTAAAATTGTGGATGATGTTCTTGACATCAGTAATGAGAATGATGAGGGTGATGACATTGTCAACATTGACAAAGATAGCTACTTTTAGCCTCAAGCCCATTAATACATTTTTTAAATCTCTATCTATTCTACAGTTTAACAAGTAATAACCAAATGTTTTTCTTCAGCCACAAAGTGGCATTCCCTGTCATTGAATGCTTGGTTTGTTAAACTATGCAAGTCCTTTTTAATATACAGCATAAGAGTGAGTAGGAGGGCCCAAGGCCTCATTGTACATTATTTTACATTACAGACTTTGCCCACCTTTGTGTATCATCTTTTCTAAAATTACCTTTTATTACTGCTACTGCTATCCATCTCCATGACACACATGCTGTATGACATTAAGAATGGAATAGTGCTATTTTCTTTCTCAAACCATTTCACTTCTGAGTAAGGCCCAACTTGGTGTATCTTATTTTCTAAAATGGCCTTTTATTACAACTACTACTCTCCTTCTACAATGTCACACATGCTGTATAACACTGAGAATAAAATACAACACTTTTTTTCTCAAACTATTTCACTTACTGGATGGGCCCACCTTGGTGTATCTTCTTATCTAAAATTTCCTTTTAATACTGCAGCTGCTCTCTCTCTCCGTGTCACACATACTGAATAAAATTAAAAATTAAATATGCTGATTTTTTTCAAACCATTTCCCTTGTATGGTGGGCCTACCTTGGGATATCTTTTATTCTATAATGACCATCCTATCAGTCAGTGCTCTGCATGCATGTTTTAAATGTGTTCTTTACCTTTTTAAACTGCCATGCTATCTGCCACTGCTGTGCCTGTCTATGTTTTATATGTTTCATATGTATTGTATATTTTTCAGCTTTTTCTCTGTTTAGAACGCAGTATGTGTTCCAAAACTGTATTTCAGTCTTTTACTGTCGGTGGAACACATAGTTGCCGATGCAATGCACTGCAGGTCCGAGACTTATCTGTTGGGTATGGAAGCCAGTCAATTCTCAGACTTTCTTGGGGCGTCCTGAGTGAGGTGGTGATGTGCTGCCCTGGAGTTTGTCTTTTCGTATTCAACGCATTTTGTCCTCTGTGTTCAGCAGACTTCTTCAGTGATGAGAAATAAAAATTAAACCTTTATCAAATGACTCTTAACAGAGCAATTTGCGAATTTCCATTGTCCTCAAATAAACACATCACTAGCAACACTACCCACAGCACGAACACACACAACTAACGCATAGCAAATACAGACATCACACCGACCACTTTATACATCACCCACTGTCCACAAACTTTCACATCTCAACCATATCCATTCACGTACCATTAAAGATAAACACCACTCTATTATCATAAAAGAGCTATAAACATTGTAAGAGCTATAAAAACCCAAACAGCTTCACAAAACACTAGCTATTAACATCACAGAACTATAAACATTTCCAATATTGACAAAATAACTATTGATCATAATGCCATTGAGCTATAAACCATCATATATTTATTGCTATTTAATTTTTATTTATTTTCTATTTTTTTAACTTTTTTTATATTTTACCCCTACCAGAAAAGTACCACCCCCCTAAACATCAGAAAGACATACTCCATTCAAAGTTAAGCTTATTAACCTTCTTTCCCCTGCCACACTTGTCCCTATTGATATCCAGTAACACTAACCAAGCAAAGTCACAACCTACTGCACCACAAAATCCCAAGCAAATAATGTACAGTAAAGGTGTTTTCAAGCAGATGTGTATGATTCAAGTTCTGCCGTACTCCGAAGTATGATTCTTTTCAGATGCGCAAACCTGCCCTGGAGCATCATTTGCTCCAGGGCAGGTGTAAATGATGGATGATAGTGATGACCAAACACGGCATTTACTATTCACAATCTAATGGGATAAATGACAGTTCATCTGCATACCCGATACCACTCATCTCAGCAAATAACACTATAGAAGATTATGGTAGATGGAGGCCATTGTACCATGTTAAAGGACTCGTATTTATGCCATAATTGTGCACGCTATCTTCTTTTTCTGGATACACTCGTTATCTTACCATATGCATTTACGCTTTCCCACGTATGACACGCCTACTTCAGATCTTTAAACCTGATTTACTGTACCACACAAATTTATATATATAATATCTCCTATATCAAGTATTATAAATTCATAACCACAACGCAGATATATATGTATGAAATAGAATCTTTACTTGTACAATAATGTAATAATATAATTTCGATAACATAACCTTACACACGGTACATATAATAGATGGCATTCTGTGTGTAGGTACAATAACTTATTAATTTCTTAGTAATTATGCATGTGTGTGTTTGTGCATGTGACTGTGTGTATGTATCTCAGACCATAATGAAACTTCTTCTTACAATGTAGTCACCATCAAAAATGGCTGCCTTGCCATGCTTTATTACAAACTCATGTTGGCTCACAAGGCCTCACTTACTAACAATGTAAAGTGAGCAACAGGCCCTTAACTCCTTACAAGCAGTATTAGCCAGTCCACCACAAATAGCTCTCTATTCAGCAGTTATCACACAATGTCTACTAACATTTCTTGTCTAACAGGGGGGAGATCTCTACAAAACTTCCTAGCAACATCCAAAGAAGTATTTTCATCTTATCACACATCTGTTTAACTAGTAGCAATTACACACATAGGGGGAGGGGATGAGAGCACACACCAGCCAGACAAGTTACCAAATACAGTGGGTATTAAAATCAACAACCAGAACTTCAATATATATTTATACAGTATGAATCTTTATCTAGTAGATATTCACAGAGAAGCCACACTATTGCTACATCAAATACATTACTATTCAAGTATGAAGTCTATTGTATTGATACAATCAAACTCATTACTAATTTCAAAACCTTAAACGGCATCACTTCTTAAGCAAACTAAC
Organism: Mixophyes fleayi; assembly: GCF_038048845.1. NCBI lineage: Eukaryota > Metazoa > Chordata > Amphibia > Anura > Limnodynastidae > Mixophyes > Mixophyes fleayi. The sequence goes on from NC_134406.1 coordinate 96,445,406, forward strand.
ATTTACTACAATGACAACATCTAATTCTATGACTATCCAATGCAACTTCACTTTCTATGCTTACAGTGTTACCCTAAACAAAACCCTTCTTAACAGCTACACCACATGGTCTGTGACTTTATAACAAAGTTTACAACACAGTCTATTGTATCTCCTATAGTCTATTGATAAACCATTTAAAGCACTAAACAATACACAGAGTACATTTTACTCATATTTACAATGTCAGCAGGGCCCTATTAAAGGGCTCATATATACTTTACTATTTTTTAGTCCAAACAGGGAGAGAATCCTTGGTGTGTGTGTCTGCGTAATCAGTCTGATCCCAAAAAGGCTGTTTTGTCTTCAGAAGGTAATTACAAAACTTCTGTGGGATGGGCTGATGTATCTGATTGGAAGCCAATTCTTTTGATATGTAAATCTACCGAGCCCCACAGTTCACTTCAGACAAAAGCTATGTACTTTGATATAGAGACAATAGTTATTTTAGGAAGGAAAATGATATATATATATAATAATCAATTATATTTATCTTCTTCATACCATTTAGTGTCCAAATAAAAATGCTGACTGTGCACTTAAAAGAGGGAGCTGAAAATTTCATGCGTGTCTCAGTAACAATAAATGTATTTTATTTAATTGCGAAAGCATTGTATATGTTAGCATGTAATAATGTTTTAAATTGTCCTACTGACCCTTTTTAACGATTTTGTACATTTTGAGAATTGAAAAATACAATGAATTGACAATGTGCATTGAAAAATATAGCTTCAAATGTTTAGACATAGTTGCATACATTAGCTAAGCGGCTTTAGGTTTTAAAATGTTAGGAGTGTGTTGCCTGTGTAATGCAGTTTACATATAGTTGTATACTTTTTTTATTTTTAAAAAATGACAATTCATGCTTTTTTATACTGCTTTAGATTTTTTGTTTGTTTGTTTTTTCTGACACAGAACCTTAAAAAGTTTTCATATTAGGATGGACCAAGCTGTGTTAGCTGTAAGTATGTTTGCTCTATAATGTGTCATTTCAAAGGAGACACTTAAATCTACAATGCATAATGGAATTTTCAACAATACAGCCATCCGGAGTGGGGTTCCATGGGTGGGAGAGGCCAAGGTTGCTGTCCAGGAGGAAAATGACGTCAATCCCAGTCCTCCAGATTCACAAGATTATTCGGTCATCTGGGCATATGTGATTTCATCTTAATTTACATGTAAGTATCTTATGCGCTTGCTTAAAATCTAATGCTTACAATAAATGGAAAAAATAACCAAGGAAACCATTTTTTTCAGAGCAATGTATTTAGAGGAACAAACAGGCAAATTAATGACAAACACAAATGAAACACACAAAAATCATTTTGAACTGCGCACTCGCTTGTCAGTTGGGCAACAGGTGTCACAGCGGCAAAAGTGGCAATAGATGACACATGACAGGAGGGGCAACAGGTGGATTCCCAATATAATGAATGATGGAATCAGTCAGTAAATCTCTCAAAAGTGGTATGGATTATTGTAAGCGTGTTTCCTATATGATCCACTTTTTCGATGTAATGCTGCCTTGGTTTCATACATACATATTTGGCTTGATTGCAATTTTAACAATTATTAAAGTAATTTTATCGTTTTCAAATAAGCATTGTCTAATCGATTTCTTGTGTTTCCAAAGCATAAAGTAATTTATTTTTAGCATGTCAATAGTTACCTATCTTAGACCTGCTATTAGGGACCTAAGTATCCATATGTATGTTCCTTTATAGCATATTATTTAGGTCATAGTCAATGCTCCATATGTGAACGGCGTCAAGCTGAGCCCATTATGAAAGTATCAAACTGGAGATCTGTTTATCAAATTAGTAAACCGATACTCCAACACATATTAATGAGGGCATTTGAATTGGAGATTATTGTCCAATGAGCTCATTTGACACTATGTTACTAGTCATTTAAGATCAAGGAATATATATACAAACTGCATAGCAGTATATCATTAAATTCATAGTGGAAGACATTTACCCTAATATGAATATTTCATCAGTAGCATACGGATAGATTATTGGAGTATTCAACCTTTCATTACACAGCAAGTGATTATACTGCTATTTATAATTGAGTGAGAAAACGGGTCCCTTCTGCCTGTGGCAACAGGACCAATTATTAGGGCTTAAGTACAAGATCTCCTACATATTTGACAACATCTTAGACAATATTTGCATTCTCTATCAGCCCCAACGATATAATAACACAACAACAAGCCAGTATGGTAGTTGTCTACCTTTTAACTGTTTATTAATTCAGTTCAATACAATTCATCTTTTAATATTTCGCTTTGGTTGTTTTAATATATACTAATAAAGATCGTTTATTTTAATGTACATTTCAACCATATAACAATTCATTATCTGTTGAAAAGAGTGCTCTGTTAGTACTACTTTCTCTTTCCTGCGTTAACATATAATATTGATATGTTAGTATATGAGCACCTCCCCTCAAATATCAAGTTATTATTGGAATACCTAATAAATAAGGGGGTTTTCAGCTTGGGGATGAGTTCAATCCAATTTCTCCTGCTATCAAAATTGACCCTAGTGTCTCTCTGTCTGTCTGTGTGTGTATATGTTAGGGAATTTAGACTGTAAGCTCCAATGGGGCAGGGACTGATGTGAGTTCTCTGTGCAGCGCTGCAGAATCAGTGGCGCTATATAAATAAATGGTGATGATGATGATGATGATAACTTTAATATATAAACTAAATAATAATCTAAATACTATCTGCTCATAAATCACTGTGGAATGGAACCAATATAAATATGAAAAATATATATAACTACATGTGAGAGTGAGTGTGCGTGAGTATTTTACCACGTGATCGCGCCATGCCACGTGTTACGTGGCATACTGATCGCAATCGCACGGTAAAACAATATTAACCAATATACTTTCGTTCATCCAATTATACGACTTCGACAGACTGCAAGTCAATTCACAAATGTCAACACAGAGTGCTACTTTTGCAGCAAGAAAAGATAAATACCTGTAAAGCACAATATAGTGCTATGGTAATAAATTACAGACAAAACTATTATGTGCTTTTTCATTTATTAATACTCTCCCATCCTTAATATTTCCTTAATAATTAGTGTCAATGTGTCTTTGTAAACCTCTCTTATGCAGATCAGCTGAGATATGACCACTAGGCTCATGCATTCTGAATACAGATGGACTCTTTCATGTTATGTATAAGTGAGGCAGAAAAAAAAAGTGAATTTTGAAGATTTATTGAGATGAAGTGGATTTGTTTGGAATTACCTTGTAAAACAGTGCAATGCCACAACGCCCCTCTATTCCACAGATCGTATGTGCACTATTTTAACATAAACACAAACAGGGATTGTATGGTAGAAATCACATTTAAACACAAAAATACAAAAAAATAGTAATATACATTGAAAAAATAGAATACCAACACTGCCACTGAAATGCACAATATAAGGACTCCACCCTTTAAATCGAGAGAGTAAAAGAGAACAAACATGTGTGGTCTGCAAATATTCATTAAAATAGTATTATACAGAAACAAGAATACTCAATGTCTTGTAAATATTCTAAGTTCCAATGTCATGCTGAAAGAAACCACAATGCTTAGGAAATCTGAAGCGGTGCCAAAATGGGTGGAGCCGATAGCAATATCGGCTGACGCGTTTCTCAGCCCTGAATGGCTGTTTCATCAGAGGCAAAGAAGTCATACTCATCTCCAGCAGTGTTTATACAGGAAAACACAGTGGTCACATGACTCCATTGGTCCAATTCACACAAGATCTCATATACAGATAATTAATCCATTGTCATAGTGATTTGTGGTAAACAGGTGAGAACAGAAAACGATCATGTGGTTCTCATTATCCAATAGACAAGCAATCTCACTTTTTTATACTCAACTTTATTGGCAAAACAATCTCAGTGAGAATCTTTGGCTTTCTTTTGATCATGTGACTCTATTAAAGTAATTCTATCGTTTTCAAATAAGCATTGCCCAATCAATTGTATGTGTTTCCAAAGCACAAAGTGATTTATTTTAGCAGATGTAAATAGTCAACAATTCAATACATTATTATATTATGATACAGTACAGTAAAGCCAATACCAATAGATAAATACATACCGCTGCTATCGCATGCGCTTGCTGCGCAAACCACGGGACCCAGTTGACAGAATATCTGTTTAGAATACTGTGTCAGTTGACTGAGAGCCAGGGGGAGTGCAGCTATGATTAAATACAGTACAGTGTTACATAGTGAACAATAGAGATGAGGTAGATTGTTTCTATAGGTCCAGACGTTGGGTGGGTCCAGGGTAAACAGGTCATAGGCTGATTCAATCTAAGGAATCCAAAGGTGGGGGTCGTCTCTCCAGGGGGTCTGCTCCTTTCATAGCCAGCATCATACAAAGGTTTATTCCCTAATATCAATAACTAAAGTATGCAATGTGCGATCTCTTCGCCGACTGCACCGGACAGCTGCTGATGACTAGGGGATCAATATGATATCAGGCATGATACCTTTCCTATAACCTAAACCTTTAATAACACTAAAATATACATATAATCATATGATATAAACTAATAATAAACCAAATACTATCTGCTCATAAATTACAGTGTAACGGAACCAATATGAATATGAATTATATAAATAACTAAATGTTGTAATGCGAGTGTGTGCGTGCGTATTTTACTGTGCGATCGCACCACACCACGTGTTACGTGGCGTACGGATCGCAATCGTACGGCAAAACAATATTAAACCAATATACTTTCGTTCATCCAATTATACGACGTCGACAACTCCTACAAAATAATTACAACAAACGGTCTCCATTGTGGAACATTTAAGTAGTCATGTCACCAAGCAAGTTAAATATCTCTCGCAACCATTAGATAAGTTGTAAAATATCTCATAAAATACAATATGACATAACAAAATACAGATAAATAATTAGAAGGCTCTATTATTTCCCTAAAGCATGAATAAAAATATATAAATACATGTATATAGATGTAAATATTAGAGATGGGCAAACTCGGTTCCCCAAGAACCGAACCAGCCGAACTTCAAGGATCTGAGTACCGAGCCGAGCCGGCTCGATACTCTCCCGCCGATTTGTAATTCAAAACGAGGCAAAACGTCACCGTGACGCCATCGGAGCTTGGTTCTCACGATGTTTCAAATGCATAAATATCCGCCTCCACAGCAATCTAGCACCATCTGACAGAGGGAGAGAGAAGGGTTAGGTCGCAGGATTAGAGCAGGGAGAGAACAGTTATTAGAGCAGTTATTAGAGCAGTTATTAGAGCAGGAAGAGAGGAGTATAGAGGAGGCATTTTTCCAAACATTACAAACTGTTTGGAGTGTCATATTCCCTCCTAAAGAAACAATTTTCTGCCTGCAGAAATTGTAATATACCAGCACAATTTCTTTCAGAATTTGCACTACAAGAGTTGGGTGTCACATATTCCCCTGTAATAAAAAGCTATTTTCTGGTACTGACATTATTATATACCAGCACTATTTATTTCTGAATTTGCACTACAAGTGCTTGGGGTGTGACATTTTCCCCATTCCCCAAAAATCTATTTTCTAGTGTTGAAATTATTGTATACCAGCACTATATATTTCTAAATTTTGCACTTCAAGTGTTTGGGGTGTCACATATTCCTCTCTTTGAACAAAACTATTTTCTGATGCTGAAATTATTATATACCAGCAGTATATATTTCTGATTTTGCACTACAAGTGTTTGGGGTCTCATTAAAATGGATTCACACCAGTCCACATATGAGCAGGATCAGCAAGCAGCTACTGGCACCAGTCCTGGTAGTCTTCCCTGTACGTCATCTGGTAAAACCTATGTTAAAGTACATAGTCTTTTTAAGTCAGGGAAAAAAACACAAAAAAAAAGCCTTTTACTGTGTTGAAGAATAAAAGAGCTGTAACTGATGAAAAGTTAACTGCCGAGAAAAAAAATTGCCAACATGCCATTCTACACACGCAGTGGCAAAGAAAGAATGAAGCCTTCGCCTTTCTCTATTAATGCAAGATCTAAAAATGTTACTGAGCCTTCTTCTTGTAAGGTCACTCGTGACCAAGCAAAACCAAGTAATTCGGAGTACAAAAGTGGTACACAACTACTGTTACGTGTGAAAGCCGAGCTGCAAGAAAACAGTAAGGCATTAGAGGAAAATGTGTGCTCAGAATCAAAAATGACTCCAGTTCTTGAGGAGAGTCCATCCACGAGTGGTATGTGTAATCGTGACCATTCTGATAGTGTACCCATAAAGAAGGGCCCTTTCTGAATTTCTGCTGATGTGTGCCTGAACAGCCTGAGTGTAGCCGGTGATACACCAAGTGAGGATGACACTTTGGAATTAGAAGAGGATGAGGGGGAGATTTGTGTAGCCGACGAGGGCGCTAATGAGGATGTTGATGAGCATGAGCTTGCTTGTGTAAGTGCTGCACCAGTGGCAGCAGTGCCACACTGCTGCCACTGGTGCAGCAGCAGCAGTGTGGCACAAGTGGCAGCAATTCTGGCACGTGAGGTTCTGGCACCAAATTGCACTTTCCAAAGAGAAGCAGGGATGACACAGGTGGCAGATCACAACAGTTTGACATCTGGGCTGGTTTGAAAGATTTTACCAAAAAATGTGTGACCTTGCTCATAACTCCATCCAATCCTACTAATAACATGCAAAGGATGGTGGAGGATAAGTGTAGGGTGTAATCTAGACCCAAACAGAACATCTGCTTTGGGCATTTCTATTGATTGTCCAGTCTTTGCAGGCTGATTTTTTTCTATTTAGCTATAAGTGTAGGGTGTAAAATACAGACAGACACCAAACTGTCTTTTTTGCTATGAATTTCAATAGCTCTTTTTAGACCGTTGCCTGCCAACCTGGATTGGTGTGTGTAGCTGTAGAATTAAGGAGGGCCTAGCAGGGATTAAACTGTATTTTTCATTATTTGCACTAATAAGGTCTGGGAATAATATACACCCAAACAGAACATCTGCTTTGGGCATTTCTATTTATAAAATAGTATTTGCAGGCTCCTTCTTTTTCTATTTAACTATAAGTGTAGGGTGTAATATACACCCAAAGACGATGGCTCCACTGCCAATAGTCAAAGATGGAGAAGAAGAATAATGTAGGTACAAAATAATACCTAAATTATGTTATTTTATCCCCAAAAATGGCATTTTTTTAAAAAAATAGCAAAATAAAACCAAAACATGCAAGGGTGGTTTTGCCAAAACCAAAACCAAAACACGAAGGTAATCCAGATCCAAAACCAAAACCAAAACCAAAACACGGGGGTCAGTGAGCAACTCTAGTAAATATTGCATCTATGTTTTAAAATAAGTGAGTGCATCATATAATATAATGAAATGAACTAAATTAACCTTATACAATAAAATAAAATAAATTTAAAATAATTGTATCTCTTCCCATAATCATGCATGACAGATGAAAAACTTGATATGACTTGTATTTTATCATCACCATGTATTTATAGAGCGCCACTGATTCCGTAGCGCTGTACGGAGAACTCATTCACATCAGTCCCATCCTCATTGGAGATTACAGTCTAAATTCCCTAATATGCACATACACACACAGACAGAGAGAGATTAGGGTCAATTTTGATAGCAGCCAATTAACCTACTAGTATGTATTTGGAGTGTGGGAGGAATCCGGAGCACCCGGAGGAAACCCACACAAACATACAAACTCCACACAGAGAAGGCCATGGTTGGGAATTGAACTCATGACCAGCACTGTGAGGCAGAAGTGCTAACCACTTAGCCACCGTGCTGCCCAATGTATAAATAATTGTCAAGAGGGTATAATGGCACAATAGCAATACCAACAAAGAATGTCTTTTTTTAGCTTATTATAGATTATTATTATTACATTTTTAATGTATTAAAATTTATATGCATTTTTATAAATAGTTCAAAAAACCTTTCAATACTTAACTTCTTATATAAAATAAAGATACTGAGACATAAGTAAAGTGGGAAAAAAGGTCATATTTTGTTAATTAAATTTGGTGGCGGAGAAAGAGCACTGCAGGACATCTACCAGACTGATACCCAAAAACCAAGCGTGGACAAGGCGCACTGCCTTGAATCCACCCACACGTCACATACCCCTCAACTGCTTGGCCAGCCATAACCTGGTGTCACAGTACCTGCACCCCCTCTAAACTCTCCTGCCCTCCCTCACTGAGCCGGACAAGGACCCTCCACACTGAAGGGCCAAGAGTTACCGTAACATCTAAAAGGACAGATACCGCGGGCCAATCACCATAGTGCCGTATGTATCAGCTACTGATCGCAGTGCCTTCCTCCCACGCTGCTGCCCTAGGGGCAAAGCAGCCCACCACCATCCAAACCATTCAAACTCCTCTACTCTGACCATTTCCTTTCCATAAACAAATCCAACCCCTCATCCGAGAGCTGCATACCATCTCTCCTGTAAAGACTCACCCTCTCCGCTTATATAGCAGGGTGATCTATAACAAAACCCCCAAGTGACCTAGCAACCTTCCTGATTGCACTGTTCAGTTTTCTTGCCATAGTGAGGATCTTTTTCAATGGGATTACCAACCTCCAGGACAGTTGTGGGATTATGGCAGACCAGCCTATGGTAGTGTCAGGCCATGTTCTATTAATATACTGTAGATCTTCTCTAATTCAAATGATTAGCTCCAGAGATTTTCCTCTACCTAGATCATTCCCACCTAAATGAATGACCAGAATATCAAGGGCTCCCAATTGCGATACTTGCCGCCTCAACCATGGCAGGAAATCAGGCCAACAGAGACCCCATCTACCTAGCCATCTAATGCGAACATTACCCACTCTCTCAAACTTTGACTTAAACTTAGCCTGATTAGCTGCACAAAATATATATGAGTGCCCGATGATCCAAGTGCTCTTGGCAGCTGCCGTATGACTTGAAAGGAGAGATAGAGCGTTAAGCATCGCCACAAGTACCAGAGGCATCACACATAACCCACCATAGTGCACATATGTCACGGGCACTAGGAGTCTTTACCCAGGATATCACCAGATGATGGACTTACCAGAGTAATATAGTTGGTACTATGGTTCTCTGGTAGCAGGGTTACAACGGAACAGGAAAAACAGCAGATGGTGAGAGAATGCTCGAGGAAAGTCTATGACTAGCAGCAACTGGTAATGAGTAGATGAATGTACACGAGGAACCAGATGGACAAGGAAATGTGAGGAAAGTCAGTGGTCTGCGTATAGCAAGTTGTACCACTGCTATAGTGAGGAGGAATGTCCAGGAGTAGCGAGGAGGTAGTGAGAGTCAGCGGTCTGCGTATAGCAAGTTGTACCACTGTCTATAGTGAAGGAATGGAATCCAGGTGAAGTAGGTAACAGGGAAGTCAGTGGTCTGCGTACAGCAAGTTGTACCACTGCTTATGTGAGAGGATACTTGAAACTGGTGTCACAGGGAACTGGAGTCAGTGGTCTGCGTCAGCAAGTTGTACCACTGCAATATATATGTGAGGAGGGGCACGAGGAGATGAATGTAAAGCAGAGTATACACGGGGCACACAGAACTTGATCCCACGATGATATCCACAATACAACGATAACTGACAAGCACTGCTTGAAGTATACAAAGTCACAATAGCTATCCAGGCAATAGGAAACAAAGTCAATGGTAACAATAGCTTCAGTGGATAGGAGACTCTGGAGATGAACACAACTCAGTCCAGATGGATATGCAATACAAAAGCAAAGTCAATGGAAAGTATGCATACCGTGGTTCAGGAGAGCAGGCTGTCAGAGAGACGTGCAGGGATACCTGAGCGGCTGAAGGCCGGCAGGAGGAGAGACCACTGGAGGGTGGAAGCGGTAATCAGGTTGGTGTAACGCACGGCAGGTAATCCAGAATCAACGAAGCAATAATCAGGAAGCAGTAGTAAGTTGAACTGGAAACATGAAGAACACGGGAGAGTTGAGGCTGTCTGGTATCCAGTAGTAATGGTGGAGGCAGCGGAGAGAAGGCACGCTGAACACGGGAGAGTAGAGGCGGTCTGGAACCCTGTAGTAGTAACGGAGGCAGCGGAGAGCTGACACGATAAACACAGGAGCGTTGAGACAATCAGGAACTCTGTAGTAGTAAGGGAGGCAGCGGATAGGAATCAGCTGAGTGCAGACACAATGAGCACAGGAGAGTTGAAACGAACAGGAGCTCTGTCGTAGTAACGGAGGCAGCGGAGAGCTGACACGATTAACCCAGGAGAGTTGAGACGATCAGGAACTCTGTAGTAGTAACGGAGGCAGCGGATAGGAATCAGCTGAGTGCAGGCACGATGAACACAGGAGAGTTGAAACGAACAGGAGCTCTGTAGTAGTAACGGAGGCAGCGGATAGGAATCAGCTGAGTGCAGGCACGATGAACACAGGAGAGTTGAAACGAACAGGAGCTCTGTAGTAGTAACGGAGGCAGCGGATAGGAATCAGCTGAGTGCAGGCACGATGAACACAGGAGAGTTGAAGTGGTCTGGAAACCACAATAGCAGTAAACAGGAATCAGCAGAAGCTGAATACACGAGGAACACAGGAACACCTTCAGAGGCTCATGGGGAATGAGACTCCAAGATCAGGCAACCAGGTAATGATCACAGGTGGTTTAAATAGGGAGGGTTGCCTGATCATCCAATCAATTAAAAGCAACAGGTACTGAAGGTTTGATAAGGGCTGCACATGCGCAGACCCTATGTCACGGGCACTAGGAGTCTTTACCCAGGGATCACCAGGTGATAGGCTTACCAGAGCAGTATAGGTGGTAATATGGTACTCTGGTAGCAGGGTGATCACGGAACAGGAAATAGCAGATGATGAGATGCTCAGGAAAGTCTATGACTAGCAGCACTGGCAATATGGAGGTAGTAATACACGAGGAACTGTATGGACAAAGGACACGTGAAGGTAGTCAGTGGTCTGCGGTAGCAAGTTGTACCACTGCTATAGTGAGGAGGAATGTCCAACAGAAACGAGGAGGTGATGAGAGTCAGCGGTCTGCGGATAGCAAGTTGTACCGCTGTCTGAGTGAAGGAATGGAATCCAAGTGAAGGTATCCGGGGAGTCAGTGGTCTGCGTTAGCAAGTTGTACCACTGCTATGTGAGAGGATACTGGAACAGGTGAAACTGTAAACAGGGGTCAGTGGTCTGCCACTAGCAAGTTGTACCACTGAATATATATGTGAGGAGGTGCACGGGGAGAGACTGCAACACAATATATACACGGGCACCTTGACTTTGATCCACAGTAATATGCACAATATAAATGTATAAATGACTGAACAACACTGCCAATATAGAAAGTCTCTTGAAGAAATCCAGCATGAGATAACACAGTCAATGATGGCAATAGACTCAGCGGATAGAACACTCCAGAGGAGAACCAACACAGTCAATGATGGCAATAGACTCAGCGGATAGTACACTCCAGAGGAGAACCAACACAGTCCAGCAAGGTATGCAATACACAGCACAGTCAATGGGAAGTATGCATACCGTGGTTCAGGAGAAGGCAGTCAGACAGGAGTGCAGAGATACCTGAACGGCAGGAGGCCGGCAGGATTCAAAGTCCCTGGATGGGTGAAGCGGTGGTCTAGCAGGTGCAGCGCACAGGTAGGTAGACCAGCAGGGAACACAGGAAGGCGTGGAGAGCGGATCAGCAGTAGATGGATGAGTAGCGCTGAGAAGTAACAGCAGCGGGTCTCTGCGGGAACACGGAGGTAGCCAATAGCAACCAGCGGGTGCAGTAACGATGGGACACCGGAGCAGAGTTGAACTGGAACAGTTGATCACGGAGAGTAGCGGGTAGCAATAGTGGCAGCAGACTCAAGGAAACACGGGAGAGTAGACAAGGACTGAAGACTGAAGCGCACAGAGGCAGCGGATAGGAATCAGCTAAACAGTCACGATGAAACACAGACGGGTTGCAGGTTGAAGACTGTAGTGCACGGAGGCAGCGGATAGGAATCAGCTAGCGGTCACGATGATGAAACACAGACGAGTTGCAGGTTGAAGACTGTAGTGCACGGAGGCAGCGGATAGGAATCAGCCAAACAGTCACGATGATGAACAGGTGAGTGGATGTGAATGAAAGACTGTAGTGCACGGAGGCAGCGGATAGGCATCAGCTAACAGTCCCAATGATACATGGTAGAGTTGAAGTGGTTAGAAGACAGTAGGGCACGGAGGCAGCGGATAGGAATCAGCTCACAGTCACGATGATACAGTAGATGGTAGAAGTGGTATGGGAACCACAGTAGTAGAAGTGGTTTGGAAACCACAGAGGTAGAAGTGGTTTGGAAACCACAGGAATCAGCTGGGCTGAATAAACGAGGAGACACAGGAACACCTTCAGAGACTCATGGGGAATGAGACTCCAAGATCAGGCAACGTGGTGTTGACCACAGGTGCTTAATATAGGGAGGTTGCCTGATCTGCCAATTAAGTTAAAGGAACATACACTGAAGGTTTAGAAAGGGCTGCGCATGCGCAGACCCTCAGGATGGAGGACGGCCACGGTTCCTAAATGTCCGGGAAGAAGCACTCACAGTCCGGTGAGTGACACCCTAAGGATGGCGGACGGCCATGGTTCCTGAACACACGGGAAATGGCACTCACAGTCCGGTGAGTGACAACATATAGGCTAACAAGAGCGACCATTCTGTCAACATGGAGAAAAGCTAGAATTGAAGAAAGTGGGTGGGAGTGTGGTATGGTTACTGGGGAAGGGTAGGTCACCCAAACAAAGGTAAAAGCCCGTATTAAAACCTGGAGGCTCACCACTAATCAGGTCTTGATCCAAGGAAAAACAAAATCCCTTCATGCCCTCACTTAACGCGGTGAGCGGAGAAGCCTTGGGTAACCAGGGAAGGGAAGGAGGTATTCCACAAAGGAGGGGTAGCGGGGGGGAAAACAGGTTGGGCATAACAGGGAAGGTGAGGTTTTAGCTAGCTCAAGAACAGCGAAGTGAAACCAAAACAAACAAAGGCAGATTAATACACAACCACAAAGACTTTAAACATTAGGCCTAATGGAAGTTTTTTAGGCCGACGACTTCCATCTACCCAACCTCTTTATGGCCTCCCTAGATGATCCTGCTAATGCTGCGGAGGTAGCCACCCCAATCCTAATGGAATGGGAACTATATAGTACAGGGTCCCAACCTAAAATTTCAACCGACTGCTCCAAAATGGCATTAGATTGATACCTAGTGAACTGCGAACCATTCCTGTGGGCTAAGAAAACTGGGTTGACAGGCCTGACTAGCGAAAATTGCGTAAAAAGAGTAATCGGACATATTTCATTATGACTTTGGCACTGAATCTGCAACAAACATCCTCTACCGGCCTATTCCGTCTTGGATCTATCTATTTTGCAATTCAAGTGATCATCCCTTATAACCATGTTTTTAGTCAGCAAGCCTGAGGTGCTCGGCATTTTAGGTCAAGTGACCAACTCTGAAACCCTAAAAGCTCCAAAAAAAAGCCAACGTGAATGCAGTGCGAAACAATAGTACCTCATAATCATCCCTAGCGACTACCGAAAGGTAACATTTAAATCATTTGTGGTAACATTTAAAAAGTGAAAGGATGCCTTGGATTTGGTATTGTGGGTCTCTCCCTTGCCCAGCCCTTAAGAGCCTTTGATATAATAAATCCCTTGGTAACATCAATCCTACCATGAAGACGAGCCATGAATGAAATACCAGCCAGAGAAGCTAACATACTCGCTTTAGGAGCACCTTCATTGAATTTCTGCCACATAAATTCTATGATCGAGTCCCTCTGACCTGCCTCTGGCATGTCCCTGGTGCTGCTGAATTGGGACCACTGACGCCAAGCGGCTCGATACGCTCGTAAAGTGAATTGAGCTAGCCCGCGTTCCACCAGCTCCTTTATGCCAGCATGATGACCTGCCAAACACAAGAGGGACAGGGAATGCCTACGCTATTGGCCTGCAGGGCTAAAAGTCTGAATCTATGCCACTGAAACCGAGACAATATATCATTATTGACCCGTCGAGACTTGGCGGGAGCTAGAAGTGATCTCATGCTCTAGGCAGCACAAAATAAGGTGGCGTAACAGAGCTATAGCTTGGGGAGATGACGCACTCTGTTTTTTTATTGACTGGACTACCCCCAAATTATCACACCAAAAATTCACATGTCTGCCTCTTAAGGAGACAGCCCACAGTTCAATGGACACTCACTATAATGGGAAATATCTCAAGGACCGGAGGTTTTTAACTAATCCGCTCTTGTGCCAGCTTTCCATGGCTCAGTACACCACTGTCCACTTAAATAGGCGCCAAAGCCATGAGCGCCTGAGGCATCAGTGAAAAATTCAAGCGTAACATTATCAATTGGCGGGGTGGGCCATATTCTCTTTCCATTAAAATTTCTTAAGAATCTTACCCATACCTGCAGATCATCCTCTATCTCTAGTGACAGTCGTACAGACGCTTGAGGCCTATTCTTACCCGCTATGGCTCTCTGCAGCTTCCTGCAAAACACTCTCCCCATCGGAATAACTCTGCACGCAAAATTGAAAAGGCCTAACTGGGACTGAATCTTCCTCAGGGACAAAAGGGGGCCCACAGTGACGCTTAAATTGCCTCTGTCAACTTTTTTAACTTGTCTTCTGGGAGCCTGTAACAACCTGCCGCCGAATAAATTTCTTTGCTCAAAAACTATAAGCATTGTGTGGGACCTTCAGTTATGTCATGTGCAATGGGAACACCCACAACTGTAAATAGGGCCTGTGCAGATTTCAGAGTATTTAAGCATATAGGGGAATTACTCGGGCCTATTATCAAAAAATCATCCAGATAGTGAGCTATTCCCCTATGACCTGTTCCAGCCTGAATGCACCACTGGAGGAAGCTGCTAAACTTCTCAAACAAGGCACATGATATTGAGCAGCCCAAGGGTAAGCAACGGTCCACATAGTACCCGCCACAGTGACTAAAACCCATAAACTGCAACGATTCAGGATGGAGAGGTAACAGGCAAAAAGCTGACTCAATGTCGATTTCAGCCATAAGGGGCCCTTTCCCATACTCCTGCACCAGGAAAATGGCGTATTGAAAAGATTTTTACTGCACAGTGGTAACTGAGGGATCAATAGCATTATTAACCGAGTCGCCTGCTGGGTGTGACAGATGCTGAATAAGCCTAAATTTACCCTCTGCTTTTTTGGGAAGCACTCCTATCGGGGACACAACCAAATCAGGAATAGATAGGCGGGTAAATGGACCCAACATTCACCCTAGCCGGACCTCTTTAGCTTTTTTATCATCTAAAACCTCAGAATATGTGAAGGCCGATTTAAGATTACGGGGAATCGGGTGCTTTAAACTTCTCAAAACAGGGATTTTAAAACAAAATTTAAAAAGTCTCTAATCACTTTTTCAGAATCTGCGTTGTTATACAGTTTAAGCCACCTATCTAGCTCCTCTAATTTAATTGGGGACTTGGCTTTGACCAATAGCTGCTTGTATAACCCCGCGTCCCCTACCCCTGCCTGACTTGTATCTGTTGCATTCCGATGCGGGATGGTGACCAGCTTCAGGCTGAGCAGACGTGCCTGAACTTGCATGTTGAGCCCCTATGACATGCATGGCTGCAAATACACAGAACCGGTTAACCCACATAGGGATGACCTATAATTTTACTCCCCTATACCAGTTTTTTCGCACCCTGCCGCAAAAACTTTCCTGCATTCCCCCGTGAGAGTGAACATATCCATGTAAATTCCTCTCTTAATTTTGTCTCTAGCACTTGACCTAACACCACACATCAAGGCTTCATTCTCTATTCGCCCTAAATCCCCCGCCCTCAAGACTATATCTGGGCCCAGCACCTGTAGGGGCTTGCTGGCCTGCTTCCCAACCAATTGCATTTGCAAGATTTTAATCAATTTTCATAGCCTTCTGTCAGACCCAGAAAACTCCTCACTAGTGGTCGACAGAGGCGGGCTATTGTAGCGAGCTGTTCCTGTAACAGGAGGGTTGCTCTCACCTAATGGCCTGGGAACCTCGACCTCAGAGGTTGCACCCGCAGCTGGCTCACAGACACTCGACCGCTCCACCACTGGCTCTGCCACCGCCAGTAGCGCTTGATCCTCTTGAAGTACCTCCGACTCCACAGGCGGATGTTGGCTCTGTGAAACTGAAAATAAAGGTATGTTAGACTCCGGCCAGCCAAACTAACATCCCCTGAAAATGTTCCCACGAGTTGGGGCAATCTGGTTGAATTAAATGTGGACGAAGCACCAGGCCTACTGTTCCCTCTTCCGATGGGATATGGCTCGTATCTCTTGTACCCAAAACCCCACCGTCCCCTGGCAGTAGGGGGCATAATGGCTTGTGAAGATGTAGGATTGCGCTGGTGACTGGGGGACCCCCAAAACTCTGCTGGAGGAAAAGGACATAGAGATGGTAGAACACTACCGTGCTGATATTCGAAAACATGCTCAGCCACCTGGCTATATTGGGCCCTATATCGTTTATCAAGATCTAATGAAACAGTGTCCTGCTCCATAATTACGCGTCTATACCCGCTCGTAACCACTAGGCTACAATCAGTAATTTAAGAAAAATGAGGGGGGGGCAATAACTGATGCTGCACAAAGGTATGGCTTTAACTGCTCCCACTTGCGGTGTAGGGGAACTTATCTGTACAGTGGCTGGGATACTGCCCCACTGACATCTCCCTTTGTGGCAGCAACTCCTGTGCATCATATCTGTTCCTTCCCGCCCTTGCCAGTGGCCTTCTTTGAGGGGAAAAACCTCGGATAGCCGAGATTGGGCTGCTATCTTCCTGAAAGGCCCGGTAGAGAGATCTATGTGCTGGAGCTGGGTTGCCATAAAATTGACGGACCCACACTGAGCCCCTGTCACTGATTGCTAAAAACAGGCTTGGGGGAAAAAAACAACTGATGAGGTGCTGGGCTAAGTGCTTCTGTAACCTGTGCCCTCTGCAACAGCAAAGGAGGGGTTAATGGCAGTGCTAGCCCAGCGCCCAATGAGCTCTGCTGACCTGCTCCCCCTGGTGGCCCTGTAAACCTCCTGCTACTTCCACTGAGCTCCGAAGGGGGGTGGTGGTAGATCCTAAGGGGTTAACTGCCCCTCTATACCTACTGGGGATAAATTGCCCCTTGCTGCTAGTCTGCACGCCCTCCCTTTACCCCTAAGCACTCAAGAGCCGGGGATCGGGGCAGCGTGATCTGCGAATGCACGCGGTCTCCGGTGGTTCACTGCGAATCGAGCGCACTGGATGTGCGGCGACTTCTCCGACCGCCGCTGGTAAGTAGCCCGGGTGGGAGGCTCCCCCCAGACACCACAGGCTGACGGAAGGCACTGGGAATGCCCCCGCCAGCACCACTATGCCCGGATTTCCCCTGCGCCATTCCAAGATGGCGGCAGTGAGCGGAGGGGGAAGGGGAACCCAGCCTGGTCGGGCGCGACAGAGCTCGTTTAGGATGGGGCTTGGCTACCTAAGAGACTCGGGCTTGGGCAATGGAAACATTTGGGGGGAAAATGCAGACAAAGGGCAAGGAAAACAGAGGGGGGAGGAGGAATGGACAAAAACGAAAACAAACAAACAGTAACAAGACAAAACAGAAAAAGAACCAGACCCACAGATAGAAGAAAAAGGGGTAGAATGAAATACAAGAAACAGAGAAAGACACTTATGAGGAAATAAAACCAAAACTTATCTCCCAACTGCGTGTTCTCCCAGGGATCTTGCAAAGCAGAATGAAGCAATCAGGAAATGAGACATCCTATAAAAGAACCCAAGACCCTCCCATCTTCCATTCATTGGTCTGGCCTGAAACAAGGTTAACTCCTTCAGGTAAGTGTAAGCTCGAATGCAACACTGTCACTATTTAATTGCGTTCGTCTATAGGGACTCTCTTTTAAATATATCTGATTCCAACGCTCTTCTGGTTTTTCCTGTCTTTAATGTTTTTAATAAAAAAAAAAATTGCAGTGTGAGTTTCTTTCTTTTTTTTTTTTTTACAGTGTTTCTTCCTTCCACTTGTTCTAGAGAGAACACTGGTGGTCGGCAAATATTCATTTAACAGTATTTAATATATAGTACTTTTTTGGGAAATGTATATTATGCCTGTGCTATTTACGCAAATGCGTCCAACCCTAAATGAGCCTTGTGTTACCTTGGCCAGCTTACCACTCAGGCAAACATTATTTTCCTGATGACTTTTTGTGTTATATTTGCTGTAATATGAACTGACAAGTTAGTCAGTATGCTTGGTGGAGAAATATGATAAATTAGTCAAGAGAACATTTACTGTATATACGCTATTACATAAATCCCTTTATACTCATTATATAATAGGCTAGTACATCTTGCATGACATCTCATTGACTAGAAATGGCAGTGTTTTAGTTACAGTTATGTGTAAGTGGGTATTGGTCCACCCAATTTTTACATAGGTTGGTGCAAAATAGAAAACAATATAATAATTATATAAACTAGTAAGGAATAAAATAATGCATTATGTATTGTGTATTTATTATTCTGTTGGTATATTAATTCTTTTACGTTTGTTTCTTTATATTGCAGGTCAAAAATGTCCAGCTGGCTAAGTCTCTGGCCTGTAGTAGTCTGCCAAATGTGTGTATAACGAAAGATAAATGCATGTCAGTTTGCCTTCTGACTACCTAACATTTTCCATTTTCATTGCAAATGTAATGCACTAGAAAATTATACATATTTTCAATCTTGTCCCTCAGTGACTGGTCCATATGTGCTGGTTACATTTGTGTTTTACTTTAGAGAAAAAAAAATGATGGTGAAAAGTTCTTTTGTGAGTTTCTAAGGTGCTTCCAGCCCATTGTTCAGAATCATTGTCAGATTAAATTAGGGAGTACGGGCTCCATGAGTGCAAAAAAATCAATACTTGATGGAAGATTGCTCCCCGGAAAATCTGTTTTGATTCCATGATTAATTCGCGACCAAAGGCTTCAGTGAAATGACATGCCATTAGTCAGAAAATGAACACATTCTACCCTTGAAATTGGAAGGAAATATGTCAGGTGCCTGACCTATTCATTTGCTCTGCTCTCTTGGCACAAGGAGAAGGTGTGGTTCAACATCCACACCAGCTCCATTTTAAAGTAGGATATGAAAAGGAGAGGCCCACAGTGAATTCAAAGTATTCTCCAGGCCATTGTTGTAAAGCATTTTCAAATTCATTCCGTCAAGGTAAATGCATCTGTATACTAGGCCACGCTCTCTAGTGTTTTCAAAATCTTAGAACAAACCATAATAACAATCTTAAAATAAGGCAGAGATTTTTTTGTACATCATAAAAGCATTTGCATTATTAATGACAATGTAATGTGTTTGTCATCGTCAGCAACGCTTCCTTTTCCCAACTTCCTTCTATTGATTTTTTTCAAGAAACTTTAAAACAATGAAACAGAAAACAGACATATTAAGGGGCTTTAAATGAACCAGATATACTGTAACACTAACGTATAAAAATAAATATTTAGTATCTTTATAAATAAATTAATTATATTACAGTGCATTTTTGTCAGAACAAGAACTCAGAATTCAAATTCAACTTACTTTCTTAAGTCATCTCACTCTAATTACATTAAGGAAAGGAGCCCATACTCATAGTTTCAGAGATAATTCTCTGGATAGCATGAAATAATACATTGTGATATCTCTACTCTGCGTTATGTATATATGTTTTTACGTATGTATACATATATGTGTCAGTTAAAGTAAAATTGCTTTTAAAAAACAAACAAAAAAATGTTAATTTTTACATTTGTATAGTGTTTTCTGATGACATCACTTCAGTGTTCATTAGGAAGATGGTTATTATAAGGAACATAGGGCCTGATGCATTAAGGATCTTAAATGAAGAGGTATCTTATTTAAGTCTCCTGGACAAAACCATGTTACAATGCAAGGGGTGCAAACTAGCTTTCTGTTTTAGAAACAATATAAATACTGTCTGTTTTTTCATGTAGCACACAAATACTTGATAGCTTATTTGTACACTGAAATTTAAAGTTGATATTTGTGTGCTACATGAAAAAACAGTCAGTATTTAACTTATGTGCAAAACAGAAAACTAGTTTGCACCCCTTGCATTGTAACATGGTTTTGTCCAGGAGACTGAAATAAGATACCTCTTCATTTAAGATCCTTAATGAATCGGGCCCATAATTCCTACATAATAGGTTCACAATAGGTTATGCGGCCACTATTTATTTATTTTTATTATTCTCTATCCCAACAGCTAGAAATAATTTTGAGAGATCAGGCACTTTTTCAGCATGAAAATACATTTCAGAGCGGTAACTCTGCAGGAAAGGTGCTGTAACCCATAGCAACTAATCATTGGCAGTTTTACAGTACAGTTTAGAAAATGAAAGCTGTTGGTTGCTATCATCATCACCATTTATTTATATAGCACCACTAATTCCGCAGCACTCTACAGAGAACTCATTCACATTAGTCCCTACATCATTGGAGCTTACAGTATAAATTCCCTAACATACACACACAGACAGAGACAGAGAGAGAGAGAGAGAGAGAGAGAGAGAGAGAGAGAGAGAGAGAGAGACTAGGGTCAATTTCATAGCAGCCAATTAACCTACTAATACATTTTGGGAGTGTGGGAGAAAACCGGAGCACTCGGAGGAAACCCACAAAAACACAGGGAGAACATAAAAACTCCACACTGATAAGGCCATGGTTGGAAATTGAACTCATGACCCCAGTGCTGTGAGGCAGAAGTGATAACCACTAGGCCCCCGTACTGCCCATACTATGGGCAAAACCACCTTTTATGCACCTGTGGAATAGTTTTCACAAATGTTCCCCAATGTGTTTACTGCACATAATGTGACTCCGCTCACTTGCTTTTATTCCAGGTGTCTGCTTCTTCTTTATCCCCTGTCAACAGATGAAGTATTTAATGGTTATAATAAACAGGATATGATTTAAAGGGTATTTTTTCTAGAACTGTAACGCCCCCTGTGGGGAAACAGGGACAGACGCAACACAAACAAACTTACCTTATGAACGATGGTCACCTCCAGTCCGCTTCCGATATCCCAGCTGCGATCCGATCCCAGCAGATCCACAGCCGAAACCCTTGTCACCTACAACCACGTCCCTCTAGGAAAGAGACAGAGATTACGGCCGTGCCTACCAGGTAAGGGCTGTCCGAGAATACGGCAACGAACAAGGACACTCTCAGTCCAAGCCCACTTGCCGCCTCCTCGCTTTGCTCTTGCCATGACGCGGGGGACTACAGGCACTTAAGACCAAGACTAGACTAATCCCGCCTCAAGTACCTCACACACCTGCCGGTGAGGGCCTAAACGAAAAGGGGAATCGAGCGTGATACTCACCGGGACACTCCCACTTCCGATCCGGTTCTCCTGCACCTTCCCGACTCCTGCGGACGACAAGAACACACAGCCTCCCTCTGCGCTCTCAGTGAGACTAAGATGGCACCCACAAACTTAAACTGACTACAACAGCGACCCGACCCTAACAACACTCTAATGGTCGGCCATGCAACTACGTCAAACAACTATGACTAACTAGGTGTAGTGCACTAACGGAACTGCTCACTTACCACTACGGGGAACACCAGCCGGTGTTCACGGACTAAACCGGAGGGCGGTTCCTAATGCCCTCACCCAGTTCTAACCAAGGAGACTGTCTCCTTACGATGGGGTCAACCACGGACCCTAAGGACCGGCTGCTTCAAGCCCGGCTGAGGCTCAGTGTAACAGCACACTAACCCGCGGGCCGACTGCGGCACGGAACAACCGATCGAACTGAACCGCCCGACTGCCTGTACTCGGGTATCTCACATGTGTCCTTACGTCCGGAACCACAGGTCCACCTGCACGGAACCAGCCTTGGGGACCCTTAATCAGAACCACGGCCGCCCCTGGAACTGCCTCAAGGTGTGCTGCACTGCCACCAACTCACTCAGCCACCCCCTTTGGGAACCAGTGTGACCCCGGGGACCTAAGGGACAGGAAAACTACGTGTTTTCTCCCCTGACTATGTGTATGCTGGTAACTACACTTGTCCCCACAGCACGGGTTAGCACAGAACAACACAGGAACAAGAGCCTACCTTTAATGGGGGCCTGACGTCTTGCCCCTGGACACAATTACGTAGCACACCCAAAATATCGTAATTCAACAATACCTGCCGCACAGACAGAACACAATATACAGTACTTTGTAAGCTACTTACCAGAGCACACCACTGCTAGCCAACCAGCCGGTTGCTACAGCACCACAGGAGCCTCCGCTCTACTGTACCTCCTAACTACGTGTGCTCACCTCACACAGGACCGCTCCTACACTCACGAGGCTCCCACGCCTCAATCACACCACCACCAGGGCCTTCTGCCCTTCACACCATGGGCCTCTTGCCCAGTTGCACACAGAGCCTTGTGCTCTGATTAATGGGCCTCAGCCCCCTCTCTACCTCAGGGCTCTGAGCCCACTATCTAGGGCCTTGTGCCCTGCCACCCAGGGGTACTAGCCCCTGCCTGCTCAGGCCTTGTGGCCTCCCTAACTAGCTAAGGGCCTTGTGCCCCTTTAAAGCCTACGGGCTATCTGCCCCTACTTAGGCCCTTTGGCCTTCCTATGGCCTCTAGGCCGCTAACTACCTAAGGGCCTTTTGCCCTTTTATACCTGGGGCTCTCACGCCCCCTGCCTAACTAACAGGGGCTTGTCCCCTTTATCCAAAGTATTATGGCCTACTGGCCCACTAACTCGTAGGGGCCTAGTGCCCAGGTCCCTGGGCCTTGTGCCCCTAATTTACTTTGTCCCCACGGGCCTTGTGCCCGACCGTGGCCCCGGGCCTCGTGCCCGAATTTAACTTTGAGTATACTTACCTGCTCTGCGCAGGAATCTCAACTTGCCACGCCGTCTTTTTCCTTCTCCGGGTCTTCCAGACCCTCCAGCCGGCGGCGCCTCTTCTCCTGTTCGGCGCTGTTGAGGGCTGCTTGGCGGGGGCGCTCTCAGCCCTTACAAGGGCTCCCTGCCGACGTTCTCTGCTCCGGCGGCTTGCTTGGAGTCTTCTTTCTCCGCCGCTCCAGACGTCTGCTTCCTTCCTCCGCCGACGGACTTCTGAGAAAATGGCGCCACCCGGCGACTTATATAGTCGCCGGTGTGACGTCATTAGCCGGCGCGAGTGCTGATTGGCTCGCGTCGGCGCCAATCTTTTAAATGGCCGGGCACGAGCCGCGATTGGCTCGCGTATCCGGCCGCTGATTGGCCAGCGGGGAAAGATGAGCCCTGATTGGGTCATCCTTCCTCCGCGGACGGGACCTGCAGGAAAGAAGACATACTTACCGCCGCTGGAGCGCTGGACGGGTAAGTCACTTCTTTCTTCCTTCTTCACCCTCTTGCTGGGCACCGGAGCTGGGGACATCTTCTGTCCCTCCAGGGACGTGGCGACGCCGGAAATCTTTGCCTTCTTCACGGGCACCGGGCACATCTCTACAGAACACAAAAAAAATCATGCTATATTAGGTGTTAAATGGGATATGACCTGTTTAATAAAAATAAAAAAGAGCAACAAATATGATATTTAATCAAATTGCTTGTATGAGATGATCTTCATTTCTATGGTTGTTATGTTTTACCTAATAGGTAAACAGATATGAATTCATTCAATTAGTCATGTGACAAAATTACTAATCATCTTCACCAGTTGCCACAGGGGTAGTTTCTTAAACAACTAGTAGCTCTGCAATAAGCTGCAAAGATTCAGTGATGAGCAGAACTAACAGCAAGAAATTGACCATTGTTTTGGAAACCCATTGAAGCTGAGCTCTATCTAGTGATGTTCCAATGATTCAGATGTTGTACCTGGACCACAAGGTGTATGAAATAAAAAAAAATTTAGTGAACCCCTGGGTCCAACTTTGGCTTCACCATTCAGAAGTGGTGGGAATAATCTTTGACTTTTTCTTCCCAGCACTCTTTGTCTGGTTGAAGCTCTCAGTCAATAATAGGTCAGCGGAGAGTGTAGGGTAAGAGGCTTTTTTTTCATTTAGATTTTTTAATTGGATTGTGTGTTGGATTATGGTTAAGAAAAGGGATTGATGATGTGTGTCACTTTGCTTTTCATTTTGGGTCATGAGAGTGTCAATGGCACTATACATCTAATGAAGACTGTCTGTTTTGACTTCTTTAAATTAAGATTTAATTTATTATTTCAAGTTTACTCTTTTACAGTGATAAACACACACATATATTTGTGTTACCTTCTAGAAGCTTTTGGCAAATGTAATTCAGTAGACTTAGAATTTTTGCTGATTGTGAAACATTTTATTTCTCACTATTCCTGCTTCCTGACCTAATCTTTAGGAAAACTTTATCCTGCTTATTAAACTGTAATTTGATGCTGTTACTTTTTATGTTTACAGTTGTAGCTTTTCTTATTGTTTGCCCTTTTACCTAGCATTTTGCTGAGGATGGAGAGAATTTTAAAGTGCTATAAAAACATTGACATATCTCCATTTAAACAATAGGTCAAAGCTCTTTAGACACCTTACTGTATGATATATCTATACTATGAGAAAATCCACACTTTTGCTAAAAAAAAAAAAATCATTTGTAAATAAAAAATAAACACAATAAAATTCCAGCGTTAGAAATTATCTATTTATGACCCTTTTCTACAAGAATTGTTATTGCATACTGCGACTTTTAAGCAAGAACTAATTTTATTTTTTTCCAATAATTCTTTCAAGTAATATTTTCACAGATTACTGAAGAGACATCCAGGGGCTTCCTGGCAAATCTTGGTATGGGGTTGATCACACAGCACTTGCCCATAGTATGAAGCTGCCCATCTCTATAAAGACTGTTCCACTTTAAGTGTATTATGTATGCCAGTATAATCTAATTTTGGATCTCCAGCTATCTTAGAAGGATAAGTTCCAGGTTGCTGTCTGCCAGGACATTGTAGGAAGAGCACTGAAGAGCCACAAGCACTGATAAAATTAGAGTGTCATTGACTGAAAGCCCATCTACCTTGCAATTAGTATTCTAGCCTGTCTGCTTAACCTTTGAAGCTTCTCCAGAGCAGTGTGGGAGAGCGAAGTCCATCTATGCACTAGAATTTCTGGCATTTTAAGATCTCCACTATATGGAAAAAGACCCTTGTCAAAAGAAAAATGATTTATTGATTGTTTCTTTTTTTAAACTAACATTATTGAAATGGGCAGGGAACTCAATGAATTGTAATTCTGTTAAAAGTAATAGAGATTCATTTCAAAGATATAGGGAAATATTTGTTGTGTCAGATTTGTGACTTCAGTTCCACTCAGGTGGAAAATATTTTTTAAAAAGTTCAAAAATCAATGAAAATCAATGAAATTTATTTAAAAACACCTTTATACAATAAACATACTTTACTTAAAGAATAAAGCATTTTTCAAATGTATTTCATCTGTTGTCACTATCATGAGTTTGTGATAACAGAACAGGTATTGTGCTGGTACAATACTTGTCAAATTCACATGGGAAGCCTTCACTTGCGAAAGCTGGAGAATCTTACCATCATCAGGGTTATCACGGGTGATAGCAGGGTCAGTAAACCTTTGACGTATAGGGAGAAATCAAAAGAGTCCCTGAGGAGAGAAAGAAGTGATGTTAGAGCAAACTGGTGAAACAGACTGGTGTGAAGGAGAGAAGAGAAGCAAGAGAGTGCAGCCATGGGTTTAGTGATTGCACTCATTAATACTAAATTAATTCCAGTTATATTATTATATGCTAACATTTCATTATAATTGTTATTGTGAACTGTGATATCTTTAAGCTTTGTGCTGAGATTTGTACCATGTCATTGCTGATTTTTATGTTTGTACCAAATCCTCCCAGCAAGATGGCGACCTGTGTTGAGTTTGTATGTACTCCCTGTGTTTGCGTGGGTTTCCTCCGGGTGCTCCAGTTTTCTCCCATACTATAAAAACATACTAGTAGGTTAATTGGCTGCTATCAAAATTGACCCTGGTCTCTCTCTTTCTCTGTATGTATGTATGTCAGGGAATATAGACTGTAAACTCCAATGGGGCAGGGACTGATGTGGGTGCAGAGCTGCAGAATTTGTGGCGCTATATAAATAGCTGCTGATGAGGATGATGTAGATGTGTATTATGTATCTTTACACCATGGCTCAATTTGCAGATAGTATACACCTGCTAGCATTCAAAATTTCACATTGTTTTACTGTACATGCAAAATGTATTTGCAAATCAGGCACAGAGTGTGCATCTGGTAAAGGACATTTGCTTGGAAATTCTAGTTAAACATTGGTAGTGACTTGTCCACCATGGATTCAGCACATGCAATGCACATTGCCCTTGAATGAAGATGGCCCTGACGTGGCTCCTTGATTTATAAACCCACCCTGATCCCACAATCACAATCTATCCTTGTCGGACACAGTCTTTAAGAAAGCACGATGACCTCGCACTCAACCTCCGATTACCTGACATCATTCACTGCACATGTTGGGTTTTGCATTCTGTAGTGGGAAGAGTGTATTTTGGTAGAGTAACCTGGCAGTGATTTTAGGGAGAGGAGGGAGCTTCACAGAGGCGTGCATATTTCAGGGACAGAACCAGGTTCCTGCCTGAAGCTGACTCTGAGGACATAGCTTATATATATGCAGGGAGTTCAGCTGATATGAGAACCATAGCTGAGGGATGCCCATCTTCCATGTCAGTGCTTCAGGTGTATATGTGAATTTTTCACCATTAGTAGTAAATGAGTGCCTTTAAAAATGTTGCTATGGGCTCACAAATATCTAGTTACAGCCCTGGTTGAATCCTGCCAGCTATGACTTTCGTTTCACTCTGTCAGCGTCCTACCTTTTTGTTCACTTCCTGCAAACATGAAACATTCATTTATATTTGGGAAATCAAATAACCCTCACTCTCTGGGAGAGGTGCAAGGATGGTTTACCTTGTATATTGGCTGTTGTCAGTTGCTATAATGGACAGTTTCTACACTTATCAGTAACTAGTTCAGACACTCAGTTTGACTCTATAATATGTTGATCAATTCTGTGCCATACCTTTCACATAATCATCTTCTTATAAATATAAAACATAAAAATAGTGAAGGCATTGGAACATTATTGTGGTGGTGCCAAGCAGTGTCACACCAAGAAAAAGTTGTTTAAAAGATCTAATGGAATTGCATCTCAATTCAGCTCCAAGAATTGATTGTCAACCCCTGTTCCTGAAAACGTTTACTTATGAAACGCTCCAGTGACTCTTCTACCTTTTTTCCTTCAACAAACAACCTATCTACCCTCCAGTTATCTTCACCGGATCCAACACTCCTGTGTTCCTTCCAGCATTTCCTTTCTATGTTTCTTATAGTATATTTTCTACTCTTTAGCTTCATACCTATCTAACAATTGTACCTTCCATTTACTACCTTTCTGCTTCCTGCCTAACTACCGTCTAGGATTATGCCCCACAGTTATATGAAGTATGTCTTCTCCTCCTCCTTCTATCTACTCCACTTTCATCAGATAATATCTAAATGTGCCTTCCATCTACCTCTTTTCCTTACCCTTCCACTATTTCCTTCTCTCTCCATCACCTTTTTTCCCTCACTCCTGATATCCAATAGTATTACCTTCTTCCACCCATCCCCATTTACCCATCTCTGGTACTCTCATCTTTGTGTCTGCCACAACTTATTCCTGGTCCCATATCCTCTTTGCTCACCCCTTCCTCCCTGCAGTCTTCAACATTTCTATATCCTTCCCTACTCCCATATGCCTTAGCGTCATCCATTCTTCCTTCCCTCAACCACATACTCTCTTCCCTGCATCCAAGCTCCACCCCCTCACTCCCCATCTTCCACTATTGTTTCATCAATTACCCATCCCAATCACTACTTTTGCCTACTTTCTCAACCTCCAACATGGCTTCAGGTACTGTCTTCACCCTCCATGAGCACCCGATATCCCCAACATCCATGGACCATCTCCTGCCACTATCCTTGTCTCCTTTCATGTTCCTCCAACCCTTCCAACTTTATTCTTCCCTTAAACTTAATATCTCCTATTAAGCTCCTCCCCTTTACATGTGCACTCTGGAATGGCAGATCCATCTGTAACAAACTTAATCTCATCCATGACTTTTTCCTCTCTTGCTCCTTCAACCTCCTTACTCTCACTGAAACCTGGATCTCACCTTTTGAGATTTTTCCCCGTTGCCTTTACATTTGGGTATCTTTTGCACACACTTCACATTCTGATGACTGCCAAGGCAATGGTGTAGGCATCTTTTTATCTACTAATTTCACCTTCAACATTGTTACCTGTGCATCCTCCCTCTTCTCTTATTTAAAGACTCACACTATACATTGTTTCTCCCCTTTCCACTTCCACATTTATCCTCAGTCATCTACAGCCCTCCAGGCCCCACCTTCCGCTTTCCCTAACCCCAATAGTATTTTTGCCTTCAAACTCCTCTCCATCTTCTCCACCTATGGTGTCACTCAGTGAACCTTTTCTCCTGAACACTGTAATGGGCACTTCCTTGACCCTGTGTTATTTCACTTCTGTGACATCTGTGACTTCTCTAACTTATCATTCCCACTTTCTGACTACAGTCTCCTCTAAATCCATTCCTCTGCCCCTCTCACACCCAAAACCAAGCAAATACAACTTGAGTACTCATACTTCTTTGCCTTCCTTAAACCAATCATCTCTCCTTTCTCATTGATCTGACATAATCCCAAGTAGTCTCCTTTAAAAATTCCACAGTCTCCCCAGCCATGGAGAAAGCCAACCCTGCCACCACAATTCACCTCAATCATTCCAAACCCCTATCTTGGCACTCCAAACTAACTCGTTAACTTCAGAAGTGCTCTCGTTCCACTGAGAACTTCTGGAGAAAGTCCTGCTCCGATGCCGACTTTCTTAACTTTAAATTCATCCTGTTCTCCTTTTACTCTGCTTTCTTGCCAAACAGTTCTACTTCAAAACCTGTATCTCCTCCAAGCCAACAGCCCTCGTTGCTTCTTTTCCACCAAAAACTCCCTTCTCTACCTTCTCCCCTTCTGCCTTCCATCACAGCCCAAAACTTTGTTTCTTACTTCAAGGGGAAAACTGAATCCATCTGTCACAAGATCTCCTTCCATCCCTCATACCTCCCTTCCTCTAACCCTCCTGTCACCCTCTCCACCTTTTCTTAGGTAACAGACTCCAAGGGCCTCTCACTCCTCCCCTCCTCTTTCCCCTCTAACTGTCCCCTTGACCCTGCTCTCTCTCGCCTTCTCCAACTACCGCCCCATATTCCCTACTTCCTTTATTTTCCAAACTTCTGGAATGGATAGTCTACAGTAGTTTAAAACACCTTCTCAGCGTTCCCTTTGACACCTTTCAATTTGAATTTCTGCCCTCAAGGTCAAGGGAGTGTCCATTACAGTGTGCAAGAGAAAATGTTCACTGAGTGACACCATGGGTTAATGCAGAGTTGTCTGGCATTTGTCTGATGGAGTGGACAGCTCACGGTAACAGGTAGTAAGCAACCAGAACATATTTGGCATTACTTAAAGTCAGACAGGCAGGGATCAGGAGTAGAGAAAACAGTGGAACCCTTTAAACAAGCTAGGGGTCAGGGCAAGTAGATATATGAGAGAAA
Organism: Mixophyes fleayi; assembly: GCF_038048845.1. Lineage (NCBI taxonomy): Eukaryota > Metazoa > Chordata > Amphibia > Anura > Limnodynastidae > Mixophyes > Mixophyes fleayi. The sequence goes on from NC_134406.1 coordinate 96,475,228, forward strand.
ATTCATTTAACAAAGCCAAGAGTCAGGATTGGAGAAGATTGCAATTCCTATAAACAATCCGGGTCAAACACTGATAGCAGAACAGGTCAGGATACAAGGCACACAAGGTCAAGCAGGAACTATCGCCAGGAAGAGGTTTATAAAGGCAGCAGCACCAATCAGAACTGCAGGATGATTAGCTGCATTAGTGTGGTAGGTGATTGTGACGTCTCGCATTATTTCCTGGTTTCAGTCTTGTAATGCCTGTTGCATGACAAAGTTCTCAGCTATTTAAACTAGAGATGGGTGGGTCCGGTTCCCCGAGAACCGAACCCACCCGAACTTTGGGTATCCGAGTACCGAGCTGAGTAGCTCGGTACTCTCCCGCCCGCTCCGAATCCAAATCGAGGCCGAACATCATCGTGACATCGTCGGATCTCGGGGCTCGGTTCTCGCGATACTTCAAGATTATAAATACACGCCTCCACAGCAATCCATCACCATTTGACAGAGGCAGAGAGCAGGGTGTAGTCACAGGCTGATTAGAGCAGGGACAGAGAATCCAATATTCTTTTTCCAATTGTTGTAACAAAAATCGCTAGAGAAGAGAGGAGGATAGAGGCTTTTTTTCTTTTCAATATTTGGCACTCCCCAGTGCTTTTGGAGTGTCCTCCCTAATTGTGCATAAATATTTCTGGTTGTCAAAATTACTATCTGTCAGCAGTATCTACCAACTAATTTTTAGCACTCCCCAGTGCTTTTGGGGTGTCCCCCCTAATTGTTCATAATTATTTCTGGCTGTTAAAATTACTATCTGTCAGCAGTATCTACCAACTCATTTTTAGCACTCCCCATTGCTTTTGGGGTGTCCCCCCTAATTGTGCATAAATATTTTTGGCTGTCAAAATTACTATCTGTCAGCAGTATCTTACCAAATAATTTTTAGCACTACAAGTGCTTTGGGCTGAGAATGGATTCAAAGCAGTCCACATATGAGCAGAATGAGCAACCAGGTTCTGTCACCAGTCCTGATGTTAGTGTTCCCAGTACGTCATCTGGGCAAGTCGATATCAAACTACAGAGTGTTTCGAAATCAGTCCAAAAAACAAGATAATTTTTTTTTTTACTGTGTTGAAGCGAAAATGAAGTGTTACTTAGCAAAAGTTAATTGCCGATAAAAAAAAATTGCCAACATGCCATTCTACACACGCAGTGGCAAAGAGAGAATGAGGCCTTCATCTTTGGCTATTAGTGGCAGATCCCAAAAAGTTACCGAGCCTACAATTACCGAGCCTACAATTTAAACCCCACTTCATGCAGTAATCACTGCCAGAGTGTCAGATCTCTATCCTGCCCTAGCTTTTCCCTGCTATTTGCTGCAGTTTTATAATTTCTGTAAATTTACTTCATTTGCCTCTTGATTAGAACCTGTGCCTGTGACTCAGACTTTGTCTGGTCTCTAATTTGGAACCTCCTTACATGCTTTTCCAGATAGTCACGTCAGGTGGCAGTTAGAGAGTGGCGACATGCAGGTTCCCAGAGAGCAAGGTTCATACCATCTTGCAGCAGTTTCTGGTAACAGTGGGGGGGCCTGTTAGACTCCATTCCTCGACTCTGCTAGTGCCAATCCTGACTGATGAATAGGAATCCTAATTTCCCAGTTTGAAGCATGACACCCTTTCCTTTCCACCATGTTCGATTGCCTCTCTGCCATCTCCATTTGGATGGCTGGACCCTACCTCATCTCAAGATATCCAAAACTGAGCTTATCTTTTGTCAAGAAAAACTCTTGTCTCCTTATAAATAAACTGATGATGATGATGACGGTAAAGAGTAACAGCAGAAGTAGGACTGACGGCTTATGCAACATATTTATAAAAATGCTGAAGAGCTTTTGCCAATAGATTTTTTTCATTTATTATATTTAAAGATCTTTTTTGTTCCAAATAAATACATTTTTAACTAAATATGTGGCAAATGTCATACATGTTGTGTTCAGCTTGTGTTCAGCTTTTTGTCCACTTGTTTTCTGGCACATGAACTTAAATTAAGAATAGTCAATTCTATTTCTCCTGGACAAACAGGAACTAAGATTTATCGCTGTTTGACATCATTCACTATGACGGTTCCCGAACACAAGGACCTGGTGTTTACTCACTCCATGACATCATTCCCAGTCTTCTATTTGGGTGTCGAATGTAGAGTATAATTTAGAGATATCAATATGCAAAAAACTGGGGGTAAATGTATCAAGCTGCGATTTTGAATTTCCAGCTATTTTTTGGGGCGAGTTTAAAATCGCCAATTTATTAACAGGCGATTTGATGTAAAATCGTTGCATATGTGCTTCTTTCAAAATCGTTACAAATCGCGTTTTTTACTACTCTAGTTATACAAATCACCAAATGTGTGAAGCTAACTTGTCCAATTTTGAATTAAAGATCTCCAGATACAACACACTGCTTTCTATAGACACTGTTTCACTGCAGACAATGTTAATATAATAGGAGGCATAATGGAAGTTTAAATAAACTATATTATTTGCTATAGAGGGTCAAAAATGATGATGAATTTTCTTACGGGTACAATTTATTTTAATTATAAACTAGAGGCCCAAATGTAATTATAGAATTATTGTGGTTTTTTTGTTTGTTTTTATAACAGTGGCTTACTATTTCATCAACAGTGGATGTGTTTACAAGTCTCGTCTATAGAAAGCAGCGTATTGTATATGGCGTTTTTTAATTCAAACTCGGGAGAGTTTTGTGCTTAATCTCCCGTGAGTTTGACTTTAACATGGGAGAGAAAGGGGTTTTAAAATCAACACAAATCGCCAGAGATTGGATTTGGGAAAGTCAAAATAGCTGGTTAATACCTATGGCTATTTTGCACGTCGAATTGCCGCTTATCTCCCTCAATTTGCGTTAATTCAAATCGTCAAAAAAAATTGCAGCTTGATACATTTACTACCTGGATTATGAATCAGAACAGTTAGAAAGTTTTACATGTAACTTAAATAGAATCTAATGCAGCGGAAATCAGTCTCTATTTTGTGCTAATGTGCTCATGTAGGATTAGTGTTGTATCCGTATGCTATCTGCATTTTATGCATTTGTGATTTTTTTATATATATATTATAAATGTATTTTTAATTCTTTCTAAATTAAAATGCATTAAAGAAACTGTTCTTTTACTAATAACAATACAAACTATTGTCACACATTGATAATTATAGCAGCACATGACAACTTACTAAATTATGATTTTGAAAATAAACTACAATACTGCATGATGAAAAGCAAATAGAGATGCTGCTGAGGAACAGTGATGATGTAGCAGTATTGTGTTGATTGAAACCTCTATAAACAAATAAATATCTTAACAACAATAGGTGAAGAAGAAAAATGTTTCCCTAACTGAAGATACTATGTCAGTGGGCATATCGCAGTAGGTTTTGCCAGTCACTGGGTGATCTGGAGTTTGACAGGGCCATTGTATTACATTTGTCTTTTTGTTTTTGAGCCACTCCAATGTACGTTTGGCCTTGTGTGTGGGATCATTGTCCTGCTAAAATATGATCCTGCTAAAATATGATCTTTGAAGCTTCAGTTTTTATTGCAGACTGAAACAGGTTCTCTATTTCCTTATTTTTTGCAATATTCATTCTTCCTTTCAGTTTAACAAGATGCCCAATCCCTGCTGATGGAAAGCACCACCACCACAGAACACTGTAGATATGGTGTTTGTGTGGGAATTTTTAGACTTGCTCCACACAAATTCCTTTAAACTGTAGTCATAAAAGCTCTATATTGGTTAATAAGGCAACAAAATGCTTTTCCTTATGCCAATTTAGTCATTATCATGCTTTTTGCAAACCAGTCATGCTTTTACATGGTTTATTTTAAGTAATGGCTTCTTTTGTGCCACCCACATATACACGCCAGTATAATGCAAATATATTGATATGGTTGACTGCTGATTCGTTACTACAGTCTAAGCTACTGAACTATTTAGTTATTTCAAAGTGATTGATGGCTTTTTGTGGCTTCTCTAACACATTTCCTTCTTGTTTGTTGAAAGAGCTTTGAGGGACAGCCTTATATAGACAGTGTCTGGGTGGTTTCATGTAGCTTCTACTTGCTGTTAATTAAACCAACAGTGCCCAATGGGACATGTAAACACTTAAATGTTAGTTGTATCCTTTTCCTGTATGCTTTTGTGTTACTTTATATTTAACTTCTTTGAGATGCTCTTTAGTTTTTATTTTCACAGCTGTCCTTCAGATTCACAACCTGAATAATGATCCATTAACTGTGGCTTCTTTATCCAGCAAATTTAATAGGCATTATTGACTTTTTCATTTTAGTTAAAGACACAAACTACAAATAGTGCAAGCCAGTTACAGGTAAATTTACATTGTCCGGATTTTTAAAATAACATCAATAGTTCTCAACATACACTATGGATGTTTTAAATAGAACGGTTGGTGGAGCAAGGGGGGGGGAAATGGTCATCATCAGGGCTGGTTGGGCTGGGGGGCAAGGGAGGCATCAGCCTCCTGGGCCAGTCCCATAGTGGACTGCCTTGGGCTGGGTCACTGGACTACCTGCATTTTTTTCCCTTTAAAATAGGCTGCTGAGTCAAGACTTGCTACAATTTGCCAGCCCTCCCCTGGTCATCCAGTGAGGGATGTTAATTAAAGTAGTTCAAGCATTTTATTAACCGTGACATAGAATTAGATCTGTTTGTTTCAAGTGGACTGCAACAGCTGACTTTCCGGCTTTTGCCTATGTTCTTTGTAAGAAATATTTTGGGTAAAGTCCACCACACATGGCAAAGAGGTTCCCTGTGGCCACAATATCTCCAGCAGGCTGGATCAAGTGTAGGATACATTTTATTAAGCTTATCGGAAGAGTCATACAACCTGTAATTTAATTTTCATGTCATCTCCATAATCAATATTGATATTGATGTGCAGGATATTGTGCCCCTGATCTCCTCCCAATAATCCTTCTCAGGAGGAGGTATGAGATCATATTCTAATTCACACTCATGTCTCTGTTGGGATTCTGTTGTTGCGTCCAAAAGTACATGAAGAAGATCATGCTTCTCCATAAGGCAGTTTGCAATTTGGGCCTCAAATCAGAACACAAATTGTAACTTGTGGATAAAACTTTAGCGTATTTCGGATTGTATACAAATCCAAGGGGATTTCAAGATGCGTTTCAATTTGAATCTGGGTGTAAGTAACCCTAAACGGTAATTGCATATGGGCAATATAAGTTCACATCAGAACACATGCAAAAAAAAATATATAATCTAAATGAACTCTAAACAGTATAATTATTAATAAAATATGGTTGGTTTAAAATATATATGTGTATATATTTGTGCAGGCTATTGGCACACATATGTGTACTTTTTCAAGCAAAAAAGACTATGTCATGCCGGTAATCACTATCAGTCAGCACTTACAACTGCCCTGCAGCTGGTGCACATATTACAGCTGAAACAAGTGTACTTAAGAGAAACCCAGGATTTGAATTGATCACCAGGGCTTCTATTGGCACAACCAAGTTGTACAAGTTGTAGACAGTAATATGTGTCATTTGTGTCTGGATATGAATTTGCATGCATTTGCTTTCATTGGTGTAAGGTCCGTTTCTGAGGATGCACAGAGCTATTTCACACAAGATACGGCATGCAAACAGACTTCCAAACATAAAATCAGGCCCATTATCTCATGGAGAGAGTGTGTGGAAAACATCCTGAGGGGGAAGTAAGAAGGCGAAATGTCTAATCTGGAGAAACTCGGGTCTAGGAGTCAACAAGGAATTTCTATTTAAAGCACAACAACTTAGATCTTCAGTATTTGCATCTGATGCATGAGGAAGACGTAGTTACAGGACACATACTTAGATACAGGTTACCTGTTTTATACATAGTTTACGGCTACCTTGAATCTCTATATCTGCAAAAATATAAATGTATTTCATCTACTCCTAACTGTAATGTTTCTTTCTTGGCATGCTCCAGGGGGACAAGTTACTCAAAGAGACGAAGGGACTGCTTTATTTTGCAGAATTCTATTCTTCATTTGGGAAAGGGACAGGTTTCCTAAAATGTGTCTAAAGTCTGCTTGAGTCAGGACAATTGTAAGTGCATATATTTTATGGTTTTATAGATCCAAAAACTTTTTGCATTTGATCTGTTGTGGCTGTTTTTGATACGTTCTCCTAGCACCTGTCCCTACATGTTGATATTAGCCCTGGCAGTGACAGTGGATGTTCAAGGGACATTTGGGCCATGGGGGTGCAGAGAAAGGATCTGTGATCATGTATTGGGGATCAAATGACCCCAAAAAGAAGTCTGGTGAATTTTCACATCCAGCCAGGGGAAAGTTTTATGTGTGTTTTTGAAATATATACCTTAAACAGGAAGTGGAGGAAAAAAATCATGGCTCCTATTGGAGCAGTATAGTAAGTACTAGATGTAAGGGGATGAGAGCAAAAGGTAGGTGAATGAGAGGAGACACAATAAACATATCCTTAGAATATTTGGGAATTGGTCCCAAGCAATTGTTTTTAACTAGTGTGATTGGGCAGAAGAGACCAGAGAATTGCTTGGCAATGGAAAACATATGCAGGGCCAAATTGTACATATCTGATATTTTAAGCATTGGTGAAACAGCTCAATTAAAATCTAGCAGTCAAGTTACTGGTTGGTGATGACCTCAGTTGACTAACCTTATTTCATTCTGAGTAATAGATTCAGATTTTAATAATAATCGTCTAATAACATTAAAAATGATAATGCTTGGCCATCTTAAAAGATGTAGGTTGGCTGCACCTTAGACTATGTAAAGGTTTAAACAATTACTTATTGTATGCATTGGGATTTTAGCATGAAGAACATATGGCTAGGAGTGCTAAAGTGCTGCTAAAAGAGACTGAAATAATTGTAATCCATCATGAAATGGACATTACAAACAAAGAAATAACAAGATGTTGGTATTTTCATCAATTATAAACTAAGTACTTGTTTTTATTTTATTTTGTAGAAGAAAATTACAGTGTTAAACCTTCAATTAGGTGATATTTTAGATGTATCTGACAGGTTTAATGGCTTGATATTGACAAAAATAAATCTTCAATCTTAACAAATTCCAATATCTTGATTTGTTTCATTGTAAAAAACATTTTTTCAACCACAAACTAACAGAACAAAGACTTAAATATGTGGCCATTTGGTAACTTTTAAATAAATAAATAACATGAAATTAAAACTCAGATTAAACTGTTAAAATGTTTTCTATAATATCTTGCTATAACATTAAGTCAAGACTTCTGGAAGAATGTTCACTGACAAAAGTGGTCTTAATGCACAATGCCATGTTTGTGTGTGTGGAAGTATGTGCATGTGTGTGTTTATATATCAACAGTAGAAAAATAGCTATCCTATAGATATATATATATATATATATATATATATATATATATATATTGTAACAAAGGGAGACATTTATCTGACAAGATGCAGAGAAAGCATGCAAGCAGAATATAACATTGGTGCAGTTATGCACCTAGATTGAGGTTAAACCAGGTAAAGAATTATGTATAGTTTAAAGTTTGGTTAACTTCCATGATTTGAAAGCTCTCCTCTCAGCAAACAGACAGGGTGTGTCTGTTAGTGCAAACAGAGCCAGTGATGGGCGTTTCCTCTTAAAGAGAAGGTGGGTATGTCACCTGCCCATCAAGCTAAGGCTGCGGGAGGAGTATCATGTAAAAAAGCTTGATTGTGTCATTTGTTCACTGAGACCAACGCTGGGAAAGCTGACTGGTCTTGAGAGAGCTGGTCTATGTCTAGCTAGCGTTTAGGGTCTCCAAGAATTGCTGTGAAATCTGTACGGTGTCACAACATTTACCATCCTGACAATAAAACTACATAAAAAGGAAGAAGTTGTTTGCGTGTGCTTCAGCAGTAGCGGGCTCTTGCCAGAAGTGGTGTCAGAAGTGGGATACTCCAGGCAGCAAGTTTCCGCTACCCAACCCACGCAGATGTCAACATGGAGGAAGTACTGAGAACCCTCGTGAATGTGGCCGCTGCGCAGCAACAGCAGCAAGCTCAGATGCTACGAGTCGCCGAGGCACAGGTGGAAAACACAAGGCTCTTAAGAGAAGAGTTAAGCCAGGTGAGGCATGACAGAAATTAACCACCTGCAGAAAATGTCACCAGCTGATGACATAGAGGCATATCTGGTGTCCTTTGAGAGACTTGCAAATAGGGCAAAATGGCCTCCTAAAGATTGGGCTGAGAGACTGGCGCCATATCTGACTGGTGAAGCTCAGCGAGCTTATATGGATCTAGATGAAGAACGGGCCTCTGATTATTTGTGCCTAAAGTCTGAGATATTGGCTCGCATTGGAGTTTCCGGGCCAAGCCGAGCCCAGCGCTATCACCAATGGCGCTATGATAAAGAAAAACCGGTCAGAGCACAAGTGGCTGAGCTTTCTAAAATTTTAAAGAAATGGCTGCAGCCTGAGGAGAATTCGCCTTCTCGGATTATTGAAGTTCTGACGATAGATCACTGCATCCGGGGGCTGAACCGCGATTTGCAAAGGTGGGTTCTGCAATCAGATCCACAAATTTATGAAGAGCTTGCCACCGTGGTAGAAAGGTTTTGTGCGCTACAGCAAATGACTAAAGAGCCTGGATGTCACGGGCACTAGGAGTCTTTACCCAGGGATCACCAGGTGATAGGCTTACCAGAGCAGTATAGGTGGTAATATGGTACTCTGGTAGCAGGGTGATCACGGAACAGGAAATAGCAGATGATGAGATGCTCAGGAAAGTCTATGACTAGCAGCACTGGCAATATGGAGGTAGTAATACACGAGGAACTGTATGGACAAAGGACACGTGAAGGTAGTCAGTGGTCTGCGGTAGCAAGTTGTACCACTGCTATAGTGAGGAGGAATGTCCAACAGAAACGAGGAGGTGATGAGAGTCAGCGGTCTGCGGATAGCAAGTTGTACCGCTGTCTGAGTGAAGGAATGGAATCCAAGTGGAGGTATCCGGGGAGTCAGTGGTCTGCGTTAGCAAGTTGTACCACTGCTATGTGAGAGGATACTGGAACAGGTGAAACTGTAAACAGGAGTCAGTGGTCTGCCACTAGCAAGTTGTACCACTGAATATATATGTGAGGAGGTGCACGGGGAGAGACTGCAACACAATATATACACGGGCACCTTGACTTTGATCCACAGTAATATGCACAATATAAATGTATAAATGACTGAACAACACTGCCAATATAGAAAGTCTCTTGAAGTAATCCAGCATGAGATAACACAGTCAATGATGGCAGTAGAGTCAGCAGATAGTACACTCCAGAGGAGAACCAACACAGTCCAGCAAGGTATGCATACCGTGGTTCAGGAGAAGGCAGTCAGACAGGAGTGCAGAGATACCTGAAGGGCAGGAGGCCAGCAGGATACAAGTCCCTGGATGGGTGAAGCGGGGGTCTAGCAGGTGCAGCGCACAGGTAGGTAGACCAGCAGGGAGCACAGGAAGGCGTGGAGAGCGGATCAGCAGTAGATGGATGAGTAGCGCTGAGAAGTAACAGCAGCGGGTCTCTGCGGGAACACGGAGGTAACCAATAGCAACCAGCAGGTGCAGTAACGATGGGACCCCGGAGCAGAGTTGAACTGGAACAGATGATCACGGAGAGTAGCGGGTAGCAATAGTAGCAGCAGACTCAAGGAAACACGGTAGAGTTGACAAGGACTGAAGACTGAAGCGCACAGAGGCAGCGGATAGGAATCAGCTAAACAGTCACGATGAAACACAGACGGGTTGCAGGTTGAAGACTGTAGTGCACGGAGGCAGCGGATAGGAATCAGCTAGCAGTCACGATGATGAAACACAGACGAGTTGCAGGTTGAAGACTGTAGTGCACGGAGGCAGCGGATAGGAATCAGCCAAACAGTCACGATGATGAAACACAGACGAGTTGCAGGTTGAAGCCTGTAGTGCACGGAGGCAGCGGATAGGAATCAGCTGGCAGTCACAATCATGAACAGGTGAGTGGATGTGGTTGAAGCCTGTAGTGCACGGAGGCAGCGGATAGGCATCAGCTAACAGTCCCAATGATACATGGTAGAGTTGAAGTGATAGAAGACTGTAGTGCACGGAGGCAGCGGATAGGAATCAGCTCACAGTCACGATGATACAGTAGATGGTAGAAGTGGTATGGGAACCACAGTAGTAGAAGTGGTTTGGAAACCACAGAGGTAGAAGTGGTTTGGAAACCACAGGAATCAGCAGGGCTGAATAAACAAGGAAACACAGGAACACCTTCAGAGACTCATGGGGAATGAGACTCCAAGATCAGGCAACGTGGTGTTGACCACAGGTGCTTAATATAGGGAGGTTGCCTGATCTGCCAATTAAGTTAAAGGAACATACACTGAAGGTTTGGAAAGGGCTGCGCATGCGCAGTCCCTCAGGATAGAGGACGTCCACGGTTCCTAATAGTCCGGGAAGAAGCACTCACAGTCCGGTGAGTGACAGTACCCCCCCTTTTAAAGGTGGGCACAGAACGCCTGGAACCGGGCTTGTCCGGATTTTTGGAATAAAACTTCTTCAGAAGGGCAGGAGCATTAAGATCTTCAGCTTTGATCCATGAACGCTCTTCAGGACCAAAGCCCTTCCAATGAACGAGGAAACGGAGGACTCCTCGCGAAATTTTTGCATCCAATACCTCAGTAATCTCGAAATCCTCCTCCTGATGAACTTGAACTGGCTGCGGTGCTGAGGGAGGAGTCGAGAAACGATTGATAATAAGAGGTTTGAGTAAGGACACATGGAAGGCATTGGAAATCCGAAGATTCTTAGGAAGAAGAAGTTTAACACATACTGGATTGATAACTTGAATGATCCTATATGGACCAATAAAACGAGGGGCGAATTTCATAGATGGAACCTTCAAACGAATATTTTTGGTAGATAACCAAACCCGATCTCCAATTTTTAGTGGTGGAATAGCCCGCCTCTTCTTATCTGCGAAAGACTTATATTTGTTAGATGTCTTCTTTAAACAGGTTTTGACCTGAGACCAGATATTTTTGAAGGTCTGACAAGCAGTCTCCACAGCAGGAACTTGGGTGGGCGGGAGGGCAGGAAATTCCGGAAAAGACGGATGGTGACCGTAGACCACAAAGAATGGAGTTTTGGATGATGACTCATGGTACATGTTGTTATGGGCGAATTCAGCCCAAGGGAGCAATTCTACCCAGTTGTCTTGGTTGGCTGAAGAGAACATCCTAATAAAAGTCTCAAGATCTTGATTGACTCGTTCCGTTTGTCCGTTAGATTGCGGATGGTAAGACGATGAGAGTGCTAATCGTATGCCCAAGGTTTTACAAAGGGCCCGCCAGAATCTGGAAACGAATTGTACTCCTCTATCTGACACAATCTCAGACGGACATCCATGGATGCGGAAGATTTCTTTAATGAAATGTTCAGCCAGAGTAGACGAGGAAGGTAAACCGGACAGAGGGACGAAATGAGCCATCTTCGAAAATCTGTCTACCACTACCCAAATAGTATTGTGATTCTTACTTGGTGGCAAATCAGTAACGAAATCCATACTAATATGGGTCCAAGGCTTGGACGGAATGGGTAGTGGTCGCAGCAACCCTGCTGGAGTTCTGCGGGAGGATTTGAACTGAGAACATAAATCACAGGAAGCAATAAACTCTTTGACGTCTCTCCTCATTGAAGGCCACCAGTAACTACGAGAGAGAATCTCAAAGGTCTTATGTTCACCGGCGTGTCCAGAAAAACGAGAGGCATGGAACCACGAAAGGATTTTCCTCCTCAGAGTAGGAGGCACGAGGGTCTTCCCAAATGGTAGCATTTTGGTGGATGAAGCAGCCAGAGAAATACATTTGGGGTCTAGAATAGCATGGTTGGGAACCTCTTCTACATCAGAGGACGTCACAAAAGCTCGAGATAGAGCGTCAGCTTTCTTGTTCTTAGCAGCTGGTTTGAAGGTTATAATTAATTCAAAACGGGAAAAGAAAAGAGACCATCTTGCTTGACGAGGGTTCAAGCATTGAGCAGATTGCAAATATGACAAGTTCTTATGATCCGTGAAGATCGTCACCGGATGGCGAGCTCCTTCCAACAAGTATCTCCATTCCTCTAATGCAGCTTTGATGGCCAGCAACTCCTTGTCCCCGATAGTATAGTTTTTCTCTGCGGGCAGAAGACCCCGAGAGTAGAAGGCACAAGGATGTAATTTTTGTTGCTCCGAGCGTTGGGAGAGAATAGCTCCTAAGCCCACATTAGAGGCATCTACTTCTAGGAAGAAGGGGAGTGTCACATCAGGTTGTCGCAGAATGGGAGCAGACGAGAAGGACTCTTTGAGGATTTGAAAGGCTTGGAGAGCCTCAGATGACCATTGCTTAGTATTAGCCCCTTTCCGAGTTAAGGCCACAATGGGAGATGCAATGGATGAGAAGTCTTGAATGAAGCGTCTATAGTAATTGGCAAAACCTAAAAAACGCTGGATGGCACGAAGAGTAGTTGGCTGAGGCCAATGTAGTACAGCATTTACTTTGTCTGGATCCATCTTCAGGCCAACTCCGGAAACTATATACCCCAAGAATGGAATCTGGGGTAACTCGAATGAACATTTTTCCAATTTACAGAACAATGAGTTTTTCCGTAGTCTGGAGAGGACCTCTGCCACATGTTGGTGATGAGAAGGCAGGTCCTGTGAGAAGATCAATATGTCGTCCAGGTAGACAACGACACATACATATAATAAGTCCCGAAAGATCTCATTGATGAAACCCTGGAAAACCGCGGGGGCATTACACAGCCCGAAGGGCATTACTAAATATTCGTAATGCCCATCTCTGGTGTTAAACGCGGTCTTCCATTCGTCACCGGAACGGATTCTAATTAAATTGTAGGCACCACGAAGATCCAACTTAGTAAATATCCGAGCTCCCTTGATGCGATCAAATAGCTCAGTGATCAGCGGAATGGGATACCGATTCTTGATAGTAATGGCGTTGAGTCCACGAAAATCTATACAAGGGCGTAATGATCCATCCTTCTTTTTGACGAAGAAGAACCCAGCTCCAGCGGGAGAGGTGGAAGGTCGAATGAACCCACGCTGGAGATTCTCCCGTATGTACTCAGATGTGGCTTGAGTTTCAGGTAACGAGAGAGGATAGACCCGACCCCTGGGAGGAGTCTTGCCAGGTAGAAGGTCGATCGGACAATCCCAAGAACGATGAGGAGGAAGACGTTCAGACTGAGCTTTATCAAACACATCGGCAAATGAAGCATACTGAGGAGGGAGTCCCGGGGAGGAAGATGAGATGGAAGATTGCTGTACTTTAAGAGGAATAACTTGAGAGAGACAACGATGGTGACATTCAGGCCCCCAAGACGTAACTTGAGGGGTGCGCCAGTCAATCTGGGGAGAGTGACATTGAAGCCATGGAAGGCCTAAGACAATCGGACTTGTCGTAACAGGAAGAATTAAAAACGAAATTTCTTCATGGTGTAGTACACCAATCTGAAGGGTTACTGGAGACGTACTCTGGGTGATGAGACCATTGATGAGACGTGATCCATCTATAGCCGTCACAGTAATGGGTGTTTTTAAAGTGATCACTGGTAGGGACCATTGATTCACTAGTGATTTAGAAATGAAATTTCCTGCTGCTCCGGAATCAATCAATGCCTGTGACTCAAAGGATTTAGTAGCAAAGGAAATCGTAACATCGAAAGCGCAGACTTTAGATTTCATAGACAATGGAGAGGACTCCAGGGACCCTAACTTCACCTCTCCAGAACTAGTTAGGGCCTGGCATTTCCCGATCTCTTAGGGCAAGAACTGAGCATATGTGTGGAATCAGCACAATAGATACAGAGTCTATTCTTTACTCTTCGTTTTCTCTCTTCTAAAGATAATTTGGAACGTCCTATCTCCATGGGAATCACAGAAGGTGAAACTGGACGAAATTGAGGGTTTAAACGAAGAGGTGCTTTAGCAGAAGTTGTTTTCTCAGATTCTCTTTCACGAAATCTCATGTCTACACGATGGCAAAGAGAGATCAAATCTTCTAGTGACGAAGGAAGCTCTTGGGTAGTCAGTGCATCTTTAATTTTATCGGAGAGCCCCTGCCAGAAGGCGGCAACTAATGCTTCAGTGTTCCACTGAAGTTCAGAGGCTAAGATCCTAAATTGAATGACATACTGTCCTACTGTATGGGAGCCTTGTCGCAAACGAAGAATGCTGGAAGCAGCGGAGGTCACACGACCTGGTTCATCGAACACACTTCGGAACGTGGAAATGAATTTGGCACTATCTTGTAGAATTGGATCGTTTCTTTCCCACAGAGGGGAGGCCCAAGCCAGGGCTTGTCCAGAAAACAATGAGATAAGATAGGCCACTCTGGAACGATGGGTAGAAAAATTTTGAGGTTGGAGTTCAAAATGGACTGAACATTGGTTAAGGAAACCTCTACAAGTTTTGGGGTCCCCGTCATATTTTGACGGAGTAGGCAGGTGAAGCGTAGGAGCTGTAGACACCTGGGATGGCACTGGGGAAACGGAGGAAAGCACAGGAGCTTCAATACTAGCTGTAACAGTCTGTCCAGATGTTCCTTGGGAGGTTAACGATTGGTAACATTGAAGTAACAGCTGTTGGCGAGCATCCTGTTGCTCCACACGACTGACCAGATGCTGCAGCATCTCTTTAGCAGTAGGTTCCGTATCTGGGTCTGTCATGGCCTGATCTTACTGTCACGGGCACTAGGAGTCTTTACCCAGGGATCACCAGGTGATAGGCTTACCAGAGCAGTATAGGTGGTAATATGGTACTCTGGTAGCAGGGTGATCACGGAACAGGAAATAGCAGATGATGAGATGCTCAGGAAAGTCTATGACTAGCAGCACTGGCAATATGGAGGTAGTAATACACGAGGAACTGTATGGACAAAGGACACGTGAAGGTAGTCAGTGGTCTGCGGTAGCAAGTTGTACCACTGCTATAGTGAGGAGGAATGTCCAACAGAAACGAGGAGGTGATGAGAGTCAGCGGTCTGCGGATAGCAAGTTGTACCGCTGTCTGAGTGAAGGAATGGAATCCAAGTGGAGGTATCCGGGGAGTCAGTGGTCTGCGTTAGCAAGTTGTACCACTGCTATGTGAGAGGATACTGGAACAGGTGAAACTGTAAACAGGAGTCAGTGGTCTGCCACTAGCAAGTTGTACCACTGAATATATATGTGAGGAGGTGCACGGGGAGAGACTGCAACACAATATATACACGGGCACCTTGACTTTGATCCACAGTAATATGCACAATATAAATGTATAAATGACTGAACAACACTGCCAATATAGAAAGTCTCTTGAAGTAATCCAGCATGAGATAACACAGTCAATGATGGCAGTAGAGTCAGCAGATAGTACACTCCAGAGGAGAACCAACACAGTCCAGCAAGGTATGCATACCGTGGTTCAGGAGAAGGCAGTCAGACAGGAGTGCAGAGATACCTGAAGGGCAGGAGGCCAGCAGGATACAAGTCCCTGGATGGGTGAAGCGGGGGTCTAGCAGGTGCAGCGCACAGGTAGGTAGACCAGCAGGGAGCACAGGAAGGCGTGGAGAGCGGATCAGCAGTAGATGGATGAGTAGCGCTGAGAAGTAACAGCAGCGGGTCTCTGCGGGAACACGGAGGTAACCAATAGCAACCAGCAGGTGCAGTAACGATGGGACCCCGGAGCAGAGTTGAACTGGAACAGATGATCACGGAGAGTAGCGGGTAGCAATAGTAGCAGCAGACTCAAGGAAACACGGTAGAGTTGACAAGGACTGAAGACTGAAGCGCACAGAGGCAGCGGATAGGAATCAGCTAAACAGTCACGATGAAACACAGACGGGTTGCAGGTTGAAGACTGTAGTGCACGGAGGCAGCGGATAGGAATCAGCTAGCAGTCACGATGATGAAACACAGACGAGTTGCAGGTTGAAGACTGTAGTGCACGGAGGCAGCGGATAGGAATCAGCCAAACAGTCACGATGATGAAACACAGACGAGTTGCAGGTTGAAGCCTGTAGTGCACGGAGGCAGCGGATAGGAATCAGCTGGCAGTCACAATCATGAACAGGTGAGTGGATGTGGTTGAAGCCTGTAGTGCACGGAGGCAGCGGATAGGCATCAGCTAACAGTCCCAATGATACATGGTAGAGTTGAAGTGATAGAAGACTGTAGTGCACGGAGGCAGCGGATAGGAATCAGCTCACAGTCACGATGATACAGTAGATGGTAGAAGTGGTATGGGAACCACAGTAGTAGAAGTGGTTTGGAAACCACAGAGGTAGAAGTGGTTTGGAAACCACAGGAATCAGCAGGGCTGAATAAACAAGGAAACACAGGAACACCTTCAGAGACTCATGGGGAATGAGACTCCAAGATCAGGCAACGTGGTGTTGACCACAGGTGCTTAATATAGGGAGGTTGCCTGATCTGCCAATTAAGTTAAAGGAACATACACTGAAGGTTTGGAAAGGGCTGCGCATGCGCAGTCCCTCAGGATAGAGGACGTCCACGGTTCCTAATAGTCCGGGAAGAAGCACTCACAGTCCGGTGAGTGACACTGGATTTGTGCCAAAGCCGCTGCCACACCAAAAGCCAGGTTTGACAATCCTTGCTACAGGGCCCAATGGCAAAACTGCTACGGACAGAGGGCCAGGTGCAAAGCTGTCTAATCTGAAGTGTTTTGAATATGATGAGCCAGGCCACTTTAAGTCAGAGTGTCCTAAACTACAGTAACCCATGGACTGTTCCATGGCACGTATTGGGCCTGCTTTTGCTGTTTTACCATGAGTCCCACATCAGGAAGTCCTTGTTTGTTCTGGGTGACTGTGCTAATCAACCAAAACCTTGTTCTGGCCTTGGTTGACTCGGGGAGTGAACTTTCATTGGTTTTCAGCTCTGCCTTACCCGAAACCATAACTTCTCGGTTGCCCAAGGTGAAGGTTCTTTGCGTACATGGCACGACAGAGGAGTATGAAAGAACAATACTACCAGTCACACTCAAAGACAAAACTGCTATGGTGGTAGCTGCCATAGCACCTAAACTCCCATATCCACTCATTTTGGGGCAAGACTTCCCACTGTTTAATGAGGTCCTCGGTGAGCGGATTCGGCCGGACATGCCGGCAACTGATGCAACGGTCGGAAGCCCGGTCTTAAAGGAACCGTCTAACAATCCACAACATCTGGATATCGATATTTGGGTACCGCCAAACCGGAATGCCATCCTGGGAGTCACAGCAGGAGTTCCACAAAAGCATCCACCTGCGGGAAAACATGGACAGTCCAAACTAGCATTGGTCGGTGATGTCGCAGATGAGCCCACCCCGCCTGTCAGTGAGGATACGGACTGGTCCGCAATACCAATTTTGTTTCCTCTGCAGGACTTTGATCGGGACAAACTTAATGATGCCACTTTGGAACATGCCTTTAAAAGTGTGACTGAGGTAAATGGGGTAGCGAAAGCCGCCCAGCCTGCAGAAGGTATACCATATTTTATTGTCAAAAATAATTTACTGTATAGAGTTGCTATTGTACAGGGGGGAAAAGTAGAACAATTAATGGTTCCTCAGGTCCATGTACCCCGAGTGTTAAAAGCAGCACACACACACATGTCTGTGGGGGACACCTAGGCGAGGATAAAACACGGGAACGAGTTCTGCTTAGGTTTTACTGGCCCGGGGTACACATGGCAGTGAAAAAGTATTGCCGGTCCTGTCCCATTTGTCAGAGAACCTGTCCCAAACCCATGTACAGGGCACCTCTCATTCCAATACCAATAGTACAAGTTCCTTTTGAACGGATAGCCATGGACCTTGTGGGGCCACTGGAAAAATCCGCATGTGGGCACCAATATATACTAGTGGTGCTTGACTATGCAACCAGGTTGTCACGGGCACTAGGAGTCTTTACCCAGGGATCACCAGGTGATAAGCTTACCAGAGCAGTATAGGTGGTAATATGGTACTCTGGTAGCGGGGTGATCACGGAACAGGAGACAGCAGATGATAGAGATGCTCGGGAAAGTCTATGACTAGCAGCACTGGTAATATATATGTAGTAATACACGAGGAACTGAATGGACAAAGGACACGTGAGGGTAGTCAGTGGTCTGCGGTAGCAAGTTGTACCACTGCTATAGTGAGGAGGAATGTCCAACAGAAACGAGGAGGTGATGAGAGTCAGCGGTCTGCGATTAGCAAGTTGTACCGCTGTCTGGGTGAAGGAATGGGATCCAGGTGAAGGTATCCGGGAAGTCAGTGGTCTGCGTTAGCAAGTTGTACCACTGCTATGTGAGAGGACACTGGAACAGGTGACACTGGAAACAGGAATCAGTGGTCTGCCACTAGCAAGTTGTACCACTGAATATATATGTGAGGAGGAGCACGGGGAGAGACTGCAATACAGAGGATACACGGGCACCTTGAACTTGATCCACAATGACATGCACAATATTGTAATGACTGAACAGCACTGCAATAATACAAAGTCATAGAAACTATCCGGGCAAAAGATAACACAGTCAATGATGACAAAAGTCTCAGCGGATAGTAAGCTCCAGAGGAGAACAACTCAGTCCAGCAAGATATGCAATACACCAGCACAGTCAATGAGAAGTATGCATACCGTGGTTCAGGAGCAGGCTGTCAGACAGGAGTGCAGAGATACCTGAATGGCTGGTGGCCGGCAGGATGCGAAGTCCCTGGAGGGTGAAGCGGTAATCAAGTAGGTGCAGCACACAGGTAGGTAGACCAGCAGGGGAACAAATACTCAGGAAGCAGTAGTATGTAGAACTGGACTCCTGGAGGACCCTGAAGAGTAGCGATGGTCTAGACGAGATGAAAGCAGTGAGGCGCAGATCCGATGCAGACTGGCGAGTAGAGACCAGCAGGAACACTGAGAAGCACGGAGAGCGGATCAGCTGCTGCAGACACGAGTAGAACTGAGGAGTAGCAGCCAGCAGGACTCTGCAGGTACACGGAGGTAGCGTATAGCAACCAGCGGGTGCAGCCACGATGAAACATGGGAGAGTAGAGCTGAGCTGGAACTGTTGAGCACGGAGAGCAGCGGGTAGGAATAGTTGTAGCAGTCTCGAGGAAACACGGGAGAGTTGAGATGAGCTGAAGACTGTAGCGCACGGAGGCAGCAGATAGGAATCAGCCAAACAGTCACGATGAAACACAGGAGAGTTGAAGTAGTCTGAGGACTGTAGTGCACGGAGGCAGCGGATAGGAATCAGCAACAGTCACGATGAAACACAGGAGAGTTGGAGTGGTCTGAGGACTGTAGTGCACGGAGGCAGCGGATAGAAATCAGCTAACAGTCACGATGAAACACAGGTGAGTTGAAGTGGTCTGAAGACTGTAGTGCACGGAGGCAGTGGATAGGAATCAGCTAACAGTCACGATGAAACACAGGTGAGTTGAAGTGGTCTGAAGACTGTAGTGCACGGAGGCAGCGGATAGGAATCAGCTAACAGTCACGATGAAACACAGGTGAGTTGAAGTGGTCTGAAGACTGTAGTGCACGGAGGCAGCGGATAGGAATCAGCTAACAGTCACGATGAAACACAGGAGCGTTGAAGTGGTCTGGAAACCACAGGAGTAGAAGTGGTCTGGAAACCACAGGAGTAGAAGTGGTCTGGAAACCACAGGAATCAGCAGCGCTGAATACATGAGGAAACACAGGAACACCTTCAGAGGCTCATGGGGAATGAGACTCCAAGATCAGGCAACGAGGTATGGACAGCAGGTGCTTTAAATAGGGAGTGTTGCCTGATCAGCCAATTAAGTTAAAGGAACAGGTACTGAAGGTTTTGAAAGGGCTGCGCATGCGCAGACCCTCAGGATGGTGGACGGCCACGGTTCCTAAACACACGGGAGAAGCACTCACAGTCTGGTGAGTGACACAGGTATCCAGAGGCAATTCCCCTAAAAAACATAAAGTCCAGCACCATAGCTAGAGAACTTGTATTGATGTTTACTCGCTTGGGAATACACAAAGAAATTCTCACAGATCAGGGTACTCCATTCATGTCTAAACTGATGAAGGACATGTGGCAGTTGCTAGGGGTTACGGCGATTCATACCTCCGTGTACCATCCACAAACAGATGGCTTGGTGGAATGCTTTAACCGCACATTAAGGCACATGCTCAGGAAAGCAGTGGCTCAAGAGAAAAAAGATTGGGACACTCTTATTCCCTATTTGATATTTGCCATCCATGAGGTACCTCAAGCTTCAACAGGGTTTAGTCCCTTTGAGTTTTTGTTTGGGAGACAGCCCAGGGGTATCTTGGATATGTTAAAAGAAGGGTGGGAGCAGCAAGGTCCCAGGGAGCCAAATCTGGTACAATTTGTGTCCCAAATGTATGAGAGGCTAGGAAAGATAGGGCCCATTGTGCAGCAACATGTAAAGGAGGCTCAGGAACGACAGAAGAAAAGTTATGACAAAAGTGCTGTTGTTCGATTTTTTAAGCCTGGGGACAAGGTCCTAGTCCTGGTTCCTACCCAGGAAACCAAACTTTTCGCCCATTGGCAGGGGCCATATGAAGTCCGCCAGTTAGGTAGGAGAAGGGAGGAGCAAATATATCATGTTAACCTCCTTAAACCTTGGCATGATGAAGAAACCTCTCCTCAGGTAGTGATTACTGCCATTGAAAAGTCTGAAGTGTCCATAGAGCCAGCGTTGTCTGTTAAGCAGAGACAACAGACTGAAGAAATGATTCGCCGGAACAGGGATGTCTTCTCTTTCCTCCCTGGGTGCACTACCTTAATCGAACACCACATTGTCACTCCGCCATGAGTCATTGTAAAGCAGAAGCCGTATCGTATTCCAGAAGCCAGACTGGTGGACGTGAGAAAGGAGATTGAGAAGATGCTCCAGTTAGATGTAATTGAAGAGTCCACTAGTGAGTGGAATAGTCCCATCGTGATTGTTCCGAAACTCAATGGAACAATTAGGTTCTGCAATGACTTTAGGCGCCTAAACAGTATGTCGCAGTTTGATGCCTATCCGATGCCACGTATAAATGTACTAGTGGAAAATCTTACTGGTAGCAGCTATTTGACAACCCTTGATCTAACAAAGGGTTATTGGCAAGTTCCCCTGACTTCCACGGCCAAGCCAAAGACTGCATTTTCCACCCCTGATGGTCTCTATCAATATAAAGTCCTACCCTTTGGGTTGCATGTGGCACCTGCCACCTTCCAAAGGGCCATGAATAAATTGCTACGACCTCACACAGCTTATGCAGCCGCTTACTTGGACAATATAGTGATTTATACCCCAGACTGGGGATCACATTTAGCCAAAGTTGAGGAGGTCTTAGCTTCATTAAGGTCAGCAGGGTTAACAGCTAACCCAGAGAAATGTGCCATAGCCATGAGAGAAGTCAAATATTTGGGGTACGTTGTCGGTCGAGGGCGTGTAAAACCCCAGCAAGACAAAGTAGAGGCAGTCAAAAATTGGGCAAGACCAGAAAAAAAGTCGCAGTTAAGAACCTTTTTAGGCTTAGTAGGTTACTACAGGCAGTTTGTAAGCCACTTCGCCACTAGAGCTGCTCCACTTACGGACATGTTAAAAAAAAGTTGTCCAGATAGATTAACCTGGTCTGACTCTGCAGAAACCGCCTGGTCTGATCTTCGGTTAGCTTTATGTTCCTCTCCAGTTCTACAAGCACCGGATTTTACCCGGAGGTTCTTTCTCCAAACTGATGCTTCTGGTGTTGGCTTAGGTGCAGTCTTGTCACAGGAGAAGAATGGAGTAGAAAATCCTGTCCTGTACCTAAGTCGTAAGTTGCTTCGAGGGAACAAAAATATGCCACTGTGGAGAAAGAATGTCTCGCCATAAAATGGGCTACAGAAGCTCTGCGCTATTATCTAGGCAGAGAGTTCACCTTAATAACAGATCATGCACCATTAAGATGGATGCAGAACAACCGGGAGGTAAATGCCAAGGTAACCCGCTGGTTCTTGGCACTGCACCCTTTCAAGTTCTCAGTAGAACATAGACCTGGGATTCTGCACAAGAATGCAGATGCATTGTCATGAAAATATTCGCTCCTCGCGAAGTCCACGTCCCCCTACTTGCAGATGCTAGGGGGAGGGATACGTAACAAAGTAAGGCATTTATCTGACAAGATGCAGAGAAAGCATGCAAGCAGAATAAAACATTGGTGCAGTTATGCACCTAGATTGAGGTTAAACCAGGTAAAGACTTTTGTGTAGTTTAAATCAGGGTTGTCCAACCCGCGGCCCAGCACGCCTGTAAATGTGGCCCAGAAGGAGCTTTGGTTGTGGTAAGGGGGCAGCACTGTTAATGGGAAAAAAAAATCCTGCAAAAAAAAAAGAAAAGAAACTACTTACCTTGCGGTCACGTCAGCTGGTACTCTGGCTCCCTCCCTTGTCTCCTCCTCCGTGCGGCACTCGCAGTGAATTTCGGGTGTGATGTCATCATGCCCAACATCCATTGCGGAGCGCAGCACAGAGGAGACACCCGCGCGAGAAGAACAATCAGCAGCACAGAATTGGAGAAAAGAAGAGAAGAGGACAGGAGAACAAGCCTATTAAAAGGTAAGTTAAGGGGGATTTTTTTTATTATTTCAAGGGATGCTGACCAGTGAATAAAAGTCACCTGGTCCTGGAGCATCATGGACCTTATCTCCCTGCTACATACTTCTACTTGTAATACTAATGGGGCATTATATATTATTCTCTTTGGCCCATTATAAGTTGTTATCCCTTAACTAACATAGTGGTATAATTAGCAAAACAGGTCAGAATTTGGGGTCACAGTGGTATATATGTCAGGCACCGCAGGCCTGGTCAGGGCACCCTGATATAAAATGCCTGGCTTAAATGCACTTTATTGATATTGCATCGAAACAATACAAAAAGTGATTATAGTAGAATAACTAGAGAGGATTTTTTGAACAGGGCGATTGAAAGGTAAGTATAGGGGGATTTGAAAAAAAAGTGATATATATATATATACATCACTTTTTTCTCATATATATATATATATATATATATATATATATATATATATATATATGTTAACTATGTTTTCTATGTTTTTTTTGGATGATCAGCTATCGTTATTGTTAGTGTATCTTATGTGCGGCCCAAACCAACTCGTCGTCTTCCAATGTGGCCCAGGGAAGCTAAAAGGTTGGACACCCCTGGTTTAGGGTCTCCAAGAATTGCTGTGAAATCTGTACGGTGTCACAACATTTACCATCCTGACAATAAAACTACATAAAAAGGAAGTTGTTCGCGTGTGCTTCAGCAGTAGCGGGCTCTTGCCACAATATATACACATACATATATATATATATATATATATATATATATATATATATATATATATATATATATACACATACATATATATACATATATATATGTTTACACTTATATATATATATATATATATATATATATATATACACATATAAACATATATATATACACACACATATATTTACACACATATATATATATATATATATATATATATATATATATATATATATATATATATATATACACACACATATACATATATATACACACATATATATATATATATACATATATATATATATATATATATATATACATATACACATATACATACATAAATACATATATGTATATATACATATATATACATACACACATATACATACATAAATACATATATGTTGTCACGGGCACTAGGAGTCTTTACCCAGGGATCACCAGGTGATAGGCTTACCAGAGCAGTATAGGTGGTAATATGGTACTCTGGTAGCAGGGTGATCACGGAACAGGAAATAGCAGATGATGAGATGCTCAGGAAAGTCTATGACTAGCAGCACTGACAATATGGAGGTAGTAATACACGAGGAACTGGATGGACACAGGACACGTGAAGGTAGTCAGTGGTCTGCGATAGCAAGTTGTACCACTGCTATAGTGAGGAGGAATGTCCAACAGAAACGAGGAGGTGATGAGAGTCAGCGGTCTGCGGATAGCAAGTTGTACCGCTGTCTGAGTGAAGGAATGGAATCCAAGTGGGGGTATCCGGGGAGTCAGTGGTCTGCGTTAGCAAGTTGTACCACTGCTATGTGAGAGGATACTGGAACAGGTGAAACTGTAAACAGGAGTCAGTGGTCTGCCACTAGCAAGTTGTACTACTGAATATATATGTGAGGAGGTGCACGGGGAGAGACTGCAACACAATATATACACGGGCACCTTGACTTTGATCCACAGTAATATGCACAATATAAATGTATAAATGACTGAACAACACTGCCAATATAGAAAGTCTCTTGAAGTAATCCGGCATGAGATAACACAGTCAATGATGGCAATAGACTCAGCGGATAGTACACTCCAGAGGAGAACCAACACAGTCCAGCAAGGTATGCAATACACAGCACAGTCAATGGGAAGTATGCATACCGTGGTTCAGGAGAAGGCAGTCAGACAGGAGTGCAGAGATACCTGAAGGGCAGGAGGCCAGCAGGATACAAGTCCCTGGATGGGTGAAGTAGGGGTCTAGCAGGTGCAGCGCACAGGTAGGTAGACCAGCAGGGAACACAGGAAGGCGTGGAGAGCGGATCAGCAGTAGATGGATGAGTAGCGCTGAGAAGTAACAGCAGCGGGTCTCTGCGGGAACACGGAGGTAACCAATAGCAACCAGCAGGTGCAGTAACGATGGGACACCGGAGCAGAGTTGAACTGGAACAGATGATCACGGAGAGTAGCGGGTAGCAATAGTGGCAGCAGACTCAAGGAAACACGGTAGAGTTGACAAGGACTGAAGACTGAAGCGCACAGAGGCAGCGGATAGGAATCAGCTAAACAGTCACGATAAAACACAGACGGGTTGCAGGTTGAAGACTGTAGTGCACGGAGGCAGCGGATAGGAATCAGCTAGCAGTCACGATGATGAAACACAGACGAGTTGCAGGTTGAAGACTGTAGTGCACGGAGGCAGCGGATAGGAATCAGCCAAACAGTCACGATGATGAAACACAGACGAGTTGCAGGTTGAAGCCTGTAGTGCACGGAGGCAGCGGATAGGAATCAGCTGGCAGTCACAATCATGAACAGGTGAGTGGATGTGGTTGAAGCCTGTAATGCACGGAGGCAGCGGATAGGCATCAGCTAACAGTCCCAATGATACATGGTAGAGATGAAGTGATTAGAAGACTGTAGTGCACGGAGGCAGCGGATAGGAATCAGCTCACAGTCACGATGATACAGTAGATGGTAGAAGTGGTATGGGAACCACAGTAGCAGAAGTGGTTTGGAAACCACAGAGGTAGAAGTGGTTTGGAAACCACAGGAATCAGCAGGGCTGAATAAACAAGGAAACACAGGAACACCTTCAGAGACTCACGGGGAATGAGACTCCAAGATCAGGCAACTAGGTGTTGACCACAGGTGCTTAATATAGGGAGGTTGCCTGATCTGCCAATTAAGTTAAAGGAACATACACTGGAGGTATAGAAAGGGCTGCGCATGCGCAGTCCCTCAGGATGGAGGACGGCCACGGTTCCTAAATGTCCGGGAAGAAGCACTCACAGTCCGGTGAGTGACAGTACCCCCCCTTTTAAAGGTGGGCACAGAACGCCTGGAACCGGGCTTGTCCGGATTTTTGGAATAAAACTTCTTCAGAAGGGCAGGAGCATTAAGATCTTCAGCTTTGATCCATGAACGCTCTTCAGGACCAAAGCCCTTCCAATGAACGAGGAAACGGAGGACTCCTCGCGAAATTTTTGCATCCAATACCTCAGTAATCTCGAAATCCTCCTCCTGATGAACTTGAACTGGCTGCGGTGCTGAGGAAGGAGTCGAGAAACGGTTGATGATGAGAGGTTTGAGCAAGGACACATGGAAGGCATTGGAAATCCGAAGATTCTTAGGAAGAAGAAGTTTAACACATACTGGATTGATAACTTGAATGATCCTATATGGACCAATAAAACGAGGGGCGAATTTCATAGATGGAACCTTCAAACGAATATTTTTGGTAGATAACCAGACACGATCTCCAATTTTTAGTGGTGGAATAGCCCGCCTCTTCTTATCTGCGAAAGACTTATATTTGTTAGATGTCTTCTTTAAACAGGTTTTGACCTGAGACCAGATATTTTTGAAGGTCTGACAAGCAGTCTCCACAGCAGGAACTTGGGTGGGCGGGAGGGCAGGAAATTCCGGAAAAGACGGATGGTGACCGTAGACCACAAAGAATGGAGTTTTGGATGATGACTCATGGTACATGTTGTTATGGGCGAATTCAGCCCAAGGGAGCAATTCTACCCAGTTGTCTTGGTTGGCTGAAGAGAACATCCTAATAAAAGTCTCAAGATCTTGATTGACTCGTTCCGTTTGGCCGTTAGATTGCGGATGGTAAGACGATGAGAGTGCTAATCGTATGCCCAAGGTTTTACAAAGGGCCCGCCAGAATCTGGAAACGAATTGTACTCCTCTATCTGACACAATCTCAGACGGACATCCATGGATGCGGAAGATTTCTTTAATGAAATGTTCAGCCAGAGTAGACGAGGAAGGTAAACCGGACAGAGGGACGAAATGAGCCATCTTCGAAAATCTGTCTACCACTACCCAAATAGTATTGTGATTCTTACTTGGTGGCAAATCAGTAACGAAATCCATACTAATATGGGTCCAAGGCTTGGACGGAATGGGTAGTGGTCGCAGCAACCCTGCTGGAGTTCTGCGGGAGGATTTGAACTGAGAACATAAATCACAGGAAGCAATAAACTCTTTGACGTCTCTCCTCATTGAAGGCCACCAGTAACTACGAGAGAGAATCTCAAAGGTCTTATGTTCACCGGCGTGTCCAGAAAAACGAGAGGCATGGAACCACGAAAGGATTTTCCTCCTCAGAGTAGGAGGCACGAGGGTCTTCCCAAATGGTAGCATTTTGGTGGATGAAGCAGCCAGAGAAATACATTTGGGGTCTAGAATAGCATGGTTGGGAACCTCTTCTACATCAGAGGACGTCACAAAAGCTCGAGATAGAGCGTCAGCTTTCTTGTTCTTAGCAGCTGGTTTGAAGGTTATAATTAATTCAAAACGGGAAAAGAAAAGAGACCATCTTGCTTGACGAGGGTTCAAGCATTGAGCAGATTGCAAATATGACAAGTTCTTATGATCCGTGAAGATCGTCACCGGATGGTGAGCTCCCTCCAACAAGTATCTCCATTCCTCTAATGCAGCTTTGATGGCCAGCAACTCCTTGTCCCCGATAGTATAGTTTTTCTCTGCGGGCAGAAGACCCCGAGAGTAGAAGGCACAAGGATGTAATTTTTGTTGCTCCGAGCGTTGGGAGAGAATAGCTCCTAAGCCCACATTAGAGGCATCTACTTCTAGGAAGAAGGGGAGTGTCACATCAGGTTGTCGCAGAATGGGAGCAGACGAGAAGGACTCTTTGAGGATTTGAAAGGCTTGGAGAGCCTCAGATGACCATTGCTTAGTATTAGCCCCTTTCCGAGTTAAGGCCACAATGGGAGATGCAATGGATGAGAAGTCTTGAATGAAGCGTCTATAGTAATTGGCAAAACCTAAAAAACGCTGGATGGCACGAAGAGTAGTTGGCTGAGGCCAATGTAGTACAGCATTTACTTTGTCTGGATCCATCTTCAGGCCAACTCCGGAAACTATATACCCCAAGAATGGAATCTGGGGTAACTCGAATGAACATTTTTCCAATTTACAGAACAACGAGTTTTTCCGTAGTCTGGAGAGGACCTCTGCCACATGTTGGTGATGAGAAGGCAGGTCCTGTGAGAAGATCAATATGTCGTCCAGGTAGACAACGACACATACATATAATAAGTCCCGAAAGATCTCATTGATGAAACCCTGGAAAACCGCGGGGGCATTACACAGCCCGAAGGGCATTACTAAATATTCGTAATGCCCATCTCTGGTGTTAAACGCGGTCTTCCATTCGTCACCGGAACGGATTCTAATTAAATTGTAGGCACCACGAAGATCCAACTTAGTAAATATCCGAGCTCCCTTGATGCGATCAAATAGCTCAGTGATCAGCGGAATGGGATACCGATTCTTGATAGTAATGGCGTTGAGTCCACGAAAATCTATACAAGGGCGTAATGATCCATCCTTCTTTTTGACGAAGAAGAACCCAGCTCCAGCGGGAGAGGTGGAAGGTCGAATGAACCCACGCTGGAGATTCTCCTGTATGTACTCAGATGTGGCTTGAGTTTCAGGTAACGAGAGAGGATAGACCCGACCCCTGGGAGGAGTCTTGCCAGGTAGAAGGTCGATCGGACAATCCCAAGAACGATGAGGAGGAAGACGTTCAGACTGAGCTTTATCAAACACATCGGCAAATGAAGCATACTGCGGAGGGAGTCCCGGGGAGGAAGATGAGATGGAAGATTGCTGTACTTTAAGAGGAACAACTTGAGAGAGACAACGATGGTGACATTCAGACCCCCAAGACGTAACTTGAGGGGTGCGCCAGTCAATCTGGGGAGAGTGACACTGAAGCCATGGAAGGCCTAAGACAATCGGACTTGTCGTGACTGGAAGAATTAAAAACGAAATTTCTTCATGGTGTAGTACACCAATCTGAAGGGTTACTGGAGACGTACTCTGGGTGATGAGACCATTGATGAGGCGTGATCCATCTATAGCCGTCACAGTAATGGGTGTTTTTAAAGTGATCACTGGTAGGGACCATTGATTCACTAGTGATTTAGAAATGAAATTTCCTGCTGCTCCGGAATCAATCAATGCCTGTGACTCAAAGGATTTGGTAGCAAAGGAAATCGTAACATCGAAAGCGCAGACTTTAGATTTCATAGACAATGGAGAGGACTCCAGGGACCCTAACTTCACCTCTCCAGAACTAGTTAGGGCCTGGCATTTCCCGATTTCTTAGGGCAAGAACTGAGCATATGTGTGGAATCAGCACAATAGATACAGAGTCTATTCTTTACTCTTCGTTTCCTCTCTTCTAAAGATAATTTGGAACGTCCTATCTCCATGGGAATCACAGAAGATGAAACTGGACGAAATTGAGGGTTTAAACGAAGAGGTGCTTTAGCAGAAGTTGTTTTCTCAGATTCTCTTTCACGAAATCTCATGTCTACACGATGGCAAAGAGAGATCAAATCTTCTAGTGACGAAGGAAGCTCTTGGGTAGTCAGTGCATCTTTAATTTTATCGGAGAGCCCCTGCCAGAAGGCGGCAACTAATGCTTCAGTGTTCCACTGAAGTTCAGAGGCTAAGATCCTAAATTGAATGACATACTGTCCTACTGTAAGGGAGCCTTGTCGCAAACGAAGAATGCTGGAAGCAGCGGAGGTCACACGACCTGGTTCATCGAACACACTTCGGAACGTGGAAATGAATTTGGCACTATCTTGTAGAATTGGATCGTTTCTTTCCCACAGAGGGGAGGCCCAAGCCAGGGCTTGTCCAGAAAACAATGAGATAAGATAGGCCACTCTGGAACGATGGGTAGAAAAATTTTGAGGTTGGAGTTCAAAATGGACTGAACATTGGTTAAGGAAACCTCTACAAGTTTTGGGGTCCCCGTCATATTTTGACGGAGTAGGCAGGTGAAGCGTAGGAGCTGTAGACACCTGGGATGGCACTGGGGAAACGGAGGAAAGCACAGGAGCTTCAATACTAGCTGTAACAGTCTGTCCAGATGTTCCTTGGGAGGTTAACGATTGGTAACATTGAAGTAACAGCTGTTGGCGAGCATCCTGTTGCTCCATACGGCTGACCAGATGCTGCAGCATCTCTTTAGCAGTAGGTTCCGTATCTGGGTCTGTCATGGCCTGATCTTACTGTCACGGGCACTAGGAGTCTTTACCCAGGGATCACCAGGTGATAGGCTTACCAGAGCAGTATAGGTGGTAATATGGTACTCTGGTAGCAGGGTGATCACGGAACAGGAAATAGCAGATGATGAGATGCTCAGGAAAGTCTATGACTAGCAGCACTGACAATATGGAGGTAGTAATACACGAGGAACTGGATGGACACAGGACACGTGAAGGTAGTCAGTGGTCTGCGATAGCAAGTTGTACCACTGCTATAGTGAGGAGGAATGTCCAACAGAAACGAGGAGGTGATGAGAGTCAGCGGTCTGCGGATAGCAAGTTGTACCGCTGTCTGAGTGAAGGAATGGAATCCAAGTGGGGGTATCCGGGGAGTCAGTGGTCTGCGTTAGCAAGTTGTACCACTGCTATGTGAGAGGATACTGGAACAGGTGAAACTGTAAACAGGAGTCAGTGGTCTGCCACTAGCAAGTTGTACTACTGAATATATATGTGAGGAGGTGCACGGGGAGAGACTGCAACACAATATATACACGGGCACCTTGACTTTGATCCACAGTAATATGCACAATATAAATGTATAAATGACTGAACAACACTGCCAATATAGAAAGTCTCTTGAAGTAATCCGGCATGAGATAACACAGTCAATGATGGCAATAGACTCAGCGGATAGTACACTCCAGAGGAGAACCAACACAGTCCAGCAAGGTATGCAATACACAGCACAGTCAATGGGAAGTATGCATACCGTGGTTCAGGAGAAGGCAGTCAGACAGGAGTGCAGAGATACCTGAAGGGCAGGAGGCCAGCAGGATACAAGTCCCTGGATGGGTGAAGTAGGGGTCTAGCAGGTGCAGCGCACAGGTAGGTAGACCAGCAGGGAACACAGGAAGGCGTGGAGAGCGGATCAGCAGTAGATGGATGAGTAGCGCTGAGAAGTAACAGCAGCGGGTCTCTGCGGGAACACGGAGGTAACCAATAGCAACCAGCAGGTGCAGTAACGATGGGACACCGGAGCAGAGTTGAACTGGAACAGATGATCACGGAGAGTAGCGGGTAGCAATAGTGGCAGCAGACTCAAGGAAACACGGTAGAGTTGACAAGGACTGAAGACTGAAGCGCACAGAGGCAGCGGATAGGAATCAGCTAAACAGTCACGATAAAACACAGACGGGTTGCAGGTTGAAGACTGTAGTGCACGGAGGCAGCGGATAGGAATCAGCTAGCAGTCACGATGATGAAACACAGACGAGTTGCAGGTTGAAGACTGTAGTGCACGGAGGCAGCGGATAGGAATCAGCCAAACAGTCACGATGATGAAACACAGACGAGTTGCAGGTTGAAGCCTGTAGTGCACGGAGGCAGCGGATAGGAATCAGCTGGCAGTCACAATCATGAACAGGTGAGTGGATGTGGTTGAAGCCTGTAATGCACGGAGGCAGCGGATAGGCATCAGCTAACAGTCCCAATGATACATGGTAGAGATGAAGTGATTAGAAGACTGTAGTGCACGGAGGCAGCGGATAGGAATCAGCTCACAGTCACGATGATACAGTAGATGGTAGAAGTGGTATGGGAACCACAGTAGCAGAAGTGGTTTGGAAACCACAGAGGTAGAAGTGGTTTGGAAACCACAGGAATCAGCAGGGCTGAATAAACAAGGAAACACAGGAACACCTTCAGAGACTCACGGGGAATGAGACTCCAAGATCAGGCAACTAGGTGTTGACCACAGGTGCTTAATATAGGGAGGTTGCCTGATCTGCCAATTAAGTTAAAGGAACATACACTGGAGGTATAGAAAGGGCTGCGCATGCGCAGTCCCTCAGGATGGAGGACGGCCACGGTTCCTAAATGTCCGGGAAGAAGCACTCACAGTCCGGTGAGTGACATATGTATATATATATATATATATATATATATATATATATATATATTGTAACAAAAGGAGGCATTTAGCTGGCAATATGCAGAGAAAGCAGGGAAGTAGAGTAAAACATTGGCACAGTTATGTACCTAGGTGGAGATTAAACCAGGTAAAAACATATGTGTAGTTTAAAATTGGTTTACTTACATGATTTAAAAGCTGCTTCCTCTCAGCAAACAGACAGGGTGGGCCTGATAGTCTAAACAGAGCCAGGGATGGGCGTTTCCTTTTAAAGAGAAGGTGGGTGTGTCATCTGTCCATCAAGCTAGGCCTGTGGGAGGAGTGTCAGGTATAAAACCCTACTTGTTTCATTGTTCAGGGAGATCTATGTATAGTAAGCGTTGAGGGTCTCCATAATTGCTGTGCAAGTATACGGTGTCAAAACATTATTACCATCCTGACAATAAAGAACCATAAAAAGGAATGTACGTGTGTGCTTCTGCAGTAGCGGGCTCTTGCCACAATATATATATATATATATATATATATATATATATATGTGTGTGTGTGTGTGTGAAGTACTGTTTGCACCATAGATCATGGACTTTGGTGACATTATAAAAAATAATAATTATTGGCAATGTTTATGTAGAACTAAACTTAAATTAGGATCCACTATTGTAATGTAAAGAACAAACATTTAGAACATTTATAAATAATATTGTAATCTGATCCCTTTAATCTGGTGCCTTTATTACAAATTATTCAATTATTTTCATGCACACAAAACAGTCTTGCATGTTTATTGGCGGGCATACTCAACAAAGGGCCCCTGTGCAGGAAAATAACTAAACTTTTCCTCTCCCCACTGATACATACTCTTAAATATGTTCCTTTCTCATATATACAATCTCCTTCCTCTTCTAGTTATATCGAGCACCATAATTTTAGCTTTATTTGCCCACAACCAATATTTTCTCCCCCTGTCCAAGGTAACAGCAAGGCAGTAGTTACAGAAGTACTCCTAACCTCTACACATGGTGCCTATCTTATAGCCAAGTCTCCTGCCACCAATGCCAGGAGAATTTAGGAATGGAGACCTTTCTACACACAATAGCTTATTATGTATCAAGGAAACAGTTTAGTCCCTGCAGCACTGATATGGTATTTCATTTTTTTTACTTTTTTTTAAAGAATATTCGGGAGGGCATCTTCTAACACTGAGTCGGTATAAAGTTTTATATATTTACAAGAAAGTGTATTGCAGTCACACTGGTGCTAAATCATATTAATATTCAGGCTTAGATTTGAGACTGCAGTTCATCTTAAATACTAATTTATCATAATTTTCATTGGTAATTTATATAATCAGTTTAGCCATCATCATCGTTAAATTTACCCTGTCACCCTGCCTGCATTAGTCTTACCATCTGAGTCCTATGCTGAGAGTCTGAATATTAATTTACTGATCACCAGTGTCTAGTCACCAGTGTTACTGGTAGTAAATTAATATCTGGTGTCACCCCTTTTCCGGAGTATCATTACAGTAGCCTACCTGCTGGCTACTTCAAATAGATGACTGAAGCACTCTGACTCTTTATCACAATATTGCATTGTTGCAACTTTAATTAAAGAATTCTGCAGCAAATGTGTGTTTTTTGACTGCTGTCAGCCTCCATCCATCCCCATACTTGCCAACTTGCTAAAGTTGGCTTCTGGGAGCGGTGGGCGTGATGGGGTGGGGCTCCAAAATTTGTGTCAAACACCGCAATTCCCAGTGAATCGCAGCGTATTGGACCTAATTCTGCCCACTTTTCTAGGAAGTGGGCAGAATTCTGCCAGATGCGGGAGATTGCCACACTCTCCCAGGAGTCCGTGAGACTCTCGTGAAATGCAGGAGTCTCCCGGACATTCCGGGAAAGTTGGCAAGTATGATTTATCCCATGTAATCATCTTAAGTTGCAGTGAGAGGTGGACAGCAGTTGCTCTTTTTCATATCTAAGATATCCAACTGACACTGACAAACAAGTGATAGCATAGGGGCTTAATTCCACCATAAGGTGTATGTTTTTTTAATTTTTTAAAGAATGCATAGGTTCAATCAATGAAAACATCTATGGGCAGCAAAAGCTTGTATAAGTTATTTTTCCGTCTCTTTAAATAATAAATGAGATGAGCAGGTTTCCAAAATATTATATTTCTATCATTTATTAAAAAGGTATTATACATAGATACAGCCATACTGGACGAAGCAGACATACGCCCAGGGTCTCAAATGCCAATTGACACCCTATATTTGATTAACTTATTGTTTTATAGAATATGAAACTCTTTCTTACTTCAAAACACACCTTCCCAGCTTACATCACTGCTGGCACTCTATCATTAAAATAACATGTTCTATTGGACGATGATTTATTTGGCCATATCATGCGATGATTGTGAAATGCAATCATATGACCATTATCTAATCTGTTTTGCTCATAAATTGTGCTGTAATGGAAAATTACTAAAACAGTGTCTCTTGTTATGCAATATGTGTATTGTGCAACAAGTTCTCTTAAAAGTACAGACCCTAATCTTAAATATATGAGCTTATATGTATTTCTATTAGTTTTGTTAAAAGTTACTTTGACAGTTTCCCTCCTTTTTGTTTACACAAAAAAGGTTCTTTTTAATGTGACTATGCCTAATTGAATAGGAGTATATATTTCTGTCAGCACTGATGTTCTCGGATTGGTTTGGCTCTCGCAAATATTTGTATACAATACAAACCATACTTTAAACAAGTATACAGAAACAATATTGCCACAATAAATTTCATGTAAATATACATTTGGTTTGATAGCCACTTTTCAAGTCCAAAGAACCATATGCTTGGATTTAAACATGTCGATGATGAATCATTTTTAAAAGTCTTTATAATAATTTTGTCATCAAAATCCTTCTTCATATTATGGGCGTTGTTTATATAACATGTGATTATAGCTTCTGGATCTGAAGTGTCGTTA
The DNA here is from genome assembly GCF_038048845.1 of Mixophyes fleayi. NCBI lineage: Eukaryota > Metazoa > Chordata > Amphibia > Anura > Limnodynastidae > Mixophyes > Mixophyes fleayi. The sequence continues at coordinate 96,510,055 of NC_134406.1, forward strand.
ATTAGGTAATAAACAATAGACTCCAAGTTCAGTCTCAAGGATTAAACTTTATCCTCCTGTTTGAGCTGTTAAATAGTCCAAAACTACTCAATGTTGTAAAAGTTCATATTTTAATAACTGTAATTCAAGTCCAACATAATGAAAGTTATCATGATAAATTTCAGTCACATTATCAATTAAATCCTGACATACGTTCAATTTCATAAATCCATAATTTCATAATTTCCATAAGTAAACATATTATCAATATTTATAAACACTTTATGTCTTACTGACTTATTAATGAGTAGAACATATTTTTATTTATAATATCTCTTCCAACTCATCGTACAACACTGTATAAAACTGAGGAACCACTCTTCTTAAACAGCATAATTCATAATTAATTAATAACCTTTTAAATGAATATTTTCAATATATATTTATATAATAAGTGTTTCCGGGTAAAAGAAATGAACCACAATATTCTAACACCATGGTTGAGATTATCATATCTATGTGACATTTTTTATCTAGTATCGTTTTCTTTTAGTCTGAGTCTGGTTCTAGTAGTGTATGCTTAAAAAGTAAATTATACTAATACAAAGTGTATTGTGTACATATTTTATTCTTTAGTAATTTGGTGGCATATCTTTCAAACTTAGTTACTTCTATCTTTAATTTAGCTTTCCCATTTTATGTAATTTCTAAATCTCTGTCTACATCAAACGTACATGGTTCTTTACACACGGGCTCATATGGTTCGGGCACTATAACCACTGTATCACACTTATTCATGCTAATTCTTACACTTTGAAGTATTTATTGTTTTAGGGCAGCAATGTATATACCTGTTGCTGTCCTTTATCTGAGGTATTATAACTTTAACCTTATTTATTGCTTTATTAAACATTAAAAAAAAAATATTCAGTTATATGTGGTGCTAAAACTATAACCAGAGATTTAGTCAAGTTATATATATTTTCAACAATTCGACCATAATCACTAAAATCTCACTTTTGTTCTTGACATATTATATCAGGACTAATGTGTGTCATTCTTCATAAGATACTGGAAATGGTAATATTGGCATATTTTTACTCAGTAAAGAAGTTTTAGTACACATCCAACAATTTGTAACTCCTCACATTTCACTTAACATAACATGAAATCAGTCAACTGGATACTCTCTCTAGCAATATTCATTATTATCAGACCACCATATTAACCACCTTTCTTTTGGTGGAGTACCACAATACTCACAAATCCATTTTGGAATTGGTGGTAATCCTTTACAATTTCTAAATTCTCTGGTTTTCCTGTTTAGAAAAGAAGCAGAAATGGTCTTATTAAAATCATCCTCATCTAATATTTCAGATAGGCTATCACCATATCAACTTTTCCTCAATTTCTTTCCAAAATATATAAATAACGTGTTGAGGCTTCAGGTATCATTGTTCCTAGCAACAAGGTTGAAGGTTTTTTGCGTCGTAAGTCGATAACCTTGTAGAAGATTATACATCATCACTTCCATCTTGATTGAAGAGTTCTTTTAAACGTAACTCAGTCTTTTTATCTGTATTCAGTTCTGAGTCATTTGGTTCCTTTAAGCTTGGGTCTTTGACCTGTTTGCAATGGGAGCTATGGATCCAGATGTATTTCTCTGCAATCTTTGCGGCAGTATCAGTCGTTATAGAACTTGTCTTTAGTAGGACCATCCCATCGATCTGTAATGGAACCAGAGTGTAAGAGATTTCTTACCATAAAATAGTCTTTAGGTTGTCTCTTCTGTGTGCAGGCCCAAGAGCTGCTTCTGGTTGAATGTCTTTGTTCAAGTGTTCTTCTGGACCTTCTGAAGCTTCTGCAACTCTTCAGACAACTGTATGAAATTTTGAGTAGTTAGATCATGATGCAGCTTGAAGTCTGTGGATTAATACCATATATTGGCTGAAGTCCAATAACAGTTCATATGGAGAGAGATTGAGAAGAGGTTTAGAAGGGATTCTAATACCATGATAAACCAAAGAAGTGCCATTCCTGTTTCTTTAATAAACTTAGTTATTATTTAATTACTTCATTTATTATTTCAACTTTCTCTGAAGCTTGAGAATGATATAGTGTATAAAGTTTGAATATATTCCCATCATATTACACATTCTTTGAAACACTTTTTCACTGAAATGAGTCCACTCTCTGGGTATACTCCATCTACATACAAATTCTGGCAAAATCTTCTTAGCAATAAGTTGTACTATGTCTGAGACAGTTAACTAGGCCTCATCCCACCAACACGTATCAATATCAACTAACACATACTGTAACCCTCTTAACTTTTTTCTCCTAATTAAATAAAATCAATACATTAATTTGTAACCTCTGAAAAGGTTACCGTATATACTCGTGTATAAGCCGAGTTTTTCAGCACATTTTTTATGCTGAAAAAGCCCCCCCTCGGCTTATACACGAGTGAACTTGTTGTCTGGTAATTCACTCGTTAATGAGTTAAGAAGTTTAACTTAGAACTGATGCCGGAGCAGAAACTGACAGCTTCTAGGACGGCTGCACTAAACAGATATGCAAGCAAGTTCATGCTGAGTTACAGATTACTCTTGCAATACACAGTGAGATCAATGAGTGTGACGGAAAGCTTTGATAGTATCTATGTGCCTACCAGACAGTGTTAATGATTTGTGAGTAGACTATAGGATTACACTTTGATCATGCTAGATAAAGATGAATGAATGAGTTAACGAGTTTAACTTAGAACTGATGCCGGAGCAGAAACGGACAGCTTCTAGGAGTGCTGTAAACGGATATGGAAGCAAGCTCACACTGAGTTACAGACTACTCTTGCAATACATAGTTAATTCTATTCATGACTTGACTATATGCTATGGCACTAACTAAGATCAGGCTATATACATTGTTATAAGCAGCAGGTAAAGGATAGATATCCCCAGGCTGATTTGAGGGGGATTTAATTCAATTAATACTATAAAGGGCTGTACTTATTGGTGAATAAGGGATAATTATATTGGTAAGTGAGAATCATCCATGAAAAACACAAATATCTGGCCATGTCAAGATTCAAAGGTCACAAGACAATTCATGTCACAATTCAAGCCACCCCCCAATATTTTTATTTTTGAAATTTACCAGTAGCTGCTGCATTTCCCACCCTAGGCTTATACTCGAGTTAATAAGTTTTCCCAGTTTTTTGTGGTAAAATTAGGTGCCTCGGCTTATATTCGGGCAACTGTCTGACTTTAGTAGGTACTATCTTTCCTTCATTATACTTAAGACAAATTATACATATTTCACATTTAGTCTTAGCATCTGTAGTATGTCTGGGCATTCCAACAAAATATAACAATTTTAATCTTGTTAGCAGTGTACTGGGCGATCTCTCTGTGTATTTGTTCCTTTCAGGATAAACCCCTCCTTTTCAAACACCTGCTATACCCTATACATTGATTGAGTAATTTTTGTTTTGTTTTGTTTTGTTTTGGGTTTTTTTTATATTCTAGTAAGACTTTATCTGTCTGTTTGGTATGTGCCTGGCACTTAATGGCTTCAAATTATTTTGGCAAGATTCAAAGGTCACAAGACAATTCATCAAGAATTCCCCTCTCTCTCTTCCACACCAGATTAACATTTACTGATAGTGTCTTATTAGTTTACAAACAGAGATTAAATAATGAGTGTTTACCTAATGCATTGAAGCCACCCCCCAATATTTTTATTTTTGAAATTTACCAGTAGCTGCTGCATTTCCCACCCTAGGCTTATACTCGAGTCAATAAGTTTTCCCAGTTTTTTGTGGTAAAATTAGGTGCCTCGGCTTATATTCGGGTCGGCTTATACTCGAGTATATACGGTATATTGGCAACTGTCTGACTTTAGTAGGTACTATCTTTCCTTCATTATACTTAAGACAAATTATACATATTTCACATTTAGTCTTAGCATCTGTAGTATGTCTGGGCATTCCAACAAGATATAACAATTTTAATCTTGTTAGCAGTGTACTGGGCGATCTCTCTGTGTATTTGTTCCTTTCAGGATAAACCCCTCCTTTTCAAACACCTGCTATACCCTATACATTGATTGAGTAATTTATTTATTTATTTATTTTTTTTTATATTCTAGTAAGACTTTATCTGTCTGTTTGGTATGTGCCTGGCACTTAATGGCTTCAAATTATTTTGGCAACTGTATAGCCTCTATCAGTTGCTTGACTGTTTGTGCATGTTATTACGGTGTTCCTGTTGATGTTAGGTAACCCCTATATTTTCAAATAATTCCAAATCATAAATTATGGTGTTCAGTTACTACGTGCAACGTAAATCTGTGTAAATGTTTACTCGTTTTCTTTTACCTAACTGACATGCTCTGATGAGTGCTGTTATCTAAATGAACTAAGTGTAAGCCTAATGACTTAACTTCAATTATCTCTAATCTATAGTGATTGCACATCCTGTCACTGTCACTAGTGACCCATCATGCATTTATCTATAAAACATTTTCATCAGTAAAGAAACTTTCATCTAGATTCTTCAATGTAGTCTCATAAATGCCTGGTTATACAGAAAAATTACACATTTACTTAATTCAATAATGCTCATTGTCTTCCTTGTCACGTGAGGTTTCTAAGGCAATGATGTAGCAAAATTGAGATTCTGACATTTGCATATTGTAATGTTAGAAGAATTAAAGCAATTTAATTTCCCATTGTATAAACCCTGCTACAGAAACATGTCTAGTCTGTGCATTATTCAGGAGTTATGTGACAACACGAGGGACAAATAAATGTACCCCATGCTGCAACACAATATCCTGTATCTGTTCCACAATAATAGCTGCTATGGCTATAAACCTTAAACATGAAGTAAATGCTTTTGCTACCTATCTAATTGTACACTAATTATCTGTTAAATATCCTAAAACAGTATTATCTTCAGTACAATAGAAAACATTTCTTATAATTGTAGATGCCTAATGCCGGGGTAGAGTCTTTTAATCTCTTCAGCTGCCTCAATGTGTTAAGGAGTGTATGCTAGATAATGTTTTTCAACTTCATCTAGCATACAGCTGTGGCTGAAAATCCTAGTATTCACTGGTTACAGAATTGTGACATATCAAGAAATAAATGTACTGATTTTATTTATTTTTCTTTTCATTATTCTGAGTTAGAGGGCGTTCAAATATCAGGACCACCCTTTAGGAAATCTAAATATCTCTGGCCAGGTGTCCAACAATTTAATCTTTTTAATAGATAAATGAATTTTCTCCTTCTTGGATACTTTTGAAAGAAAACACAATAATTATTTAGTTTCTTTACTGCAGAACATCATTCACATATTGTGGTTTTCTGGTCTCCTGTGGGTGCAAAAGATTGCAAATTATAACAAATAATATAGAAATGTCTATAAAACTTTATAAAGATTGAACCCCCCTGTTGGCAACAGCAAAAACAATATTCTGAATACTTCTTATTAGCATTAAAAATAATCGCTGCGCAATTTATGACTGAGATCTGCATTGGTATGCAGGGCAGAGTCCAGTCATTTGTCCATTCTATGATACAAAGCTCAGAACACAGAAAATTTTCCATATACTGAACTCCTCCTCTTGGCATGAAAAATGAAAAATTCACCCCATTCCATAAGACGTGGGAGATGGGAGGAGAGACATCTTTGAAAAATGGTGACTCTTCAAAAAACAAATGTCTGACGCAGCTACAAATTTCACCACCTCCCTATATAAACCACTACACAGATGCTATTTTCAAAGCAAACCAACTATTTTTTTCAATGCAACTATTTTCTGATAAAGCTAACATAACACAGATTTTGTTTGCCGTATTTCAAATAACAATTATTCTACTTCAAAACAGCAAAGAATTCTCAAAGTTTAAACACACACATTGTGTTCTATGTGTAACCAGAGATTCGGTTCACACTACATGCCAAAAATATTATGCAATCGCTCTAAAAATATTTTAACATACATTTCATCTGCAAAATCACTATTTCACTTTTTAACACACATTAAAGACCTTATTTAAATATTCTTCTCATGCCTTCCTGCCGATTCAACCAACAAAGTCCCTTCCAATCTGGGTGTGACCATGTCTTTTGCAGTTGCTCGCTGTAAAACTGACAAATACTATTTATTTACTTAATATCTCCATAGAAGTTCTTTAAACCTTAAATTTAATCTGTACATCTTCCGGATTCATAAAACCAACATATTTTTCTGACAATATATATATATATATATATTTTTCTCCTATCTCCCTGTCGTTCTGAAAATTAAATACATCATTTTCTCATATGTACTACGCATATTAAGACCAGATGTTTCACTGAATACACACTGAAATCACACAAAAAAAATTCTCTGGAATGCACGCTTACAAGATAAGCTTAAGAGAATTTAACACTTGCAACGGGACATTTATCTATGCTTTAAAACAACATTTAACCATTACAAAAATCTTAACAGGCACTACAAAAAAATCAGACTATCTTTAGCCTATTGTCTTCAAGATGATAAAGAAATTAAATGTCCAGCATTTACAGCAATAGAGCTGAACATCAGTATGGATAACAGAAGTTATGAAACAAACAATTCACTGTTCAATAATATTAACACAGCTTCAGTATGGTGTAAGGTTTGCAATTCTAAAAACAGATGAAGTATTTTACAGCGGGCAGTTATTAGCTTTCTTACCAGCTTAGCTCAATGTATTTCCAACATCTGCAAATCATAAGGACAATATAAAAAAAACCTCAACCCATTCAGTATTAACACTATACACTGCGATGGCTTTATCATTATATATTTATTTCTGCTTTCCTTTGAAATTTATGCAATTTTTTTTACTGCTCATATCACTTATTAACAACTAACAATTAAATAACATTTTAAAGTCTAGCTTGAAACTTAAAATTCCATATTTTTAAAAAAAGCACATTTTATAACTTAGTTATTTTTTTCCCTTGCATTTCCCCCTTTTTAGAGTTTTAATGCAATCATGATTTAAAACTCTTTAGGCACTCTTACTTATTTACCCGGAGGGAGCCAAGCCCTTTCTCTCCTTAAAAACAGCACACTCCATCCCGACTTGGAGTCTCTGTTTATTTAAGGGATGCGTCCATCATGAGAAACCGGCATTTCTACTCGTATTTTATAACTTGTTTTTTTTCCCAAGTAAGTCTACCGAGTAGATCACAAAACATCCCAACGCTGTCTGCCAAATATAGGTAATCAGCCTATACTGCAAAAGCATTTCATTTAACACATTAACTTTGAAAGTCACATCTCTTAACTTTGCATACAGCTTTACAGTGTTAAACACTAAAACACTAAAATGTCTATTGCCAGTTATGGGTGGCCAGTCCATATTGGAGAAAAGCACATTTTAGCAACATTTAAACTAACAATATTTTCTTAAGTTACTAAGTTTCTGCAGAAACACATTAAATTAACTACTACACATTTAGCAATAAGGTCCTAGGTTACTTTACATATCAGCATCCACCCCCACCCTCTCTTCACTCACTGCTTCGGTACCTCGATACACTTCGGAGCACAGATATCTTTATATTTAACACATCTGATACTCACCAGTGCAGAGGAGTGTAGGTCACCCCCCTTGTCGAAGCAGTCATGAAGAGAGTAAGGTGTGGTATGTGATACTCATAGGACGATAGCCCCCAGCTTGTATAAGTTATTTTTCAGTCTCTTTAAATAATTAATGAGATGAGCAGGTTTCCAAAATATAATATTTCTATAATTTATTAAAAAGGTATTACATAGATACAGCCATACTGGATGAAGCAGACATACGCCCAGGGTCTCAAATGCCAATTGACACCCTATATTTGATTAACTTATTGTTTTATAGAATATGAAACTCTTTCTTACTTCAAAACACACCTTCCCAGCTTACATCACTGCTGGCACTCTATCATTAAAATAACATGTTCTATTGGACGATGATTTATTTGGCCATATCATGCAATGATTGTGAAATACAATCATATGACCATTATCTAATCTGTTTTGCTCATAAATTGTGCAGTAATGGAAAATTACTAAAACCGTGTCTCTTGTTATGCAATATGTGTATTGTGCAACAAGTTCTCTTAAAAGTACAGACCCCAATCTTAAATATATGAGCTTATATGTATTTCTATTAGTTTTGTTAAAAGTTACTTCGACAAGCTGTACAAACAGTATAAATGTCCTTAGTAAGGATTTATCCTTGAATTCTGACTTTGTGATAATAATATATGGCCCCTGTTCAGTGGCAAAGCTAAAGGGCTGCTTCTAGCATTTCTGTACTATACTGCAGTTATCACTGTAAAAGTCCATAACAGGAAAGGTTTAAAAAAACCTGGGTGTATATTTAATAAACTAAGGGTTTAAAAAAGTGGAGATGATGCCTATAGCAACCAATGAGATTTGAGCTGTAATTTTGTAGAATGTACTAAATAAATGATAACTAGAATCTGATTGGTTGCTATAGGCAACATCTCCACTTTTTCAAACCTGCAGATTACTAAATAACTAATGGACTTTGCACTTGTATTCCAGATTAGCTTTTTATGTTTTGACTAATATATATGCATTTTTTATTGTTTATTAAAGGTTGTTAATTTTACTACACTACATACTGCTAGTTTCGCTTTTGTACATTGTATTTACTGAGCTGCTGCCTATCAAGGGTGGGCACACATAGAAGTCTACAGACACAGATGTTCAACAAATGAGCACTTTTATCATTACTCCTTGGTATGCAACCATTTATTATACCCAAGTTCTAGTTTAAATTTTACTAACATAAAGCATCGTAAAGGCTCCCTCTTTTTGTATTATTTATTTACAGATTCAGCACCTCCAAAAATGGTGCTTTCAAGGGAAAGCTGCCACCTCCAGCCCAAGAGGAAGCAACTCTATGTTATTATTATAGAGATCTGTTCCAAATTATCTTTGCACTTTATTCTGGTTGAAATTTACTGGCACTTTGTTCACGGACATATCGTATATACTCTAGTGCCCAATTACTCACTTTACGTGGAATATTTGTAACTATGCAGCTTTAGATTTTAGATTGCACCTATCTGGTGACCATTTCTTATCCTTCAACTAGATGAACTTGTTATCTTTGCAGTGTAAGCAGCAGGAGCAGAACCTGTATTTTCTTGGACAGCCTAACTGTTTAATCCAGTGTTTATAACATACATATGGGGTGGCAGCACAGTATGAGGTGAAGGGAGGATACTTTTTTAAATCAAAATGAGGTTTCTGCTTTTGGTATCGGACACAGAACAGTAGGAGTTGAAATTATGTGTATCTCTGGTTTACCATTCTTTAATTAGAACCTTCTCATAACTTCTACTAACTCCCCCTCCCTAAAAATTATTTATACTTTTCAGAGCATCTATTCATTTCTGTATGTATGCTGTCACTGTGGTGGAAAGTTAACAATGTATGTTTGTGTTTCATTTATATTTAAAGTAAGGTAAGCACATGTGTAAAGTGTAGCCCTGTATGTGTGTGCATTTGTTCAGGCTTCTTATAAACAGATTATTGTGTCTTTTGCACACAGAACACACACTGCATAAGGCCATCATCTTAGAAGTATTCTGTAGAGTCACTCACAAATCCTATCATGTAGAAAGGTTTTGTATTTGTGGTTTTATTCAGCACAACTGTTAGAGTCGCGGCGCTGGGACATGTTGCCAGGTTGGGAAGTCAATCAGCACTCCCCGACCACCTATTTAAACTTTGGTGCTGATGTGAGCCAATCAGAGCTTGCGGAGGCGTTACGCAGCAACGCAGCGACCCTGCAACAAGCAATATGTAGGGAGGACAATCAGGAGCCTAAAGATCAGACTCGCCGAACACTGTAGAAACCTCAGGAATAGAGTAGAAACTCAGTGTTTCGGCTCACTTTGTGCATTACCATAATAGTGACTCTACGTTGCTAAAGTATCTAGGAATAAGAAAGTCAGACGTAATTGGAGAGGAGGTGATTTTCTAGCCCAAATCTCAAGAGAAGAGGCTAGATGGATATATGATCTAGGATCTATGGCACCCCATGGTTTGAACTTAGACTTTGATCTAGGGAGCTTCCTCCACATCAATTGATTGCATCAACTAAACAATGTATAGTCAAAACGGTTAGCTACTGCAATTTTTACACTTTCCATTCTGAGATTTTTTCATACTAATGCTGCCTACATTATGAAGATTATGTGAACCAACTCTTTTTATGAAACTCTATTTATGAAACTTCTTTTTGATATTTTATATATAATAGTGAAATATATCATGCCCAAGTCCATAGAGTACCACTCACACACTATTCTCCCTACATTATCCGTGTCTTTATTGTTTTACACTTATTACAATTTTACTCTCTGGATGTTTATTAGAATTGTATCGCTGGTAGTGAACAAGCACACTACCAGCGAAACGCACGTCGGTTTCGCTGGTCACATCTTACCTGCTAACTGTTATTATTACTGCAGTCCTTAATACCAATTCTAAATATTAGACAGACCTATATTATTTATCCTATGAATTCAATACAATCGGCAAGTTACATATCTGCCGTATGCGCTACTGACTTATAAGTGCTTGGTATCATTGTGCCTTTTTGGGGTTGTTAACAAGCGGTCTTTACTTAGAAGGGGAATGAATAGAGCAGAGACCATTTGAAACAATTATGGTTAAATTCCACATGGGGCTCTGAACTGGTAGTTTGGAGCAACTCTATAGTAAGACACGGATGATATAACTATGTACTACTAACCGTATACTTTGCATAATTTTCACCTTCTAACTATTTAGACATCTGAGTGATTATATGGGGAATAACTATTTATACCCCACATATGAGATATGTAGCAAATTTTCGCTTCTCCAATATAGAAAGAACGGGGAATAAAACAAGTGTACCGCAATATAAAAATATATTCATTGGCCATAATTAGGCTAATACACTATTATATAACACTAAAACGATTCTTCTAAATGTGTTGGAGCACACATTTTCTTTTATAATATTATGCGTGATACTCCCCGTTATATTCGACTCTGGATTAATTGTAAATAGATAATTTGGGCTTTATACACACCACACATTACCCCCTATGGACAGCTTCTTTAAATTAGAAACACCAGTACAGGGGTATTTCAATCCTAGATGGTAGATGGTATCTATAATCTACTTGCTTCATCTTCTTCTCCCCGCACAATCTGAACAAGTCGCTAGATACAATTCTGTTACAATTGACATTATAGTAACAGTGTTCAAAGAATTCTATTGGATAAATATATAAACACATTATATTGTGCTCCTAACAACTCAATTTTTTTTACTTCTGCTAATAATTAAACTATGATAGCAGAATTATATGAGTTGTATTGAAGGAATAATAAACTTTTAAGCTTTTATTTACCTTTTTAATCTATTTTATTCTGTAGAATATTTCACTGTTTTATAAGATTTTTATATAAATAATACATAATAAAAGTTAAGTTTTAAAATCCAGTCTCAGATTAATCCCTCATTTACTTTAATTATTAAATTAGTGGAGTGCTTAGTGCATTTTATCAACCAATTTTTTTCTCTTTCTCTCCCTCTTTCCTGTACATCATTTAAGGTTTTGATGCACCCCTTCAAATTAGATTATAAAGATATAATTATCCAAGATATCTGTCTGAGAAGGGTATTACCACTCCCTAACAATTGGTGCGACCATTCTCCATCCCCTTTGTTTCCATTCTTTACAAACGACTGTATGGTTGTCAGAAAAAAAATTCTGTCACAACATTACTTGAAAATGTTAAGTCACATAACATGCTGACTCTCCCCTTTTGAAAGAAAAACATTTACACACAAACATTCTGAAGTCATGTGCCCTTCACCACTGTGTTATCAGAACTCAAGTCTGTTGTGAGTACCGTTTTTTTATGCAGGGACATTACCTGAGACATCAAATTCGGATCCTGCCACCGGTCAAGGGACTAACCGAAGATCAGACCAGGCGGTTTCTGCAGAATCAGACCAAGTTAATCTATCTGGACAACTTTTTTTTAACATGACCGTAAGTGGAGCAGCTCTAGTGGCGAAGAGGCTAACAAACCGCCTGTAGTAACCTACTAAGCCTAAAAAGGTTCTTAACTGCAACTTTTTTCCTGATCTTGCCCAATTTTTGACTGCCTCCACTTTGTCTAGCTGGGGTTTTACACGCCCTCGACCAACAACGTACCCCAAATATTTGGCTTCTCTCATGGCTATGGCACATTTCTCTGGGTTAGCTGTTAACCCTGCTGACCTTAATGAAGCTAAGACCTCCTCAACTTTGGCTAAATGTGATCCCCAGTCTGGGGTATAAATCACTATATTGTCCAAGTAAGCGGCTGCAAAAGCTGTGTAAGGTCGTAGCAATTTATTCATGGCCCTTTGGAAGGTGGCAGGTGCCCCATGCAACCCAAAGGGTAGGACTTTATATTGATAGAGACCATTAGGGGTGGAAAATGCAGTCTTTGGCTTGGCCGTGGAAGTCAGGGGAACTTGCCAATAACCCTTTGTTAGATCAAGGGTTGTTAAATAATTGCTACCAGTAAGATTTTCCACTAGTTCATCCACAAGTGGCATCGGATAGGCATCAAACTGCGACATACTGTTTAGGCGCCTAAAGTCATTGCAGAACCTAATTGTCCTATTGGGTTTCAGGACAAGCACAATGGGACTATTCCACTCACTAGTGGACTCTTCAATTACATCTAACTGGAGCATCTTCTCGACCTCCTTTCTCACATCCACCCGTCTGGCTTCTGGAATACGATAGGGCTTCTGCTTTACAATGACTCCTGGCGCAGTAACAATGTCGTGTTCGATTAAGGTAGTGCGCCCAGGAATGAAAGAGAAGACATCCCTGTTCCGGCGAATTATTTCTTCAGTCTATTGTCTCTGCTGAATGGACAAAGCTGGCTCTATGGGCACTTCAGACTTTTCAATAGCAGTACTCACTACCTGAGTAGAGGTTTTCTCATCATGCCAAGGTTTAAGGAGGTTAACATGATATATTTGCTCTTCCCTTCTCCTACCTAACTGGCGGACTCTGTAATTGACAGGACTGACAGCCTCTAGAACTTCATATGGACCCTGCCAATGGGCGAAAAGTTTGCTTTCCTGGGTGGGAACCAGGACTAGGACCTTGTCCCCAGGCTTGAAAGATCGAACAACAGCACTTTTATCATAACTTTTTCTCTGTTGTTCCTGAGCCTCTTTTACATGTTGCTGCACAATGGGCCCTATCTTTCCTAGCCTCTCATACATTTGGGACACAAATTATACCAGATTTGGCTCCCTGGGACCTTGCTGCTCCCACCCTTCTTTTAACATATCCAAGATACCCCTGGGCTGTCTCCCAAACAATAACTCAAAGGGACTAAACCCTGTTGAAGCTTGAGGTACCTCATGGATGGCAAACATCAAATAGGGAATAGTGTCCCAATCTTTTTTCTCTTGAGCCACTGCTTTCCTGAGCATGTGCTTTAATGTGCGGTTAAAGCGTTCCACCAAGCCATCTGTTTGTGGATGGTATACAGAGGTGTGAAGCGCCCTAACCCCTAGCAACTGGCATATGTCCTTCATCAGTTTAGACATGAATGGAGTACCCTGATCTGTGAGAATTTCTTTGGGTATTCCCAAGCGTGTAAACATCAATACAAGTTCCTTAGCTATGGTGTTGGACTTTATGTTTCGTAAGGGGAATTGCCTCTGGATACCTAGTCAAGCACCACTAGTATATATTGGTGCCCACATGCGGATTTTTCCAGTGGCCCCACAAGGTCCATAGCTATCCATTCAAAGGGAACTTGTACTATTGGTATTAGAATGAGAGGTGCCCTGTACATGGGTTTGGGACAGGTTCTCTGACAAATGGGACAGGACCGGCAATACTTTTTCACTGCCATGTGTACACCGGGCCAGTAAAACCTAAGCAGAACTCGTTCCCATGTTTTATTCTCCCCTAGGTGTCCCCCACAGACATGTGTGTGTGCTGCTTTTAACACTAGGGGTACATGGACCTGAGGAACCATTAATTGTTCTACTTTTTCCCCCTGTACATTAGCAACTCTATACAGGAAATTAATTTTAACAATAAAATATGGTATACCTTCTGCAGGCTGGGCGGCTTTTGCTACACCATTTACCTCAGTCACACTTTAAAGGTATGTTCCAAAGTGGCATCATTAAGTTGGTCTTGAGCAAAGTCCTGCAGAGGAAACTAAATTGGTATTGCGGACGAGTCCGTATCCTTACTGACAGGCGGCGTGGGCTCATCTGCGACATCACCGACCAATGCTAGTTTGGACTGTCCATGTTTCCCAGCAGGTGGATGCTTTTGTGGAACTCCTGCTATGACTCCAAAGGATGGCATTCCGGTTTGGCGGTTCCCAAAGATCGATGTCCAGATGTTGTGGATTCTTAGGCGTTTCCTTTAAGACCGGGCTTCCGACCGTTGCATCAGTTGCCGGCATGTCCGGCCGGATCCGCTCACTGAGGACCTCATTAAACAGTAGGAAGTCTTGCCCCAAAATGAGTGGATATGGGAGTTTAGTTGCTTTAACAGCTACCACCATAACGGTGTTGTCTTTGAATGTGACTGGTAGTATTGTTCTTTCATACTCCTCTGTCGTGCCATGTACGCAAAGAACCTTCACCTTGGGCAACTGAGAAGTTATGGTTTCGGGTAAGGCAGAGCTAGAAACCAATGAGAGTTCACTCCCCGAGTCAACCAGGGCCAGAACAAGGTTTTGGTTGATTAGCACAGTCACCCGGAACAAACAAGGACTTCCTGATTTAGGACTCATGGTAAAACGCTAGCTATACATAGACCAGCTCTCTCTCAGGACTAGCCAGCTTTCCCAGTGTTGGTCTTCGTGAACAAATGGCACAAACAAGCTTTTATACATGATACTCCTCCCCCAGCCTTAGCTTGATGAACAGGTGACACACCCACCTTCTCTTTAAGAGAAAACGCCCATCACTGGCTCTGTTTCAACTAACAGACACACCCTGTCTGTTTGCTGAGAGGAAGCAGCTTTTAAATCATGTAAGTTAACCAACTTTAAACTACACATAAGTCTTTACTTGGTTTAACCTGAATCTAGGTGCATAACTGCGCCAATGTCTTACTCTGCTTGTATGTTTTCTTTGCATATTGTCAGATAAATGCCTCCCTTTGTTACAATATATATATATATATATATATATATATATATATATATTAGAGATGGTCACTGACCCCCATGTTTTGGTTTTATTTGGTTTTGTTTTGCTATTTTGAAAAAAATACAATTTTTTGGGTCTAAAATAACCTAATTTAGTGCTCCACCAGTTTCTTACATAAGTGAGGTAATTCTAAAGCTAATAAATTAGGAAAAAAACAGTTTAATCCCTGGTAGGCCGTCCTTAATGCGAACACTTGTCTGCAAATAATACAGTCAAACCTGGTTGTCTACCTCCTCCATCTTTGATTATTGGCAATGTAGTCATCGTCTTTGGGTGTATATTACACCCTACACTGGTAGTTGAATATTAAAAAAGCAGCCTGCACAGACTGTGGAGCTAGAAAGTAAAATTAAATAGACCACGGTACTTTGGTAGCTATCTATGACCCCCCCCCCCCCCCCCCCGCCCTCCACTTGTGGTTGAATATAAAAAAAGCAGCCTGCACAGACTGTGGAGCTAGAAAGTAAAATTAAATGGACCACGGTACTTTGGTGGCTATCTATGCCCCCCCCACCCTGCCCTACACTTGTAGTTGAATATAAAAAAAGCATCCTGCATAGACTGTAGAACTAGAAATTTGAATATACAAAGAAATGGACAAAGGCAGTTTGGTATCTGTCTGAATCAGATCCCCTCTCCACTAGGAGTAAAATAGAAAACTATTCAGCCGTTATATAATCTAGAATATAAATAGAAATTGAGAAAGGCAATTTGGTATCTGTCTGCATCATAATCATCAACATCCTCATTAGCGCCCTCGTCGCCTCCATAAATCTCCCCCTCACCCTCTTCTATTTCCAAAGTGGCATCCTCAATTTGTGTATCACAGGCTACACTCGGGCTGTTCAGGTACACATCAGCAGAACTGCTGAAAGGGCCCTTCTTTATGGGCACACTAACAGAATGCTCACGATTAGACATACCACTGTTGGATGGACTCTCCACAGGGATTGGTGTCATTTGTGAATCAGAGCAAACATTATCCTCTAATGCCTTACTGTTATCTTGCAGCTCGGCTTTGACGCGTAACAGTAGCTGTGCACCAATTGTAGGCTGGGTAACTTTTTGGGATCTGCCACTTATAGCCAAAGGTGTAGAATGGCATGTTGGCAATTTTTTTTTTATCGCCACTTAACTTTTGCTCAGTAACATTTCTTTTTCGCTTCAACACAGTAAAAAAAAAAATTATTTTGTTTTTTGGACTGATTTCGAAACACTGTAGTTTGACATCGCCTTGCACAGATGACGTACTGGGAACACTAACATCAGGGGGTAAATGTATGAATCTCCGGATTCTTCATCTCCGGCGTGTTCAGCCTCTTCAGCGCTTAAATTTAAAGCGGCGCTGCATTGTAAAGGGAAGTTTCCCTTTACAATGCAGCGCCGCTTTAAATTTAAGCGCTGAAGAGGCTGAACACGCCAGAGATGCAGAATCCGGAGATTCATACTTTTACCCCCAGGACTGGTGACAGAACCTGGTTGCCCATTCTGATCATATGTGGACTGCTTTGAATCCATTTTGAGCGCAAAGCACTTGTAATGGTAAAAATTATTTGGTAAGAAACGGCTGACAAATATGAATTTTGACAGCCAGAAATATTTATGCACAATTATGGGGGACACCCCAAAAGCACTGAGGAGTGCTAAAAATTAGTTGGTAGATACTGCTGACAGATATGACTTTTGACAGCCAGAAATATTTATGCACAATTATGGGGGACACCCCAAAAGCACTGAGGAGTGCTAAAAATTAGTTGGTAGGTACTGCTGACAGATATGACTTTTGACAGCCAGAAATATTTATGCACAATTATGGGGGACACCCCAAAAGCACTGGGGAGTGCCAAATATTACAAAAATAAAATAAACCTCTATCCTCCTCTCTTCTCTAGCGATTTTTGTTACAGCAATTGGAATAAGAATATTGTATTCTCTGTCCCTGCTCTAATCAGCCTGTGACTACACCCTGCTCTTTACCTCTGTCAAATGGCGATGGATTGCTGTGGAGGCGTGTATTTATAATCTTGAAGTATCGCGAGAACCGAGCCATGAGATCCGACGACGTCACAATGACGTTGCCTCGATTTGGATTTGGAGCGGGTGGGAGAGTACCGAGCTACTCAGCTCGGTACTCGGATACCCAAAGTTCGGGTGGGTTCGGTTCTCGGGGAACCGGACCCGCCCATCTCTAATTTTATATATATATATATATATATATATATATATATATATATATATATATGATAGTGGCAAGAACAGAGCAGTCAGCTAAAAACTATTTGCAAAACCAAACAGTGGAAGGTCCTTGCCATTACACCACTGGTCCCAGGATAATAATACGATTGGCCGGTGCTAAATTCTGGCATAGACTTGACAATGATGTGCCCACACAAAGCAGGTCAAGGGATCCTCCACACAAAAGGATCAAGAGTCAGGTTGCTTCAAAAGGGGCAGTGACCTGTGACCAATCAGTGGAAACACCATTTGCACTAGTCGCTGGCTGCAATGCTCTCCTGCCTACTGTGCCTCCTCTGTGACAGGTAAAGAATAATGTTAGCGAAGAATATTAATTCAAGACATTATGACAATAGCAGGGTGGGAGGGAAGTATTCGATTCAGGAAAACAAGAGACCCAGCGTCCACTGGGGGGATAAAATATAGGGAAATTTAGGACCTTCCCTGTAGATCTTAATGACTGGGTATCCAGGAGACTCAATCCCAAATGGGTAAGTGCATGATGTGACACACACACGATTTAAAGTGCATTTGGCTATGGCCTTTCTTGTAAGAGTGAAACTCAATTTGTACCTTTTGTTGATAAATCCAGTGATCTTTAGTGGAGAGCATTCATACCTCCACATTGTTATGTATCTGCCTATTCTTTGTATGTGGCTGCAGTACCTCAATTCCACCAGAGGTGCTGCTGTTTTGCCCCTGAACTTTACACCTTGCCTGTAGGAATTAATCTTCTTACCTAATAAGTACCTGCACCTGTTTCACTGCTTCATACACCTGCCTCAGTCTGTGTTTTGTGCAGTTCGTAATTTGTACCTGGCTGCTGCTTGTCTCCTGTATATAATCCACTCCAGTTTGCTTTACTGCTGTCTGATGTCTCGTTGTGACCTCATATATATATATTACACATTATATATATATACATATACACACACATACACACACACATATATTTTTATGAACTGTAATAGTAATATAATTGATTCTGGCTTGCTGTGTTCTAAAGATACCATCCATTTCATAAAAGATAATACAGAACAACAGATTGATAAGAGAGAGAGTAAGCCAGAGAAGTCAACTTTACAGTCTAAGTATCACAATTTTTCTTTTTCCTCAGCATACAGATACCATGGCAGAGTAAAATGTTATCCTTGCATGCCATCACTTGAGTCATCACTTGAGTTAAGACAGAGCGACATGGACATTTCTAGACTTAAAGTGGCAATGGCAGGAACCGAAAACTCAATCAATTTAATCTTTTAATCTAAGGGATTGGGTTAGGGTTAGGCGCCGGGTCCAGCCATTGCCACTTTAAGTTTGAAGTGTCCATGTCGCTCTATTTTATGATATACAACTCAAGTGTGAAAATTGTACCCATCACTGTCCCACAGATCTGTATATAATAATCCTCCGGAAACATGAAATAGTTGTGTTCCAAGTAAAATAAACAGTTGTCTGCCATCTAGTAGTTCACAGTCAGCCCTCAAATAATTTCTAATGCTTAAAACACATTTAGAGTGCAGAATAGGAGTATATACTGATTGTACATCGAGAGTACACCAACTGTATCTACTTTTCCATGAGACATTCTCCAAAATCTGGAAAACATGAGCTGAGTTTGCATATACAATTATAAATTTACGACATACTTATTAATATAAATATCAACATATTCAGAGATCCTTCATTCTATTTAATATTCATTTTATTGTCTAGATATTTGTATTGCTTAGTTTGTATATGTAATGGGAGGGAGCCATGCATAAAACCTACTTATGTTGCAAGAGCAGCAAGGTCCACAAAATATCATTTTATACAAGTTATGCAAACTTGTATATAGGGTGCTGAAAATCTGCAAATATATTTTTAAGGAAAATCCCTATTCTGTAACGGGATCCAAGATCTCTCCTCAGGTCTATAGTCTTTCCAATTAATTAAATAATGAATACAGCCAGGAGTTATTAAATGCAAATTCAGCTCAAGATAAGTATTCAACCCAGTTATTAAGAAATTTAGAACTATAAAATCGCAAGTACTGCTCCAAGGACTGATTCAACCTCTCAGTCTGGCCATTAGATTGAGGGTGATACACAGAGGATAAGCTTAGATTGACAGCAGGGCGCTTTAAATTTTTCTTGACACATGTCACAACGCTGTCAGACAGCAGAGGCGGTCAGTTCTCCAATTGGAAAGCCTTCCTGTCATTATGCTGCTGTCTTCGGGGGTCGATTTTCTATTCTTTTTGGCTTTTTTGGAGGCATGACAGGTGTTAGAATTACGAGCATAGTTTTATCGTACCCCACCCGACTTTGTCTCCAATGTGAAGGAGGGGGAAGGTTCTTTCATGATCAGCAACTCTGTGAGCTTAGGCTTGGCTTGAGACCAGATTCAAGAAAAGACATGTACCATGGTGTCAGCTTTTGGAACAGTAGAGCAGGGATTGGCTGTAAAGTTAGGTAGAGTAGGATGTGCTCCTTAAGCAATAAAGAATGGTGTGGTACCAGTAGACTGTTGTGATTA
Source organism: Mixophyes fleayi (assembly GCF_038048845.1). NCBI lineage: Eukaryota > Metazoa > Chordata > Amphibia > Anura > Limnodynastidae > Mixophyes > Mixophyes fleayi. Next base: position 96,530,114 of record NC_134406.1, read on the forward strand.
AATTCGGCCCAAGCAAAAAGATTGCACCAAGTGGACTGATCCTCCAAGGAGTAGCAGCATAAAAAGTGTTCGAAGTATTCCTTGACCAGTTCAGTATGGCCATTCGTCTGGGGATGGTACCAAGAGGAGAATTTAAAATAGACACCTAAATTCTTTGTCACGGGCACTAGGAGTCTTTACCCAGGGATCACCAGGTGGTAAGCTTACCAGAGCAATGTAGATGATAATAGTGTACTCTGGTAGCAGGGTGATCACGGAACAGGCAATAGTAGATGATGAGATGCTCAGGAAAGTCTATGACTAGCAGCACTGGTAATATGGAGGTAATAATACACGAGGAACTGTATGGACAAGGGCAAGTGGAGGTAGTCAGTGGTCTGCGTTAGCAAGTTGTACCACTGCTATAGTGAGGAGGAATGTCCAACAGAAACGAGGAGGTGATGAGAGTCAGCGGTCTGCGGATAGCAAGTGGTACCGCTGTCTGAGTGAAGGAATGGAATCCAAGTGGAGGTATCCGGGAAGTCAGTGGTCTGCGGTAGCAAGTTGTACCACTGCTATGTGAGAGGAATGGAACAGGTGATACCGGAACAGGAATCAGTGGTCTGCCTTCAGCAAGTTGTACCACTGAAAATATATGTGAGGAGGTGTACGGGGAGAGACTGCAACACAGGATGTACACGGGCACATTAAACACGATCCACAGTAATATGCACAATATATATAAATGACTGAACAGGTCTGCAAATATAGGAAGTCTCTTGAAGGAATCCAGCACAAGATAACACAGTCAATGATGGCAATAGACTCAGCGGATAGCAGACTCCAGAGGAGAACCAACACAGTCCAGCAAGATATGCAATACACCAGCACAGTCAATGAGAAGTATGCATACCGTGGTTCAGAAGGCAGTCAGATAGGAATGTAGTGATACCTGGGCGGCAGGAGGCCGACAGGATGAGAAGTCCCTGGATGCAAGAGGCAGGGGTCTAGTAGGTGCAGCGCACAGGTAAGTAGACCAACAGGGACACGAATCCACAGGAATCAGTAACACATGGAACTGGACTCATGGAGGACCCAGGAGAATGGAGATGATCTAGCAGAGGAGTAGCTGATGAGATACGAATCCAATGCTGACAGGAGGGTAGAGACCAGCGGGAAACAGGAAGGCGTGGAGAGCGGATCAGCAGTAGATGGACGATAGGACTGGCAGCGGCAGCAGGACTCTGCGGACCCACGGGAGCGATGAGATGAGGCTGACGTGCACAGGAGCAGCGGATAGGAATCAGCTAGCAGTCACGATGATGAACACAGGCGAGTAGCCAGCTGGAGGCTGTAGTGCACGGAGGCAGCGGATAGGAATCAGCTCACGGTCACGATGATGAACACAGGCGAGTTGCCTGCTGGAGGCTGTAGTGCACGGAGGCAGCGGATAGGAATCAGCTCACAGTCACGATGATGAACACAGGCGAGTTGCAAGCTGGAGACTGCAGTGCACGGAGGCAGCGGATAGGAATCAGCTCACAGGCACGATGATGAACACAGGCGAGTTGCAAGCTGGAGACTGCAGTGCACGGAGGCAGCGGCTAGGAATCAGCTAACAGAGTTGATGATGAACAGGTGAGTGGATAAGGAGAGAAGGCTGTAGTGCACGGAGGCAGCGGATAGGAATCAGCAAACAGTCACAATGAAATATAATAGCGTTGAAGTGGTATAGGAGACTGTAGTGCACGGAGGCAGCGGATAGGAATCGGCAAACAGTCACAATGGAATATAATAGCGTTGAAGTGGTATAGAAGACTGTAGTGCACGGAGGCAGCGGATAGGAATCAGCTCACAGTCACGATGATACAGTTGATGGTAGAAGTGGTATGGGAACCACAGTAGTAGAAGTGGTTTGGAAACCACAGAGGTAGAAGTGGTTTGGAAACCACAGGAATCAGCAGCGCTGAATACACGAGGAAACACAGGAACACCTTCAGAGGCTCATGGGGAATGAGACTCCAAGATCAGGCCACGTGGTGTTGACCACAGGTGCTTAATATAGGGAGTGTTGCCTGATCTGCCAATTGAGTTAAAGGGACATACACTGAAGTATAGGAAAGGGCTGCGCATGCGCAGACCCTCAGGATGGAGGACGGCCACGGTTCCTAAATGTCCGGGAAGAGGCACTCACGGTCCGGTGAGTGACATTCTTTCAGAAAACCCTCCAGAATCTGGAAACAAACTGAACTCCTCAGTCCGAAATGATTTCCTGCGGACATCAGTGATGACAGAAGATCTCACCAATAAAAATGGAGGCCAATTCAGATGCGGATGGTAGACCCCTGAGAGAGACAGAGTGGACCATTTTAGAAAAGCGGTCCACTACAATCCAGATGCTATTGAACCAATTACAGGTAGTTCTGTAATGAAGTCTATCGAGATACTGGACCAGGGGTGGTTTGGGAAAGGTGAGTGGAAAAAGTAGACCAAAGGGTGGAAAATGAGGAACCTTGGACTGGGCACAGGTGGGGGTTGAAAAAGGGATGACCAATAGGACGAATCTTGGCAGAAACTCCACTCAGAGCCATGATATTCATGATCGATAATAGGCCAGGGTTCTGGAGAAGGCAGGAGACCAGAGTTCTCAAATGACGAGAGAAAGTATCTGCCTGAGATTTCTTGGAGCTTTGGTGGAAGGTCAGAAATAACTGAAAACTTGAAAAGAACAATGAGCACCAGGCCTGACGTGGATTGAGGCACGGCGCAGTTTGGAGGTAGGTGAGATTCTTGTGGTCAGTAAAGACAGTAACCGTGTGATTGGCTCCCTCCAGAAAGTGACACCACTCTTCCAAAGCTGCTTTGATGACAAATTACTCCTTGTCTCCAATGCATTTCTGTTCTTTTAATTGGGTGTAAATTTTTTAGAGAGGAACCCGCATGGACGGAACTTCCCCGGGTAAGACTCCTGAGAGAGGACTGCTCCAATTCCAAAAGAGATGTCTACTTCCAAGAAGAAAGGTTTGTTTTGGTTAGTCTGTGTAAGAACAGGTGCAGAGTAAAAGGCTTTTTTCAGGGACCTGAAAGCTGCAGTTGCCTCTGGTGGCCAGGACTTCAGAAGGGCACTGTGGCTGGATCACTTATAAATAACTTATTGCAATAATATTTTTAAATTATTAGCACAGTGTGTCAATTTATATCGTTGCAAATGCACTGATTCTTGATACTGTGTATTTGAAATTTACTTATTTTATTATATTGTGTTATATTTATGTATAAGAAATGCATTCATTTCTGAGGTATTGATTTGTTACTTCTGATACAGGATGTCATGATTGGATTTGTATAATTGTTCTAAACAAAGTCCCTCATGTTAATTAGACCCTTTCATCTCAGTGGTCAACACGTCTGTTTAGCCTGTATACACAGCAGGGGGTACTGCCTCTCTGCCTGTGTGGCTTTTCATTGTACAACTCAAAACCTGTCCGAATAATGCAACCAGCAAGTTTTAGGATATAACAGATTAGTGTAAATTTTGTTAACTTTGAATTGCATTGAAATCCATGTTTTGGGAAACATATTGCATACTGATATTAAAAATAACTCAGACGTGGCGGAGCCATCCCAGATCAGTGGCTGGCTTACCCCCTGCTGACATATATGTCAGAATATGTATAAAAAGAGCACTGGTTTGTACTGAAATGTATCATTCCATCTGTATCTTTCTGAATGTCGTTAGTGCCTTCAACTAGTGGCTGTAACTGTCCTTTTTAGGACTTCCTGAACTAATAAACATCTCTGCTTCAGGAACTTGCTTTGACACCTTATTGCTATGACCTGCAGATTAGACCCAAATCTAATCCGTTCAACAGCTGTTCTGAGGTTGGACCCAGCTTTCCAGTACCAACACTTTGGTTGCTACCTGTAGCTCTGGCCAGTGTAATAGGCCAGGGGTACAATCAACAGTAACCCTAAACTGAAGGCAAGAGGTCAGGGGTACCAGCGCTAGTGTACCAGCAAGGGGGGTACACTAGTAGCGACAGTTACTCAGACGAACGTTGTTCTGAAAGTCCCTAAGGAGTCCAGTGGTGACAGCAGCTTAAGCCCCTCCTACTGCGGTTAGAGGGTTCATTTGGGATAAAGAGAGGGGGCGGTGGCAAGATAAGCCCAATCGGTTCCCAGCAACACAACAGACAGGATGGCATAGGCGGTCCATCCTGTCACAGGCACCCTTCCCTGTAAGAATGGTTATGGGAGCTATGAGGGTGGAGAAGTCCTTAATGAATTGGAGATAATTGGCAAAGCCAATAAAAGGCTTGACGGCTTTCAATCCCAGAGGCTGTGGCCACTTGTAGATAGCCACTATCTTCTCTGGATCCGTCTGTAATCCCGTGCCAAATAACAGATACCCCAGAAATGGCACTTACAAAGATTCAAAGAGGCATTTCTCCAGTTTACAGATGGTGCTAGCATAATCAGGTAAGATCTCTTTGACATGAGTCTGGTGTGACCATAGATTTTGAGAGAAGATTAGGATATCTTCAAGGTATACTACCACAGAGTGGTAAAGCAAGTCACAAAAGACCTCATTGACAAAGGCTTGAAAGACTGTCGGGGCATTGCACAGGCCAAAGGGCATAACCAGGTATATGTAATGGCCACCCCAAGTATTAAAGGTACTCTTACATTCATCACCAGGACAAATGTGGATGAGGTTATAGGTGCCCCGGATGTCGAGCTAAGAAATGAGAGGTAACGAGTAACAGTTTTGAACCGTAATGGCTTTCAACTGTCGGTAGTCGATGCAGGGTCTCAGAGAACTGTCTTTTTTAACAAAAAAGCACCTAGCCCCTGCAGGAGAGGAGGATTCCCAAATAAAACCTCTTTGTAAATTTTTGGAGATATACAAAAACATGGCCTGCGACTCTGGTAAGGATACCGGACCCCCGTGTAGTCCTGCCTGCAGACCATTACACCTCCTCTGATCCTGTCTCCTGGCTGTCAGCTTACCTGGACCTCCATGTATGCCTGCCGTTACACCTCCAGCTCCTGTGCATGCAGGCTACTGCACCTTCGGCTATCCAGCTCCTGTTCCTGCAGACTACTGCACCCACCTTCAGCTATCCAGCTCTTGTACCTGTAGACTACCGCACCTTCAGCTATTCAGCTCCAGTGTCTGCAGACTACCACAAGTTCAGCTATCCAGCTCCTCTGCCTGTACACTATTGCACATTCAGCTATCCAGCTCCTGTGCCTGTACAGTATGGCACCTTGAGCGATCCAATTCCTGTGCCTACAAATTGTTGTACCACCTCTGGTCCAGTTCTAAAGCTTCTCTAAAACCCAGATCTCTGTTCACTCTAGTACTGCAGACTATCGCTATCATCTGGTATCCTGCTACAGACTCTTTGTGTTACCTGTACCTGCACATTCGGTCTCTGTCTGCCTGCTGATCATTTCATCTGCTATATACTTTAGTCCTCAGCTCTACCTGGCAATCCTGACATTTGAAATCCAGTACCTTTGTTTATCTGCTGTTTTCATTTGCTTTATCTCAGTCCAATCTGTATGTTCAGCGCCTAATAAACCAATTTGCTTCATTCTACATTAATCTTCGTGGTTTTCGTGCTAGGAATCCTGACAGTTATATTATCATCATCATCATTTATTTATATAGCGCAAGAAAATTCCGTAGCAGTTTACAATTGGGAATAAACACAGTAATAAAACAATACTGGGTAATACAGACAGAGAGAAAGGTAGGAGGAGAGAGGTAACATTAATGACCATAATATAAAACTCACGTTCAACTTCAATAGAGATAAAATGTATTTATTTATTTGGATATGTAAATCATCTAAGCTAAAATCCTCTGTCCTGACCAGAACTATTGACAGTGGGGGCAGTGGGTTGCCAAATATTAGGAATTACTATTATGTGTTACAATTACTAGGATTTACCTTAGTCAGTATTAGCGCCGGCCTTCCCAGGGAGCGGAGTCTAACGGCCCTCCCGGTCTTCTCCAAGAACCGCTGCAAGGCAGAATGTTTTTTTCTGCCGGAGAACCGCAGGTCGCGGCCCCCTGGTTAGCCTACTGATGTAAGGATAGGGTTCTATGAGATGGACAGGCATGATAGGGCACAGCAAGCAAGGTAATAAGCAGAAAGCAACTAATGTAGCGAGATTCCAGATCCCCAGTCCTGGGAGAGTAAGGAGATGAGTCCAAAGGTATAGCCGGGTCGGTACACAGGAGTCAGCCGGGTCAGCAGTGCCAGGGATAAGACAGAGTAGCCAGAGGACAATAGCCGGGTCGGTACACAGGAGAAGCCAAAAACACAAGGGAGTACAAAGAGGGAGCAGGAACGAGGAGAGGAAGCCAGACGCGGGGTTAACACGTTGCTCTGACACAGATATTGTGTCAGAACAGCTTGAAATAGAAATTTGAGGCTTGAGAAGAGATATGTGAAAAACATTAGGAATCCTTAAGGTAGGAGGTAGTTTTAGTCTGAAAGCTACCAGATTGATAACTTCAGAGATCTTGAAGGGACCAATGAATCGAGGGGCGAATTTTCTAAAAAAGAACTAACAGGTGAAGATTCTTTGTAGACAGCCATACCTTGTCGCCAGGGGAAAGTACGAGGGACGGTCTCCTTCTCTTATCAAAAGCTTTCTTACTAGCGGTAGAGGTGTGAAGCAGTCTGTGTCTTATTAAATCCCACCTAGAAGAGAAATCTTGAAAAAGGGTATCTACAGCAGGGACTCAGGATGTGGGTAGAACATTAAATGGAGGAATTTTAGGATGGAACCCTTGGAGAGCAAAAAAGGGGGATACAGAGGTAGAATCATGAGAGTGATTATTGTGGGCAAATTCCGCCCAAGGTAACAAATCGACCCAGTCGTCATGTTTTGCCGAAATAAAGCATCTGAGGAATTTTTCAAGTTCTTGATTGGTCCTCTCAGTGAGGCCATGAGTTTGGGGATGGTAGGCAGATGAAAAATTCAACTTGATCCCACAGACATGAGAAAAAGCTCTCCAAAATCTTGCCACGAACTGAGTTCCACGATCTGAGCCAATTACATCCGGACAACCATGGAGGCGGAAGATCTCCTTTATGAAAAGTTGTGCCAGAAGGGGAGCAGAAGGTAGACCCTTCAAAAGTACAAAGTGAGCAGTCCAAAAAAGCGGCCCGTGACGACCCACACCACGGAGAAACTTTTGGAAGGAGGTAAATCTGTAATGAAATCCATGGAGAGATGACGTTTTCTTGACACCTGAATGGCCAGAGAATCAAGAGGCATGAGCCCACTTGAGGAATTTAGACTGTAGATGAGGAGGAACAAACGTCTTCCCACGAGGAATCGCTAGGCAAGTGGGAGTGGTAGCTACTATACATTCTGGATTCAAGATAGACCTAGGGACATCCTCTACAACATCCATAGAGTCGAAGGAACGAGATAATGCATCAGCTTTCTTATTTCTTGAACCTGGCCTGAAAGTGATGATCATATCAAAGTGGTAGAAGAATAGGGACCATCTGGCCTGACGGGGATTTGGGCAAGATGCGGATTGCAAATATAGGAGATTCTTATGATCCGCATAAATCGTAATGGAAAACATGGCTCCTTCCAAGTGATGTCTCCATTCTTCCAGGGCTAATTTAATAGCAAGGAGTTCCCTGTCCCCAATGGTATAATTCTTTTCCGCAGCTGATAACTTCTGGGGAAAAAAAACACACGGAGAGTATCTCCCAGATGAGTCTCTGTGACAAGATAGCCCCAACTCCAACAGAGGATGCAACGACCTAGAGAAAAAAAGGGAAGGTGGGGTCCGGTTGATGTAAAATAGGGGCTGAGGTGAAGGCTTTTTTAAGGAAGAAAAAGCCCTCACAGACTCAGGTGGCCAGTGTTTCGCATTGGCGGACTTCTTGGTTAAGGCAGTAATAGGTGCAATTACGAAAGAGAAGCCTTTGATGAACTGTCGATAGTAATTAGCGAAACCGGTGAAACGCTGGACCTCCTTAGGTCCCATCCGCTGAGGCCACTCAGAAACCGCCTTCAACTTCCCTGGATCCATGCAGAAACCAGAACCAGAAACCACATCACCAAGAAAGGGAAGACGATACTTCTCAAAGAGACATTTATCCAAATTACAGAATAGGTGATGTAGGCATAGACATTCAAGCACCAGGGACACATATGATGCGAATTGATGTCAGCAGAAAATATCAAAATATCATCCAGGTAAATCACAATAATCTGATAGGGGAAGTCCTGAAAAATTTTGTTGATGAAATTTTGAAAAACTGCAGGGGCGTTACAAAGCCCAAAGGGCATAACCAAGTATTCAAAATGTCCATCATGAGTGTTAAATGCAGTTTTCCACTCATCCCCTTGCTTGATGCGAATTAAATTGTAAGTACCCCTAAGGTCTAGTTTGGAAAAGATAGAGGCCCACTTAATTCTGTCAAAGAGCACCGAAATCAAAGGCAAGGGATATTTATTTTTTACAGTAATGGCATTAAGCCCCCGGTAATCTCTACAGGGACGTAGCCCACCATCCTTCTGCTTAACGAAGAGGAAGCCGGCTCCCGCAGGGGATTAGGATTTCCGAATAAAGCCCCATTTAAGGTTTTCTTCAATATAAAGGGGACATGGAGTTGGACTCAGGTAGAGACAATTGGTAGACCCGTCTTCTGGGCGGCAATTTATCCGGCAGCAGTTCAATAGCACAATCCCACGGTCTGTAAGGGGGTAACTTGAAATCCTCTTTTACACAGACTACATCCAAAAAAGAACTATAGTGAGGAGCCTTATTATCGGAGAGGAACAACACCTCCTGACCAAGGCTATATGACTATTTACAGATACATTTATTTTACACACAATCCCAAATGACTAGATATTTAGATTATTCAGGTAATCTCTATACTTATAGAATACTATATATAATATGCTGAGATCTATTAAGTCAGACTCTTTAATGACACATGAAAATGACAGGAAGAGAGACCTTCGCCCACCATCAAGGGAAGAGAACAGAACTAAAGTTATACAGACAGTTACCATGACCTCCATTTAAACTTTTATTAAAGAAAAAGGTCTGTATGAGCTGGTACCTGATAGTCTTAATAAAATCAATCCAACCATTTCACCATTATGTTAGTGAGAATGTAGAGAAAGAGAAGATATTGTTCACACTTGGTGGACATACCAGATTCCACATGTTGTTAATGCATTACTGAAGGACAGTCTACAAAATAAAATACTATTTTAACTCTTTAGGAAAGGCTGTTTGCTATAAGTGAAGACTTCTCATTGTCTAGTTCTTTAAAGAGTGTATCTGGTTTCCAGTGGAAGCAGTAAAACAAAAGCTAAATACTGAAAACATAACAAGCCCCACCCATTCACACTCTAAAGAATAAAATGTGATTAAAAATGATTTACAGCTTCAATGGGAAAAGACTACCCACCTTTTACATGATAGAGGGCGATAAATGTACCCATATATAGAAACATTGGTTCACCTTTTCCTCCAAACATATAACTATATCATAGAAGCTCTCCCACTGACTTTTCCAGCTATAACTAGTGAGAAAACCTCTGCCAGTCTATTGACATCTGGAAGGGGAAGTACCCTCCACCTGTATTAGGACCTAGGAATAATTGCTTGCAGATAATTGGGCGACGCCTTATTCAGCCTCTGCCTAATCCTTTTTTCCTCCAGTGCACATTCCACTTTGCCTGATTAAAGCTATCCACCCTGCAAAATAAGACAGATGTTAACAATGACAAAAAAAAAAAAGACCATGGGGTAAATGTATTAAGCTCCGGGTTCTTCAACACCTGCGAGTTTGGCGTCTTCAGCGTTTAAATTTAAAGCGGCGATGCCTTGTAAAGGGAAACTTCCCTCAAAAGATTTTTCCCATAGAAATAATGTATTTACGCCCATATGCTGAGTCACAAGCAACTTAAGGTTCATCCAGCTCTGCACATATAGCATATATGCCAAATTTATTTCAGGCATACATACATCCACATACGGATACACACAGCCAGGTCATTAGCAACAGAAAAGTTTAACATTAGTTTTGACAGCGAAAAAAACATATTCGCTATTAGGCTTTATATAATAAACTATACTACTCATATTAATACTACTCATGTATGAATGAAAGTAACAAAAAATATTTTTTAAATATGCACACAAAACCCTATAATATGCAGAAAGTACCTATGAGCTTCAGAGGTGAATTCGCAATCAGCCAATCAGAAGGGACTAGCTAGTGCGGGCATTCATCAACATCATTAACGTTCCCTTTAGCAAGTGCAAAAGTTATGGCTCCTGAACTGTACATATGTCTCCATGCTTGTCTGTTTCAGCTGCATTTACAGGAACATGCCTTTACTATACTTGGCCTATGTTAGACTGTCCCTTTCCAACTCCGTTCTGCATCTCCACTCGTGTCAGGTGCACCCTGCATGTACACATATGTGTGCGCTTTCTCTGTGGACATGTGCACTACAAGTGTCATACTTTATGCTACGCAAACTAGCATAAGTTCAACTAAGCATCAGGCATTTTATGTACAAATGTGCTATAAAATTGTATTTTATTTTACCTTACTTGTTATATTATCTCAAATACAGCATATCTCAATAACACCTTCTTGCCATGAATAAGTTTGAAAACAAAATACACAAGGGGTAAACGTATCAAGGTGCGATTTTGCAAAATCGGCGATTTCTCGGGAGAGTTGAAACTCGCAGTTGTATGAAGCTGAGATTTCATGTAAAATCGTCAGAGATGTGTTTCTGTCAAATGCACTATTTTCAAAATCAATAGAGATCAAACTCCCAACTGTTTGCCACTCTAGCTATACAAGTCTCAAATGTATGAAGCTGCGATCAAGCAAACTCAGGAGAGTTTGCTTTCAAACATGCCAGATACAACACGCTGCATCCTAGTGACGTGTTCTGTAAACACATCACCAGCAGCTGTCTTTAGCTAACTCTTCTGTGTTGTAGCAGCATGATTACTAAAGCCATCACTGTTAAACTGTTCTGCTATACAGCCAGAGGTCCGGCAGCTGTCAAAACTGTAAAAAATAGCTACAAGTTAAGAAAAAAAAAAAAGCGTGGGGTCCCCCCTCTATTCACTATTTACCCTAGTGCTGCCAGACTACTGCTGGTTTTGTGAAAATCGGGGAAAAAAATTGGTGGCACTATAGCAGGGGGACACGCAGCAGGGGTCCTCCTGCCGTAATGACAAACCAACCCCAGCCTGTTCAGCGCTGGGCTGGATTCCCTATGGAGTGAGATCCACCAAAAAAAATGAGTGGGGCCCCCCCTCTAGGGATAACCAGCCCAGTGCTGAAAGCATTAGGGCTCTTCCTACACCCCTGGGTGTTGCATGCAGGGTAATAAACAGCGATAAAGGTGTAAAAAAATAAACAAACACAATTTTGTTTTGTGGAACTACAAGTCCCAGCCAGGGTGCCATAAACAGTGTGGGTATGCTGATACTTGTATAACTACAAGCACCAGCATACCCATGGCAGGTAGGGCATGTTGGCACTTGGGGAACCACAAGTGCCAAGATGCCCTGACACCCACGGCTGGCTGGGACCTGTAGTTCTATAAAAGAAAATGTTAAATCAACCACCACACCCCCATTAAAACCACAACATTTAATAAAAATAATAAACCCACAGTAAAGACAGTAAACACCCTCATTTATACCACATATTTTTATAAAAAATAATAAGTGCCCATATAATCACCACTGGTGTTTTCATCTTTTGTCAGCAGCTTTTAATCCTAAAATGGCTGTAAACCAAGTCCCAAAATGAATTTGTATCCAAGTCTGGTTTGAAAAGTCCAAAAATTATTTGTATCCAAAAGTCCCTGTGTCACGGGCACTAGGAGTCTTTGCCCAGGATATCACCAGATGATGATCTTACCAGAGTAGTGTGGGTTACACAGTGGTCCTCTGGTAGCAGGGTGACTAGCGGAACATATGACTCAGCAGATGGTGAGAGGATGCAAATAGAAAAGTCAATGACTAGCAGCAATCTGGTTAATGATTAGGTAGATATGAACACGAGGATCTTGATGGATGTGAAGAAGTGCAGGAAGGTAACGGGAAGTCAGTGGTCTGCGGACAGCAAGTTGTACCACTGCTATAGTGAGAAGACTTGCCCAGGAGTAGGTAGGTAACGGGGAAGTCAGTGGTCTGCGTACAGCAAGTTGTACCACTGCTTGTAGTGAGAGGACTTGTCCAGGTGCAGGTAGGTAACGGGGAAGTCAGTGGTCTGCGTACAGCAAGTTGTACCACTGCTTATAGTGAGAGGACTTGTTACTGGTGCAGGTAGGTAACTGGGAGTCAGTGGTCTGCGTACAGCAAGTTGTACCACTGCTATAGGTGGGGATAGGTACTGGTGTTGATGAGTGGAAACATAGAATGTAGACACTCAGAGCACAAGGAACTTGATCCCAAACAATATGCACAGGTCTATGTTGGTGTGGCAGGCGCTGCTTGACAGAGACAAATTCACTACTGGAATCCAGGCTAATAGCAGAAGGTCAATTAGCATATGTATCTCACGACTGAACAAAGAGGTAAACTTCCCAGCAGATATGCGGAGTAATAACACAGTCTCAGGGAGATAGAGGATTCCGTGGGTAAGTGGAGAACAGTCTAAGCGGATATGCAGTAAACGAATACAGTCAATAGAAAGTAAGCATACCGCGGTTCAGTTGAGCAGGCTGTCCACGAGAGGATACAGGAATAGCTGAGCGGCTGCACGCCAGCACGAGTAAAGAAACCACAGGTGAGTGGTAGCGGTAATCAGGGTCCGGGTCAGCACACAGGCAGAGAACTTGACACGGGTAGAACAACGATGAGCAATGCAGGAATCACTGGAGATAGCGAACACGAGTAGAACACTGGAGGTAATAGCGGACTGGAAGCCGCAGATGATTAGAGCAGGAATCAGCAGGGAACTGAAGACATAGTAGAACACGGGAGACTTGTAGCAGTCTGGAAACCGGCAGGAATCAGCAGGGAACTGAAGACATAGTAGAACACAGGAGACTTGAAGCGGTCTGGAAACCGGCAATGAGTTGAGCAGGAATCAGCAGGAAGCTGAAGACACGGAGAAGTACACAGGAACACCTTCAGAGACTCACAGGGAATGAGACTCCAAGATCAGGCAACCAGGTAATGAACACAGGTGCTTTAAATAGGGAGCGTTGCCTGATCAACCAATTAACTAAAAGCAAAGTTTAGAAGAGTTCTTAGGAACTGCGCATGCGCAGACCATCAGGATGGCGGGCGGCCACGGTTCAGGATAGGTGCTGGCAGGAATACTGGAGAGCCACTCACCAGTGAAGAGGCACTCACGGTCCGGTGAGTGACACCCTGCTTGAAAGTTCTTCTCTTCTACTTGGGCAAAAAGCCCCCTTTGCTGCTTGCAGTCTTCATTTTTTCTTGGCCAGGAGGGCCCCCTTGTTGCTTGAAGTGTGAGTGCCATTTCTCCTGTGTTCAGGAACCGTGGCCGTCCGCCATCCTGAGGGTCTGCGCATGTGCAGCCCTTATGAAACCTTCAGTTCCTGTTGCTTTTAATTGATTGGATGATCAGGCAACCCTCCCTATTTAAACCACCTGTGATCATTACCTGGTTGCCTGATCTTGGAGTCTCATTCCCCATGAGCCTCTGAAGGTGTTCCTGTGTTTCCTCGTGTATTCAGCTCCAGCTGATTCCTGTCTACTACGATTGTGGTTTCCATACCACTTCAACTCTACTGTGTTCATCGTGTCAGCTCTCCACGGATTCCTATCTGCGACTGCTGCCGGATTCCAGACCGTCTCTACTCTCCTGTGTTCAGCGTGTCTCCCCCCCGCTGCCTTCGCTACTACTGCCGGATTCCAGACCGCCTCTACTCTCCTGTGTTCAGCGTGCCTTCCCTCCGCTGCCTCCGTTGCTACTGCCGGATACCAGACAGCCTCAACTCTCCCGTGTTCATCATGTTTCCAGTTTTACTTACTACTGCTTCCTGAGTATTGCTCCGTTGATTACCGGTTACCTTCCGTGCGCTGCACCAACCTGATTACCGCTTCCAGCCTCCAGTGGTCTCTCCTCCTGCCGGCGTTCAGCCGTTCAGGTATCCCTGCACGTCTCATTGACAGCCTGCTCTCCTGAACCGCGGTATGCATACTTTCCATTGACTTTGCTATTGTATTGCATATCTGTCTGGACTGTGTTGTGTTCATCTCCGGAGTCTTCTATCTACTGAAGCTATTGTTACTATTGACTTTGTTTCCTATTACCTGGATCGCTATAGTGACTTTGTATACTTCAAGCAGCGCTTGTCAGTTATTATTGTATTGTGGATATCATCGTGGGATCAAGTTCCGTGTGCCCCGTGTATCCTCTGCATTACATTCATCTCCTCGTGCCCCTCCTCACATATATATAGCAGTGGTACAACTTGCTGACGCAGACCACTGACTCCTGTTTCCCATTGGCACCAGTTTCAAGTATCCTCTCACATAAGCAGTGGTACAACTTGCTGTACGCAGACCACTGACTTCCCCGTTACCTACTTGCACCTGGAATCCATTCCTTCACTATAGACAGTGGTACAACTTGCTATACGCAGACCACTGACTCTCACTACCTCCTCTCTACTCCTGGACATTCCTCCTCACTATAGCAGTGGTACAACTTGCTGTACGCAGACCACTGACTCTCCTCACGTTTCCTTGTCCATCTGGTTCCTCGTGTACATCCATCTAAGTCATTACCAGCTGCTGCTAGTCATAGACTTTCCTTGAGCATTCTCTCACCATCTGCTGATTCTCCTGTTCCGTTGTCACCCTGCTACCAGAGGACCATAGTACCAGCTATATTACTCTGGTAAGAACATCATCTGGTGATATCCTGGGCAAAGACTCCTAGTGCCCGTGACAGTAAGATCAGGCCATGACAGACCCAGGAGCGGAACCTAGAGCTAAAGAGATGCTGCAGTATCTGGTTACCCGTATTGAACAACAGGATGTTCGCCAACAACAATTGCTGCAATGTTGCCAGGCGTTAGCCTCCCAAAGAACGTCTGCGCAAAATATATCAGCTACTGTTGATGCTCCTGTGCCTTCCTCTGTTTCCCCAGTGCCATCCCAGGTGTCTACTGCTTCCACGCTACACCTGCCTACTCCTTCAAAATATGATGGAGACCCCAAAACATGCATGGGTTTTCTAAATCAATGCTCAGTTCATTTTGAGCTTCAACCTCACAATTTCTCTACTCATCGTTCCAGAGTGGCCTATCTCATTTCCTTGTTTTCCGGACAAGCTCTCGCATGGGCTTCCCTCTGTGGGAAAGAAATGATCCATTATTGCAAGATAGTGCCAAATTTATTTCCACGTTTCGAAGTGTATTTAATGAACCTGGTCGTGTTATTTCCGCTGCATCCAGCATCCTCCGTCTACGTCAGGGTTCTCGTACTGTAGCCTAGTACGTCATTCAATTTCGGATATTAGCCTCTGAACTTCAGCGGAACACTGAAGCCTTAATTGCCGCCTTCTGGCAGGGGCTGTCTGAGAAAATTAAAGATGCACTGACTACTCAAGAATTACCTACTTCTCTAGAAGATTTGATTTCTTTTTGCCATCGTGTAGACATGAGATTTCGTGAAAGAGAGTCTAAAAAAACAACTTCATTTAAAGCACCTCTTCGCTCAAGTCCTCAAGTTCGCCAAGTTTCATCTCCGTTGATACCTATGGAGATAGGTCGCTCCAAATTAACTTCAGAGGAGAGGGACCGAAGAGTAAAAAATAGACTTTGTATCTATTGTGCTGATTCTACTCATATGCTCAATTCATGCCCTAAAAAATCAGGAAATGCCAGGCCCTAACCAGTTCTGGAGAGGTGAAGTTAGGGTCCCTGGAGTCCTCTCCATGTTCTACGAAATTAAAAGTTTGTGCTTTTGATGTTACGGTTTCCTTTGCTACCAAGTCTTTCATGTCCCAAGCACTTATTGACTCTGGAGCTGCAGGAAACTTTATTTCTAAATCCCTCGTGAATCAATGGTCCCTACCAGTGATTACTTTGAAAATACCTATTACTGTGACTGCTATCGATGGATCACGCATTATTAATGGTCTCATCACCCAGAGTACGTCTCCAGTAACCCTTCAAATTGGTGTATTACACCAAGAAGAAATTTCATTTTTAATTCTTCCTGTTACTACCAGTCCGATTGTATTAGGCCTTCCATGGCTTCAACGTCATTCTCCCCAGATTGACTGGCACATTCCTCAAGTTACGTCTTGGGGGCCTGAATGTCATCATCGTTGCCTCTCTCAAGTCGTTCCTCTCAAAATACAGCAATCCTCCATTTCACCTTGTTCACCGGGACTTCCTCCTCAGTATGCTTCTTTTGTCGATGTATTTGATAAAATTCAGTCTGAACGTCTTCCTCCTCATCGTTCGTGGGACTGTCCGATTGATCTTCAACCTGGCAAGACTCCTCCCAGGGGTCGTGTGTATCCACTTTCGTTACCTGAAACTCAAGCCACATCTGAGTACATCAAAGAGAATCTCCAGCGAGGATTTATTCGACCTTCTACCTCTCCCGCTGGAGCAGGGTTTTTCTTCGTAAAAAAGGATGGGTCATTACGTCCTTGCATAGATTTCCGTGGACTTAACGCCATAACTATCAAAAATCGGTATCCCATTCCATTAATTACTGAGTTATTTGATCGTATCAAGGGAGCCCGGATCTTTACCAAGTTGGATCTTCGAGGTGCCTATAATTTAAGTCGAATCAGGTCCGGTGACGAATGGAAGACAGCTTTCAACACCAGAGACGGGCATTATGAATATTTAGTAATGCCCTTCGGGTTATGTAATGCCCCCGCTGTTTTCCAGGGTTTCATTAATGAGATCTTCCAGGACTTGTTATATGTTTGTGGCGTCGTCTATATGGACGACATATTAATCTTTTCTCAGGACCTGCCTTCTCATCATCAACATGTGGCAGAGGTCCTTTCCAGACTCCGGAAAAATTCATTATTCTGCAAGTTAGAATAATGTTCATTCGAGTTGCCCCAGATTCCATTTCTGGGATATATTGTCTCCGGAGTTGGTCTTCAGATGGATCCAGAAAAGGTGAATGCTGTATTACATTGGCCTCAGCCAACTACTCTTCGTGCAATTCAGCATTTTTTAGGTTTTGCCAATTACTATAGACGCTTCATTCAAGATTTTTCCTCGATTGCATCTCCTATTGTGGCCCTAACTCGTAAAGGGGCCAATACTAAACAATGGTCCTCTGAGGCCCTTCAAGCCTTCCAGTTTCTCAAAGAGTCCTTCTCCTCCGCTCCTGTTTTTCGACAGCCTGATGTGACGCTTCCCTTCTTCCTAGAGGTAGATGCCTCTAATGTTGGCTTAGGAGACATTCTCTCCCAAAGATCGGAGCAACAAAAATTCCATCCTTGTGCCTTTTATTCTCGGGGTTTTCTGCCTGCGGAGAAGAATTATACCATGTTAAGAACTTACCTGATCCCCGTTCCGCTGTGCTGTCAGCGTGGTCTGACAGTGGTATCTGATCCGTGCAGCGCTTCTCCTGATGGCGCCGCCGCACTTCCGGGTTCTTCCTGCTGCCGATCATGTGACTCCTGGGCGGGGAATTCAAACTCCTATATCTTCTCTGCTCTGACACGCTGCCTGTGTCAGAGCAATGTGTTTCCTGTTCCTGGCTACAGTTCCTGTGTTCCTGACTCCTGTGAACCTGCTCCCTGTGTATCCCTCTATTCCTCCTACTCCTGTGTACCTACCTGTCTGTGACCTGACTATTCTTTGGCTTATCCCTGGCACCACGAACTGGACTATCTCCTGTCTACCGACCCGGCTGTGTTACCAACTATTCTCTGGATCTCCCTCTGGCACCGTATATCTGATATCACCTGTGTACCGACCCGGTCGTGTCTCTGGACCCATATCCTGCCACGCACCCATTGGCTCCGTGCATCTACCGGTTACTGTTCCAGACCTACAACGCCTGGAATTAACGGTTAGTTCCTGTACTTGCACCGCTTTGTCTTATTGCTTGTCTGCCTGCCATCACTTAGAACTTTCTCCCTTACGTCAGTAGGCTAATCTGGGGGCCGCGACCTGCGGTTCTTCGGCAGCAAAGTCCACACTACCTTGCGGTGGTTCTTGGTGAAGACCGGAAGGCCGTTAGACTCCGCGCCCTAGGTAAGCCTGTGCTAATACTGACTAAGGCATCATAATCGTAACATACCATCGGGGACAAGGAGTTGCTGGCTATAAAAGTAGCATTAGAGGAATGGAGATATTTGTTGGAGGGAGCTCGTCATCCTGTGACAATTTTTACTGATCATAAAAATTTGTCATATTTACAGTCTGCTCAATGTTTGAATCCTCGTCAAGCAAGATGGTCTCTTTTCTTTTCTCGTTTTGAACTAATCATAACCTTCAAACCAGCTGCGAAAAATAAAAAAGCAGACGCCCTATCTCGAGCTTTTGTGACGTCCTCAGACGTTGAAGATGGTCCTAACCACTCTATATTAGACCCCAAATGTGTTTCTCTGGCTGCTTCTTCCACTAAGGTGCTACCATTTGGGAGAACCCTCATGCCTCCTGCTCTTAGGAAGAAAATCCTTTCGTGGTTTCACTCTTATCGTTTTTCTGGACATTCTGGTGAACGCAAGACTTTTGAAATTCTTTCTCGAAGTTACTGGTGGCCTTCTATGAGGAGAGATGTTAAAGATTTTGTGGCTGCTTGTGAATTGTGTTCCCAGTTCAAGATTCCCTGCAGAACTCCAGCGGGTTTGCTTAAACCACTACCAATTCCTTCCAAGCCGTGGACCCATATTAGTATGGACTTTGTTACTGATCTTCCTCCTAGTAAAAAGTGCAATACTATTTGGGTAGTGGTGGATAGATTTTCGAAGATGGTACATTTCGTTCCTTTGACCGGTTTACCTTCTTCATCTACTCTGGCTGATTATTTCATCAAAGAAATCTTCTGTATTCATGGATGTCCTTCCGAGATTGTTTCAGATAGAGGAGTGCAATTCGTTTCCAGATTCTGGCGGGCCCTCTGTAAGACCTTGGGTATCCGATTATCACTCTCATCCTCCTACCATCCTCAATCAAACGGACAAACCGAAAGGGTAAATAAAGATCTTGAGACTTTTATAAGGATGTTCTCTTCAGCCAACCAAGACAACTGGGTAGATTTGCTTCCATGGGCTGAATTCGCTCATAACAACATGTATCATGAATCATCTTCTAAAACTCCATTCTTTGTGGTTTACGGTCACCATCCGTCTTTTCCGGAATTTCCTGCCCTCCCTCCCACCCAAGTTCCTGCTGTAGAGACTGTTTGTCAGACCTTCAAAAATATTTGGTCTCAGGTCAAAACCTGTTTAAAGAAGACATCTGCCAGATATAAGTCTTTTGCAGATAAAAAGAGACGGGCTATTCCACCACTTAAAATCGGAGATCGTGTATGGTTATCAACCAAAAATATTCGTTTGAAGGTCCCATCTATGAAGTTCGCTCCTCGTTTTATTGATACATATAGGATCATTCAAGTGATAAATCTAGTTTGTTTCAAACTTCTACTACCTAAGAACCTTCGTATTTCCAATGCCTTCCATGTGTCTTTGCTCTAACCTCTTATCATCAACCGTTTCTTGGTCCCTCCTTCAGCACCTCGGCCAGTTCAAGCTCATCAAGAGGAGGACTTTGAGATTACTCACATATTGGATGCAAAAATTTCGCAAGGAGTGCTTCGTTTCCTCGTTCATTGGAAAGGCTTTGGTCCTGAAGAGCGTTCATGGATTAAAGCAGAAGATCTCAACGCTCCAGCTCTTCTTAAGAAGTTTTATTCCAAGTTTCCGGACAAACCCGGTTCCAGGTGTTCTGTGCCCACCTTTAAAAGGGGGGGTACTGTCACTCACCGGACTGTGAGTGCCATTTCTCCTGTGTTCAGGAACCGTGGCCGTCCGCCATCCTGAGGGTCTGGGCATGTGCAGCCCTTATGAAACCTTCAGTTCCTGTTGCTTATAATTGATTGGATGATCAGGCAACCCTCCCTATTTAAATCACCTGTGATCATTACCTGGTTGCCTGATCTTGGAGTCTCATTCCCCATGAGCCTCTGAAGGTGTTCCTGTGTTTCCTCGTGTATTTAGCTCCAGCTGATTCCTGTCTACTACGATTGTGGTTTCCAGACCACTTCAACTCTACTGTGTTCATCGTGTCAGCTCTCCACGGATTCCTATCTGCGACTGCTGCCGGATTCCAGACCGTCTCTACTCTCCTGTGTTCGGCGTGTCTCCCCCCCGCTGCCTTCGCTACTACTGCCGGATTCCAGACCGCCTCTACTCTCCTGTGTTCAGCGTGCCTTCCCTCCGCTGCCTCCGCTGCTACTGCCGGATACCAGAAAGCCTCAATGCTCCCGTGTTCATCATGTTTCCAGTTTTACTTACTACTGCTTCCTGAGTATTGCTCCTTTGATTACCGGTTACCTTCCGTGCGCTGCACCAACCTGATTACCGCTTCCAGCCTCCAGTGGTCTCTCCTCCTGCCGGCGTTCAGCCGTTCAGGTATCCCTGCACGTCTCATTGACAGCCTGCTCTCCTGAACCACGGTATGCATACTTTCCATTGACTTTGCTATTGTATTGCATATCCGTCTGCACTGTGTTGTGTTCATCTCCGGAGTCTTCTATCTACTGAAGCTATTGTTACTATTGACTTTGTTTCCTATTACCTGGATCACTATAGTGACTTTGTATACTTCAAGCAGCGCTTGTCAGTTATTATTGTATTGTGGATATCATCGTGGGATCAAGTTCCGTGTGCACCGTGTATCCTCTGCATTACATTCATCTCCTCGTGCCCCTCCTCACATATATATAGCAGTGGTACAACTTGCTGATGCAGACCACTGACTCCTGTTTCTCATTGGCACCAGTTTCAAGTATCCTCTCACATAAGCAGTGGTACAACTTGCTGTACGCAGACCACTTACTTCCCCGTTACCTACTTGCACCTGGAATCCATTCCTTCACTATAGACAGTGGTACAACTTGCTATAAGCAGACCACTGATTCTCACTACCTCCTCTCTACTCCTGGACATTCCTCCTCACTATAGCAGTGGTACAACTTGCTGTACGCAGACCACTGACTCTCCTCACGTTTCCTTGTCCATCTGGTTCCTCGTGTACATCCATCTAAGTCATTACTAGTTGCTGCTAGTCATAGACTTTTCTTGAGCATTCTCTCACCATCTGCTGATTCTCCTGTTCCGTTGTCACCCTGCTACCAGAGGACCATAGTACCAGCTATATTACTCTGGTAAGAACATCATCTGGTGATATCCTGAGCAAAGACTCCTAGTGCCCGTGACAATTATGTGCATCATGCACCCGGAAACTGTAGAGGAGCCTGCCCCCCTGAACAATTCAGACAGTTCTTTTCATGGATGGCTAAAGCAATGCAGGAGTTTCAGGCCCCAGGACAGAGAGCTACATGGGCCAGGGTCCCTACAATAGAAGAAATGGAGGAAATAAGGCCAGTGCCATTCTCCGAAACATATAGCTCTACTCAGGAATGGGATTTGGACTCAGATAGTGAAGTTGAGGTGAAGGAGGAACCCAGAATGTTTAATTTGGATACTGTAAATATGATACTGAAGCATATTAACAAATCATTAGGTATTGAAGAGCCAGCAGTGCCAATCAAACCGCAGGATGCAATGTTTGCAGAGCACCGAGTGAAGTCTAGAGTGTTCCATACGCATAAAGTAGTTAAAGATTTGATTACTAAAGAATGTCAGGCTCTAGACAAAAGTAATCCTAACATGGGGAGGCTAAATCACATGTACCCTTTTTAGGATGAAGATATGCTGAAATGGTGTTCAGTGCCTAAAGTGGATTCAGCTATAGCTGGCCTATCCTCAAGGACCACTCTCCCATGGGATGATGGGGGTCCATTGAAGGATGCTATGGATAGGAAAATGGAGACTTCCTTCAGGAAATTACATATCTCCTTAGGCATAACCCTAAAACCTGGGGAAGCCATGGCTTCGGTAGCTAGAGCCCTGAGACTATGGGCCAATACTCTATATACGGATATCGAGGATAAGATAAATAGATTGTATCTTCTCAAATCCCTAGAGATTATGCAAAAAAGTATTGATTTCTTGTGTGAAGCTGTGTTGGATACGATTGTTTCCTTCCAGGAGCATGACTTCGGCAGTAGTAGCGAGAAGGGCGCTCTGGCTACGTCCGTGGGCGGCAGATCACAATCTAAAAGCCTTCTGACAATGCTTCCATATGAAGGCAGTTTCCTGTTTGGCAAAAAACTGGACAACCTTATGCAGAGGTTAGCAAGTGGCAAAGCTAATCGGTTACCACAGGACAGAAAGGTGAGACGTTTCTACTCTTATTCTCCAAAACAGCAATTTAAGGAAGCCCGTACCTACAGGCCGAGGAGACAATATTCTAGTCAACAGGATAGTATGGCAAGACAGTCCTTTCGGCCCTTCAGACCAAGAAGGGGGAAGCAAGGACAGCAAAGACCCCAATGACTATCTACGAATCCAGTCCCCACTAACTCCAGTGGGTGGCAGGATATCACGCTTTGCAAAAGTTTGGATTAAGACCACACAAGACAAATGGGATCAGAAGATAGTCACCACGGCATATGCTATAGAATTCCATACATACCCTGTAGACAACAAATTCATTCAGTCAAGAAGTCCCTCAGCTTCCCTAGAACGGCAGGCATTGGAGGAAAGTTTCAGAGGCCTGGTGAGAACAAGAGCTATTGTATCAGTACCGTCAGCACAAGAAAGAAAAGGGTTCTACTCCAGACTGTTCCTTGTCCAGAAACCATCAGGTGCCTTTAGGACAGTGCTAGATTTAAAGGCTCTCAATTGCTATGTGCGAGCAAAACATTTCAACTCAATTCTCAAAGCACTAGAAACAGGAGATTTTCTAACGGCAATAGACTTATAAGATGCATATTTCCATATTCCGGGTACATCCCATCACCAACAGTTCCTAAGGTTTTGCATTCTAGGGCGTCACTTCCAGTTTACTTGTCTTCTGTTTGGCCTTTCCACATCTCCAAGAACATTCACCAACATTCATTCCTTGTAGTGCTAATGGCGGCGCTCAGGGAAATAGGAGTGACCTTGTGGCCATATCTGGACGATATTCTAGTTTCGGCAAAATCAGAAGAAACAGCCTGGGAAACTACATCTCAAGTGATCCAGTTTCTGCAACAACACGGTTGGTTAGTCAATATAGAAAAAAGCCAGTTGATACCATCACAACAGCTTGTATTTCTAGGAGTGCAAATAAATACATATACAGACAAAGTCTGCCTCTCTCAAGAAAGGCCCGGCAAGATCCAGTCACTAGCACACCTGATTTCAATCCAACCTCGTGTATCAGCGAGAAAATGTCTGCGCCCCCTTGGAATATTTTCCTCAACAATAGGAATACTCCCATGGGCGAGGCGGCATATGAGAGTTCTTCAAGCAAACCTCTTTGCGCAGTGGGATCATACAGTGGGGTCCCTAGACTCCAAAATCAATCTCTCAAGGTCAGTCAGGCAGTCCTTACATTGGTGGCAGCTCCCAGACCTAAAAAAACAAAGTGTGACCCTTTCGGTACCAGACTGGTATATTCTTACCACAGATGCCAGTGCACTATGTTGGGGTGCTCACATGCAAGGTATGGTCATGCAGGGCACTTGGCGAGATGAAGAGAGAATTCTTCAGGGGAACGTCTTGGAGAAGAGAGCAGTCTGGCGGTGGTTCTGTACTTCCAGCCCTATCTACGAGATAAGCATCTATGAGTCTTCTCCAACAACAGGACTGTGGTTGCCTTCATAAGCAAGCAAGTTGGTACCAAGAGTAGAACAATGTTGGCAAAAATAACCACTCTAATGGAGTGGGCAGATGCGAATATGAGATCTCTCTCAGCCGTTAACGTAGCAGGCAAAGACAACGTAGTGGCGGATTACTTGAGCAGACACCAAGTTCACCCAGGGGAGTGGGCGCTGCATGAAGAAGTCTTTCAGCTGCGACAATGCAGATTTGGAACACCAGAAATAGAATTTATGGCCACAGGAAGCCATGGCAAGGTACCCCTCTTCTACTCCTGTCACAGAGACATCAGAGCCCTAGGGATAGATGCCCTATCAATACAGTGGAACTTCAAACTGGGGTATGTGTTTCCTCCCTTTCCTCTCATCCCTCAGATACTCAGAAAAATAAGGAAAGAGAAAGTGGAGGTGATAGCGATCCTCCCGGCGTGGCTAAGGCGTCTCTGGTTCGCTGTAGCACAGAGAATGTTGCTGGAATATCCATGGCCGTTAACGATCAGGCCAGACCTCATACATCAGGGTCCAGTTTTATATCCAAATCCAAAGTCCCTGAGTTTGATGGCATGGAGACTGAGAGGCAATTACTAAAATCCAAAAGGGTCTCGGTTGAAGTAATAGACATTCTAATTCACCAAATGAGAAAGAGAGAAAGATCATTTGGGGCACTCAATGGATAGTCATATATTTTAATAACTTATATTTAGATCCTATTAAATATACCTTTATTATGTTAATTCATTAAAAAAGTTTTTCTAGTAGTGAAATATTAAAAAAGTACGAGTGGGAATCCAGAAAAAATAACTGATAAAATAGACAATGATTAATTGTCCAACCGCAAAACTGCTCTAATATAGGGCTTGGCAGTATTATAATTAACCATAGACTTGTGCCTCTGATACATAGTACTATCAGTATTAAATGCCCTTCATATTTATGGTGTATCACCCGCTGGTTTCACCACCTATTCATTGTAATCTTTCAACTGAATGGTATTATAACTGAAAATGAATGCTACTCCTATAATAAGCCAAGGAAGCAGTGCTTGTAGGTCACAATAAAACTATACAAGAACAGCGTTCTGTGATTATACTATAAACTTGCATAAATATGTGTTCCTGTATGTAGTAATGATCTTTAACTGATATTGGACTCCAGATTGAGTATAGGTCGCCCTATGAATTCTCAGTGTAATCTGAATAGGGGCAGTATATACGGTACTGCTCTTCCTCCCTGTAGTTAACGTGTAAATAACTGAAATAGACAGCGGGATTTTATCAGCAATATCCAAAAGTGAACCTTACTATATCAGCGGGTAGCAGAACTACCTATAAAAACTAATACTATGGGCAATAAATTTCAAGAGGCACGAGCAGTGAACACTGCGTCCGCCAACGCGCATTTCGCTATTAGCTTTCACTAGGCAAGCCGATGGAAGGGCTTGATTGGCTATTTGTAGTGGAAAGCCCTCCCCCTTAACTGACGTCAATCGTAGCAACACTGTAGCAACAGGAGGTTGTTGAATCTTTCACCGGACATACTCACAATGGTTTACAAACAAGAGGGAATTGAGTGACATGGTTAACATTAGGAAAGGATTTGAGACTGTAAAATGATGAAGTATTGGGGACATTATAGGGATATTGCGCTAGATCTCTCATGATAATAATGAGTGAAAGGAGCCATTCATAACCTTTATGATTAAATATACTCATCAAGATAAATATACTATATCAATGATACAGATTCATATTGTGCAGTGATTTAATATATTGGGTTCACAAAAGAAGTATATAAAATGTGCATATCTCAAATGTGATACAATCACTGCATTAACATAATATAAAAAATTACTATATCATAAATATGAATATAAATGGAAAAAGCAATTTATCGCTGAGGACCCTATAGAAGATAAGTACTGGTGATGTGGTAAATGATGGTACTAAAAAAATACCACCAAAAATATGAACCACAAAATAAGTATTTCTCCTGAACCAAAAAAATCTCGCATAAATATAATATTTGGATTTATTGCATCTTGAACATCCACAGAAAAGTGAATTTAAAATAATATGTGAAAAATATGTGTGTATATAAATAAAAAATACATTTTTTTTATTTATTTTTTTTTATTTATATACACACATATTTTTGTGGAACGAGGAAAATAGGTTGTTGTTGAGATTAGAAATATGGCTATTAATAAGTTATTGTAAGAGTAGCATTAGAATTATTTAAAATTATTAACGGTTCTGATATTTGCGCTATTGATTTTGTGAACTATTCCATATAAGGGATTGTTTGCAAAAATAGAACTGTTTTGATGTCTTAACTTAACCTGTTTACAATTCGGATAGGTTTCCAATTACCACATCATTCATTCACATTTCCTTTACTCATTAACATATATGAAGTATATCTGTTTCTGTTAATATCTTTCAAAAAAATCACTTATAAAAAACCTTCCAACATTCAAGACTGTTCTTGGGGAATATCATTGTTTTCAGAACCATCAACTTCCTGGTGGCTTGTACAACCTGTCTCCTTGACTAGAACCACAACTTCAATACAATATAAATGCTCAGGGTGAACAGAAAATTAATTATTTAAAGGGACACCTGCTCGGATAGATGCTGCAATGTGTTTATGGTTCACAGTCCTAACTCTTTTAAATCTTAGAGTGATCCAAACTGCTCATCACATAAAGTTAGATAGTGACTGAGACATAGAGAATGTTACAATTTCCAACTATAACCTAATAATCTCACTGGGAAAATGTGAGACGTGCATACAGATTATCGTTATATTCCAGAATGTTGCACTGCACTAATCCAGACATGCTTACAATAATAATGATATTACAAACTGATCAACTCTGTCACACGGCAGACCTTCGGTTTCTACAACCGTGGTCCAACACACTTACCTTCTTCCCGCTGACCTCTGCGCTCCGGCCGTCGGTGTCCTCTTCTTGGGTCTGCGCATGCACGTACCTGATCTTCTATGTCCTCTCGATGCCTCCTATTGGACACCTAATCTCGGCTCCAAACTGCAGCTCAGTGCCTGTTGATCATGTTACCTGCCTGGTATCAGACGTGGCTCCATTTCCTCCTGTGCGTTCCATTGGTCTTCAGAGCTCACGCTCCACCACTCTGCTGTACTGCTTGTCTACAGAACTTACGCTCCACCGCTCCTTATTTCCCAATTGTCTACAAAGCTTGCACTCCATCTCTCCTGCCGTTACCTGCTACCTGCTGAGTTCCTGCCTTCTACATTCTCCTATAAGGTCTCGCCTGATACTCCTAGTAGAGGCCTCGACCTGCGGGCGGACGCAGCTAAGACCAAACCATCTTGCTGTGGTCCCTGGTGAACACCGTCCGTTCGTTAAACTCCACGCCTTGCTAGGAATAGTACTAAATTGGGCATATCAAGATTCCAATCCCCAGAACCATGACAAACTCAGTCTGTTTCCAAATTTCTAATTTTTTTAAGACTACTTAGCTTTGCTCTTACAGCAGTTGCTTACTAATAGAGTTGAGAGTTATGGAGATTATGATTCATGCATAATTTTGTTTCAGGAGATATTCATTATTTGTAATTATTGTAATGTATTTAAAGGGAGGAGATCCTTTATAAAGTGCACCTTAGTTTTGCACCAATGCACCTAGAAGGTCTACCCAGCACATTTCAAGGTGCATTCTTACTAGTGATGCTCAGGCTCAGTTTTCCGAAAACAGAGTCCACCCCTGAATATCCCAAATCCGAGTACCAAGCCGACTCTTTCCCGTGCCCTTGGAACTGAAATTGAGGCAAAACATCATGGTCGCGTTGTTGGATCTCACAGGTTTTGGAATCCATAAGTACCTGCCTCCCTGGAGATCTGGTCCCATTTCTCAGACAGACACAGGAGGTGTGGCAGTGTTCTTGTAAGTCTCCAGTGACATTGCTCACACAGAAACAGAAGGGGTAGCAGTGCTCTTCTCACTCACCAGTGCCATTGCTCACACAGAAACACAATGGGTAGCAGTGTTCTTGTCACTCTCCAGTGCCATAGCTCACACAGAAACAGAAAGGGTAGCAGTGCTCTTGTCACTCTCCAGTGCCATAGCTCACATAGAAACAGAAAGTGTAGCAGTGTTCTTGTCACTCTCCAGTGCCATTGCTCACACAGAAACAGAAGGGGTAGCAGTGTTCTTGTCACTCCTCCAATGCCATTGCTCTGTGCCATTGCTGACACAGAAACAGGTGTAGCAGAAAAATACCATGTGGAAAAGAAAACCTGGAAATAAAAGATAATGCAGTTGAAGAAACTGTATGTTCAGATTCAGAAGTTACACAAATCCATGAGGAGAGTTAATAAACAAATGCTATGAATCCTCCTTTCACCATTTCTGCAAATGTGTGGACGAGCAGCCCAAGTTTAGTAGGTGATGTAGAAACAGAGAATGCCACTTTGGATTTACAACATGATGAGGGGGGATATCTGTGTAGCTGACGATGGAGCTAAGGAGCATGTTGATGATGATGATGGTGTTGTTTGTGCAAGTCCTGCAACTGTGTAAGCATTTCTTGCCAATGATAAGAAGTCGACCATTGTCATGGCTGGGCATAAGACCAAAAAATCCATCTCTGTGTGGAAATATTTTCACCCAAATCCTGACAACAGTTGTCTTGCCATTTGTAAATCCACAGTCAGTAGAGGTAGGGAACTTAACCATCTAGGAACCTCATCCAAGTTACGCCATTTGAAGAGAGTTCATGGGAAGCTTTTGGGAAAATCAGAAATTTCTGATAAGAAACAACAAGTAGTCCAGCATCAGCTAGCTCCCTTCTCTCAGCTAGATCCCAGCACCTGCAATCTACACCGACAACATGGACAACACCTTCCTCATCAATATCCTCACTAATGATCAGAGTTAATCCTGCATCCAAGTTGCTAAGGCTAGATGACTCCTTCCCTATCCAGGATGCCTCTGAAGAATTCTTGAGCGTTAGGCCCACTGCTGCTTCTGCTGGGGGTGGATTTTCATCCCAGAAGCAGACCAAGAAGAATACTACTAGTAGTTTACAACAATTGACAGTTAATCCTATGCAAGAGAAAGCAAGTATGACAGCTGTCACCCAGTTGCACAGCAGATCACATGCGCCATAGTGACTATGCTAGTGTTAGATCTGCATCCAATATCCACAATTAATGCAGGTGGTTTTAGACAGTTAATTGAGGTTCTGTGTCCCATTTTACTAGACAAGCAATTCCTCACCTGTACCAGAAGGTTAGATAAAATGTCATTATTAGGCTACAAAATACCATTCTACCCACTGTACACTTAACCACAGATATGTGGACAAGCGAAACTGCGCAAACTCAAGATTATATGATTGACAGCCCACTGGGTTGGTGATTCACCTTCAGCAACAGGAACAGCAGCAGCATCTACCAAACACCAGATTTTTCAGAGGCAGGCTACTCTTTTTCGAAGTCAAATAATTGGATGAAGTAAACCAAATTGATTAATATTGTTTTACCGTGTGATTGCGACTAATATGCCACGTGTTATGATGTAATCGCTCGGGTTCAGAACAAACATTTACATTCGCACTTACACTTGTAAATAATACACATTTATTAAGGTTCCAATACACATTTATTTATTAGTAAATGTATTAGATTGTTTATTTATGTATACATAAAACTATAGTAAAGGTATTTATGGTTCAGGTCTTGTAAAAGGTAAAGAGTCTGATCTCATAGTAAAGCTTATTTCACCAACATTAACCCGGTTTGGACAGAGTAGTGTACGCATCTAGCGGTCGCAAGATATAAGCAATATGAGATTAATACTCAAAAGTACTTTGTGTGTGGGTCAGTTTGAACTGGTTATACAGAGGGAAAACGTAGACAACAGTTGGGGGAAGTTGCCCCTCACCTTTGAAAGGATCAAATTAACTGACCTATGACCAGCAGGGAACCTGAATATCATTAACCCTGGACCAATGAAGACCTCACTAAGTGTTATCTGAATACATAGTGACATCATCAGTTTTTTTCTATACTGAAGCTACATATAAGCAGGCTGGGTCATTGTTCGGTCTCTCTGATCCTGACTACATGTTACCATGACTGTATCCCTAGACCTGGATGAAGCCCTATAAGGAAAATGTAATGTATTCAGTGTTTTTGTACTTTCCTGCTCTATTGTAACATCTTTAAGGCGTAATAATGGCTTGCTGTAAATCCTGCTATATTTTGCAATTAAATATCTTTGCGCTTTGGAACCACAACAATCTCATTGGACAATGTTTTATTGGTAAGCGATAAAATGACTTTAATATCTGTATCACCGGCTTCACCAGGAGGCATACTGCTGACAACCTGTTAGGAAAACTAAAATGTCATTGCAACATGGCTTATCCTGCTTGGACTCTCCTCAGGAGATATGATTTCTGATAATGCCACCAATATTGTGAGAGCATTACAGCTGGGTGAATTCCATCACATTCCAAGTTTTGCTCCCACTATCCCTTTTGGTCTATCAGCTTGTGTAACAGTCGACAATTCAGGTGTCAACAGTATAATTAGGTTGCTAACTAACATGCAGGACAGTATGATTAGGTAGACTATTCAAATGTGGACAGTATTATTATAAGGCCAGGGAAATGGTAAAAGACAAGCCATGGGAAAGGTCTAGAGACGGGGACGTGTCTAGGGATAGTTATAGTACTGTCTACATTTGAATTTTTAACCTAATAAATCCTGTCTACATTTCTCAATGTTCTCATATTGTTGACTTTATAACTATATCTAGTCTGCTGCCCATTATTTATATTATGTCAATCCGATATAATGGTGGGTTGGAGGGTCCAATGATAATTCCATCTTGCACCACTTTTCTTTTCTGCACCGCTGTGTGACAATGTTTCCTACATGGGATATTAACTGCCATGTGTTTGTGCCATTGCTCTGTCGCTTAGTATCCAATCAGCTTGCTGCAGTCTTTGGCCCAAAAGTGGATGCAAACAATATAGTGACCTGTGAAGTGGTCAAAATTGAATGTAAATGACTGTAAATTAGTGTTGTC
The DNA here is from genome assembly GCF_038048845.1 of Mixophyes fleayi. Classification (NCBI taxonomy): domain Eukaryota; kingdom Metazoa; phylum Chordata; class Amphibia; order Anura; family Limnodynastidae; genus Mixophyes; species Mixophyes fleayi. The sequence goes on from NC_134406.1 coordinate 96,561,110, forward strand.
CCAGCATGCACAGCACTGTGTGCAGCCCCCCCACCCACACTATTATATACATATCTTAATAATGTAGGAACAGAAAGAGTCCAATTATGTGATGTTAGCACATTTTAGCAATTTTTCAAAATAATACAGATCCAACCCAAAAACCAAAACACGGGGGTCAGTGAACATCTCCAATTCTTACCCTTCACTGAAAATTGTTAGGAGGCACATTGCACAAAACTGTAAATGTCACATCAAAGTACAACGTCTTATCACTTAAGACACATTTCTTTCAATAATTTCAAAGTTTTCATTTATTATCATAAAGTACTGCTCATTTAGTCTCATTTGTTGCATAAGTTAATCAGAAAAGTGATGGGAAATCATGTCTGTCTTCATTACATGTAGCAATTTTGTATATTGCTCTGAGTGTGCTTGAAATTGCACTTGAAATTGCGCGTTGCAGCTGACGTGCAACATGGAGGCTCTTAACTCCCACTATTTTTACATTTCTCTAACAAAATAGGTGCACCAGTGTATCTAACACTTACTCTTTACCAACTCCTCTCCTTTGCAAACTTCTGGTTCTACACAAATGTTGTTTATCTTTGTTATTTTGCTACGCTAAACAAAGAGCTGGTTTTGCCCTGCACTGTATGCATATAGGTGTACACAGTAGTCGATTCTGCAAATGAACTGTATTTTCTTTTGCTCATAACAAAGTACACAAGTGCCATCTAGTGTTTACTGTAAAGAATAGTTTAATTTTAGCAAATCTTACATCAGCTTTCGGTTGTGTAACAAATACTAAAATGTCTAGTTCTGAAGAGGCATTTAAATGACAAAACAGTGACATTTACCCCTCTTGAAAGAAGTCTTCTTATACAGGATGCCTGCTCTAACTGCAGATGGGACAATAACTCTTATTATTATATACAAATACTTCAAGTGACAGTACTGGTACATAGCAGTGACGTACAAACCATTTGGTTTCCTTCTAAATGCTGGATTTTACAGATTTATATAAATTTCTTTGCATTACTTTGTTTTGATAACATTTCTGATACATTAGCATAACTACAATCAGAAATTACTACATGCTTATTATTTACCGTGAAATTAAGTTTTTTTTGGATCTGTGTAATGAATTTTCTTACCCACTGGACTCTGAATAACAGTTATCAGGGTTACCAAATATACCTGCCAATCTCAAATACTGACTCAGAGGGAGATATGTAGCTGAATTATTTTAAACTGAAGGCATATTTTGATTATGCCAGTGCTCTGCTGCCTGAGACTAAGGGGTATATCTACTAAGCGGTGGGTTTGAAAAAGTGGAGATGTTGCCTATAGTAACCAATTATATTCTAGCTGTCATTTATTTAGTGTATTCTACAAACTGAAAGTTAGAATCTGATTGGTTGCTATAGGCAACATCTCCACGTCTTCAAACTCACAGTTTAGTAAATCTAGCCCCAAGAGTCTAGTACTGCATATAAAAGGTATCTTTTCTCCTGTGGGAGATATATGTGAACATATCCAACAATTTGTTCATTGGTTACCTGAGCAGTAATTGTGTGTGTGCGTAGCAACATGTTCTCTCCCCAGGTCCCTTTTCCCCACATTTAAATGAGAGTCTGTCATTACTTGCTTTACAAGAATCAGGAAACAGAAGATATGCATCCAAGACAAAGATGATTCCTACAACAAAGATAGTTATGACTGCTGTGAATGCCCAAATTCCTTTATCTGAATTGAGTCCTAACAAATTCAATGTCGGGTTCCTTGTCTCAGTTTTTTTTCTTCATGGCAGAGACCTTTTTTGGTTTCCCCGAAGTTACCTGGCACTGACTGATGCAACACCGGGCTGGGGTTTATTATATACCAGCTTAGACAGGCATCTGGAGTTGATGTCACAAAAAGACTAGGGGAAGTGTCTGCAAGGATGTCTTCTTTTTTCAGTAGTGTAGGGGAACAGCTACTCTCTTGCAGTGTGAGGCACGTATCCACATTGACTATTCTCCCACCTTGACCTAACCTTAAGATGTCAGAACTTTCCACGATCAGTCCTCCTTTTCCAGTCCACCTTTATTATCACTTGGTCATCTGGATTTAGATCATGACAATTATCAAGCAGATGAATATAAAGCAGTGCATCATAGATCTGCCTTATTTGTCTGCTCACTTGTGACAAGTGTCACAACAGGGTGTAGGGTGGTTCACTTGCCGGAGTTAGACTCCGTGCCTCCTGGTTCAGTAGTGCTAACGCGCCCTTGGTCTTCACCTGGGAACCCGCAAGGAGGTTTGGTCTTAGCTGCTAGGGACGTGCAGGTGGCTGTTCTCCAAAACAGATGCCGGTGAAGTGTAGGTTAAATACAGGAGTAGTCAAACGAACCAGGGTCGATAATCGGACAAGACAGGGTCAAACCAGAGAGCAGAATAGAGACAAATCGGAATCCAATAGCGAAGTCAAACAATGTAGAGTCAAAACCTGCAACGAGCAGAACAGGAACAAATCCAGGAGAAGTGGTGCAAGTCAGGTCAGAATCAAATGGAGCAGGAACACTAGGGAAATGCTGGAGTAGAAGAGACCTGATACTGTGGCACCCTAATGGTGCCAGAGCAAATTTAATTAGTAGCAGACAGAGGCTGATTGGGTCCCCCTGGCAGTCAGTGACATCACTGACTGCTGACCGCTGCTCCGGAGTGCTCTCCGCTGCCTAGCAAGGGGGACGCAAGGGAAACATCAGACACATGTGCCCCAGAAGTTAAGCCTGCCAGGGGAGCTGCGTCTCATCTGCCTCTTCCGGGCCAGACAAGGTAGGCTGCAGTCCGCTTCCAGAGAGCAGACTGCAGGGGTGGCGCCTCACAAGACCACCCCCTCCTTTTGACGAGGGGCGGCGTGTAGACGAAGTCTTCCTGAACTCAGCCAAGAGGCGAGGAGCATGAAGATCCTTTTCAGGAACCCAAGATCTTTCTTCGGGCCCATATCCCTTCCAATGTACCAAATATTGAGTCTTGCCACGAAGAACTAGAGATCTCAAGATTCGCTCAACTTTGAATTCCCCTCCCGAGATGGTATGAATAGAAGAAGGACCAGAACACTCTTTGAAGAATTAATTAAGGACCAAGAGCTTTAAAAGAGATATGTGAAAGGTGCTATCAATCTTGAGTGTAGGAGGTAGTTGAAGTTTGTAGGATACCGTATTAATGACTTGGGAAATGCGGGGCTAATTTCATAGAGGGGACTTGCAGCTTCAGGTTGCGGGTAGAAAACCAAACTTTCCAACTTGTAGAACCAGAAGGAACCTACGTCCGCGATCTGCAGAAGTCTTGGAGAGATGGGCCCAGACTCGGGCCCGTATCTGAGAAAAATTGCGAGTCAAGAGATTAGCAGCCAGAATGGAAGATAGAGGGCTCTGAAAAGGTGGGCAAAGTAGGATTTCTCCCAAACATTGTAAAGAAAGGAGAGGTCCCAGTAGATTTGTGCAGATGGTTGTTATGAGTAAACTCAGCCTATGAAATGTATTCACTCCAAGTAGATATGTGCTCAGATACATAACAGCGGAGAAAAGATTCTAAATTTAGTTTTACTCGTTGGGTCTGACCATTAGTCTGCGGATGATAACCTGAAGAAAATTTCAACTCAATACCGAGATCCTTCCAAATGCACCTCCAAAAAATGAACAGCTCTGTCAGAAATTATATCACGAGGACATCCATGAATATTGAGCATGTTCTTGATGAACAACCGGGCGAGTACAGAAGCAGAGGGGAGACCCTTAAGTGGTTTAAAATGGGACATCTTGGAAAAACAGTCAACCATGACCCAGATGGTGTTGTAACCCTGGCTGACCGGTAGATCCGTAATAAGTCCATAGTGATACTATTCCAAAGAGCCTCAGGGACAGGCAGAGGATGAACTAACCCAGCAGGTATGCGCCGGGGAACCTTGTGCCGGGCACAGACATGACAAGCCTGTATATACTTCAAAACATCGGAACCCATGGAAGGCCACCAGTAATGGCAAGACAATAAAGCAAGAGTTTTCTTAGATCCAGTGTGACCCGAAAATTTGGAATTGTGGGCCCATCTGAGAACTCTGGGATAAAGATGGGGGTCCAGGAAGGAAAGACCAACAGGAGGTGTTTTGACAGAAGGCCAAGTTAGAGTTACCACGCTGACAGGGCTAAGGATATGTTAGTGTCAGGCCGATGGCCTATATAGGACTACAGAGAGCAGGACACTAACAGATATTAGCACTACTGAACCAGCAGGTGCGGAGTCTAACGTACCCCTGGTATTCGCCAGGGACCCCCGCAAGGAGGTTTGGACTTCGCTGCACAGGGTATGCAGGTCGCGGTCCTACTAGCCAGTTACCGGTGTAGTGTAGAAGAGTCAGACGGTCCGGGTCAAGCCAATCGGGAATGCAAGGTACCAGGGAGAATCCAGAGGAATAGTCAACAAGCTGAGGTCGAGGGAAAAATATGAGTCACACAGATGCAGGAATGGTCGCCAAGCCGGGTCACAACGGGAGAGCAAATAACAGGAATCACCAACAGGAAACTAGGAGCAGGAGAACCAGGAACACTAGGTATAAACCTGTTACTCTGGCACCCTAATGGCGCCAGAGCCAGGTTTAAATAGAGGCAGGAAGCAGCTGATAGGGAGAACCAGGAGGCGGAAGCATGGGAACAGAGTAGCGTCCCGTTGCTGAGCAAAGGGACGGCGGCTAAGCGCATGCGCCTGACAATGGAGCTGGCCGGAAGCAGCAGAGCATCTGTTGCCTAGCAACAGAGCGCTACGGCGCGGGGGGCAGGCGTCCATCCCCGACTGACAGGGGATCAGCGGGGACGGCGCGTGACAGACCTTGGAAGTAGTATCGGTGTGTCGGAATCTTCGAAAGCCCTGGAGAGCTCCACTGCTCGGATATACTCTTGGAACCAGGCCGGTAACTTAAATTTAACTGGAAACATGAAAAAAATAATGACCAACAGGCCTGGCGAGGACTCTTACACAGTGCGGTTTTCAAATAGGTGAGGTTCTTATGGTCGGTAAGGGCCATGACCGGATAAACAGCTCCCTCTAACAGATCACGCAAATTCTCGAGAGCTACCTTAATTGCCAGAAGTGCCTTGTCCCCAATGCCATAATTCTTTTTGTGAGAAAACTTTTTGGATAGGAAACCACAAGGCAGGAGGGATCCAGAAGATGAGCTCCTGGACAAAACAGCGCTGATACTGACAGCCAAAAGCATCAACTTCCAGAAAGAAGGGTTTGCGTTGATCCAGATGAATATTTACTGGGGCACTGTAAAAGGGTCTTTTCAAGGTACTGAAAGCGGACACAGCAGACAGAGGAGAGATCTTGGTTAGGCCTCTATTGCGGGTGAGGGAGGTAATGGGAGCAATGAGGGTGGAGAAGTCTTTAATAAATTGGCGATAATAGTTGGCAAAGTCAATAAAAAGTTGTGTAGCCTTCAAACCCGAGGGCTGTGGCCATTTAGAATAGCTTCCACCTTCTTAGGGTTCATCTGGAGATTGTGACCAGACATGAGATATTCAAGGAAGGATATTTGAGGTACCTCAAAAACACATTTTTCAAGTTTGCAGACAATTCTGTCGTAGATGAGAGAGAACCTCTTTAACGTGTTTCTGACGAGACAGGATGGCCTGAGAAAAAAAAAAAAAGATATCATCGAGGTATATGACTATAAAAACGGTAAAGTAAGTCCCTGAAAAATTTCATTCACAAACTCCTGGAAAACTGCTGGGGCATTGCACAGCCCGAAGGGCATGACCAGGTATTTGTAGTGCCCATCACGAGTGTTGAAAGCAGTCTACCACTCATCCCCTTGAAGAATACGGATCAGATTATATGCCCCTCTAAGATCTAACTTGGAGAAAATCTGTGTCCTTCCAATGCAATCGAATAGCTCTGAGATGAGAGCAAGGGGGTAGAGATTCTTAATAGTAATTGCATTAAACTGGCTATAGTCAATACAGGGTCTCACCGAATAAACCCCTGACGAAGATTCTCTTTGACACATTCGGACATGGCCTGCATCTTAGGTAAGCATAAAGGATAAACCTTACCTCTGGGAATGCTTGTGCCAGGAACTAGATCGATGGGACAATCCCAGGGCAGATGTGGGGGTAATTCCTCAGAAGCAGCTTCACTGAAGCATCGTAAGGTTTAGTTAGACCTGGAACAGGAGAAATTCTAAGACAAGAGAGATATTGCTTGTGATGAAGGACTCGGGAGAGGCAATGCTCCTTACAGGTAGGCCCCCAAGAAACGACTTGCATCCGATGCCAGTCAAATTGAGATGAATGTGATCTCAACCAAGGTAGCCCCAGGATGATGGGGTTAACAGACTGCGGAAGGACCAAGCACTTAATCCGCTCGGAATGGCAGGCTCATACCTGCATCGAAACTGGACCAGTTACCTGTCACGGGCACTAGGAATTGCTTACCAGAGTTTCACCAGATGGAACTCTGCTAGAGAGGCGGGGTTATGGCACGCACCTCAAAGCAGGCAGGTGAATGATTGGAGCGACACAACAGCAGGAGAGTAGAGATAGTCTGAGGAAGTCAGCGACTTGCAGCTATGGTTAGAGGAAAGTCAGCGACTTGGAAAAGTAAACTGGAGGCTGAAGATAATGTAGACACGAGGAGTGGACGTGGATAGGTGATGGTAGTTGGAGGAGGAGTCAGTGGTCTGCGTACAGCAAGTTGTACCACTGCAGTGATGGGAAGAATAGTACTGGTGCAGGTAGGAAGCAGGGAAGTCGGTGGTCTGCGTTCAGCAAGTTGTACCACCGCTATGGTGAGGAGTCTGGTTCAGGTGTAGGTAGGTAATAGGAGAGTCAGTGGTCTGCGTATAGCAAGTTGTACCACCGCTGTGATAGGAGGACTTGTCCAGGTGCGGGTAGGTAGCAGGGAAGTCAGTGGTCTGCGTGCAGCAAGTTGTACCACTGCTGTGAGAAGGAATGAGGACTTGTCCAGGTGCAGGAGAGTGAAGTTGAAAGGCAAACTGTGGCTGTATGGAAACAGCGCGAGTAGAGCAATGTCTTGTGAGGCAGAGATGGAAGGCACAATGAATAGTCTGTATGGAGTAGATGCCTTTCAGGGAGGAGAAGCTGGTCACAGCGGATATGCACAATAACGCTAAGTAGTAGCGTGAGGAGATATCGTAGCTTGAGTGAAAGCTTGTCCTAAATGAAGCAATGCAGTAACACAGTCTATATGGGTACTTGTACCCTGTGCAGCAAACAACAATGGATACAACTGGTATGCGAGCAATAGGCAATAGTCAATAGTCAGTAGAGCATACCCAGTTGTGTAGATATGGAATCAGCTGAGAAGTGAAGCGTTGTAGCGGTATGGGAACCGCCGCTGAGTTGAGCAGGGAGCAGCGTGGAAGCTGAAGCACGAGTAGAGCTGGAAGCAGTTTGGAAACTGCACACAGGAGTAGAGCTGGAAGCAGTTTGGAAACTGCACACAGGAGTAGAGCTGGAAGCAGTTTGGTAACTGCACACAGGAGTAGAGCTGGAAGCAGTTTGGAAACTGCACACACCTATAGAAGTTCACAGGGAGTGAGACTTCAAGATCAGGCCCCTACCTAAGGCTGCAGGTGCCTTAAGTAGGGAGGGGTGATTGATCCATCAATCACATTAGTGGTCAGGTGTAGTTGTTAAAGGGGCCTGCGCATGCCCAGTGCGACAGGATGGCGGACGGCCGCGGTTCCACACAGGTGTGAGCGGGAAAGATGGAGAACAACGTACCAGAGTGGAGGCACTCACACTCCGGTGAGTGACAGTACCTCCCCTTTTAAAGGTGGGCACAGAACACTTGGAACCGGGTTTGCCCGGAAATATTTGGTAGAATTTTTTAAGCAGGGCTGGAGCGTTGAGGTCCTCAGCGCGAATCCAGGAGCGTTCTTCTGGACCGAAGCCCTTCCAATGAACGAGGAATCGGAGAGTTCTTTGCGAAATTTTAGCATCCAGGATCTGAGAGATCTTGAACTCCTCTTCTTGATGAATCTGTACTGGTTTAGGTACAGAAGGAGGAGCAGAAAAATGATTGATAACAAGAGGTTTGAGCAGAGAGACATGGAAGGCATTGGAGATCCGGAGGTTCTTTGGTAATAGTAGCTTGAAGCATACTGGATTTATGACTTGAGTGATCTTGTATGGTCCGATGAAGCGTGGCGCAAACTTCATGGACGGAACCTTCAAGCGGATGTTTTTTGTAGAAAGCCATACACGGTCTCCAAGCTTGAGTGGTGGAATGGCTCGCCTCTTTTTATCTGCGAAGAATTTGTATCTGGCTGATGCTTTCCTCAGGGATGATCTCACCTGAGTCCAGATGGTTTTAAAGTTTTGACAAAGTCTCTCCACCGCAGGGACTTGGGTGGGAGGGAGGGCAGGAAACTCTGGGAGAGACGGATGGTGACCGTAAACCACGAAAAAAGGAGTTTTTGTTGAAGACTCATGGTACATGTTATTGTGGGCAAACTCAGCCCACGGGAGTAAATCTACCCAATTATCTTAATTGGCTGAGGAAAAGATTCTTATAAAGGTCTCGAGATCGTGATTGACCCTTTCGGTCTGGCCGTTTGATTGGGGATGGTAAGACGATGATAGAGACAGTCGGATACCCAAGTTCTTACAAAAGGCTCGCCAGAATCTGGAGACGAACTGCACTCCTCTATCGGACACAATTTCGGACGGACAGCCGTGAATTCGAAAAATCTCTTTAATAAAATGGTCAGCCAAGGTAGAAGAAGATGGTAATCTGGTGAGAGGGACGAAGTGAACCATCTTGGAGAATCTATCCACCACTACCCAGATGGTATTACATCTCTTGCTAAGAGGGAGTTCGGTGACAAAGTCCATACTTATGTGGGTCCAAGGTTTGGTAGGGATAGGTAGTGGTTGGAGCAATCCCGCTGGTGTTCTGCGGGAAGACTTAAATTGAGAGCAGATCTCACAAGCGGCCACAAATTCTCTGACATCCTTTCTGATAGAAGGCCACCAATACCTCCGGGAAAGGATTTCAAAAGTCTTTCGTTCACCAGAATGTCCAGAGAAGCGTGAAGAATGGTACCATGACAATATTCTCTTGCGTAGAGATGGCGGAACAAGAGTTCTCCCAAACGGTAGCACATTGGTGGATGAAGTGGCCAAATTCACACATTTGGGATCCAGTATAGGATGATCGGAAGAATCCAGGATGTCAGAAGGAGGGGCAAATGCCCGGGATAAGGCATCTGCTTTCCTGTTCTTTGCAGCAGGTTTGAACGTTATAATGAGTTCGAAGCGAGAAAAGAAAAGTGACCACCTCGCCTGTCGAGGGTTTAGACATTGGGCTGTTTGTAAATAGAGGAGATTTTTGTGGTCGGTGAAGATGGTTACAGAATAATGGGCCCCCCCAGTAGATATCTCCACTTCTCCAATGCGACTTTTATTGCCAACAGTTCTTTGTCACCGATGGTGTAGTTCTTTTCCACGGGTAGAAGACCCCGGGAGTAGAAGGCACAAGGATGGAACTTCTGTTGCTCAGATCTTTGGGAGAGAATAGCTCCTAGTCCGACATTGGAGGCGTCCACCTCGAGAAAGAAGGGAAGGTTTACGTCAGGCTGCCGAAGAACAGGGGCGGTAGAAAATGCTTCTTTAAGGCTTTGGAAAGCGTGAAGGGCCTCGGAGGACCAGTGTTTAGTATTGGCGCCCTTCTTGGTCAGGGCCACAATAGGAGAAGCAATAGATGAGAAGTTCAGGATAAAACGTCTGTAATAATTCGCAAACCCCAGGAAGCGTTGTATAGCCCTGAGGGTAGTTAGCTGGGGCCAAAATAGAACGGCATTAACTTTGTCTGGGTCCATCTCCAGACCTACTCCGGACACGATGTATCCCAAGAATGGAATTTGGGATAATTCGAAGGAGCATTTTTCTAATTTGCAGAATAGGAGGTTCTTCCGCAGTCTGGAGAGAACTTCTGCCACATGTTAATGGTGGGAGACAAGATATTGAGAGAAGATTAAAATGTCGTCCAGATAGACTACAACGCACACGTATAATAGGTCCCGGAAGATCTTGTTCACGAATCCTTGGAAGACAGCTGGGGCATTACACAGTCCAAAGGGCATAACTAGGTATTCGTAATGCCCATCCCTGGTGTTGAATGCTGTCTTCCATTCGTCGCCTGACTTGATCCGGATTAGGTTGTAAGCGCCACGGAGATCAAGTTTGGCAAAAATCCGAGCACCTTTTATACGATCAAAGAGTTCGGTGATAAGAGGAATCGGGTACCGATTTTTTACGGTTATGGCATTGAGCCCCCGATAATCAATGCAGGGTCTTAAGGTCCCATCTTTCTTTTTCACGAAAAAGAAGCCCGCTCCAGTGGGAGAGCTGGAAGGTCGAATGAATCCGCGATGAAGGTTGTCCTTGATATACTCTGACATAGCCTGTGTCTCTGGTAGCGAGAGAGGGTATACACGGCCCCTAGGAGGGTTTTTGCCAGGTAGTAAATCTATGGGACAATCCCATGCCTGATGAGGTGGCAGGCGTTCAGATTGCGCCTTATCGAACACGTCAGCGAACGGGGCATACTGTGGAGGAAGGCCCGGAGGACCAGGTGTTATAGATGATCTGTTGATTTTGAGTGGTACCACTCGGGTTAGGCATCTATAATGACAATCCGGACCCCAGGATGTGACTTGGGGAGTACTCCAATCAACTTGTGGTGAATGAAGCTGAAGCCAGGGAAGGCCAAGAATGATGGGACTAGTAGTAGCAGGAAGGACCAGCAAAGAGATTTTCTCTCGGTGTAAGGCTCAAATTTGAAGGGTCAAAGGAGTCGTACAGTGGGTGATAAGTCCAGTAATGATGCGAGAGCCGTCTATAGCGGTGACCGCTATGGCGGTTTTTAATGGGGCCACTGGTAGGGACCACTGGTTAACAAGAGCACTGGAGATAAAGTTGCCGGCAGCGCCGGAATCCAGAAGTGCTTGAGAGATAAAAGATTTGGTGGCTGAGAAGATGGTAACATCAAATGCACACACTTTGGAATCCATAGAAGATGGAGAGGAATCCAGGGACCCTAACCTTACCTCTCCAGAACTGGTTAGGGCCTGGCATTTCCCGACTTCTTAGGACATGAGTTCAGGCTGTGAGTAGGGTCAGCACAATAGATGCAGAGTCTATTTTGTATTCATCGATCCCTCTCTCTAGATGTTAACTTAGAACGTCCTACCTCCATGGGTTCCACAGGAGAGGGAAGGTGACGAACTTGAGGTGATGGGCGAGTGAACCCCTTAGAGGTGCTTGTTCTTTCAGACTCCCTCTCACGGAATCTCATGTCTACCCTATGACATAGGGAAATTAGATCGTCCAAGGAGGAGGGTAACTCTTGTGTGGTCAGTGCATCTTTGATCTTATCCGTCAGACCCTGCCAGAAGGCAGCTATCAGGGCCTCGGTGTTCCACTGTAGTTCAGAGGCGAGTATCCAAAACTGAATGACGTACTGGGCCACAGAGTGTGATCCTTGGCGTAGTCGGAGAATGCTGGAAGCCGCAGAGACAACGCGGCCAGGTTCATCGAAAATTTTGCGGAACGTGGAAATGAAGAGTGCACTATCCTCCAATAGGGGGTCATTTCTCTCCCACAGAGGGGAGGCCCACGCAAAGCCTGTCCGGAAAACAGAGAAATGAGGTAGGCAATCTTGGCATGGTGAGTGGCAAAATGGTGAGGTTGAAGTTCGAAATGGAGAGAGCACTGATTCAAAAAACCTCTACACGTCTTGGGATCTCCATCATATTTTGAGGGAGTAGGCAGGTGTAGCGTGGAAGCAGTAGACACCTGGGATGGCACTGGGGAAGGAGAAGGCGCTTGAGGTTCAACAGTCGCTGAAACAGTTTGTAGAGGAACTCCTCGGGTGGCCAGAGTCTGGAAACACTGGAACAGATGTTGCTGCCGAACATCCTGTTGTTCTACCCGAGAGATCAGATGCTGCAGCATCTCCTTAGCTGTTGGTTCCAATCCTGGGTCTGTCATGGCCTGATCTTACTGTCACGGGCACTAGGAGTTGCTTACCCGAGTTTCACCAGATGGAACTCTGCTAGAGAGGCGGGGTTATGGCACACACCTCAAAGCAGGCAGGTGAATGATTGGAGCGACACAACAGCAGGAGAGTAGAGATAGTCTGAGGAAGTCAGCGACTTGCAGCTATGGTTAGAGGAAAGTCAGCGACTTGGAGCAGTAAACTGGAGGCTGAAGATAATGTAGACACGAGGAGTGGACGAGGGTAGTCGGTGGTCTGCGTTCAGCAAGTTGTACCACCGCTATGGTGAGGAGTCTGGTTCAGGTGTAGGTAGGTAATAGGAGAGTCAGTGGTCTGCGTATAGCAAGTTGTACCACCGCTGTGATAGGAGGACTTGTCCAGGTGCGGGTAGGTAGCAGGGAAGTCAGTGGTCTGCGTGCAGCAAGTTGTACCACTGCTGTGAGAAGGAATGAGGACTTGTTCAGGTGCAGGAGAGTGAAGTTGAAAGGCAAACTGTGGCTGTATGGAAACAGCGCGAGTAGAGCAATGTCTTGTGAGGCACAGATGGAAGGCACAATGAATAGTCTGTATGGAGTAGATGCCTTTCAGGGAGGAGAAGCTGGTCACAGCGGATATGCACAATAACGCTAAGTAGTAGCGTGAGGAGATATCGTAGCTTGAGTGAAAGCTTGTCCTAAATGAAGCAATGCAGTAACACAGTCTATATGGGTACTTGTACCCTGTGCAGCAAACAACAATGGATACAACTGGTATGCGAGCAATAGGCAATAGTCAATAGTCAGTAGAGCATACCCAGTTGTGTAGATCCGGAATCAGCTGAGAAGTGAAGCGTTGTAGCGGTATGGGAACCGCCGCTGAGTTGAGCAGGGAGCAGCGTGGAAGCTGAAGCACGAGTAGAGCTGGAAGCAGTTTGGAAACTGTACACACGAGTAGAACTGGAAGCAGTTTGGAAACTGCACACAGGGGCCTGCGCATGCCCAGTGCGACAGGATGGCGGACGGCCGCGGTTCCACACAGGTGTGAGCGGGAAAGATGGAGAACAACGTACCAGAGTGGAGGCACTCACACTCCGGTGAGTGACATTACCCAAGAAATGGAACCATTAGAAGAGCAATTCTCATCAACTGCAGTTAGGACCGGAGTTTGCAACAAAGGGAAGGTGGGAAGCTGCATTCCTCAGGAAACAGGGAGTAAAGAATTTAGATCCCAGGATGACCCCCCTGGTGTCGCCTAGGAAGTGGCGTTTCCTGGCCTCTTGGAGCAAGTGGAGAAAAGTTGACCAGCCTCACCACAGTAAAGGTACAAGTGATTATTGATTCATTGCTCCTGTTCTTCTGGAGTGAGACATGAATGGCCCAATTGCATGAGTTTCTCAGGGGGCGGTGGAGCGACAACAGGAGGATACTGGAACTGAGGTGCAAGATGAGAAGGAGTTCGACGACTACGGTCCTTCTCCTGGGACAGTTCCCTGAGGCGGATGGCCCCTTTGATGCATAGGGAGATTAGGTGGAGGTTCGAAGGGAGATCCCGAGATGCCAAATCATCTTTAATTTGGTCAGAAAGACTTTGCTAAAAGGTTGCAACCAAAGCCTCGTTATTCCATTTGAGCTCCGAGGCAAGCATGCGGAACTGTGCGGCATATTGACCTACTGAGAGGGAGCCTTTCTGGAGCACCAACAAACGGGAGGCTGCGGAGGATACCCGGCCTGGCTCGGCAAACACCTTTTGGAAGGTCTCTAAAAGGAAGAAACATTATTAAACAGGGCATCATCCAGGAATAAACCACCAAAATTTGTACAATAACAAAATCAATAACCAATAAGCACAAAAAATGACTGACAAAGAAACCTTAACCTTGTTATCAAAACAATACACATAAAAAGGAAAGAGATAGAGGGGGAAAAAAATAAATAAAAATCAGCAGACTCGCCAAACACCACGGAACGTTTATCAGAGCACAATAAGAGATGTTCAAAATAGACACAGGTAGATTGTTCCCACTGAGAGCACACAAGCAGAAAAAAGTTCTTACCAAACGGCTGCTAGTGCTGCCATCAGAATCAGGTCCCCCTGTGCTATTTAGCATTCGCACCTTTAGATGTGCTTGATAGACCGGATCAAACACATCAGCTATCATTGCTGTTTCAAAGAAAAACTCTGAAATCATGGTATTTTTAAATAGAGTCAAATTTATTAACTCTCATGTACATTGAACAATCTGCTCTAAGACAGATCAGAAGGTTACCAATAATACATTTGTACATACATTTTATAAACAAAAATCTTGGCACTCTTACACAGAGGGGCGTTTAGCTTGGTATTTGCACTGATTTGATAACTATTATTAACTACGTGCACCTCGACTCAGAGAATGTGCCTCCTTAACCACAATAGGCCCGATTCATTAAGAAAGAAAAAAAAAGTGTAACTTTGCACCTTGACAAAACCATGTTGCATTGGAGGGGGTTATAAATTTTAAATGAGGGGATAGATTTATAGTTGGGGTAGGACATGTCCTATATAAACTTTACAATTCAGTGTAAAAATAAAGCTATCAAGTATTTGTGTATATGAAAAAGAAGCCAGTATTTTCCTTATCTGCAAAACAATAAACGCATTTGCACCCCTTGCATTGCAACATGGTTTTGCCAACATTCAAAGTTACTCATTTCTTTGTTTTACTTTCCTTAATGAATCAGGCTCAATGTAATAAAATATGAAGCCTTTTGTTTTTGTGGTATGGAGACCATAATTCTCTTATCAATGTTTTAAATTAGCACTTGTATGAGACCATATGGCTTTGAAGAAAGGGTACATCCCATGAAACATGAAAGTTATAAACATTTCAATTTCTTGCAAAACTTAATTTCATTAAAAGAAAAAGGATAATGGTGATCTCCTTGGCGCTTTACAATCTAGGGCAGCTTAAATGATCCTCCCACAACCATACACCAGTTGAAAAAATATGAAAACAAATAATGAGGTGATTCAAGTGCTCCAAATATTCCCCATATAGAAATGTGATTGAATTTAAGTATAAAGTTTATTCAATTTATGTGTCAATGTATATTTCTAAGTTTCTTCTTGTGTTGATAGTGAACATCCAATACGAATCATATAAACCAAAAATTGGTAGTGTAGTATAACATCAAGATAACAATAATTCAAAAAAAATAAGATGTGAATATTAAGTTTTTTTAATGCTGCTCTTCAGCATTTTTTGGCACTCTCCAAAAGAAGGAAAAAATTGCATCTCAAACATTTATCTTGAACTCTTCCCTTATGTGGATCTTGAAGATGAATGGTACCTATCCTCTCATTAATCGATCGTAGTAGATAGAAAAAGAAGAAAAACGGGAGAAAAGCCTTGTGTGATATTGTATGACAACATTAATTTTAATGAAAATACATATAAACACAATTAAGAGGCATAATATAGAACATGATAAAATATCCTGAAATAAATGTGCAGAATACTCCTACCGAAAACTAGGATTATTCAAGCAGAAAAAAGATCTTATGTCCTTCCCGGGATAGGACCGATGGCAAGGAATAGTCCCTAATTCTTGGATTCCATTAGTGATACTTGCTATACTTTTACATGCTAAACAAGAACCACATCTGTAAAAACCCGTACATTTAATGTGCGGCTGTTTTGGATGTTCAGGTAAGGCTCCTATCACAAGTCTGTCTCTGAAATTCTCACTTTTTTTTTTTTAGAATGATGGCTATATGATGTAATAAATGGAAGGGTGGATTTTTTTAGATTTTTTTAGGTTGTCTACAAAAATCTGGAAGTTCTTCCCTTTCCTTAACTAAAGCTTTTTTTCCAGATTCATCAAGGAATTCTTTGTGATACCCTTTTTTTTTTTATAAAATCAGATTTCATCATTTCCATTTGATTAAGAAAGACATCTAACTCAGTACAATTTCTTCGTATTCTGAGAAATTGGCTGTATGGAACATCCCTGAGCCACCTCTCATGATGTTCACTATTATTTAGAATGTAAGAATTTACATCTGTAGGTTTTTTTTAAAGCATTTAGTTTAGATTTGTAAGTTCTTAATATATATCTCCAAATCTAAAAAATTAATACTTTCCTTACTTTCACTAAAGGATAAAGTAATATTCCAATCATTATTATTCAAATAAGAATGAGTGGGAGAAGTTTTCTCCCACTCATTCTCCTGATCATTTTGAGATTTTGTTAGATATACAAAAATTTATTAAAAATCTAACCTTGCATCAAATAGCCATCATTATTAAAAAAAAAAGGAGATTTTGGGAAAACATTGGAAGATTTTATGTAAGGACCCTATCCTGAAAGAACTTTTACCCCTAAAACCCTCTTTCATATATTGTAGAGCTCCCAATTTCAGAGACAAACTTGTGAGAGGAGCCTTACCTGAAAATCCAAAAAAAGCGTCACATTAAATCTAAGGGTTTTTTACAGATGTGGTTCTTGTTTA
This sequence comes from Mixophyes fleayi, assembly GCF_038048845.1. Lineage (NCBI taxonomy): Eukaryota > Metazoa > Chordata > Amphibia > Anura > Limnodynastidae > Mixophyes > Mixophyes fleayi. The sequence goes on from NC_134406.1 coordinate 96,577,625, forward strand.
GCGCGAAAAAGTATAACAAGTATCAGTAATAGAATCCAAGACTTTAAGGTTTCTATTCATACCTATAAGGTTAACCATTTTTTAACATGTCATTCTAAAAATGTTGTATACCTGTTGGAATACAGGTGTGGGCTTATCTATACTGGAAAACCACTAGACAACAACGAATTTCATTTTTGGCCCATTTTAAAGAAGTAAATTGCTGTTCTGAACGTGATTTGGTTAACTTTTTAGGTATAGATAAAGTATATGGCCATTGGAGATATAGAAATTTAGACCTGCAATTATCTAGGCTAGAAATGCAATGGATCTTTAAGTTAAATACCCCAATTCCTCAGGGACTGAACAAAGATTTTGAAATGAAATGCTTTCTAACCTAATATCCTTTCTTTTTGACTTTAGATTTATATGAAGAATTTGATTCTTTTCATGTATTTTTATTGTCATCTATATTGTCATTTACATTATCTATCTATCTGCAATGATTGAATTTTATTATCTACAGCCATATTACCCTGAATAAGCCCAATCCCATTGGACCTTGGAAGCTAATCAGGGTTAGCTTGGTCAATACCTGGATGGGAGACCAACTGGGAATACCAGCGGCTGCAGATGTTATGTAGCCATAATTTAATAATGTATCTTGTATTATTGTGTACATATCTTAGTAGGTGATTTTAATTTACTTGCCTCAAAGAAATTGTATTATAAAGTCTGAATCAGAAACTTTTGTTGGAATGTAAATCGGAAATGTCCGATATATTATATATGGAAGAAGTTGTATTATATTTGTATATTTTATTTATGTTATTATTCTTGTAAGTGATCTGTTTTGTTTTGGTATAAAACTGGACTCACTCTAATTGTTTAATACCTGAACAGAAAGTTCCTATTGAAATGGAAACCGGAAGTTCCCAGTGGCCCGCAAACCGGAAGTTGTCAATGGACCGCAAACCAGTTCCATTGGTTGCGATTGGGACGAACATTATTTTAAATGTTTTATATATAAAGGTTCTTATTTAGAGATGAGAGACAAGTATACCAATACATCACAAGTAGTTTGATAATATTTGTTATGTATACATTTTTAAATTTGAGATCCCTAGTTTGCCCTGTTTATACAATCCTGATTGGAGGAGAGAAGAGAGACTGATGATTGGATATAGGGACTACAAAATGGTGACACTTTTGTTTGTACTCGTCCACCTTGATAAAGACACTTCTGTCGAAACGCGTTGGGAATGAGATTGCAGATGTACTGACTGATCCATACTATCGCCTACTAGGACTTTTCCTTGCCATCGGCCCTATCCCGGGAAGGACATAAGATCTTTTTTCTGCTTGAATAATCCTAGTTTTCGGTAGGAGTATTCTGTACATTTATTTCAGGATATTTTTATCATGTTCTACATTATGCCTTTTAATTGTGTTTTATATGTATTTTCATTAAAATTAATTTTGTCATACAATATCACACAAGGCTTTTCCCCCGTTTTTCTTCTTTTTCTATCTACTACGATCGATTAATGAGGGGATAAGTACCATTCATCTTCAAGATCCACATAAGGTAGGAGTTCTAGATAAATGTTTCAGATGCAATTTTTTCCTTCTTTTGGCGAGTGCAATACCATTGAGGATTTTGGATCTATTACCCTGGATAAAATTGAAGAGCAGCATTAAAATAACTTAATATTCACATCTTATTTTTTTGAATTATTATTATCTTGATGGTATTATACTATACTACCTATTTTTTGATTATATGATCCGTATTGGATGTTCACTATCAACACAAGAAGAAACTTTGAAGTATAGATTGAATTTAAGTATGACGTTTATTCAATTTATGAGTGTCAATCACATTTCTATATGGGGAATATTTGGAGCGCTTGAATCACCTCATTATTTGTTTTCATATTTAATTTCATTAAAGCTATAGCATATAGCTACAATAATGGCTGCTAGACTCCATTTTGTAATCCAGACTGAATATTTAAACAATTCTATTTCAAATATAAAATTACTGTTTAATTTATCACTGATGACAAGTATCAAAATTGTGAAAAATATTAGCTTTAATGTGGTAATCCTAATAAGGATTGCTTACATTTGTCTTCCTGTAATATTGTAATGAAAATGTCATGATCTGCCTCCTGCAACTCCTGTCTGCCAAGAACAAGGTTGGCCTTGATATGTATCCAGCTTGCAGTACCACTGTTCCAAAGGGGCCACTGTGGAACTTATACAGCTTTCTTACCTGCCAGAGCTAAGCTCGTTACTCCAGGATGCTTAGCACCTGTCCCTGGCATATAAAAGCCTGCCTGTCCCAGCAGCCTTTGCCAGGTCATCTGTTGCCCTTACTGCTGCTGGGTTTTCTGTTTATGAATCCTGCTTGGTTTCCTGGTTTTGACCTCTGCTTGGAACATCATTTTGCACCTCATCTTAAGACCCAGACCCGAATTTGCTGTGACTTCTCTTCTGCCTTCTCCCTGGTACCGTGGTGGACCATGTGACTTTGATCCCTGTCTTGTTTGACCTTCCTGCTTTACGGTGTCTGTATTCCATCTAGTAGTCCTGCACCTACAGTCAGTGGCGTATCCAGCTCCTGTGTCTGCATTCCATTGCATCTTGTGTCATCTCCACTTTCTAGTGGTAACACTCTGCAGACAATTGGATCCTGTCTCGAGCATATCAGTCCGCAGACTATTGCACCATGTGTCATCTCCACTATCTAGTGATAACTAGAGATGCTCAGGCTCGGTTCCACTTACCAGATCCGAGTACCGAGCCGAGCCGGCTCGGTGCTTTCGCACGCCCTCGGAATTGAAAACGAGGCAAAACGTCATTGTTACGTCATCAGATCTCGAGCGTTTTGGATACTATAAGTACCTCCACAGAGATCCAGCGCCATTTCACAGAGGGACACAGAAGGGGTAGCACAGTTCTTGGAAGTCTCTAATGCAGCTGGGCAGTGTCATACGTAAAAAACAAAGAAATGGGGTAGCAGTGTTCTTCAAAGTCTCCAGTGACATTCAGGAGAGCGCCATTGCTCCATTGCTAATTGTCATTGCTGAAATAAAAATAATAGGGCTGGCAGTGTTATTAAAAGTCTTCAGTCACATTTTACTGTGCCATGGCTCACACAGAAACAGGAGGGTTGGCAGTGTCCTTGTCACTCTCCAGTCTCAGTCATGATGATACCAATAGTGGTTTTAAGTTAGGGAAACAAAAATGTAAATAAAAAGCTTGTATGTTTGTAAAGAAAAAAACACCCCTCTAATAAAGGTGAAAGCCTACTGTAGAAAACCATAAAATTGCCAACATTCCATTCTACCCAAAATATTGCCAAGCATACCAGCATCAGTTAGCTCCCCTTCTCTCAGATCCTGGCGAAGCGAATAAAGTACTTAATCTACAAGTTCAAACATAGTTAGTGGAATTGCTTTGTTTCATTTCCTCCTACAATTTCTCTTGCTGCTTTTACAAAAAGTCTTATTAGGGGAATCACTTGACTCAAGCTAACAGTGTCTGCATTCTCTTTACAGGTGACTACTTCATGTGGTTTCAGCACCTTGCACAACATGGAAAGTATTCTCGACTGCGCTGGACTAAAGTACATTCCCCCTAAATTCTATTCTTCTTGCAGCTGCTGCATACTCCTAAATGCTGTTTCAGAATTCCGAATATTACACTAAATATTTTGGGACACAGACAGCATCTCCTTCATGTCATTGTCATTTTTTAAAAAGTTCTGTACCACCAAGTTGATTGTGTGACCAAAACGGAGAATGCAATTGAATTCCCCCAGCTGTAATGCTCTAACCATATTGGTCACATTATCAGAAATCACATATCCTCAGGAGAGTCCAAGCAGGATAAGTCATGTTGCAATGACATCCCTTAGTTTTTCAAACAGGTTGTCAGCAGTATTACCTGACCTGCGCCTTGTCTCCTCTCAGATAACCACCTCTCACTACTGCCTTCAAAGACTTCTCCCGTGCTGCTCCCCACTTATGTAATTCCCTACCATGCTCAATCAGACTTTCCCACAGCCTTTAAATCTTTAGATGCTCTTTGAAAACCCATCTCATTTTTAGAGGTGACCTTATCCTCGATAACACTATCACACTAATTCACCCTCAAAACTATCCCAATCTCCACTCTGAGCCAGACTCGCTACTCTTGTTTCAGCTGTGCCCTCTTCCCTTTAGAATGTAAGCTTTCTAATGAGCAGGGTCCTCCATACCCTTTGTTTTCATGTCTCCATTCATTTTGTCTGCCTTATCTGTTCTTATTTTACATATGTCCTGTTTTATGTATGTCCTTCTCTTCCCTACTGTATGGTGCTGTGGAGCACTGTGGTGCCTTACAAATCTATGATCATGATAATAATTAATAATAATAATAATAATAATAATAATAATATGCCTCTTAGTGAAGCAGATGATACACAGAGTAGCCTGCCTCTGAAAAATGTGACGTTCTTGGGTACATGCTGCTGCTTTCCCTGCTGGTGAAGGCGAATCACCAACCCAGTGGACTGTCACAACCATATAATCTTTAGTTTGCCCAGTTCTGCTTGTCCACATATCTGTGGTTAAGTGTACAGTGGGTAGAATGCCATTTTGCAGCCCAATAATTACATTTTTACAAACTTTCTGGTAGAGATGAGGAATAGCTTTTCTAGTAAAATGGTGTTATGATGGAATTTGGTAAGAAGACCTCAAGTAACTGTCTAAAACCAGCTGCATGAATAGTGGATATTGGATGGGGATCTAATACTAGCATAGTTGCTATGGCGTCTGATCCGCTTTGTGACTGGGTGACAGCTTTCATACTTGCTTCCTCTTGCAAAGGATTGTTTAGCAGTCAATTGTTGTAAACTACTACTAGTCATCTTCTTGGTCTGCTTCTGGGTTGAAGATCCACCCCCAGCAGCAGGAGCAGCAGCAGTGGGCCTAACGCTCAAGGATTCTTCTGAGGAGTCCTGGATAGGGGAGGAGTCATCTCACATTAGCAAATTGGATGCAGAACTAACTCCGATCACTTGTGAGGATATTGATGATGAATGTGTTGGAGGTGTAGATTGCAGGTGCTGGAATCTAGCTGAGAAAGGAGGTAGCTGATGGGGGCACACTTAAAAGGAGGGGTTGAGGTACCATCGATAGTATACTTGATATGCATTCTCTTTGACCAAGGTGGAGATGGAGCTGGTGGCAACCTGTTCTCTAATAATCTCCCAATAATCTTCCTGGGGGGACGACAGATCCCTCTCCCACTCCCTCTTGTGCTTCCCGCCAAAAGGGCATCAAGGGTTAAGCTGTAGATATAAGAAATCATACCTCTACTTAAAAGTGAAGAGAGACATAAGGTTTCAAAGGGTGAGGTAGGGGTGGGGGGAGGGGGGGGGGAGAGCCCACAAAGTACAGCAGTTGGAAATACTCATAGAATTTAGGGTGGAGGTCTGGATACTTAGATCACAGATCATCCCAGGAGATAAAGGCACCTTTATCTCCAACAAATCAGATACCAGAATCAAACCAGCCATCAGAAAAAGCAGAGGAGGGCCCAAGAGTGAAGGATAGGAGGAGAGGAAGGTGTGGCCGGAAGGTCTCCCAGATCGTAGCTGAGAACGGCCCTTAAAGGGCAATTTAGATTGTTTCGGGAGGCCCCATATGCAGGAAAGGAACGGAAGTTTGAGGTAGGTGGATTCAATGTCAACCCATGACAGAGCCGCTGGAGGAACAAAGGAGGCTACATTCTAGCTCAACTGAGCAGCCCAATAATAAATCTTCAAATCCAGGAAGCCCGTCCCACCACACTTAGTGGGCCTCTTTTGGAGCGCCATCTTGACCCTGGGAGACCAGCCGTTTCAGACAAGAGAGACAATATTGGATAGGAGAGTTCCGAAAGGGGGACCTCTGACAGGAAAGGTCTGAATGTAATAAAGAAGCTTTGGAAGGAGATTCATCTAGACAGAAATGAGCCTGCCCAGCCCCGAGATAATCAATGAGCGCCAGGAGAAGAGTTCCGGCTTCATTTTTGCATAAAGGCCCGGATAATTCTCGATACAGGGAGTCATAGGAGTTGGTGATAAAAACTCCTAGGATATTTAATTTAATTTTCTTTCTTTGCCATCGGAACTTGAAGCGGGAGGTGAGGACTATCCCTTCTCGGCCAGGGATATTAAGCAGAGGAGTTTCCGATTTAGCAATTTTAATCTTATAGCCAGAGAGGCTTCTGTAATGATGTAAAATGTTGGAGCCCGGGGAGTGACGATCCCCGCTGTTGGAGAGTAAAGATGACACTATCTGCGAAGAAAGAAAGCTTACTTTCCAAGTCCCCCATCTGCACACCCTTTATGTAAGGACAAGATTGAATGGAAGCAGCAAGAGGCTCTATGATGAGGGCTAAGATAAGAGGGGAAAGGGGGCAACCTTGACGGTACAGTGATTAGATTGTAAAAAAGTCAGAAGGAGAACCGTTGATCAGGACTCTCGCAGAGAGTTGAGAATACAGGGCTTGGTTACCAGTAAGGAGGTTTCCACAGATACGAAATGCCGACAAGGCTTGGGACATAAACCTCCAGGAGATCCTGTCAAAAGCCTTCTCAGTGTTGAGAGAGAGAATAATGGACAGAGACTTCCTGGTATTGATGACATGAATCAGATCAACGGTCCTCCTGGTGTTATCTCTGGCCTGGCAGTCCACGATGTAGTCAGCCTGGTCATAATGGACATTGGAGGGGAGTGCTGAATTCAATCTATTAGCCAAGAGTTTACCATATACTTTGACGTCTGTATTAAGCAAGGAGATAGGACGGTAACTAGCGCAGTCATAAACATCTTTACCCACTTTATGAATGACGGAGATCCAAGCCTCCAAGAAGTTCCTTGACCAAGAATCTCCAGACAGGATTGAATTGAAGAGAGTGTGCAAACGAGGAACCAGGAGTCCATAAAACCTCGTAGTAGACAGCCATTAAGCCATCAGGTCCCAGGCCTTACCAGACTTCTGGGAGTTTACAACCTGCTCAACTTCATCCATGGTAATCTCAGGCCTCAGATGAGCACTAGCCTGCAGGGAGCATTTAGGGAGCTTAGCAGAAGAGAGAAAAGAACTAATTAGCTGCAAGTGCTGTTGGGTGACCATGGGATCTGAAGATTGAGGGAGGTTATAAAGTTTAGTATAGTAGGATTGGAAAGCAGAACGAAACCGGTTGGGGTCGTAATGTAAAACTCCATCTGAGTCCCTGATTGCCAGGGGATTCCGGGTCGCAATCTTGGCTCTAAGTTTGGTAGCCAGAAGCTTAGTGGCCTTGTCACCCTTTTCATAATAGCGCTGGTTAAACAATTTCAGCTTATTGGCAGCCTGGTGGGATAGCAAAAAAATGAGTTCACCCCGAACAGAAGTAATTTCCTGGAGAACATGAGGGTCAGGATTGGTCTTGTGACATTGCTCTAAGGCTCTCAGCAAGTCCGTTGAATAGTTTTTGCCAGACAGGATCGTTTAGACAGAGAGGCTTGGGCAATAAGGTGACCCAAAATGAGAGCCTTGTGAGTGTCCTAGGGGGTCATAGGGGAAATATTAGGAGTGTTGTCCATCTGAAAATACTCAGAGAGGAGAGAATGTTGGGCAAGGGAGACAAGTACAGCCGAGACAGGGGTGTAGTCCTACCAAGTAATAGGAAACATTTGGGAGGAGACAAGTCTTAGGGGTATATTTACTAAACTGCGGGTTTGAAAAAGTGGAGATGTTGCCAATAGCAACCAATCAGATTCTAGCTGTCATTATGTAGAATGCACTAAATAAATGACAGTTGCTATAGGCAACTTCTCCACTTTTGCAAACCCGCATTTTAGAAAATCTAGCCCTTAGAGTGAGGTTGTGGCTGAAAAGGATCACGTCAATCCTGAAATATGTATTATGGGGGGAGGAGAAGAGGGTGTAGTCCTTGGCCAAGGGATCTGAGACTCTTCACGAATCGTATAAATTATGGAGTTTTAAAAAAGCCTGTAGAGCTCCGGTGCTGCGAGTGGAGGGGTCTACATTCGGGGTTAAAACAAGGGGCCGACATCGTGAACCAAAATCCACTTCCCGAAATTGCTGGTTAGGGACAGGACATGATGAACAAGTCATCAGGTGGACCAGCATGGAGCCCTAGGCTCCAAGGGGGTGTAAGTCTAGCTACAGTCAAGAACGGAGGAACATAAGACCAAAAAGGAGATCCTGTGTAGAGAAGAAAAAAAGGGAAGTAAGAGGAAGGGAAAACAAGGGGACAAATCACCAAAATTAAACAAGTTATGTGAGCATAAAACTAATTAGAAGCTGGATGCAGATCGCGATGTCAGAATGATCAGGTCGTGGTCAGCTGTAAAGGCTGCAAGGAGACAAAGAGACCAAACAAAACAAAAAGTAGCAGGGTGCTGCTTTTTTGACACAGCAGGGGACAGGGAAACATTCAGTAGGGGGCACCACAATGTCAAGCAGAAGCAGCGCTGTCAAAAAGTCTGGAGAGATGGAGGATTAAAACAGAGCACATGACATCCTTGAATTCTGCATCCAAACGCAGCAGTTATCTTAAAGTCCAGGCAGCATCTGCAAGGACCACAGCGGGTCATGTGTAGGGGAGTGCAAAAAAGGCAAATACCACTTAAGGGAGGAACAGAAATGGAAACAAGGTGATCATGGATCCAGAGGTTGCGGCTTTGAATGGCGAAGAGCAATCGACCATTCTCTGCGTGGGGGTCGTTGAGCTCTCAGTGTGGAGGGCCCTGGGACAATGGCGAGGCCCTGCGAAGTTTCCGAAGAAGCATGCCGATTCAGGCCAATCCTGTGGAGATCTTCACTCAGGGTTTTAGCTGACAGTTGTTGGTTCTGGTGTCAAAGAAAAAGGCGGAAGGGAAACACCCATGGTATCTAATATTGTTCTCCATGAGGACTGAAGTGACGAGTCAGAGTTCATGTCTCTAAGCCAGAGTGGCAGGGAATAGGTCTTGAAAGAATTGGAGGGTATGACCCTCGTAAGTCAGGGAAGGGAGTTTTCTGGCAGCTTGTAAGACATCTTCCTTGGTTGTGAAAAAAGATGGATGACGTCTCTGGGCACAGATTGATCAGATGGGCGAGGTTTAAGGGCCCTGTGGGATCGGTCCATAAGGAGCTGATCTTTCGGAACTTCGGGTGCAAGCTGTAAAAACTATTTTCTGAGGTAGGGGTCAAGGTGCCCAGATGCAATGGACTTTGGGACGCCTTTAATTCGGAGGTTGCTCTTCCGGGCTCTATTGTCCATATCCACAAGTTTAATATTTTAAGATATCTTACTATACTTAAAAATAACAAGAAAAAAAAAAAACCCACGTCACAAGAGCTACATTTAAAAAAATAAAAATAAAAATGAGGATGATTAATTTTCTCTGTTAAAAGCAAAAGATACCATTCAAGATTTAAGGGACATCACAACCAGCCCCTTCATGGAGATATGCAAACATGCTTTATCACCGCTGACAAAAATATGCATTATCACCACAATATCGCCAGCAAAGCTCAGTAATACACAGCTGCCCCAATGATACTGGCCAGAAGCGATAAGAGTAAACACTTTACCAGTTCAGAACAGAGACACACTTGTGCCTCTATTTTTATTAAAATTTTGTGGTTGTAAGTAGAGATGAGCGCACTCGGATTTTGTGAATCCGAGCCCACCCGAACCTTTCCGATCCGAGTCGGATCCGAGACAGATCCGGGTATCGGCGCCAAATGAAAACTTGAAACCGAGGCTCTGAGTCATAATCCCGCTGTCGGATCTCGCGATACTCGGATCCTATAAATTCCCCGCTAGTCGCCGCCATCTTCACTCGGGCATTGATCAGGGTAGAGGGAGGGTGTGTTAGGTGGTAAGTTCAGTTCTGTGCTGTGCTCTGTGTTCTGCTCAGTCCAGTGGTGCTGTGTCCTGTGCTCTGTCCTTCTGAGTTCAGTGGTGCTGCTGGGTCCTGTGCTGTGTCCTGTTTAGTCCAGTGGTGCTGTGTCCTGTGCTCTGTGCTTCTAAGGGCATAGTTATTTCCCCATTATTCACAAGTGTTTTAAAAAAATAAAAAAAGTTATAAAAAAAAAAATACAAAAAAATAATTTAAAAAAAAATTAATTACAACTAAATTTGCAAAACCAATCCTGCAGTATAAGCTCATTGGTACTGCAATATTACCAAGTTCACACATTCAGCAGTAAAAGTCCAGTGGTGCTGTGTGCTGTGCTCTGTCAATTTTGAGTTCAGTGGTGCTGCTTGGTCCTGTGCTGTGTCCTGTTCAGTCCAGTGGTCCAGTGGTCCTGTGTTTTGTGCTCTGTGCTTCTAAGGGCATAGTTATTTCCCCATTATTCCCAAGTGTTTAAAAAAATAAAAAAAAGTTATTAAGAAAAATACCAAAAACTAATTAATTTTTTTTTTTAATTACAACAAAATTTGCACAATCAATCCTGCAGTATAAGACCATTGGTACTGCAATATTACCAAGTTCACACATTCAGCAGTAAAAGTCCAGTGGTACTGCAATATTACAAAGTTCACACATTCTGCAGTATCAGTCCAGTGGTGCTGTGTCCTGTCCTGCTGAGTTCAGTGGTGCTGCTGGGTCAGTGTTACGAGCCGCGGCGGTGCCCAGCCGCCGCGACTCACTCACCTGCGTCCCGCCTGCTATGGCGACCGGGACGTCACTTCCGGCCCTGACCCGGCCGTTGCCGGGGCAACGAGAAGACGCTTCAGCGCTGCGTCTCGGCAATGAGAGGAAGCCGGGCGCAGCGCTCACCATATTCTCTAGCCTGTGGGCTAATTAATGCAACCTATTAATTATGCTGGGGGCTGTGTCTAATTCAGAGCTAGTAAGTGTAATAGAACAGACCTTATGGGCGCTTCACTAAAGTGTGCAGCCGTGTACCCACCCCAGAGTTTCCACCAAAAACTCAACAATAAATACACAGTAATACACAAATGGGTACGTACACTGGCGCTTCCGTCTTGGACTCACAGAGAACCTCTAAAAAAGAGGAATGTATCTCCTCAATCCTCTCGTCATGCGAGGTACATAATAAAAGAAGAAACAAAGAAAAAACATGGCATAATGACGTACAACACCAAATAAAGTCCACCACCACTATAGGGTATATGGTAATCCTCAAAAATAGGTGATGTCAATGAAAACTTCCAATAAGCACCCGTGGTTTTTTCTTCAATTCTCTCCCCCTTAGGGTATATGCTTACATAACAGAAGATCAATATGCGCCTGTAGGGTTGTGCTCTGCTCCCTTAACAGTATTGCAGTATATGTTCTCTCTCACTCCACTCCAACATGTGGACATAAAAAGAAGAAGAAGCAAAGCAACCACAATGGTGCATTATCTCAAAGCACATTTATTTTCCATAAAAACAATCTGAATGATTAGAGTCAATAATGTGGACCCGTACCAAGTGTAAAGCATAAAAGCGCATGTATGTAAATATTCACTGCTGCAGCTCAGTTCCAATTTAAACAGCACTGTCACCTGTACACACGATCACCGGGTCACCAGCCGCCAACGCGTTTCAACCCACAGTCCAGGGTCTTTCTCAAGGCATGACTCTCGCAATCCAAGTCCCAGTTTAAATACTCTTCATTCCCCGCTGATCACGCAGAGGCGCTGACGGAGCGTTCACAGCGTGACTCGCTCAACGAACACGCCCCCCTCCAAATCGAGGTCTGGTTGAAAATAACTTTATGCATCCCAGACATCTGAACATCACACTGTTCAGACGGAGTTCACATCGTCTGTCTGCTCTTCTTTTCAGACTGAGATCTAATGCATGAGATCTCTTTAAACAGCGGGCATCGTAGCATATTAAAAAAACGATGTCACAGATATAGAGAAATGGAAATAGACAAAGTATTATAATCATTCTGTTAAAAAGCAAAAACCATCTGCACATAAATATAAAAACAATATCTACAACGGGCAATATAAAAACATGTATATGCACAAAAGCAACATGGGTCAGATGATAAAAAGTGACCTACACATTGCAAGAACCTAAACCACAAATCACATGTAATCTGTCCCAAACAAGTGAGGCTAATCAATCAAAATACAGTGCAAGTAAAATAACAATATCCACAATGCAATAGATACAGAAGCACCCATGATGAATATACACTGTAAAGGAAGCTCACCACAGGACAATTTGCAATACAACCTATTCCATGAGCCATGAGATGCTGTTCATAACTAATAACTAATAAGATGTCATGAAGCACCCCCTGGGTGTGCAAAGGGATATAAAATCGTGGGTCAGAGATGAACCACACAATGTAGCACACTTGACAAATATCCACATGTATTTCAGAATATGTAAAACATGGTAGGTTATAGAAACCATTTAATCTCGAACTCCGCATTCAAACCTGTGGGAGCTAATGCTTGTAAATTAAAAATCCAGCGCATCTCTGCCCTCGCTAGATCCCTATTCTTCCATGAAGTCTCTAACAATTGAATGCCCCAAAACTGTTCTATATGACGGGGTTCACATGAATGATGCTGTTTAAAATGTTGTGAAACGGAGTGGGTCTCCATACCTTTTCTGATGTTATATATATGTTCCCTCATCCTGATTTTAAGTGGGCGGGTAGTTTTACCAACATATATCTTACCGCAAGTGCATCTTAACAGATATACAACATTTCTCGTATTACACGTAATGAATTGGTTAATTCTAAATTCATACCCATTGACGGTAAGCTCTGTGGTCTTTGAGACTGACGATTTACATGTCTGGCAACCTATACATAACCCACACCTATGGAATCCCACTGTTCTAATGAATTTTCTGTTGTCTTCATCCAGGCAGCTTCTCACTAAGCTGTCCTTAATATTAGGTGCCTTTTTGAAAATAAACATGGGTTTCTATGGAATTAAGCTCCCAATGGTCTCGTCTCTTTTGAGCAAATCCCAATGTTTTGTAAAAATCTTTTTTATATGCTGATGATCATCTGAAAAATTGGAGATAAATGCCCACTGAAATCTATCAGACTTCTGTTCTCCTGTTGCTTTATCGGCCATTAAACTATTTCTATCCGAAAGTACTGCAGTTTTCATTGCTGTATTTAATTTATTCTCGTCATAACCTTTCTTAAGAAATGATTCCTTCATTTCACAAATTTGTCTCCTACACACTACATCCTCCGAACAATTTCTCCTCACTCTCCGCATCTGTCCCAAGGGAATGTTATCTAACCACTTGAAGTAATGGCTACTATCTCGTTGTATGTAGCTTAAAGTGTCTGTAGGTTTTCTATAAGTCATAGTTTGCATCATGTTCTCCTTCACATAGACCGTTACATCCGGATCAGTCTGTCATCTGCATACCACTCTCAGTCTAACGGGCAAACTGAAAGGGTTAACCAAGCACTTGAACAGTTCCTCCGATGTTATTCCTCAGAATTCCATGACAACCGGTCCTCTTTGCTGCCTTGGGCAGAGTTTGCCTACAATACTCATCTCACTCATCTACTCAAACTTCCCCGTTCTACTGTAACTTCGGTTTCCATCCCAGGTCTAATTCTCTGTACTCTCTCAAATCTGCTGGTATTCCGGAGATTCATTCCACAGCTGCTGATCTGAAAGTAATTTGGGGGAAAGTTCAGTCCTCCTTGAAAAAGTCCTCATTGTCGGCCAAAAAAATTTCGGATCGCCACCGTACCACCTGCTCATTCAAAGTGGGCCAGAAAGTATGGCTATCAACTAGAAATCTTAGGCTCAGGCAGCCTTGTAAAAAACTAGGGCCTAAATTTATTGGGGCGTTCATGATTACCAAACAGATCAATCCGGTAGCTTTTAGATTGAAGATTCCTAGCTCACTAAAAATTCCGAACACATTTCATTGTTCATTGTTGAAGCCGGTATTGTATCCTAGCCAATCCTCAACTGTGCCTGGGGGAAGTTCGAGTAAGCCACTAAGATATGTGGTTCAAAGGATTTTAGATTCCAAAAAAGTGCAAGGACAGGTGCACTTCCGGGTGCAGTGGAGGAACCGCGGGTTAGAAGAGCGATCTTGGGTTCCGCGGAGACAACTCCATGCCCCTAAACAATTGAAGGAATTCTTAAGGAGGTTCCCAAGAAAACCTGGATGTCGGGGTCCCTCGACCCTTCCTCAAGGGGGGGGTACTGTTACGAGCCGCGGCGGTGCCCAGCCGCCGCGACTCACTCACCTGCGTCCCGGCCGTCGCTATGGCGACCGGGACGTCACTTCCGGCCCTGACCCGGTCGTTGCCAGGGCAACGAGAAGACGCTTCAGTGCTGCGTCCCGGCAATGAGAGGAAGCCGGGCGCAGCGCTCACCATATTCTCTAGCCTGTGGGCTAATTATTGCAACCTATTAATTATGCTGGGGGCTGTGTCTAATTCAGAGCTAGGCTCTGATTGGTGGCCACTGGTATTTAAGGCAATGAGGTCTGCTGCCTTATTGCCGGTTATAGCTCCTGTGTTCCAGTCTGCTAACCTGCTAGTTCCTGTCCTGTATCCTGATATCTCTATTTGACTCCCCGTGTATGACCCTTGGCTTTGATTTGGACCTCGCTAGTGTTTCCTGTGACCCTGATCTTTGGCCTGTTTACCCGTTCTGCTATTTGCCTGTGACCCCTGACCTCAGCTTGTTCATCGATACTGTTGTCTGCTGCCGGCCCTTGACCTCTGCGTGGACCTGACTCTTCTTGCCCGGGTTCTCCCCAGCTGGTACGCACTTCACGACCCTCTGTCAGTCTGCGGCCCAGTCTGTCCCCACCATCAGGGGCTCCAGTGAACACCTGACTGTCAGAGTAGATTCCGGGTTGTGTTGTGCCGGCTGGAGGGGTTCCTAACAGTCAGGTGCTGTGTCCTGTTCAGTCCAGTGGTGCTGTGTCCTGTGCTCTGTGCTTCTAAGGGCATAGTTATTTACCCATTATTCCCAAGTTTTTAATAAATAAAAAAAAAGTTATAAAAACACACTAAAAAAATAAATTCAAAAAATAATTATAACTAAATTTGCAAAACCAATCCAGCAGTATAAGTCCATTGGTACTGTCTGCAATATTACCAAGTTCACACATTCTGCAGTATCTTGTGCTACATATAATGGAGCCCAAAAATTTGAAGGATAAAGTAGGGAAAGATCCAGACCCACTTCCTCCTAATGCTAAAGCTGCTGCCACTAGTCATGACATAGACGATGAAATGCCATCAACATCGTCTTCCAAGCCCGATGCCCAATCTCCTAGTACAGGGCATGTAAAATCCAAAAAGCCCAAGTTAAGTAAAAGTAGCAAAAAGAGAAACTTAAAATCATCTGCGGAGAAACGTAAAGTTGCCAATATGCCATTTACGACACGGAGTGGCAAGGAACGGCTTAGGCAATGGCCCGTGTTCATGACTAGTGGTTCAGCTTCACCCAAGGATCTTAGCCCTCCTCCTCCTCCCCCCCCCCTACAAAAAATTGAAGAGAGTTATGCTGTCAGCAACAAAACAGCAAACAACTCTGCCTTCTAAAGAGAAATGATCACAAATCCCCAAGGCGAGTCCAAGGGTGTTGGTGGTTGCGAAGCCTGACCTTCCCATCACTGTACGGGAAGAGGTGGCTCCTTCCACCATTTGCAGCACGCCCTCTGCATATGCTGGAAGGATCACCCACAGTCCAGTTACAGATTTGGCTAATGAAGGTGTGAATGTTGTACACCGGGAGGATATTGATGTAGCTGGCGGTGAGGAGGATGTTGATGATTATGATGCAGACAGATACCAAATTGCCTTTCTCAATTTCTATTTATATTCTAGATTATATAACGGCTGAATAGTTTTCTATTTTACTCCTAGTGGAGAGGGGATCTGATGCAGACAGATACCAAACTGCCTTTGTCCATTTCTTTGTATATTTGAATTTCTAGTTTTACAGTCTATGCAGGCTGCTTTTTTTATATTCAACTACAAGTGTAGGGCGGGGGGGGGGGGGGCATAGATACTAGCCACCCAAAAAACGTGGTCTATTTAATTTCACTTTCTAGCTCCACAGTCTGTGCAGCCTACTTTTTTTTATCTTCAAAGTATTTACAAGTCTTGCAATCTAAATTAACAAGAGGTAGTGACGTGCTAGAACTCCACCCTCTATATGCTGCAGAGGATGAAGGAGCATCAAAAGGCCATTCAAGCCTACACAGCCACCTACGACATAGGAAACCCTCATCTTCTTCCACATCTATGGCTGCGAGGAAAAAGCTTAGTTTTCCTAAAAGAGGCGCTGGCGGGGATGCTGATAACATCTGGTCCGGACTGAAGGACCTGGCAACCATTGCAGACATGTCTACTGTCGCTGCATTGGATGCTGTCACAATTGAAAAAATGGTGGAGGATTATTTTGCTGACACCATCCAAATAGACATGTCAGACAGTCCATATTGTTACTGGCAGGAAAAAAAGGCAGTTTGGAAGCCCCTGTACAAACTGGCTCTATTTTACCTGAGTTGTCCTACCTCCAGTGTGTACTCGGAAAGAGTTTTTAGTGCAGCGGGGAACCTGGTCAGTGAGCGGCGAAGGAGGTTGCTTCCTCACAACGTTGAAAAAATGATGTTTATAAAAATGAATAATCAATTCCTCAATGAAGTACAGCACTGCCCTTCAGATAGTACAGAGGGTCCTGTGGTTGTGGAGTCCAGCGGGGACGAATTGATAATGTGTGAGGAGGAGGAAGTACACACTGTAGGGGGAGAGGAATCAGAGGTTGAGGATGAGGACGACATCTTTCCTCAGTAGAGCCTGTTTAGTTTGTACAGGGAGAGATGAATTGTTTTTTTGGTGTGGGGGCCCAAACAAACCAATCATTTCAGCCACAGTTGTTTGGTAGGCCCTGTTGCTGAAATGATTGGTTTGTTAAAGTGTGCATGTCCTATTTCAACAACATAATTCCCAAGGACAATTCCATCTTGCAACTCTTTTTTTGGCATTATGTGACCATTCAACAGTCGTTTGCCATGTTCAAAAAGTAAAAGAAAATGCCAACAAATTCAATAAATTAAATCAAAAGTTAAATGCCCTGTCATTATTTAAAACAAGAGGTTTTGACGTGCTAGAATTAGTGTAGTATTAAGATGTTATAAACACTAGACTTGGAACTTGGAGGAGGTATTGTGGCCCCGGTATCAAATTGGGTACCGGGGCCACCCCACTACGCAGTCCAGATACTTGTTTGGTGGAATTCTGACCAGTTGAGGGTGTATTTATTTCATTGTGGCCCCGGTATCAAATTGGGTACCGGGGCCACCCCACTACGCAGTCCAGATACTTGTTTGGTGGAATTCTGACCAGTTGAGGGTTTTATTATTATATTGTGGTGACCACTCCTCTACGCAGTCCAGGTACATTTATTGGTGCGATTCAGACCAGTTGATGGTTTTCTTATTATATTGTGGTGACCACTCCTCTACGCAGTCCAGATACATTTATTGGTGCGAATCATACAAGTTCAGGGTTTTTAAATTATATTGTGGGGACCACTCCACTACGCAGTCCAGAAAGATACCTCGTTGCAACGTTTTGGACTAATAACTATATTGTGAGGTGTTCAGAATACACTGTAAATTAGTGGAAATGATTGTTATTGAATGTTATTGAGGTTAATAGCGTAGGAATTAAAATAAGCCCGAAAACGAATCCAAAACCTTAAATCCGAACCAAAACCTTTCGGCAGGTGTTTTGCGAAACAAATCCGAACCCAAAACATCGCGAAAATCCGAATCCAAAACACAAAACACCAAAAGTCACCGGTGCACATCCCTAGTTGTAAGCAGGGTGTGGAGGTTTTTTCTGTTGAACTACAGGTCTCAGCCAGCCCTGGCTCTCAGGGCATGTTGGCACTTTTAGTTCTCCAAGTACCAGCATGCCCTGGCTACCAAGCTGGTGCTTGTAGTTATACAAGTATCAGCATGTCCACACCATTTATGGCAGCCCGGGCTGGCTGGGACCTATAGTTCCACAAAACAATATGGCGCCTGTTAATTTTTTTACATTACTTTCGCAGCTATTACCCTACCCCCACTGCCCAGGGGTGTATGAAGAGCCTTAGAGCTTTCAGCATTGGGTGTCCCTAGAGGGGGAACTTACTCGTCTTTTTTTGGTGCACCCCTCTCCCTAGGGAATCCAGCCTGGGCTGAACAGCCTGGGGTTGGTTGTCATTATGACAGGGGGACCCCTGCCGCTTGTCCCCCTGCTATAGTGCCACCCACCCCGGCTGGTTTGCCTAGTGCTGGTTGCATGAAAATAGGGGGGAACCCCACACAAAATTTTTCCCCGATTTTCACGCAACCAGCAGTAGGCTGGCAGCACTAGGGTTAATAGTGGCCGGACGGGGGGACCCCACATTTTTTGTTTGTCTGTTTGTTTTTTTAACCTTTATCTGTTTTATAAACATTTGACAGCCGCCGGACCTCCGGCTCTAGACAGATCAGTGTAACAGTGATGTGTTTACTAATCACACCAGAAACACAGGAGAGTTAGCTAAAGACGGGAGTGTTTGACATCGCAGCAAATCCCCAGAGATGACCAGCGATTTTTAAGATTAGAGAAAAAAACAAAAAAACTCGGACCTTGATACATTTTCCCCCTGTTCTTGTACTATCCCTTTTTACCAAATCTAGAGCTACATAAAACATATGTTTTATTTACTTGCTGAAGATTTTTCAGTTTAATTTGCATTTGTATGGAGTGCTGTTTTTACTGCCAGATGAAAGGGTTTTCAATGGTATTCAATATAGTGACAATGAGAAACTGGTCTTATAACTTGTGGTATTAGGCGGTTGCAATTATTTAAGCTTATGTATTGTAAGTGATGTACAAAATACATTTTTTCTTTCTCGATATCAAAAAATGTATATCATTCAACCCTATACACATTGCGCCTGATCCAGAGTGAGACATATGTCAGTATGTGTAGCGTATCTTGTGTGAAGTCACACACATACGCTCAGAAACCAAAGTGCACACAAATGTGCCTATGCAGCCATTTTTAAGAGGTGGCATGGGGGACATAGAGAGCTGTCTAACATAGGCTGAATACAATACGAGTGTTCATGCAATTGCTACTTATGCAGACAATATGATTAATTGATTGCAAAGTATGCATAACAAACTTTTTTTTTTTTTAAACTCTTTATTTGGAGAGGCAACAGCATGAGAAGCACAATGAACACAATAAACAAGATATGAATACACATGGCGATTCCTCATATTTTGATGTTTTATAAAAGAGAGGGGGGGAGGAAGGGACAGACACAAAAAGTGTAGAGACCATCAGCAGAAGGAGTTAGGCTGTACGTCTATGGAAAATTGTCCTTTTCCACTGAAGTCAAATCGCAATATAAACATGGCGCTTGCCTAAGGTGCACCGCATCCAGCCGGGAGGATCAGAAGACAGCCCACAGTCTAAAGCCCTGTAGCAGGGGGTAAAGCAAAGGTGGATGTGCTGCTATGACTCTCTTGGAGATACCATGGGGCCCATAACTTGTCAAATTTATGTGATTCGTCATGTAGATAGTACGTGATACTTTCCATGCGATATGCTAAACATAGATCCACATGTTAGGATTTCTAGTGAATTCAGGAGAGAGGCAACAGATGTAGAAAAAAACAAGAGTCTTTATTTAGGCAAAATATGTGAACAAAGATTCAGTTGTTGGGATATGCTGATTTCAGTAGCAGAATTAACAGGTACACAAATATGAGCAAGAGTGATGAATGCCAGAAATAGTCCATGGAAGCAACAGGTTCCAAGTAATGATTCAAATGACTATTACAGTTCAAATGCAGGAACAAGTAGGTTGCATTGCCCAATTACCAGGAGGCATGAGGCACCAGACTAAGGAGGCAGGGATCAGGATTCCAGTTAGCCAGAGGCACAAGGCAGCCCAGGGAGGCAGATGGACTAGCTGAGTAGAGTGGCCAGGCAGAGGTCAGGGTCACAAGCAAACAAGCATAATCCGGCAATCAGACAGAGGTCACAACAAGAGATCAGACAGCAAAAAAGCAAACTGGAACAGCTTATAAGCAGGAGACAAGCAGCAGCCACCAGGTATAAATGATGAACTGCATAGAACACAAATAGAGGCAGGTATATGAAGCCGTGAAACAGGTGCTGGTACTAATTAGGTAAGGGGGATTAACTCCTACAGGAGAGGTGTAAAGTTCAATGGCAAACAGCAGCACCTCTGGTGGAATTGAGGTACTGCAGCCACATACAAAATACAGGCAGTCCTAACACAGAGCCTGTATTGAAGGAGCATCATGCCTGTTCCAGTGATTGGCTATCAGGGACTTTGTAGCTGCCAGTATATGAGAGATGAGCTTGTTAGAGGAGGCACTCATCAGGTAAAGGACGAGAGAGAAGGAAACATCGGGGATCTTTAGGAACTTTCTGTTCGGAGAGGGAGTTTGAGCTTGAGGACCATGGTCCAAAAGGTATCTATGCATGGACAAGTCCACCAAATGTGAAGCATTGTACCCCTCTGACCACACCCCTACCAACAACAGAGTAGATGCAGGAAACATTCTGTATAGCTTATCAGGGGTATAGTACCACCTGAAGCAGTTTGTAGACAGTTTCCTTAATTGATGTGGAGATTAGGCTCCTCCCAGAAAGATTCATCTGGGTGGGGTCCCGGGTCTCTCTCCTATTCCCATTCATGACATCCTGGCGGGTCAAAGGTGGATTCTATCAGTGAATTGTGAATAACAGATATCATACCTTTGGTGAGTGGGGAGTATAGACAAGCATTCAAAGAAGGTGAGGGCCTGAAGGGCTTGAAGGGGGGGGGGGGGGGGGGGCAAGAACATGGTGAAGAGCTGGATCAGGAAGAAATTGAAAGAAAAGCAGGCAGAAAGGTTCAAACTTTTGGGAGAGATCTGGCCCAGGTTCCATTTAAGACCGACCAGGTCAGAGACTACCTGTATCCAGGCTCCGAACTAGTGCTTAAATTGCTGAAAATTACCAGTGGGAAAGCGTGGATTGTTCCAAAGTGGAGTCAAGGGGAAGGGGGGACAGTATATGCCTAGACCAGGACGTGTCCCAGGGTGACTGGCAAAATTTGAGGGATTGAAGAGAGGAAGCTGTGAGCGGCTTGTCTATGCTAGAGAGGCCACAAAGACGCTAGGGAGTGGACTCCTGTGAAATGAATCTCCAGATCCCCCCACGCTATAGTCGAGTAATGAACATAAGTGAAAGCAATCTGGCTCAGATAGGATGCCAAATAGTAAAATTTAACATCTGGAAAGGCTCTACCTCCCTGGAATTCTTGAGTACTATCACAGATTCTAGGGGGCTTACCCCACCATACGAACTTTACAAAGGAGGAATGCAAGTCCCAAAATACAGGGTCTGGTACTTTCACGGGAAGGGTCTGTAAGAGGTACATTAGTCTACAGATCAGATTCACCCTAACAGCGATGATCCTCGCCAGCCATGCCTCAAGGTCCTGTTTAATTAAGGCCAGGAAGTGAGGGAAATTTTTCCGGTTTAGCCTGTTGTATGAAGAGTTGATGCTTGGTCTTGCCTAACTGCCAGTGCAGGGCAAAATTGGTTTGTAGGTTAGCTTTAAGGGGAGGGGGGCCTCTGACTTGGACAAATTAATTTTGTATCCTGACAGTAAGCCATATTCATCCATGAGTCTGTACAAGGCAAGCAGACAGAGTCCTAGGGGGGTTCATGAAGGAGAGGAAGATGTCGTCAGCAAAGAGGGAAATCTTAACTTCTTGGGGCCCTACCTCCTCACCCGATTTCGTAGCTGTCTGCTGAATCATTGCTGCCAAGGGTTCTATAACTAGCGCAAAAATTAGGGGCAACCCTGCTTCGTTTCATTGTAGAGGGAGAGCGGGTCATTCAAGGAGCAGTTAACCAAGACCCTGGCTGATGGGGAATTTTATAATGCAGACACACCTGTCAGGAATTCAGCCAAGAAGACATACACCTTCAAAGCATGAAACAAAGTCCCATGAAATCCGGTTGAATGCTTTCTCGGCGTTTAAGGAAAACAGCATAGCTGAAAGACGTCTATGGTTCATAATCTGAACTAGGTCTATCGCTTGACGGGTATTATCCCTTGTCTGGTATGAACACCACCTGGTGCAGGGGATCAGGTCCAGAAGGACTCTATTCAAATGGGTAGAATGGAATTTGGTATATAGCTTGATATCCACATTATGAAGGGAAAGAGCAGTAACTCAGGGATACACCCCGTGCATGTGAATGACCACTATGCGCCCATCCAATATTGATATAGGAAAGGGATCTCCACGCAGGACAGCATTGAAGAGGGTGTGGAGGAAGGGGACCAAGTTCTGCGAAAATTTCTTGTAATATATATTATTACACAAGACTTGCTAGCATGAAAGAGTTTTTATTTTCTAAACACATTTAACCATACAGTATATATTTCAAAACACCAAATTTAAAGGGTCATCTTTGCAAAGGTAACCATAGTTTGATGTATTATATTTCGTAGTGTCAGATGCCATCCCCGCTCTCTCTACTCGTAGCGGGGACGGATGCCTTTTTGTCTGGCAGTGCATGTCATGATGCTAGGCGACTCCAGCTACATTGCTAATGGCTGGCTCTGAGGCCTGCACGTCCCATGCAACTAAGACTAATCCTCCTTGCGACGGGTTCCTGGTGAACACTGGGGGTGTATTAGATTCCGCACCTCTTTGCTCAGTAGCATCAACTGCTAGCAGGAGTAAGTCCACATTCCCAGTATGAATCATGACACCTAGATATGAATAATTGATAAACCCCAAGAATTATTTTCAACAAAGTATTTGTAATTCTATGTCATATTTAGTGTCATTTCCTAATAATTTTTAGTTTGTTTTCTGTTTATCCCCCTTTCCCCTGTGGCCAATGTTGGGTTGCAGACCTCTTGCACAGTGATTTGTAACTACGGCCCTATCAAGCGTCAGAAGGTAAATTTCCTCTTTATTTACCAATGTTGGTACTGTCTGAGTCACCTGGCCTTGCAGAGCAGAGGCAGGTGATAATTCATTTGCCCGCACAGACTCTATTACAGTTGTAGGTGCAAGGCCTATGGCTGGGGGAAATAGGTGAGCAGGTGTCACGGGCACTAGGAGTCTTTACCCAGGGATCACCAGATGGTAGGCTTACCAGAGCAATGTAGATGGTAATAGGGTACTCTGGTAGCTGGGTGATCACGGAACATGAAATGATGGCCGATGAGATGCTCAGGAAAGTCTATGACTAGCAACACTGGTAATAATGAGGTAATGATACACAAGGAACTGTATGGACAAGGACACGTGAAGGTAGTCAGTGGTCTGCGATAGCAAGTTGTACCACTGCTATAGTGAGGAGGAATGTCCAACAGAAACAAGGAGGTGATGAGAGTCAGCGGTCTGCGGGTAGCAAGTTGTACCGCTGTCTGAGTGAAGGAATGGAATCCAAGTGGAGGAATCCAGGTAGTCAGTGGTCTGCGGTAGCAAGTTGTACCACTGCTATGTGAGAGGATAATGGAACAGGTGATACCGGAAACAGGGATCAGTGGTCTGACATCAGCAAGTTGTACCACTGAATATATATGTGAGGAGGTGCACGGGGGAAGACTGCAACACAGGATATACACAGGCACCTTATACACGATCCACAGTAATAAGCACAATATAGATATATATATATGTAAATGACTGATCAGGTCTGCAATCTAGAAAGTCTCTTGAAGTAGTCCAGCACAATGATAACACAGTCAATGATGGCAATAGACTCAGCGGATAGCAGACTCCAGAGAGAACCAAACACAGTCCAGCAAGATATGCAATACACAGCACAGTCAATGAGAAGTATGCATACCGTGGTTCAGCAGTAGCAGTCAGATGGGATTGCAGCGGTACCTGAGCGGCTGGAGGCCGACTGGATAGGAAGTCCCTGGATAGGTGAAGCAGCGGTCTAGCAGTGCAGCGCACAGGTGAGTAGACCGACAGGGACACGAATCCACAGGAGTCAGCAACACGTGGAACTGGACTTATAGGAAACCCAGGAGAATGGAGATGATCCAGCAGAGGGTAGTAGAAGAGATACAAATCCAATGCTGACAGGAGGGTAGAGACCAGTGGAACACGTGAAGGCGTGGAGAGTGGATCAGCAGGAGATGGACGATAGCGCTGACCACAGCGGCAGGACTCAGCGGCACACGGAGGTAACCAGTAGCAACCACAGGAACCAACAGCGATGGGAAACAGGAGTGCAGCGCAGGGCAGGAGCTGTAGATCACGAAGTGTAGCAGATGGTCATGAAAAGCGGCAGTCTCGAGGAAGTCACAGCAAAGATGAGATGAGAGTGTAGTGCACGGAGGCAGCGGATAGTAATCAGCTGGCAGTCACGATGTTGAACACAGGCGAGTTGCAAGCAGGAGACTGTAGTGCACAGAGGCAGCGGATAGTAGTCAGCTGGCAGTCACGATGTTGAACACAGGCGAGTTGCAAGCAGGAGACTGTAGTGCACAGAGGCAGCGGATAGTAGTCAGCTGGCAGTCACGATGTTGAACACAGGCGAGTTGCAAGCAGGAGACTGTAGTGCACGGAGGCAGCGGATAGAAATCAGCCAACAGACTTGATGAGAAGCAGGTGAGTGAGGTAAAAGCTGGAGTGCACGGAGGCAGCGGATAGCAATGAGCAAACAGTAATGATGATACAGTTGATGGTAGAAGTGGTATGGAACCACAGTAGTAGAAGTGGTTTGGAAACCACAGGAATCAGCAGCGCTGAATACACGAGTAATACAGGAACACCTTCAGAGACTCATGAGGAATGAGACTCCAAGATCAGGCAACGTGGTGTTGACCACAGGTGCTTAATATAGGGAGGTTGCCTGATCTGCCAATTGAGTTAAAGGGGTATACACTGAAGTATAGAAAAGGGCTGCGCATGCGCAGACCCTCAGGATGGTGGACGACCACGGTTCCTAAATGTCCGGGAAGAGGCACTCACGGTCCGGTGAGTGACAGTACCCCCCCTTTTAAAGGTGGGCACAGAACGCCTGGAACCGGGCTTGTCCGGATTTTTGGAGTAAAACTTCTTCAAAAGGGCAGGAGCATTAAGATCTTCAGCTTTGATCCAAGAGCGCTCCTCAGGACCAAAGCCCTTCCAATGAACGAGGAAGTGGAGGACTCCTCGCGAAATTTTTGCATCTAGTACCTCGGTAATCTCAAAATCCTCCTCCTGATGAACTTGAACTGGCTGCGGAGCTGAGGGAGGAGTTGAAAAACGGTTGATAATAAGAGGTTTGAGCAAAGATACATGGAAGGCATTAGAAATCCGTAGACTCTTAGGAAGAAGGAGTTTCACGCAAACTGGATTGATAACTTGAATGATCCTATATGGACCAATAAAACGAGGGGCGAATTTCATGGATGGAACCTTCAAACGAATATTTTTTGTGGATAACCAGACACGATCTCCAATTTTTAGTGGTGGAATAGCCCGCCTCTTCTTATCAGCGAAAGATTTATATTTGACAGATGTCTTCTTTAAACAGGTTCTGACCTGAGACCAGATATTTTTAAAGGTCTGACAAACAGTTTCCACCGCAGGAACTTGGGTGGGCGGGAGGGCAGGAAATTCCGGAAAAGACGGATGGTGACCGTGAACCACCAGCACTTGACTTTTTGAAGATGACTCCTGAGATCCATCTTCAACGTCCGATGACGTCATGAACGCCCGATGAGGAGGAAGGCGTTCAGACTGAACTTTATCACACAGATCCGTAGATGAAGGATCTTGTGGAGGAGGACCTGGTGGAATAGACGAATGCTGTCTTTTGAATGAAACCACTTGGGAGAGACAACGATGATGACATTCAGTTCCCCAAGATGTAACTCGAGGAGTGCGCCAGTCAATCTGGGGAGAGTGACACTGAAGCCATGGAAGGCCTAAGACAATCGGACTTGTCGTAACAGGAAGGATCAAAAACGATATTTCTTCATGATGCAGGGCACCAATCTGAAGGGTTACTGGAGACGTACTCTGGGTGATGAGACCGTTGATGAGACGTGATCCATCTATAGCCGTCACAGTAATGGGTGTTTTTAAGGTAATCACTGGTAGAGACCATTGATTTACTAATGATTTGGAAATAAAATTTCCTGCTGCTCCGGAATCAATCAATGCCTGTGACTCAAAGGTTTTGGTAGCAAAGGAAATAGTCACATCAAAAGCGCAGACTTTAGATTTCATAGACGATGGAGAGGACTGCAGGAACCCTAACCTTATCTCCCCAGTATTGGTTAGAGCCCGGCATCTCCTGGGACAAGAATTGAGCATATGCGTAGAATCGGCACAATAGATACAAAGTCTATTCTTTATTCTTCGGTCCCTCTCCTCTAAAGTTAATTTGGAGCGACCTATCTCCATGGGTATCACCGGAGATGAAGCTGGGTGAAATTGAGGATTTGAGAGAGGAGGTGTTTTAACCGAAGTTGTTTTCTCAGGTTCTCTTTCACGAAACCTCAGGTCTACCCGATGGCAAAGAGAGATCAAATCTTCTAAAGAGGAGGGTAGTTCTTGTGAAGTCAGTGCGTTTTTAATTTTATCGGAAAGCCCCTGCCAGAAGGCGGCAACTAGTGCTTCAGTGTTCCACTGAAGTTCAGAGGCTAAGATCCTAAATCGAATGACGTACTGAGCCACAGTGCGAGATCCTTGGCGAAGACGGAGAATGCTGGATGCAGCGGAAATGACACGACCTGGTTCATCGAATACACTTCGGAACGTGGAAATAAACTCGGCACTATCCTGTAACAATGGATCGTTTCTTTCCCACAGAGGGGAAGCCCATGCGAGAGCTTGTCCAGAAAACAATGAAATAAGATAGGCCACTCTGGAACGATGGGTAGAAAAATTTTGAGGTTGGAGCTCAAAATGAACTGAGCATTGAGTAAGAAAACCCCTACAAGTTTTGGGGTCTCCATCGTATTTTGACGGAGTAGGCAGGTGAAGCGTGGAAGCTGTAAACACCTGGGATGGCACTGGGGAAACGGAGGAAGGCACAGGAGCATCAACAGTAGTTGTGGCATCTTGTACAGACGGTCTTTGGGAGGCTAAGGCCTGGTAACACCGCAGTAAATGCCGTTGGCGAACTTCCTGTTGCTCAATACGAGTAACCAGATGCCGCAGCATCTCTTTGGCTGTAGGTTCCGTATCTGGGTCTGTCATGGCCTGATCTTACTGTCACGGGCACTAGGAGTCTTTACCCAGGGATCACCAGATGGTAGGCTTACCAGAGCAATGTAGATGGTAATAGGGTACTCTGGTAGCTGGGTGATCACGGAACATGAAATGATGGCCGATGAGATGCTCAGGAAAGTCTATGACTAGCAACACTGGTAATAATGAGGTAATGATACACAAGGAACTGTATGGACAAGGACACGTGAAGGTAGTCAGTGGTCTGCGATAGCAAGTTGTACCACTGCTATAGTGAGGAGGAATGTCCAACAGAAACAAGGAGGTGATGAGAGTCAGCGGTCTGCGGGTAGCAAGTTGTACCGCTGTCTGAGTGAAGGAATGGAATCCAAGTGGAGGAATCCAGGTAGTCAGTGGTCTGCGGTAGCAAGTTGTACCACTGCTATGTGAGAGGATAATGGAACAGGTGATACCGGAAACAGGGATCAGTGGTCTGACATCAGCAAGTTGTACCACTGAATATATATGTGAGGAGGTGCACGGGGGAAGACTGCAACACAGGATATACACAGGCACCTTATACACGATCCACAGTAATAAGCACAATATAGATATATATATATGTAAATGACTGATCAGGTCTGCAATCTAGAAAGTCTCTTGAAGTAGTCCAGCACAATGATAACACAGTCAATGATGGCAATAGACTCAGCGGATAGCAGACTCCAGAGAGAACCAAACACAGTCCAGCAAGATATGCAATACACAGCACAGTCAATGAGAAGTATGCATACCGTGGTTCAGCAGTAGCAGTCAGATGGGATTGCAGCGGTACCTGAGCGGCTGGAGGCCGACTGGATAGGAAGTCCCTGGATAGGTGAAGCAGCGGTCTAGCAGGTGCAGCGCACAGGTGAGTAGACCGACAGGGACACGAATCCACAGGAGTCAGCAACACGTGGAACTGGACTTATAGGAAACCCAGGAGAATGGAGATGATCCAGCAGAGGGTAGTAGAAGAGATACAAATCCAATGCTGACAGGAGGGTAGAGACCAGTGGAACACGTGAAGGCGTGGAGAGTGGATCAGCAGGAGATGGACGATAGCGCTGACCACAGCGGCAGGACTCAGCGGCACACGGAGGTAACCAGTAGCAACCACAGGAACCAACAGCGATGGGAAACAGGAGTGCAGCGCAGGGCAGGAGCTGTAGATCACGAAGTGTAGCAGATGGTCATGAAAAGCGGCAGTCTCGAGGAAGTCACAGCAAAGATGAGATGAGAGTGTAGTGCACGGAGGCAGCGGATAGTAATCAGCTGGCAGTCACGATGTTGAACACAGGCGAGTTGCAAGCAGGAGACTGTAGTGCACAGAGGCAGCGGATAGTAGTCAGCTGGCAGTCACGATGTTGAACACAGGCGAGTTGCAAGCAGGAGACTGTAGTGCACAGAGGCAGCGGATAGTAGTCAGCTGGCAGTCACGATGTTGAACACAGGCGAGTTGCAAGCAGGAGACTGTAGTGCACGGAGGCAGCGGATAGAAATCAGCCAACAGACTTGATGAGAAGCAGGTGAGTGAGGTAAAAGCTGGAGTGCACGGAGGCAGCGGATAGCAATGAGCAAACAGTAATGATGATACAGTTGATGGTAGAAGTGGTATGGAACCACAGTAGTAGAAGTGGTTTGGAAACCACAGGAATCAGCAGCGCTGAATACACGAGTAATACAGGAACACCTTCAGAGACTCATGAGGAATGAGACTCCAAGATCAGGCAACGTGGTGTTGACCACAGGTGCTTAATATAGGGAGGTTGCCTGATCTGCCAATTGAGTTAAAGGGGTATACACTGAAGTATAGAAAAGGGCTGCGCATGCGCAGACCCTCAGGATGGTGGACGACCACGGTTCCTAAATGTCCGGGAAGAGGCACTCACGGTCCGGTGAGTGACAGCAGGCTTCTACCAAGGATGGCCCAACTCCTTCAACAGTAGCTATTAACCGTGCTTGCTGGCTCTTCATCTCCCAGAGGGTGAAATATTCCATTTTTCACCAAACAGCACTAGAGGAACGTGGTTACAACATGATTACTACAATAACAACATAGCATGTCAGGCAATTGACACGCACGCTATGACCATTTCCGGTGGTATGGACCACTAGAGTGATTAGGACTTCTTTATGACTTCTGGTCAAGGTCTGAAGTCCGATTTCTGGAAGATCTCACCATACAATTCAAGTGAGAGGCTTTTTCTGATCACTTAACGGTTTTGATTGGACAAAAGAACTTTAAAAGTCCATCATTTGCAAAACATCCATATCTGCCTTGAGAAAGAGACATTCACATCAAAACGCGTTTGTGGATTGGAGAGCACATACATTCTAACCAGAGCTTATCATCTGCTGAAGGGGAGCATTGGAAAGGGACCACCAGTAAATCCTTTATTCAAATGTTTTTACCTACTCCCTGACTTGCCCATCTCTGGTAGGAATTTATACATAAGTTTTTGATTCATGGGAAATATTTTGAATGTGTCAAAGTCGTATAATTGGATGAACGAAAGTATACTGGTTAATATTGTTTTACCGTGCGATTGCGATCAGTATGCCACGAGCACGTGGTAAAATACGTATGCACACACTATCACATTTAGTTATTTATATATTTCATATTATAATGGTTCCATTCCACAGTGATTTATGAGCAGATGGTATTTGGTTTATAGATATATATATATTTTAAAGTTATATGTACACTTTAGTGATACTTAATGTTCAGGTAACAGGAAACATGTCATGTTTAGTATCATTTTAATCCCCTAGCAGTTGTCCGGTTCATTCGCCGAAGAGATCACACATTGCATACTCTAGTTAGCGATGTTAGGGAATAAAGGTTTAAAATATTACTGCTATATAAATAAATGTTGATGTTGATGAAAATATTACTGACTGTGTATTGTGAATAGACTTGCTCAAACTGGTTTCTGGGGCGAGAGAATCATCTGGAATGTTGTCCCTCGCCCTTGGAGGGGGCTGTTTGACCTGGCCTATGACCTGTTTACACTGGACTCCTTAAGCCTGGACCTATAGAAGCAAGAAACGTCATCTGTATTGTTTTCTCTGTAACACTGAGTGTGTGTAGAATATATATATATATATATATATATATATACACACACACACACACAAGATGTAAACACTGGCGCTCAAAACAGTATTGTATATATAAAGTAGTATAGTTCAAGCCCACATATACACCTCTTCCACGTGAGGAGGCAGCCTTCCTACAAAACTCTGGCTGGTAAGGCCGGAAATAAAAGTAATAGGTGCAACTGACGGATGGCGCACTGGTGATGTTAGCAGATTTATGCTGAACAAGGTGGGCACAATTAAATAGGCATGAGGATCGAATACAGGTCTCTGGGTTGGTGTCCAACAATCTGTGTAATAAATCCAGTTCTTAAATCCAAATGCTAGACAGAATGGACAACTGTATCAGACTCTGGTGTACAGAAAATTAACTCCAATGTCACAATAAAAGTATGCATATGCAGTTACTGCTCAAACGGAGCTGGCTGGACCAGTACAGCACAGCCCACAAATTCTCCAATTGTATAACAGCAAAGGGACAGAGATAAGTAGAAGGTGTGCAGAGTAGTGCAGTTCACCAAACAACAATATAATAGGTGGAAGCGTACCAAAAGGTAATATAAAACCAGCTTATCTGTATCGGGATCTCCAAGAGGGAATCACAGCTCCGTCTCATGTGTCAGGAACGGCTAAACCAGCAAGTGCAGTATGCAGTACTTCTTGGTCTCGGGCAGCCGTCCCCATACAGACACCGCAATCAAACTCCAATCAACCGAAATAGTGAAGATAGAGGAGCCATATAGTGTAGCAATTTATGTAAAAAGAATTTATTCAGCAATAGTATAAAAATGCAAACTCACATTGTACAAAGTAATAATAAGCTTATCTGTATTAGGCAGTAGGTCAACTTGTACCAGTATACAACTTCTCCATACTCTTCTCATCACTCTGGTACAAGTTGATCTTTGTCTCATCTCTCCATAGGATGTTGTTCCAGAACTGCAATGGCTTTTTTAGATGTTGTTTGCTAAACTCTAATCTGGTCTTCCTGTTTTTGTGGCTCACAAATGGTTTACATCTTGTGGTGAACCCTCTATATTCACTCTTGTGAAGTCTTCTCTTGATTGTTGACTTTGACACATACACACCTACCTCCTGGAGAGTGTTCTTGATTTGACCAACTGTTGTGAAGGGGTTTTTCTTCACCAGAGAAAAAATTCTTCTGTCATCCACCACAGTTGTTTTCCGTGGTCTTCCCGGGTCTTTTGGTGTTGCTGAGCTCTCCGGTGCATTCTTTCTTTTTAAGAATCTTTCAAACAGTTGATTTGGCCACACCTAATGTTTTTGCTATCTCTCTGATGGGTTTGTTTTGATTTTTCAGCCTAATGATGGCTTGCTTCACTGATAGTGACAGCTCTTTGGATGTCATATTGAGAGTCGACAGCAACAGATTCCAAATGCAAATGTCACACCTAGAATCATCTCCAGACCTTTTACCTACTTAATTGATGATGAAATAATGAGGGAATAGCCCACAAATGTCCATGAAATAGAGTCGATTGTCCCATTACTTTTGATCCCTTAAAAAGTGGGAGGCACATATAGAAACTGTTGTAATTCCTACACCGTTCACCTGATTTGGATGTAAATACCCTCAAATTAAAGCTGAAAGTCTGCAGTTAAAGCACATCTTATTTGTTTCATTTCAAATCCATTGTGGTGGTGTATAGAGCCCAAATTATGAGAATTGTGTTGATGTCCCAATATTTATGGACTCGACTGTATATATACACACATACATATACACACACACACACACACACACACACACACACATATATTTACATACACACAGAAATAGAGATGTAGATGATGGGGAGATGGAGTATGTAGAAAACAAAGAATATGGTTTTGAAACATATGAAACACAACAACCCAGTAGAAGAGAAAGAAAACAAAGAGAAGTTCTTTATAATTATAGGAGTTCAATAAATCATAAGAGATCTACAGAATATCAATATAGGAATGATATATGGGATTCCTATAAAGAAAAAGAAAATTATTCTCATCCATCATGGAGAAACAGATATAGGAGGAATGATATGTATAAAGAAAGAGAGAAGATCCACCTTCCCACTACAAATAGATATGAGATATTGAGGGAAGAAGATGAGGAACCTTTTTTTTTTTTTTAGAAAGAAGTCCATTCCCCATGAGGAGGTGGCAAAAACCATAGACCAACCCCAGACGCTATTATTTAAAAGAAATGCGAAAGCCATCAAAAGAGGTAAAAGATGAAAATAAGCTTCATAAGAAATCCAAAAGAAAAGTAAAAAAAATTCAATCTCAATCACATAACAGATGTGGAAGAAAAAAAAGCTAAAACAAGAAAAAAACAAAACACAGAGATAATGAGAATAAAATCTACATTCTTAATTCAAAGACATTAACTGATAATGACATCTTACTTCTATTAAAAGGTCTAAAATTCTCTCAGACATATATGCCAGATTCATTTACAATGTATATGGACATACAAAAATATATTCGCAAACTTACTGTAAAAAAATTCTTCTATTTAAAAGACAATTTAAAAGATGATTGTAATACAGATGTAAGGACTAAAGAAGAGACCAAGATAGAAAACCATAAGTTTAAGAAAAAAAAATCAACATTCTATTCAACCCACATGAAAGGTCCTTATATAGAAAGTTTTAATAGACTTATTACAGATGAGATGAAGACTACAGGAACAAATGTAATCTAACTAGGAAAAAAGATTAGCATTACAAAATTTAAAAAAAGGATGATGATTACAATCGAACCTGCCGATAAAGGGGGAAGGGTAGTTTATCCAAGACAGAAAAGACTACAATAAAGAATTAGAAAGACAGTTATCAGACCATAATACATGCTGCCAAGTAAAACAGGACCCCACCAACTATATTAAAGAGAAATTTGTTGAAAAATATAACAATATTCTATTTGGAGAAGAATTATCTAACAATAGAAGAACCAACCACCCCACATATTTATATCCTGCCGAAAATACACAAAGGTACTAATAATCCCCCTGGAAGACAGATTATATCCGGCATTAATAGTATCAGCACTAATTTATCATCTCTGATTGATCTACAACCTCAAGTGACTAACTCCCACTTATTTGAAAGACACTGAAGATTTTCTAAATAAATTATCGAATATTATGGGGGAAGAAAACTGTATATTAGTTACAGCAGATGTAACTGTATCGTATACCATCATACAGCATGATGCAGATATTAAAGCTGTAGAATTTCATTTAGAAAATGCCAATTTTCCCCATAAATTGACCAATTTCATAGAGGAAGATATTACATTCATCTTAGAGAACAACTATTTTTATTTTGATGGAGGTTACTATCTTCAAAGGATTGGGGCAGCAATGGGCACCAGCTTTGCCCGAAGCTATGCCAACCTTTTTATGGCTAGCTGGGAACATTGGTTTTTAGGAGCCGACAAGTCATTTAGCCTAGTGTCCCAATATCAGTATATTGATAATGTATTTTTTTGTGTGGAAGGATGACTCTGAATCATTGGATTAATTTTGAAATACAGCAACAGTAATACAGATAATGTAGTAACCACTTTTTCAACCAGCAAAGAGTCAGTTAATTTTTTGGATGTTAGTTTTGACGTTGAACATGGAACAATTAAAACCAAACGTTATAGAAAACCAAACAGACGTTAACTCCTATCTGTTGTGGAATAGTGAACACCATGAGTGTTGACTGCAGGGAGTACCATACATCCAATTATTACAGATGAAAAGAAACTGCACAGATGAAAAAATATTAAGTGAACAGTTGGATAGAATGGAACTGGAATTTAGAGATAAGGGATATACTGTGGAAGAAGTAAAAAAAGCACAAAGCAAAATGATAATAAAGAGAGAGGATCTACTTAAAGATAAGAGAGATATTGATAAAAATGTCATAAAAGAAGATCAAAACAAAATAGAGTTCGCATTTACTACACAATATGGGCAACAATATACACATTTTGAAAAAAATTGTAAAAAACATTGGAATCTTTTACATAAGGATCCAGTTCTTCAAGAAACACAAACAGCGTTCCATTCCGATTACACGTTTTACATATACTTTTGGATTTTAAGATATGATTTTAATACATACATTCCCCTGTAGTTCATTTATCAGAGGATCAATAGGAAGTGTGGTGTGAGGTATAGGAATAGACAAAGTTAGCAGGAGGGCATTATATCTAAAATCATATGGCCATTTGTATAACTGTTGGAAACAATATAACCATGCTTATCTCTCTACCCCATTCTGAAATTGGAATTTATTGTAACTTCTCAAATATGAGTGTTTTGTGATGTTTTTCTTTGTAAATTAATTCTGTGACCTATGAACTCTGTATTAGAATGACTTCCTGTATAAAAGGGAGCCAAACTGGAGCAGCCCTATCCTTGATAAAGACCTGTTTTAAGAGGTAGAAATGCGTTGGATTGTAAGGGCTGCACATTCTGGAACAGACTGGACCCCAAAAGTCACCATCTGAAGGACCAGAAAAGTAAAGATTGGGCAGATACCCCGGGAACTTATAACTACATGCTCGTTCCGATCTCTATCTGGTAGGGATCCATTCAATATATCTGTTCCAGTTTTTTTTTTTCATTTTTATGTTAAGAACAAAAACATTCTGATACCATGCCGGATTCAAATTTCTTTTTTGTAAGTGTTCTCAAATAAGGATTTGGATGGTGAAGAATCAACTTATATTGCACACTAAAACCTTTGGAGCACTTACGGCGATTATAGATCTACTGTCCAGTAAGTAGAATCATATAGGAGAGTGAACGTGGTGGAATAAATCACTTGGATTGATTTATACGAATTAATTGCTTCAAGAAAATGTTATTATATTTCTTTCAATGTTGAACCAATAATATTGCCCAATTGATATTGCCCAAATGATGTTGCACTATGTTGTATTTTATATTTTTTTTCATGCCATATGTCACTTCGAGTCTATAAGGAAGCAATGACCACTATATTGTGACACATGGATCTTCTCACCACTTGAATATAAGTGTTTTTTATTATGGTTCACACTATTTTGTTTATTATTCGTTGCATTAATTATTGTATTAGAATTGATTCATTGCCATTTGTTATTTGATGTTGGAGGCATGTGAATACACTCACAGGATACTCTATTACTTTACACATAGATCTGTCATTTTAGGAACATTTGTGTGGTTCCTTTAAGAGAAACCAGCAGCAAATGAGAAATAGCGCAGTCAATCATATTTTATATACATTTTATTTATATACATACACACCAATATATATATATATATATATATATATTATATATATATACACACATACATACACAAACACATATATACATACACACACATTTTTTTTATATATATATATATATATATATATATATATATATATACACACACACACACACACATACATACACACACGTGTAAACCTTTGGAGCCTTGCCTATTTTTCTTTTTGTCATACTGCAGGGATACCAGTCAATTGGCAGTACATGTGATCCCAAAAGGATTCCCATGCTCGATAATAATCTGATCTAAATAGAGCCCTGTAGATGGGCATTTCTTTGTTTGATAAAGTGCTAATTCTGCGTTTCTCACTTTTCTTCCAATAGCAGTAATCAAGTTAAAACTTTTTACACGTTTCAAATTAGTTCAACGGAACCCAAATGATTGCAGATGATAAATAAGACAGAAGAAAATGTGTCAGGTTGGTAGGTACGTTAACTGAAATCACCTTAATACACAACATATAGTGAGAAAATGCATACAGCTCTACACGATTTCGGGCATTAAGGAGTAGCACACGGCTTATAGACTGAATTCAGTACCAGCTCTAGCACCCCGGGCAAAAGACCCACATCAGTAAAATGAGTTTCTCCCACATCCCCCCGACCAAGGATCATGTATGCGTCACCAAAACACTGCTCTCAACCTATCATAATCCTTTTCTCATATTTTGTGGATATGGATGCAAGTAAGAGCGGCATGGTCATTGGCTCCGTCCACGGCAATCACCGATTGGCTGTAAGTCGAATGTCGGGGTGGAGCTTGATGCTGTTGGGAAGTGTGTTCTCAACGACCGGTACCATATCGCGAGCTGCTGCCTACAGCGCCACTATACGGTACTGTACGGTAGTTGAACTGCAGCATATCGACTGTGCCACTTTCACTACACATGTAATTTACATCGCTTTAGTTACTGGTCTGTTTAGGTTCGGAGCTCTGTCATCTCCCTTGCAGGGCTTTGAATTTGAAGGTGGTCTATATCATGGCCGTCGAAGGCAAGTGCAGGATGAAAGATCCCCCAAATAAATGCAAGGAGCAGAGTAAAGCAACGGATGGCTACTTGAGGAACAGACAGCGGGGGTCTGCCTCCATCAGAGGTAAAACCAGGACTCCCCATCTAAACACAGATACAGTGCACACCAAGAGGCGCTTTTTCTCTTACTTCAACCCAACCAGTGTAAATGTGGGACTCACCCTGTTAATTGGTAAGATTTTTTTTATTTTTTGATTTTAAATAAATACTATAAATATGCATTGGGCTTCTTAAATAGTAACATCAGTCCTTTTAATCTTACCATGCAAGGTTGTTCCTGATGTACTTGTATGTGAATTAGATAAGCATTCATTATAACTTCATTTGAATCTATAAACTCTAGTCTCACCCTTTTACCCCCAAGTTTTTCCACTATTGCACCCTGTGAACAAACCTATACAATAACTCCCAAAGTTCCTATTTTAGTTTGAATGTAATAGCATTCTCACTATACATTTCGGTACTTTGTAGATGTGTATACCAATTGTGTCTTCTATTAATTTGTGCACAGAAAGCTTCTATGTGTATTATTGTGGGCATCAATGAACCCTTAAAGGGAACCCGTCTCTTTTTTTGGAAAATGTTGCTTTTTTTTTCTTAACAGTGTCTTGTGCACTATACATGTGTTTTAAAATAAAAATGGAGTCAGAGAGAAAACATAGAAAACTCATGCAGTGTATAGAATTAGACTGCTCAGCAGACCATTCGTGCTTCATTATGTTCACTCCCCATTGTCTTCCTTGCTACAGTAACAAATATAGATAAAGCATTGTGTTTTGCTGTATCGGGGGTGGTAAACCTAGAAATAGTAATATTTATCTCTTCACCACTGTGGCTTCATGTCCTGTAGATAGATTACTAATTTGAGAAGTAGGGTTGTAGATGTGGGTGGTATGGGCTGCTAGGTGACATTAGAACATACTTGCCAACTTTTACTTGTTGACTTCAGGGAGATCAAGGGTAAAGTGGGCATGCAGGGGCATGGCTTGACGAATTGCATCATTTTTGCCCCGCCCCCTAAACGACTGTCACAATTTTGGCCAATTACAGCAGGGGGCGGTGTTAAGATCTCCCTCAGGGAGTGAGGGAGATCACCCCTATTTCAGGTTTCAGGGAGTCTCCCTGACATTCAGGGAGAGTTGGCAAGTATGCATTAGAATGGTAGAAGCTATGGAAGGTGGAGAAAAGAGTAAGGAATGAAAGGAAAGCAATGAGAGAGAGGAAAATAAAGAGGAGATTCATGGGAGATAGTAGAAGTAGAGGTGAATAGCCAAATAGTAAGATGATCAGACAAATATTGGTATAGAGAGAGATGGGAAAGGTACACAAAAAGAGGTAGTAAAGATTGTGGGAAGGAAAATTGAGGGGTCAACCAGATTGGTTACAGACAGGAGATCGTAAAGGAAAAAGAGTAAGGCAAAGTGTGGGAGGGTGAAAACAGGTTTTAAAAAGACAGATATGAATGCAATTGATAAATGTTTATGGGCTGAAAATGGTCAAATAATGTCAAGTAGTTGTAGTAACATAATTGCCAAAAAACACCCTGAATTCAAATGAGAGAACTGAGGTACAGATTCCAATGGTGAGGAGCATGAAGAAGTTACTTAGCAATGTCCCAGCTGAGGACAGGAATATCTGTAGCCAGAGTGGAGGTCATAGCAGTATGTAGGTAAAGCAGGGGGTCAGAGAGCAGAAAGGATAGTCGGAGGTAGCCGAGGTTATGCACAAGATTTAGGATACAGAGAACCGCTGGATCATGAACAATATTTTGGCAGTTAGTGCCAAAAACTGGTCTTCACCGCACAAGTTTGTGAATGCATACCTTGACTCAATCAAAGATGATTTCAGAGGACCTCAGAAGAAGAGTTGTCGCTGTTCATCAGACTAGAAAGGGTTACAAAACTGTCTAACGACTTTGGACTTCACCAACCCACTGTCAGGCAGATAATGGTGTTGAATTGTCTATTTGTACACTGTTACTCTCCCCAGGAATGGTTGTTCACCAAAATTTACTCCAAGAGCAAGGCATATAATATTCTGTGAGGCCACAAAGAACTCCAAGTTAACATCAAATGAGGCTACATGGATGAATATGCTGGAAGACTCTTCTCTGGCCAGATGCATGTAAAATAGAGCTTTTAGCTTAAATATGGTGAGTTATCTATGAAAAAAAACCAAACATTGCATTGCGTTTGGAGTTATTTTGCTGCAACGAGAACAGGGTGGCTTGCCATCAATGATGGAATTCTGGATTGTGCATGCTCCTGTGAACGGACAACAACTAACACACAAGTCAGTCTGCAAAAAAAAAAAAAGTGCCATTACAAAATGTCTTCTGCAACAACCACAGTCAAGGCACAGTGTTTCTCTCACCGGTAGAAGCTAAGCATTCCTCCTTTTGTCACCTGCCAGTCTTTTGCCTACTGCAAACAACTGCACAATTGTTAGCAGAAGATACTGCTGCCACCAGGATCCTTGCCAGCACCTGGAACAGCTTACTTCTGGGTAACGAGTATAGCTGCTGCAGCACCTCGTTGCTGTGTGTAGGCTGATACTTCTTGACTGTTTACTATGAATCAGGACTACAGAGTAATAGCAGGGCATTGACACAGATACTGTGTTAGTCACAGGACATCCAGGGAACGGATTAGAGAGTAAGCTTTTATCTGTTGGTCTCAGGATACAACAGGCATCAGGCAGAATCTTGAAGCAGTGATCTTTCACACTCAAGGGTCCTTAAAAGGACAGTTACACACTTTTTAAAGTTAAAAACAAAACAGCTTCTCACATGTTCGCACGAGGTAATTCAGCCCCCTGTTCATACCTGGCACCACAAAGTCAATTGGATACATTTAGAATGTATCCAGTTGAAATAAATGTATACAATAAGTTATTTCTAAGTGATCTTGCAACAACCCTTTATAAAAAAAAAAAAAAATAGCATATACCTATGTCTTGTATGTACAGACCCCTGAAGTTGGTTAGTTGTCCTTTAACTGCTATCTATTTATGATTAAATGCTTATTATAGCAGTTATTGTTGCAAGACGACTGGCATAGATTGTAGTTTTGTTTACTTAATGGATATTGGCTCATATTCCAGAATTAAACCATTCTGCTCTCAAATATTGACATAAAACATTAGTTGTAGAATAGTGTACTGCTGAAGGACAACTACTGTAAATACAAGGTTTTGCAAGAATAAGTATTGTGCAATAGTTGTAAACTTATGTAATTTGCTTGGAAAAGGTACATGAACTTTGTGACCTCGCTGAGGATACCTTAACTCTAATATCTTTTACAAGTTAACCCGTGCATGATACTCATGCATTCTAGTCAAATCAAGCTACTTAAGGTGTTAAAAAGGTTCTTGTCATGCATTTGGGCCATAGCCCAGGCCTCAACCACCAACCACTCCCCACTGTCACCCCCGGCAACCGGCAACCACCAACCACTCCCAACTGTCACTTCTCCTTCAAGAAATATATATATATTTTTTTTAAATCTGTATAAACACTTTTAACAATTAACAAATTAAATTAACAAATTAAAAACATCTCAGTTTACCAAATTTCAGCCCTTTCTGAATTTTTTTTTCCACACACTCTAAGAATTTAGTAGGTCAGTGTATAACTCCGCCCAGCAGGTGGCGCTGCAGCTTGGTTTTATTTTTTCCACACAGACAGACTAACACACGCCACTAGACATTTATATTATAGATTACACACCACATTGAGTTCATCTCATTTCCAGTCATTCATCTACAACAGCGAGACACCTGGCACTCACCTAACAAGCTGGAATAAATTAATGTAAAGAATTAAACAATGGGTTGCAAGATAGTTGAGACTTACATTGTATAAACAAAAAAGGCATTTATCATCTGCACTTTATCTATAAACTGGGTTGCAAGAGGGTGTTGCCCACTATTGTATAAACAAAAAACATGGATACTCTGCACTCACTAAATACAGAATTAAATTTCTTTACATTAATTCCAAGTTGTGTCAGATGAGTTCCAGGTGTCGCATGGCAGCTAGTACTTGGGAAAGACTTGCCTTTAAAAGCTGTGTGCAGGTAAGCCTATAGCCCAGATTTAAAAACAAAACCATAGCATTTGATCGTGTATGAACTATCCAGAAGAGGAAGACTTTGGCATGAGTTGGTCAGCTTAATATATATTGCAATATGTTGAATTAGCATTCCCTGTTT
Organism: Mixophyes fleayi; assembly: GCF_038048845.1. Taxonomy (NCBI): domain Eukaryota; kingdom Metazoa; phylum Chordata; class Amphibia; order Anura; family Limnodynastidae; genus Mixophyes; species Mixophyes fleayi. Next base: position 96,618,536 of record NC_134406.1, read on the forward strand.
TTAATATAGAAAAGTAGTTAAAACAGCATTAGTTGTGTATTTGGAGAGTGCAGGGTATCCATGTTTTTTGTTTATAGAATGTTGGGCTACCCCATCTTGCACCCCTGTTTGTACATGGAGAGAGCAGGGAATCAATGCTGTGTGTGGGACTTTAAGTGGAACAGGTGCCATCTACTGGAGTAGACAGTAATATATAGCAGCAGTTAAGTCAAAAAAGACCAAACGTTTGGTGCAACTGGCTTCACCTGATTTCATTAAGCAGAGAAATGAAATACAAACTCAAAATAAACACCTTGCATGTCCAGCACTCACTAAACATATGTCATCCCTAATTGCCAAATCTAAACACAATATGAGCATTATCAGCATATGTTACTTACAGGCACTTATCAGGCTGGCTCTCATAGAACCTCTATCCCCAGGCAGTGAGAGTCTGCCTATCCAGCCTGACTGCTTTTTAAACACCCCTATACAGGTGAAGTGCAAATGAGCCTACACTTAAGCTGGAGGCCCAGAAGACCCGGAAAAGGCCTGCTGAACGGAGCCCACCCTCTCTTTCTCTTTATAACACCAGAGACCCTTACCAAATTTTCCTACAGATGGGAATAACACTCTAGGAAGCTCTTCCAACACACAATAACAATTTCCTTGCTGTTTTAATGTACACAAGGAAGAATGCCTGGGAGATATCCCTCTGCCATTCTACACTAATTCAGTGACTTAGTCACTATATATATATATATATATATATATATATATATATATCATCATCATCAATATCATCAATTTATATAGCGCCAGCAAATTCCGTAGCGCTTTACAATTGGGAACAAACATTGATAAGACAATACTGGGTAATAAATACAGACAGAGAGGTAAGGGAACCCTGCTCGCAAGCTTACAGTCTATAGGACAATGGGAGTTAGAAACACAGGGGCATGTGCTACATCATATTGCACAATGGACCAGCTAGAACGCAAAGGTAAAAGTATTGAGTGGGCTTTGTGTGTTGCAATGTTGGTCAGAGGGTTGTTGTCTTGCGTTAGCAGTGTAGAGGATGGTAATAGGGTAATCTAGGGAAATTAAGATGGTGGTTGAGGAATATCATAACCTTGTCTGAAGAGGTGGGTTTTCAGTGAACGCTTGAAGGTTTGAAGATTGTGCGTGGGAGGGAATTCCACAAAATGGGTGTAGCCCGGAAAAAACGCGAATGGGAGGATGTGATGAGAGTGGAAGAGAGACGTAGATCTTGTGCAGAACGGAGGTGTCGAGTAGGGAGGTATTTCGAGACCAGTGAGGAGATGTATGTCGGTGCAATCTTGTTGATGGCCTTGTATGTTAGTAGAAGAATTTTATATTGCATTCGTTGAAATACAAGCAACTAATGTAGAGACTGACAGAGTGGCTCAGCAGAGGAAAATCGGTTAGTAAGGAAAATCAATCTAGCCGCTGCGTGCAAAATAGATTGTAGGGGTTCAAGTCTGACTTTGGGAAGACTAGTAAGGAGGGAATTGCAATAGTCGATGCAGAAGATGATGAGTGCATGAATTAATGTTTTTGCCGTGTCTTGTGTCAGATATGTGCGTATTCTGGAAATGTTCTTTAGGTGTATGTAACATGATTTAGATATAGAGTTGATGTGGGGAATAAACGACAGTTGTGAATCAAGGATTACACCTAGGCAACGAGCTTGCTGGGTGGGATTTATAGTCATGTTATCAACAGAAATAGAAATGTTAGGCAGGAAGCTTCTGTTTTTGGGTGGGCATATTATTAATTCAGTTTTTGAAAGATTGCAATTGAGTTGGCGAGAAGACATCCAAGATGTAATGGCAGAAAGACAGTCAGTAACGCAAGACAACACAGATGGTGAAACATCAGGAGAGGATAGATAAATTTGTGTATCATCCGCATAGAAATGATACTGAAATCCAAAGGAGCTTATTAGTTTTCCAAGAGAAGTGGTGTAGATAGAGAATATCAGAGGACCTAGGACTGAGTCTTGTGGTACTCCAACTGATAAAGGAAGCGGAGCAGAGGTGGATCCTGAGAAATTAACACTGAAAGAGTGATTAGATAGGTAGGATGAGAAACAGGATAGGACAGTGCCTTCAAGACCTAGGGATTGTAGCGTTTGTATGAGGAGAGAATGGTCAGCAGTGTCAAATGCAGCAGAGAGATCCAGGAAAATTAGAAGAGAGTAATGGTTATTATTTTTTGCTGTGATCAAATCATTGACAACCTTGGTCAGTGCAGTCTCTGTGGAGTGTTGAGAGCGAAAGCCTGACTGAAGAGGATCCAACAGGTTGTTTGCTGTAAGAAAGTGTGTGAGGCGAGTGTAGGCAATTCTCTCGAGAAGCTTGGAGGGGCATGGGAGCTGGGAGATGGGGCGTTAATTTACGAGAGAGTTAGGGTCAGAATTCTGTTTTTTTAAAAATGGGAGTAGTCACTGCATGCTTGAATAGTGATGGAAAAATACCAGTAGAAAGAGAGAGATTACAGATTTTAGTTAGGGGGAATGAGCACAGGAGACAGGGACATACCAATTTGTGAGGGAATGGGATCAAGAGGACAGGAGGTAGAGTAGGAAGATGAGAAGAGAGTAGAAACTTCCTTTTCATTTGTGGGATTAAATGAAGAGAGAGTGTCAGAGGGTGCTACAAAGGAATTGAGCCGATTGCTTGTCAAGGGAGATGATACCATTTCAAGCCTGATCTTATCATTTTTGTCCTTTAAATAGGAAGCAAGATCCTGTGCACTGATGTTCGTTGGAGGATTCAGAAGAGAGTTAAATGTGTTAAAGAGGCGTTTGGGGTTAGAAGCCTGAGCATAGATGAGAGATTGGAAGTATGCTTGTTTAGCAATGTCCAGAGCATTTCTATAGGAGTGGTAGATATCAGTATATGTGATGAAATCATTAGAGGCACAAGATTTACGCCAGTGACGTTCTGCTTTATGAGAGTTTTTGTAGAGTTCGTGTTACTGTAGTGTGCCACGGTTGGCAATGAATTGTACGCAAAGTATGTAGTGTCGCTGGAGCCACTTGATCCAGGGCAGTTGCTAGGGTTTGACGAAAATGGGGTACTGCCCTATCAGGGGAGGTGGATGTTGAAATTGGGGAGAGAAGGTGTTGGAGAGAGGTGGAAAACTGTTGCAAATCAATAGAGTTGAAATTCCTACGGTTGTGAGGAGGCTTGGAAGAGTTTGACACTAGGGAGCGTAAAGAACTGGGGGTGAGCGAGTAGCTAATAAGGTGATGATCCGAGAGGGGGAAATGAGAAACTGAGCATAGTCTAGAGAAAACAAGATCAAGACAGTGGCCATCCTGATGAGTAGCGTATTCAATCCACTAGGAGAGATCAAGTGAGGAGGTTAGAGATAGTAGTTTGGAAGCAGCATTGGAACGTGGATTAGAAATAGGGATGTTGACATCACCCATGATGATGATGGAGATGTCAGTAGATAAGAAGTGAGGGAACCATGCAGAGAAGTGTTAAAGAAATTGTTGGTGTGGACCAGGGGGACGATAGATGACAGCAACACGCATAGAGAATGGGTTAAAAATCCTAACAGCATGTGCTTCAAAAGATGTGAACCTTCTAGATTGCTGGTGTTTTATGACCTATTGTTGTGTTTCGTCCCCACTATGTACCCCGTTCCCCTTCTATGTCCTACCCTTTCCCTGTTTCTTTTTTTTGTGTCCTTTGCAATTATCTTAGAAAATTCAATAAACTTTACTTCAGATAAAAGATGTGAATGTGAGTGATGGGACACTTGGTAGAACTGTGAATGTGCACTGTGGGGAGAGAAGTAGTCCAACACCCCCTCCTTGTCTGCCTCCCGGTCTGGGGGTGTGGGTGAAATGGAGACCACCATGTGAAAGGGCTGCGGGTGAGGCAGTGTCTGATTGCGTGAGCCATGTTTCTGTTATTGCTAGAAGGTTAAGGTTGTTTGAGAGGAAGAGGTCATATATGGAGGTAAATTTGTTACAAACAGAACATGCATTCCAAAGGGCACATTTAAAGGACTTTGGAAGAGAGGGGAGACAGGTGATGCGTTTGAGGTTTGCTGGATTTCTGTTGTGTTCAGGTATATGCGTGTGGGAGAATTGAGGGGGGCCTGGATTAGGTGATATATCACCAGCTAATAGAAGCAGGGATGAAGAGAGGTAGGAAAGATGATTGTAAGATGTGTGTTTTTTTTAGTTTCTGGTGGCAGGGTGTGGTTGTCAAAGTTATTGAATTTAAATAGGAAAATACACATATATATAAAATTTATGTTTAATTTAATAGTTTGAAAAATATAAATTGGTGAATGTGCAGCCTTTCAGTTGCAGTTGATAGAGCCTATGCAGCTGCCAATGAGCTTAACCATAAAGGTAACTGGCAGTTACAAAGTAGGTAAACACTATAAAAAAAAAAAAAAAACATAAACGCTTCCACACATTAAGGAATAGAATTTAAAGGGAACTGTTAAAGTCAAGGCAAGGTCAGGGAGGCCTGGAAAAATATCTTATAGAGCTGCTCATGATTAGGCAGATATACATTGCAGAACTCACATATGAACCCACAAGTCCTCCCGAAAGATTTAGCATTTCATGGAGTGGGCGTCTACAGACCAGTGCCGCTTACACCATATGACCTGCATGGGAGAGTTTATCAAAAGAAAAATACCGTACAGAGTTAAGGTTAACCCCTCATAAATAAGTAAATGTATAGATATACTGAAAATATGAAAAAGGAGGGGGAAGGTGCTCCCACACAACTAAAGGCAAAGTATCAGAAACAGTACACAGAGAAAGTAGAAATTGTGTTACTGGGGCACACTGATAACCCAAAAGTCAATAATATAATTAAAATAGTAAAATCTTTATTATTTGTATCTTTAAAACGCTGAAGCAAAATTTTAAAAAAGAAAAATGAAATAAATTCACTGAAAATACACAATAACTGTTAAAAGGGTAAAAAGATTTTTACCCAGCTGGCTGTCTGTGTTGTAAATATATATATATATATATATATATATATATATATATATATATATATATATATATATATATAAATAATATTGGTGGATTTTGAGAGAATTAACATATGTCTTTTCGAAATTAGAATTAATTACCCTAGTGGAACAAAGGTAAAAATTAAGGGAACTTTAATAAGCTGGTATGCCGATATTGTTCTGCTTTTAAAGTGAATCCTGAGAGTAAGGCACACACATTCTATAAGATATGCTCAACTATAGTGTCAATTACCTCAACCTGAGGTGTACTGAGTATCTCTGGATAGTTTGCATGTTACATTGTAGCGACAGTGTGCGTAGTTACATTGTATTGTTACATTTGGCCGTACTTTTTTATTTTTTTATTATTATTTTTTATTTTTTAGCATTATTTTTGCACAAGAACTCACCTTAAACAAAGGATTACTGTTGATTGTATTAGCATCTCATATCACCATAGCAATGCTCTATTAGAAACAAGGAAAGTACAGTAGTAACGATAGGGCCATAGAGATGTCAATCACATGTCACTTGACTCGGACATTGTGATAGGCCGTTGTTATAACAACGATATCAGAGGGCGTGTTTCTTCTTGTTATTTAAACCAATGGAGGCTTGCTTTAGGTTTGTCTTGTCAAAGCATTGAGCGAAACGCGTGCCGGCGTACGCTGCGCTCGCTGTCTGTTTCATCTTATATAAAGAAAATTGAATCTTATTTTATACTCTTAGTGGAAGTGTTCGTGGAAAGAATTTAATTGTATTAATATATTGGTTATTATAATACTGGTATCTGTATTATAGCACAATCTCAGACTCCGTCTCAGTTAGAGGGAGAATTATCATGAATATATTAGGGACCTTAACTATCGGCTGTTAACTGAGGGATACAAATTAAGTTTCATCTGTTAAACACGCTGTTTAGAGGAATATAGGAGACCAAGGGGTAAATGTATCAAAGTGTGAGTTTGCCAGCATGTTTAAATCGCGGCAAATCGCGGGTTTTGAAAAAAAAAACTGGAAATGTATCGAGCTGCGATTTTGAAACTCATGTTCAAAATCGCTGGTCATCTCTGGCGATTTTGGGCGATGTAAACACTCCCGAGTTTCACTAACTCTCCTGTGTTTGGCAAACTCTCCTGTATTGTAACAGTGAGTTGTCAACACCTCACTGTTACACTGCCCTGTCATACAGCTGCCGGAGCGGCACTATAGCAGGGGGACACGCGGCAGGGGCCCCCTTGCCATAATGACTAACCAACCCTAAACTGTTCAGCGCTGGGCTGGATTCCCTAGGGAGTGGGGTCTGCCGAAAAAAAACGAGCGGGCCACCCCCCCCCCCTAGAAAGAACCAGCCCAGAGCTGATAGCACTAGGGCTCTTCCTACTGCCCCTGGGCTGTAGGTAGTAGGGTAATACGTCGAAAAAGTATGAAAAAAATAAACGGACGCCATTTTTTTTTGTGGAACTACAAGTCCCAGCCAGCCAGGTTGCCAAAAACAGTGTGACCATGCTGGTGCTTGTATAACTACAAGCACCAGCATACCCACGGCAGCCAGGGCATGTTGGCACTTGGAGAACCACAAGTGCCAACATGCCCTGACATCCCTGGCTTGCTGGGACCTGTAGTTCCACAAAGAAAAATGTTAAATAAACAACAACACCCTAGTACAAACCACACATATTTTATTAAAAATAAAAACCCCACAATAAATACACTAACCACCCTCATTTAAACCACATCTATTTAATAAAAATAAAAAACCAAATACTCACCAAAGATGTCTTCTTTCTTCTTTCCAAGATCCGTGCTTGCCCCAGTCCCAGCAAATTATACTTCCAAACGGGATGGCTTGTAGAATATCTTCTTGGCTTCGGCCAGAAGGGCCCCATATTTGTAACATCCCGACTCTGTGTTCTTGATTGTAGTAAAATAAAAAAAAACTTGAGGCGCCGCAAACACCTCCTACTAGGTAGGAGGTCCTAACCGCAATGAACTTACGTTCATTGCGTAAGCTATAACTACAATATAATGCAGCGGTTACCAAAGTGTGCGCCGCGGCTCCCAGGGGTGCCGCGGCGCTGTCACTGGGGTGCCGCGACCAGCCAGAGGAAAAAGAAAAAAAAAAGAAAAAAAACTTACCAATCCGCGTGGCGCCGGGATCCAGCATCCTTCTCTCTCCCGCAGCTTGTCACTGATTGTCGGGCGCTCTGCAGGAGAGAGAAGGATGCTGGATCCCGGCGCCACGCGGATTGGTAAGTTTTTTTTTCTTTTTTTTTTCTTTTTCCTCTGGCTGGTCGCGGCACCCCAGTGACAGCGCCGCGGCACCCCTGGGAGCCGCGGCGCACACTTTGGTAACCGCTGCATTATATTGTAGTTATAGCTTACGCAATGAACGTAAGTTCATTGCGGTTAGGACCTCCTACCTAGTAGGAGGTGTTTGCGGCGCCTCAAGTTTTTTTTTATTTTACTACAATCAAGAACACAGAGTCGGGATGTTACAAATATGGGGCCCTTCTGGCCGAAGCCAAGAAGATATTCTACAAGCCATCCCGTTTGGAAGTATAATTTGCTGGGACTGGGGCAAGCACGGATCTTGGAAAGAAGAAAGAAGACATCTTTGGTGAGTATTTGGTTTTTTTTATTTTTATTAAATAGATGTGGTTTAAATGAGGTTGGTTAGTGTATTTATTGTGGGGTTTTTATTTTTAATAAATATGTGTGGTTTGTACTAGGGTGTTGTTGTTTATTTAACTTTTTTCTTCGTGGAACTACAGGTCCCAGCAAGCCAGGGATGTCAGGGCATGTTGGCACTTGTGGCATGTTGGTGGTTGTAGTTATACAAGCACCAGCATGGCTACACTGTTTTTGGCAACCTGGCTGGCTGGGACTTGTAGTTCCACAAAAGAAAATGGCGTTCGTTTATTTTTTTATACTTTTTCGCCGTATTACCCTACTACCCACAGCCCAGGGGTAGTAGTAAGAGCCCTAGTGCTATCCGCTCTGGGCTGGTTCTTTCTAGGGGGGGGCCTGCTCGTTTTTTTCGGCGGACCCCACTCCCTAGGGAATCCAGCCCAGCGCTGAACAGTCTAGGGTTGGTTAGTCATTATGGAAGGGGGACCCCTGCCGCGTGTCCCCCTGCTATAGTGCCGCCAACCCTGGCTGGTTTGCCTAGTGCTGGTAAAGTAAAAGTCGGGGGGACCCCACGCAAAATTTTTCCCCGATTTTCACGGGACCAGCACTAGTCAGGCAGCACTAGGGTTACCATTTTAACACTGCCAGGGCAGTGTAACAGTGATGTGTTTCTACAACACGCTGCTATCAAGCAGCGTGTTGTATCTGGCGTGTTTTGAAGCAAACTCTCCTGAGTTTGCTAACTCGCAGCTTCATACATTTGAGAGCTGTATAGCTGCAGTGGCAAACAGTCGGGAGTTTGATCTCTGGCGATTTTGCAAGTAGCGATTTTGACAGAAGCAGAACTCGGTTTTGCATGAAATCTCAGCTTCATACATCGGCGAGTTTCAACTCTCCCGAGAAAATCGCTGGAGTTTCAAAATCGCACTTTGATACATTTACCCCCAAAGCTATTATGGTACAATTGAGAGGTTTGAGCTACTGAGCTGATAATAAAAGTTTCTTCTGTTGCATGCGCTGATTAGGGGAATATAGGAGACCAAAGTTATCATGATACAACTTAAAGATTTTATTAAGCTCTTCGCTACAATGTAACATACAGGATAGCTACAAACTATCCAGAGATACTCAGTGCACCTCAGGTTGAGGTAATTGACACTATAATTGAGCATACCTTATAGAATGTGTGTGCCTTACTCTCGGGATTCACTTTAAAAGCAGAACAATATCAGCATACCAGCTTATTAAGGTTTCCTTAATTTTTCCTTTCGTTCCCACTAGGGTAATTAATCCTAATTTCGTAGAGACATATGTTAATTCTCTCAAAATCCACAAATATTATCAATATATATATAATTACAAGACAGCCAGCTGGGTAAAAATCTTTTTACCCTTTTAACAGTAGTTATTGTGTATTTTCAGTGAATTAATGTCATTTTTCTTTTTTAATATATCGCTTCAAAGTTTTAAATATACAAATAATAAAGATTTACTATTTTAATTATAGTATTGACTTTTGGGTTATCAGTGTGCCCCAGTAACACAATTTCTACTTTCTCAGTGTACTGTTTGTGATACTGCATGGGAGAGTTGTCAGAAGAAACTTTATCTGCAACCTCATCACAAAAGTCAATGTCTTCAGTATGAAAAACAACGATACTTGAGTAAAGTAGAAATTTTTGCAATTAAAGTGCTTTGAACTGATGAGGCAAAAACTTTCTGACCATAGTCACAAAAGATGCATTTAGGGGAAAAATAGGTTGGTCACACATTGTCAGCTATTTGGCATGGGGGCAGAACTATTATGATTTGGTGTTGTGTAGCAGCCAGTGGCATATGAAATCCTTGGTGAAAGGAAGTGGATTCATGTAATAATCAACAAATCCTAGAAGCTAGTGTCCCAGAAGAGGTGAAGAAATTATTGCTGAAAAGAGGTTGGATATTTTGGCTAGACAAAGATTCAGAAGCTACACTTATAATCATCCAAAAATTACTTACAGGAACAAAAAATAAGGTTATGAAATGACCTTTACAGTCCCTAGCTTTGAATATTGCTGAAAATGTCAGACTCCTTAAGCAAGAATAGCTGAGAGGTGTCACAAAGCACTAACAAGGTGCCCAACCTTTTGCACATGGCACATTCACAGTTTTTTAATTTTCAGTTTTTTTAAAGTAAATTTCAAATGGTAATTGTGCTTTAAAATAGTTTGTTTTGCATAACTTGCAGATGTTATGTTAACATCTTTTAACTTAGAGATTCAGTTAAACACACAATCTGACCAGGGGCGCAAAGAGTTTTGCATGCAAATGTATGTAAGGAAAGTATCAGTATATAATATTAAATTGAAAATGTCTCCTTAAGTAACATGTAGCTGCTTCAATTTTAAATGTTATTAGCTAAATATGTAACATAGATATGTGTGATTTTAACTTGTGTTACTAGTTTATAGCCATCATAATTTATTTTTAATTAAAATAGTAATTGAATGGAATGCACTATTAATATTTTGTATGATCATTCTTTACCCTGTACAGTGAGTTCTGCTGTCCTGACACTACTCATTAAACAGTTGTGCTAGGAAATTGCTCAATGTTCTGGAAATGCTGTTGAGACAACAATACAAAATAGAAGGCTATGCCTGATATTTATGGATTTTTTTGTTGCCATTCAATGTATTCGTGTCCATAACATAGATAGTCCTCTACATGACTGAAAAAAGCTGCAATAATGTCTGGTGATTAATGTTGAGGGAGAGCCAGACCCCCAACTCTACACAGTCTGATAGTAAGAGTGATAAAATAACTTCATGTAGTTGGCTTCTTTTTTTAAATGGTTGTGTTTTTCAAAAGAACTGCATGGACTGTAGCGTAGTCTAGTTTATGTGCTGTAAGGCCGTGTTTTCACAATTGAGGCCAGATGCTGATCGGGACATAAACACATAACCACCCACAAATAATGGCTGCGACAGGTGTATAAGAGGAGGTGAAATAGCAATGAGGATGATGATGGTTGACAGCAATAGCAAGCCGCTTGTGATTGGTTGTTTGCAAATGCTCCACTGTCGCTGATCGGCGCATTCTTCTTATGCTTTTGTGTGTGTGATTAAGCAAATGTATTTATTTTTTCACGTATGTGAGACAGGGAGTTGTTTCTCCTCAATTGGTGATGTTTTTGAAGCATTATTGATGGCTAATACTGAATACACAGTTTGCAAAGAATACAAATGGTTATAAACATGGAGGTAAGTGTATGTGACGTATGCTACTGGTGAAAATCTGCACATATATTGTAGCTTTGCATATGCCTGCAAATGTGTATTTTTTTAGGGAAAACAATTGATACAGCAATTTGGGACGCAGCTGCGGGCAACACTGCTATTGAGTCAACTAAACATCTGTTGGTTGATGCAGTGTGATCACAAATAGAAAGATACAATATAGAATTACATTTACTATAATTGTAACCCAATGTTAAATAGCTTGTTAATTTGCTGCAAACATAGAGAAAAAATATTAGTTCATATTTTCTCAATATGAACTGACTGATTAATATTATTGTGATATGTATAGTTTCAATATGAACAGTTGAGCCCACCTGTTTGCAGATTGCTATGTTGTATAGCAGGATAGACTATAACCCACAGCTTTATGTCCATACATTGCAGTTGGAAGTTTCATACAGATTGGAAATACAAATGTTCGTATAAGTATTAATCAATGAGTGACTAATACATACTCTACAGAGATTCAATTGTGGCCAAAAACATTGGCACCCTTGCACTGTTTTCAAATAACTCACACTTTCCTTTAAACATAAGGTGAACTTACCAATATTTTTTCTACACAATTCTGTCTGTGTTAATATCATACGTGCCTACTCTTCCGGGAATATCTGGGAGGTTCCCAAATTTTGGGGAGTCCTCCCGGAAGAGTAGGTATTCTCTTGAATTGTTGTGCAGGCGAGTCCTAATGACGCTTAGTGACCCATCACCCGCTATGCAATGTTGTGAATTTAGGGGCCCATCATGCAATTGTCACATGACCTCCCTGCGGGGTCTCCCGGATGGGAGGTTTTAAATGTGGGCAAGTATGGTTAATATACATTACCATTGTTTTTTATTCTGAATGTTATTCAGGATATCCTTTGCAATCAGAAAATGGAAAGAAATTGCATTGAAAAAATGATTGACACTCTAGACTGGTGTCGCAGCCTTTGGTCATTATAACTGTAATCACTTCTTCTTATAGCCACGGATGAGCTTCCTGCCTCTCCCTTCTGGCAGTTTGGTCTACTCTTCTTGTGCAAACTTCTCCAATTCTATCAGATTTGAAGGGTGCTTTCTCCAAACTGATGTTTTCAGATCTCTCTACAGATGCTCCATGGGATTAGAGCGGGGCTCATTGCAGGCCACTTCAGAACAATCAAGCATGATAAATCTTGATGCCTTTTCTGTTTTTATGTGGTTGTAATTTTTTATTCTCCCCCTCTTTGAACTTTACTTTTGAGGGCTTCTTGTTTAATGAAATTGTTAGTATTAGTCCAGTTCCTTCTAAATTGTCACTCCATGTGTTCTTTGCATCAGTTCTTAAAGAGATTAGTTTAACTTGGTGCAAGTCTCCCATTCATTCCCCTTCCCTTATCCTTATCCTCCGTTCCTCCTTCTCTCCCTCTCTCCCCATGTTTCTCTGTCTGTCTACCCTACCCCTTAGATTGTACGCTCCTTTGAGCAGGGTCATCTCTCCTCCTGTCTTCACCACTTTTAACTCTGCTCTCCAGCTACCTAGCCCTCTTCCTCGAGGACCCTCGCCCCCCGTCCCCTCTCGCTCCTTCCTCTCCCCTCTGGGGGTTTCCCTGTCATCCGTGCCCTCCCTCTTGGGCTCCGTCGTATGCGGACCTTCCCCTCTCCCCGCCCTAGCTGTGCTTTGAGCTCACTGAGTTACTGTGCTTATTGTTTACTGTACTGTGCTGTCTCACCTCGTATTGTAATTTTGTTTGTCCCTGTACGGGGCTACGGACACCTAGTGGCGCCCTATAAATAAAAATTAATAATAATAAAGTCTAGCCTGCATGGCCATGCTTTGCAATTATATATAGTAACTGTTTTCAAGCCAGAAATAGTGGTGTTTAAGAATTAAGTCTATACGGTCAACAAATGACCATGAATATGCTTGATCTGATTTAAGACGTGTTTATTGAAAAATTATCTTTTTTTTCCAAGTTTATGGTTGATGCAGGAAGACAGGGACTTGTGGGTTTGTAGTTCTCAATTTATTTCTTTTTAATGGGAAAAGTTAACCTGTCATCCTTCTCAGTATTGATATTGAATGTATTGTTCAATATATTTGTGTCTTACGATCATCTATCTAAGGATTCAATGGCTAGTTGTTGTGATGTTGGCACATTTAAAAACTAGATTGTTAGGGGGTATTTTGTACAAAAAGTGTATGTTAAATGGCCTGCAATTTTCCATTATGCAATTTCATTATGTCTCGCCATATTTGATTGTAAATGGGATCAGTAGTAGCAGTAGTCAGTCTGAGTTTAAGTATGTCTTCTCTAGTTGTTGCACCTACATGGAAATTTGCTGGATTTAAATATTGATTAAAAAAAGGTAGGCAAACTGAACATTTCAAATGAAGCCTGTTGTGTATGTATATTCAGTTAAAGGGTGGTATCACATGGCAGAGACTATACACTGTACTTTACCAGTTAGACCATGGGTTCCAAAATTCAGTCCTCAGGGAGCTCTAACAGTGGAGCTTTTTCATGTCACAAGTGAAAAAATAATTAGTACTACTTTAGGATTTTGTAAAATGTGTCAGTCAGTAATAGCTATACTTGTGCTCCAGCAAGGAGATATGGAAAACATGCACTGTTAGGGCTCCCTGAGGGGTAACCCTGGTATAAAGCAATCTAATTTGGGATCTTTTGCTTTAATGCTTTTACTTACACTAGTTATTTGTTGTTTTCCTTGTGTGATCAATAATCTCATTAATTTAAACAAACATTGATCTAAAGCAGAGGTGTCCAAGTTCAGTCCTTAAGTATGTTATGATATATTGAGGCTATCTGCTTAATTCTGTCAACTCTATATTATCTTGTGTAGCAGAGCATTGGTGTAATTTGATAGTGTGTTGTATTGTTACGTAAAAAGAATAAGGTGTTGTAGAACATGTGCAGTTAATACATATTCGAGAAAGTAAATAATATCACTCTACAGTGCCCAGTGTATAGTAATAATGTATAGCATAAAAGCGCTGCCTAATATACAGGGATAGCCAACCCATATATCTAGCATAAATGTGTATGTATGTATGTATGTATGTGTGTGTGTGTGTGTGTATATATATATATATATATATATATATATATATATATATATATATATATATATATATATATATATATATATATATATATATATATATATATATATATATATATTAATTCAGAAAGGGCTGAAATTTGGTATACTAAGATGTTTTTAATTTGTTAATTTAATTTGTTAATTGTTAAAAGTGTTTATAAAGATTTTAAAAAAATATATATATATTTCTTGAAGGAGAAGTGACAGTGGGGAGTGGTTGGTGGTTGCCGGGGGTGACAGTGGGGAGTGGTTGGTGGTTGAGGCCTGGGCCATGGCCCAAATGCATGACAAGAACCTTTTTAACACCTTAAGTAGCTTGATTTGACTAGAATGCATGAGAATCATGCACGGGTTAACTTGTGTGTGTGTGTGTGTGTGTGTGTATGTATATATAGGTGTGTATATATATATATATATATATATATATATATATATATATATATATATATATATATATATATATATATATATATATATATATATATATATAATATAATTACATACACACACACGCATTTTCTAATTTAAATTGTAGGAGAAATTTAAGCTTTAGTGATTTGTTGCTTGGATATAATTTTGATGTATAATCTTACTGCCCAAGTATATTTCTTTTGAAATGCTGGTTTTGTGCCCAGTGTGAAGTTTTCATTAGAAAATTTAATGTTTTAGTATAAAATTTTATGCCTGTATTTGCATTGTCAACAAAATGATTAAGTGACAATTATCAACAGTACAACATTTTTCTGTTGATTTTATTGCAAGTTGTTTAAGCATGACCGATAATTGTGCAAGTATTTTACCATTATTACAAATGTTGTTCAATTTGTAATGGCAAGTGTAGCCAGTTGTCTTTGGGTGAAATTTTGCATAAAAGTCTAAATTTTTTTAATTGTTGGAATATA